>NC_049256.1:11735588-12407374 GCF_011100685.1 Canis lupus familiaris | reverse complement strand
TCGATAATGTGTGGTTACCAGCTGGTGAAGGCAAGCACCCTTCACAGTTTTCCTCTCAGTGTGTTCCTTTGGGTCACTGTGACCTGGGCTGGCGATGACTCACAAACCAACAGTCTCCAGAGCAAAGGGGGGCCAGCCTGTGCATGTTCCAAACAACATCCTGGTGCAGAGCAGAACCTGCATAAGCCACTCGGGAGATTTAGAGGCGGCATAAAATATATTTGCAACAGCAGAGTCAGAGAATAAGATGAGCTTCGAGTCCAGGGCACAGCAAAAGTTTTAGATTCAGATTTGAAAACCTGGAGCGCTCTCTTTATAAAGAAAAACAGAAGCTCACCGTCCTATTTCATTACCCACCAGTGCTTTTGAGCCATGAACTTTCCCCCACTTCGGAAACTGCTCTGGAAAATTCATTTCATGCTTGTCTACTCCAGTAAAACCCTTGACTGAACTGTTACAAAACAGGAGACTTGGCCAAGGGAGTAAGAGAAATCACCTGATATGGTAAAGCCAGCTGGCATCCTTGAGAGTCATGTGCCTGTGACCTTTGCTGTACCTGTCATCTTGGACCCTGACCTTCCACCAGCAGAGGGGGTGTTTTGATTGGTCCTCTGCCAGACGGCCATCAAGGCTCCTGCATCCTGGTCTTAGACACACTGAAGACACATCTCTCAGGCTGAGGGAGGGCCTGAGGTGCCCTGGTTTCCAGCTCTACACTCACCAGAGCTTGAGAGGCGGTCTCAGGAATCTTGCTTGGTAACTCTCACATCTCCTTGAAGGCCTCAACTTGGATTGTCTTTTCTTATAAGGATATGCCTGCATCAGCTGTTACTTCATTGCTGCTAATGCTGCTCTTAAAGTCAGTGATAAAACATCCTGTCTTCTCTATGCAGTGTTTTACCTAACAATGTATTGAGCACTTGCTATGAAGTAGGAAATGGGCAGAGTTTTTGGAATACGAAGACAGATTACGCATGCCCTCTGCCCTGGGTGGGCTTCGAGCTGGCTAGAGGGAGATACACACAAGAAAGGAGCATAGTCGAACCATGTAGGTACACTGATGGGTAGATGGATAGGGCAAAAGGAACAAAGCAGAGTGGTCATTACTTCCACTTAGGAAAGCAGGAAAAAATTCACAATAACCATCTGGGATGAACTTCCTAAATTCTCTTGCCTCAGCTTCCACAATCGTCAATAGCTGAAGAGAATCCGTACCACCTTTCTCCCTGTCTTTAGAAGAAGTATCTTTTCCTTTCCAAGGCTGACCCTTCACATGGCTCTTAGAAACAAACTTCATCTCCAATATATAAATGAGGTAAAATAATTACAAAATCATCGTAAAACAGCAACACAGAAATATCAAGACAGAAAAAAAAGGGCTCCCCTAACCCAGCCAGCTTCTTAACATTACTGCCATCTTCTGTGCTTGTGTATTTTCATCGTTTTTCTCTTCCTTTGCGTGTTTCGGCAGCTATGACCACAGTCCTTTGTGCTCACAGCCATCCTCCAGCGCCTCCTCTGGGACCTGACTCCTTCCTATTCTACCTCTTGACTGTCTTTCCCATTGGAAAGTCCCATTCACTTCCCGCTCATTTAAATCTCACTTACCCTACAACACAGGAAACCAAAGCACTTCGGTAGCCCAGCTAGATTGTTCTTAAACATTCTTCAGTGACCCACTAAGGAGGCCAACTCACTTTCCTTTTGGATCCCCTCCTTCTATCTATAGCTTTTCTCCCTTGACTGCCTTTGCTATTTCTGAAATTATTTTACTTTGTTTCCCCTCCATCTCTGATAATCCTTTCCTCCATCTTTTCCTTAGATTAATCCCACCCGCTCTGCCCACCCTTTAAAGACTGGTGGATCCCAAGGTCTCAGCCACTGCCAACTTCTCTTCACATACTCACAACTTTCCTTGGGGCCCCTCTTATTCACCATAGACTTCTAGGTCTGCATCTCCACCTGGGCTTTTTGCCTGAACTTCAGTCCTATTTACTACAGGTCACTTTTACCCCGGACACCTCCAACTCAACATTTGTAAGTTGGATTCTTCTCCTTATTCACTAGTTCGCTCAGATGTCTCACCGCCCTCTTAGTCTTCCAGGCTAGAAGAATGGGCATCATTTTCACTTCCTCTTTCTTCCTTAGTCAAGTAAATTCCTTCTGCAAAATGTATCTCAAATCAATGACTTACTCTCACTGCCACTTTCAAAAATCAGACTATTCTTTTTTAAATCTGGTCTACTCCTAAAAATAAGTAAGTAAGCAAATAAATAAATAAATAAATAAATAAATAAATAAATAAATAATAAATCTGGTCTGCTAGATAGCTTACTAATGAAGGCACCGTTTCTATTTCTTTTTTCAGTGCTTTTTCACAAATTATATTTCTGAAATACACTTTTTTTTTTAAAAAATCACTTCCTCATTTAAAAATTGTTAATGATTTTCCACTGCCTGCACCAAAATTCAGATTTCTTACATAGCACCGCAGACAGTGTGCAATTTGCTCCCAGTCTATTTTTCCTCCCTCATTTCCTCCCTGCCCATTCCCCATACACTCTTCAGTGTAGACCCATGCATCCAACGCAGCCTTCCTACATGCTGCTCTGCTGCTCTGAGCATGCCACAAATCCTTACACCACATAGGACTGACTATGCTTTTCCCTCTGCCTAGAAATGTCTTGTGCATTGTCAAATCATATTCATCATTTTGCCAGCCTAAATGCTACCTTCTGTGTGAAGTCTTCCCAGACCCACGGTTCTCTTGTCCCAAGGGAAATCAGTGACTTTCCTCTGTGTTCTTATACCAGCCTGGTTCCCAAGCCTGGCTGCACACTAGAATCAACTGGCAAGCTTTTACAAGATACTGATGCCTGGGCCTTACCTCATACCACTTATATCAGAACATTTGAGAGTCAGCTCCCTGCATCAATAAGTTTAACATTCAAATCCCAGATGCTCAGAATTTGGTAAGTTCAAAACTTGATTCATGATTCATCACACACTATCAACACTGTCCATGCATGTCCCTCTTTTAATTGAATTTTAATAATGTAACAAATACCTGTGAACCTATCACCTGATTTAAGAACCAAAACATTAGAAGTAGGTTATTATCTATGTGCTTCTCATCTATTCATCCATTTTCCTGCACCAGAGGTAACCACACCCTGAAATTATTTGCCTTTGCTTTAAAAGTGTTATATGTGTATATATATGTTTTATGTATTTAACACATATATAATAGGCATCATATACATTACATATTATTAAGTTTTACCTGTTTTTAAACTTTATAAAAGACAGATAGTTCTTTAGGCACTGGCATTTTTCCAAAGCTCTAGATGATTCTTATGCACAGCCAGGGGAGAGCCACTCTCAGAGCACCTTCTACCTTGATTCCAGTCATCTCCCTGGGTCATCTCTGTGAGCCATTTACTGGTCTTTTCTTTGGCCCTGACTTTGAGTCATGCCTCACTCTGGCTTTCCTGGAGGTAATTTGTCAGTTCCTGGTCTCCGATCCATTCACTGAGGGCATGCTGTTCTTATCTTTCTTTAGGTCTTACATCATTCTGCTGGGCTCTTTCTCTGACTCTGGGGTTTGGGTCTGTCATCCTCTCTCCTGTCTCTGTGCTTTTTCAGTCTGCCCTTTTGTTCCCACTCTACCCCCATAGCATTTGCTCTCAATATTAGTAAAGGAGAGTAAGGAAGGTTGTAAAGACTGGCATATGAAAGACCTTGTAGAGAAACGAATAAAATGAAAAATGTTCCCTATACCTTTAGCCTCTCATGACTGGGAAAGCAGAACTGGGATTGAGTGAAACCATAATTGTACAGAAATGGGCACTGGGTTGCTCTTCAATACATGAACTAATGGGATGTCTCCCTGGAAGAAATGGTTCCATCTCTGAGCATATATCATCAGCTTCCCCTCGCTTTATTGCTTCACTTAATGATCACAAATAAACCGTGTGCTGCTGTGTCAATTACATGCCATTTATTGAAGCAGGTTACAAATAATCAACAGGGAAAACAAGACTCACTAACCAGGTTAGCCTGGTTCTAGAACAACAAATTCCTTTCTTGATTAGTTTAGTTGTCTCCAGGGTCTCTCTCTGTCCATGTCCCCAAAAAGCTGAGGTTCTTCGAATGACCAGAGAAGACCATGGATGGTGTGACCTGTGGCGTTTGTGTCTTGGGAAAATCACAAAGATACTTTGGAATAGAGTTGGGACTTTCTTCCTAACCATTTGGCCTTGCTTACTGGTAAGACAGGTAAACCAGTAAGGTCTCTGGAGCACCTGAGCCTTATTCCTAACATTTTTTTTCTCGTGCTAAACAAGCAGAGTAATGCAAGGATAAAGAACTTTTTTTTTTCAGCCAAGAGCTATTGGTATAGAAGGTGGAAAATCAACTGAGCATCACATAAAGGTTAAGAGAAAAACAACAAACCGACAAACCCACTTAGATTTTCCTTTTCTTCCTTGTAATAAGAAATATATTCAATTTACTTTTTCTTCCTTCCTCCCTCCCTCCCTCCCTCCCTCCCTCACTCAATTCTTTCCTTCCTTTTTTCTTCCTTTCTTCCTTCCTTCCTTCTTTTGGAATAGAATTATTCTTTACTCGTAATATTAAAAATCTCTTCTTTGCCAGGAAAGTGTGTATATCAGGATCTTTCCAGTTCTACCAATTACCAATTTACACATAGACAGACTAAGTAAGTTGAAATAAAGTATTCTCTGCACTACTATATTGGGCTCGAAGGTAAGTCTGCTGAATAAATAAGAAAGAACATAATATTTGTAGATGCAATAGTCTCAGGACTCACACCGAATTTTTTTATGGTCCAAATGAGAAGTATTGTAGTGGCTTACAGTTTGGCTTAGAAAACCAAGAAGATTCTCATTTGAGAACCACAGCAATAAGTTTGGTATTACTGGGATGCACTGGAAATCAACAAGTTCATAACACTGTTGTCTTGGAAGTTTGAGTTAAGTGACACTGAAACATAATTTGTGGAAATTCATAAATGCTACAATTCTTTCCTGTGTCCCTAGCCCATCTGTCAAGCTGATCATCAGGAATCTTAAACAATAAAGGATCTGAATGCTTCATGAGCTGGGTAGTGCCAGAGCTCTCCATCCCTCCCCTGTACAAGTGCCCTTGGCAGAGATGTGCGCACACCACATATGTGTGTACAGGGACATATATCCCTGTCAACAATGGTTGGCTGGTCCACAGCCTGTGTCTAGAAGAAGCTCTGACATTTAAGGGGGCCATTTTCTTTTTCTTTTAATTTTTTTTTTAAAAGATTTTATGTATTTATTGTCGAGAGACACAGAGAGAGGCAAAGACATAGGCAGAGGAAGAAGCAGGCTCTCTGTGGGAAGTCTGATTCAGGGACTTGATCCCAGGACCCAGGGACCACACCCTGAGCCAAAGGCAGATGCTCAATTACTGAGCCACCCAGGTGACCTTAAATCATGATCTGAATATTGAATCCAAAGCCCAAACATGGCGTCAGGGAACAGCACAGCAGGACAGTTTGAAGGGATTAGATTTCTTTTAATTACAAAAACAGTAAGAGCAGGAGGCCTTTAAAATCAACATTTTATAATCTGAGTCACACCCATGCCTTTGCTCCTTTGCTTGGAAAAACAGGATTGTCAGAGTTGACCTAAAATCTCCATAGCAGATCATGACACAGTTGGAAAGAAGCGTGCAAACTCTAAGCAGCACCTAACGAAGTGTCTTCCTGCCCTTTGGATCCATACCACAGCTGGAAGTTCTGAATCTTTCAACAATAACCATATTTTTCACTCACAGAAAAACATTTAAATGAGAACAATGCATTAAATAATATTTTTATTTAAAGGCTTATTTTGACAACATCCATTCATGATAAAAACTCTCAACAATGGGGCATCTGAGTGGCTCAGGGGTTGTGTCTCTAATGAATAAATACATAAAATCTTAAAAAATAAAAAAACCCAAAAGCCTTTCAACATAGTAGGTTTAAAGGAACACATCTCAATATAATAAAGGCCATATATGAGAAACTTATAGCTTACCATAGTCAATGGGGAAAAACTGAGAGCTTTTCCTCTAGATTAGGAATAAGGCAAGGCTATCCCTTCTCACCACTTTTATTCAACATAGTATTGGAATGCTAGCCACAGGTATCAGATAAGAAAAAGAAATAAAAGGCATCCAAATTGGTAAAGGAGTAAAGCTTTCACTATTTGTAGGTGACATGATGCCATATTTAGAAAACCCTAAAGACCCCATCAAAGAACTACAAAAACTGATAAATGAATTTACTAAAGTTACAGGATGCAAAATTAATATACAGAAATCAGTTGTATTTCTATATACTAATAATAAAGTAGCAGAAAGAGAAATTAAAAATCTCATTTACAATTGCCAAATTACCAAAAAGAATAAAATATCTGGGAACAAACCTGACCAAAATTAATAATAAAGGTTTATTTTAAAGTTCACTGTTCTGAACCAAAAAACTGGGGAATACATGAATAGACTTGCCACCAACACTCTCCTGGCAAAACTGTCTCTTAACCCGTTGAGATTCAATTTAGCACAGTGGTCCTCAAAATGTGGTCCCCACACCAGCAGCATTGGCTGCTCTGAAACTTGTTAGAAAAGCAAATTCTCAGGTTCCACCCCAGATCTGCTGAATGAGACACTGAGGGTGGGACCCAGAAATGGATGCTTTAGCAAACCCTCCAGGTGATTCCAATGCAGGCTCAAGTTTGAGGACCGCTGGTTTATATACTTCATGTAAAAGACCACTAGCTGTTTGTATTATAAGCCAGGCATATGGCATTGCTTACTGATAAGACAGATAAACCAAAAGGGTCTCTGGAACGCCTGGCCCTTATTCTTAACATCCTCCTTATGCCGAAGAAAGGGGAGCAATGCAGGGATAAAGATATTTTTTTTCCAGCCAAGGCCCTAGGATGTAAAAGGCGGAAAATCAGTTGGGTGCTGTAGAAAGGTAAAAAAATAAACCCACTGAGATGATACTTTTTGTTCCTTACAATAAAACATATATTCAATTTGCTCTTTTTCAGTTAAGTAAGAGGAACAATAAGACAAAGCCAGGAAAAATAACTTGGTTTTCTATTATAGTTAATTAAGGGAGACATGCTAGATTTTACTGAGGAGCTAATTTTCTTGATAGGCAAAGGCTTTCATTATATTCTTTAAGTACCTAGTCCACTCCTCAGTCTGAAGTAGTTGCATAATAAATGGTCACTAAGATTGATGGAAAAGGTAAAAATAAAATAAAAAAGAAAAAAAGAAAAATTGAAAAAATACCCGAGGGAGAAATATAAACATGACTGAGAAAAAAAAAAAAAAAAGATAGACATATACACAGAGAGAAGGAAGACAATCAAGTGGAAAAGAGAGCAAAATGACCGAGGTCAAAGGCAAAAAGATGATACAAGTAAAGAACTAAATTGATTTATAAATTATAGGAGTAAGGTTCATTAACTTCAAGTTTAGTGATCCAGCTGCTAAGGTATACAGTATCTTCTGTTTTAAAAATGATTTTCAGAAATCCTTGTCCAAAATGCTGGCCAAGTTTCAAGAACCAAGAAGTAGACTCTTAGGGATGCAGGATGCCACCTACCAGAGGAATATCTTTTACCAAGTAGAAGTACTTGGGTCTGAGTAGAATCTCTTGCAAGGCAGTGAGCACCTGTCACAGGGTGCTGAAGTCAAGGACAAAAGGCAGCTGTGAAGATTGTGACAAATGCTATGTCTAAAGAAGAGGGCAGAAGGAAGAGCATAGTTGTTTTATTTATTTTTTTTAATCTTCAATTTTGCTGAGAAAACTTCTCAAAGTTTCCATTTATAGCAGCTGTGTCACAGATATGTAAGCATGGGAAACATGGCTCAATGGGCCAAGGCCTGTGAATTCTCACCTTGAACCAAAATTCATCTTAGCTTCTTAACCAGTCACCACCCTATTTCATGCTTGGTTTCATTTCAGCAAAGAGCATGTGCTCTAATCTCATTCAGGGTGGTAGTTCAATAGCTCAGTTATAAGCAGAGTGGGACTAAAGGGAAAGTGTAATCTGCCATAAGCATTGTCAGGAGACATGCCACCCGTTTCCGAGGAGGAACCTACTTGTTCAAGAAAAGGCATCAGAAAGCATAGACTACAACAACACAATACAACAGACACACAGACACACACAGACACAGCAGAACTGGCAGCTACAACTTAACAGTCAGAAGAGCTGATCCAACTCTATAAAATGGTATTGTTCCAGCCAACTCTTGCCTCTAGGAAGCCACTAGCCCTCCATGCAGCTTATCTGGCTGCTAGACCTGCATTTTGTCATCTGAGGCAATAAACAAAAAAGAAACAATCCACACTTCCATTGTCACTATAATTATACACTTACATGTCCTTTGTCCAAACCCATAGAATGTGTCCCACCAAAGGTCAGCTATGGACTGTGGGTGATGTTGTGTTCATATGGGTTCATCAACTATAACAAATGTACCACGTGGTGGAGGATGGTGCTAATGGGGGACGCTGTGCACGTGCAGAAGCAGCATATACTTGGGATACCTCTGTATCTTCCTCTCAATTTTGCAGTGAACTTTACACTATTCTAAAATAATAGTCTTTTTAAAAAAAATGCCACATTTCCATTCCTGCTTTTTGAACTCAATCAAATATTTTTCTTTATCAGTAGGCTGGAACCTCCAGCGATGTAGATGACAAACCAGTCAGTGCACAGATGGGAAAATCAGATCTCTCTTACAGACAGTTCCTAAACTCCTTAAGCTTGTTTAAACTTGCCATCCATTTGGTATTGGACTTAACAGCAATCCTTGATAATCATATAATGAAAACACACTGAGAAGTTAACATTTTGTTCAAAGGAAAACATTACACAGAAAAGAAAGAGGATAGTGAGAAACACTGCAAAAACCTATATTTGTTTTATATACATGTGTAAAAATGCAAGTATGTCCGCACAGAGACATAGGCTATCTTTCGGTCTCTGTGAAGAAACTCTTTCTCTGCTGTCAGGAAAGTCTTTCTTATGAGAGTTGCCAGACCTGGATTTGTATGCAGCCCTCATTGATCCTGTTCATGCCTTACTGTGTGTATCTTCAAAGCAGAGTATTGGGGCAATGTGAAGACACCTTTCTTGCACAAAATATTCTACTATGGGTCCTCATCCTTGAATCAGTTGAGCTCAGGAGGCATGTTCTTCAAGCAATTCAACTCTCTAGACAATATATAAGGTCCCATGTGAATAATTTTTATCAATAAAGAAGCAAATCTATCATCCTTCCTACTCTTCAAATTTAATTTAATTTAATTTAACATTTAAAATATTAAATCAAGGGAAGAGGCAAAATTGATTATGTGACTGTCAAGACATGATTGCACAACAATGGCCTTGAGTCAAGACTGGGAGGCAGCCCTTCCTGTGCTGGCATGAAAGGCTGATTTATGATAAATGTCCAAAGTCATAGAATTTGGAGCTCCTTCCCCACTTGAAGTAAATATGGGGTTGATTTTATCAGGACCTACTATTAGATTTCCTACATGGCAAGTCTCTTGTATTTCTGATTAGACTCTAGCAGAATACAACAGAGAGGCAGCAATGTAATTCTTAAGTGCCCTTGTGCACAGAAAATCAGAGTGTGTTTATAATGAATGTGTTTCTGCAGTGCATGTCCTTAGGAAAACACATATCTCTTTCTTGAGATCATGTTCTTTCCTTGCATTGTAAGAGTTAAGAGAACTAACATTTATTGAGTACCTTCCAGGAGTTAATTATATTATAGACATTATTTCCTTAAGTGTTTGCTGCTAAGTCAAATAGATATTATTATTATCCCCATTGTCAGAGGAGGAAACTGAAGCCAAAATCATAAAACAATTGGCCAATGTTACCAGACAGCGGGTGGGAGAGCTCTGATTCTAACTAGCTGTGTTCAATGATCAAACAAACCAGAGCACTTTCTATCATACATTGTTGCACCATTTTCATGCAACATCAATTGAAATTCTTTTTTTTTAAGATTTTATTTATTTATTCATGAGAGACACAGAGAGGCAGAGACACAGGCAGAGGGAGAAGCAGGCTCCATGCAGGGAGCCCGACTCCAGGATCATGCCCTGGGCCGAAGGCAGGGGCTAAACCGCTAAGCCACCCAGGGATCCCCATCAATTGAAATTCTTATGCATCTTCTCTCATTGCTGGTTGTCAAAACACTTAGTTACACACCCCCCCAACACATACATCTATCCATATATGTTCATATATGAATTACAGTGTAGTAGAGTGGTAAAGTGAATGAACTCTAGAGCAAAACTACCTGGGTTCACATAACAACCCTGCCTGTGTACCACTCAACAAGATGCTTAGTCACTTTTGGACTCATTGTCCCATTAGAAAAACAGGTGTACTGATAGCATAGTAGCCAATAATGGTGCCTGAAACATTCTGAGTGCTGTTTAAATATGAGCCATGATTGATGTCAGTAAGGGTAGGACTCGTGGATAATATTTCTCATTTGGTATATCTTAGCTGGAATGGTTTGGACAATTAAAAAAATTAAGTGCCAAGGAGGCAGAGATTAAAATTGAGGTAGATGTGTAAAGCGGTTAGCTTCTTTTCTGCTCTAAGCCCGTAGGTTAACCCCACTCAGCTGTATCAGTATCATGGGGTACAAGGGCTCCCCAAATCAGAACAATTTTATACTCTCTATAAAATATATGACTTGAGGATCAAATAGTAGATTGACCATAAAATGGAAGATGAGTCCCATACTGTTGTAATAAAAAATACTGATGTCATACATCCATGTTTATAGCAGCAGTATTCACAATGGCCAAAAGATAGAAATAATCCAAGAGTTCATCAACAGATGAATGAATAAACAAAATGTGGTCTATCCATATGATGGAATATTATTAAGCCTTGAAAAAGGAAGGAAATTCTGACACGTGCTCCTGCGTGGTTGAGCTTTAAGGACATTGTGCTAAGTGGAATCAACCAGTCACAAAAGGACAAATACTACATGATTCCACTTATATGAAATAGCTAAATCAGTTCCACTTGAGAGCGATGGAAAGAAAGTAGAATGGTGATTTCTAGGGGCAGGGGGAGATTGAAAATGGGGAGTCATGGCTTAAATTAGTACAGATTTGCAGTCTTACCAGATAAAGAGAGCTCTGGAGATGGGTTGCTCAACCGTATGAATGTACTTAATGCTACTGAACTGAACTTAAAGAGGTTAAGATCCTAAGTTTTATGCTATATGTATTTTTACCCCCCCCCCCCCAATGAAAAAGAATTGAGTACTGATTTCAATGAAAGCAACTATGGCTATCACGGTGGCCTCCGGTTCGTGGGAGGGTGTTCTGTTGTTACCGATCTATGAGGTCAAATGAAATCGTCAATGCGTTTTCCTGTCAGCAGCCAATCTGGGTGACACGCTGCAGCTGTTGTCTGTGCTCTACAATCCAAATGGGAGTCGGGCCACCCACCCTTGGCCCTTTGATTCTTTCCCAGAGGAGCTACAAATATGACTCTTCAATTAAAAGGTATGTGTGGAGAAAATGCATGTGTGTATCTCTAGGTGGTCACCCTGTTGAACTCTCTTACATATGGAAGAATAAGTAAGGGAACAGAAATCTTCCTTATACGGCCATAATGATCGATCACACACTGTCAGATGTAAAGTTTCTATTTCTGCTGGCATCGTTGAGGCTCTTTGCCACCTCCCAGGGTCTCTGCACCTGCACTCAGGGTTTTGCACGGTGTATGAATGCCAGGTCTGCCTTTTGGAATCAGCCCAAGAAAGGAATGGTTGAGGCTCTTAATTAGGACCTATTTAGATTTCTGTGACCAATGGTTTGATCAATGTGAACCCTTTAGGATAGAATTACTACCTATCAACTCTTCTTAAAATGTGTCTGAATTTCACAAGTATGTGTGAATTGCGTATCTCTTATTTGGGGAGAAGGAGAGAAGAGGACAAACATTTTGTGTTTCTTTTATTTGGGGGCAAGGAGTGGAGAGGACTGACATTTTGTGGTTCCACACAAATGAGTGCAACCTTCACAGCCTCATAATAGTGAAAGAGTGTAAATGGGACTTTATTTTGCTAATGACTATTTCTTCACTTAGACATTCGCATATATTCTTTATACTTCCCTCTCTGACTACCTACATAGTTCCACGTGTGTGAAAGGCAGTGGGGGGGTGGGTATATCTATCATGTGAAAGACTGCAATGTAATTTCAGTTACATTTACAGTTAGAATAGCAACGCACACTATTGAAAGAGTAGAAGCTTTGTTTCTGATGACTATGACACCCACCGCTACAAGCTTATTTCAAAAGAACAGCTGTCAAATAGGTTGTAGTTGGTTTTTACAGAAAATGAAATGCAAAGTGACCAAGTTTTACTGTGAATGTCTCTTGATTCAAATTGTCTCGAAAAGTAGAAGCCTCTCTGATGACTGCATGCCACCTGTTACTGGAAAGGAGCCAAATGACCTCTGACCGGACTGCTGCTGGGGATGTTTGGTCACATCTGTGATTTCCATCAGCATCCACAGTTTTTTGACCCACTAAGTGGCTGGGGCAGAACTTGGTTAAGGAGGGGAAGTTGATTTCAAAAAACTGAGATGAAAGAACCACCAGAATCAAACAACTTAGTACAATGACCAATTCTCTTTTGCACGATCCTCAGAACCGACCTGTCCTTGGCCTTCCAAAATGTTGCTTCCAGAATATTAACCCATCAGGGTACTGGAGAGAAGCCACAGCAAATGCTGACAACATTGGGTGGGAAGAATGGAACTTGATGACAAACTCAAAGTGATTCTGCTTCTCTCTGAGCTCCCAGGGTTTCAAATATGGTGGCACCAGTCAAGACGGAGCCATTGCCCTAAGGGACCTCAGATCACTGGTTCTCTTCTGAACCTGAGAAACTGAAAGTGGCCTTGCTGGGAACTATTTCAGCAGGGGTCACAAAGCTTTACAAGAAAGGGAAGCAAGAGCTTTAAACCAAGGTTCCCTTTTGCATTTCACCAAGAACAGGTGTTTGCTGTGCTCAAGGGAAGACTTCACAGGAGGGATGTCATGCACAGCTAAGAGCAGCGGTGGGATTTCTCAGCTGTCGAGACTGGAATCGGTTCACATCACCAGGGTGTTATCACTCCAGTGGCTTTCTATGAATATGAGATTAAGCACACACACGTGGGTGTGTACACAATGCCTGAATCAGATGAAACGATCACCCACCATGCATACGAATAATTGATATATTAGGGTGACTCTCTTATCTGCTGGTTATAGTACACAACTTACCATTTAATTTTCACCACATAGCTATGAAAAATAGGCATTATTGTCCTTACTATATGGATAGGAAAACTGATTCATAAAGAGACTGAATAAAATGGCAAGGTGGCAAAACCGGAAAGTGGCAGAGCTGGGATTTGAGCCGAGAAAGTCCAGAGCTCTCAGCTTTAGCTCTCAGTCACATGTGTGCAAGGTAAGTAGCACGCATTGCATCAGCTGTACAAAGTCACTAAAGAATCCTGGGTGAACATCAACAAAGCCCATTCATTAATTTTCCTCTTCTTTGTAGAGCTGGCTCATGAGCCCGGAAGTGTGGCATTGCCATCCTGACATCTGGCCCGAACTCTCTCTTCTCACACTGCTTTCATGTCCTTTCCCAGATTAACACTTGACTTACCTCCTTTCCATGAGTCCTGTGACCAGTCCTCTCGACAGTGTGTCTGGAATAACAGAATCAGACAAAAGGTCTTTGCCCATGTTCCTGAGGAGAATGGCTATCCCTCTGTAGACTTCTGGACAGGCACCATCTATGCAGCCATAGTTAACTGCCCGGTCTCATCTTTAACCAGACTTCCATGATATCAAATCCTTTTCACAACTACATCAAGAGAACAAAAGAGTCAGTTTAACTGGTTACCATCAACTTCCTCTTTCCAGCCTCCCCTGGATGTCTTTCTCCTTTCTCATCTAGCTTTCGTATTCCCTGGATTTAAGAGACTGCATTGTGTTGTTGTGTTCAAGATAGTAGACAGATAGATGATAGATGATAGATGATAGATAGATAATAGAATAAATCTAGATAGATTTAGAAATCAGGATAGAAATAGGAGCAAAGTATACATGTATGTATGTGTATGTGTATTATTAGTTTAGGGTCCCCCAGAGGCAGCCCTAGGATAAGGACCCCATGCAAATAGCAAACTCTAGTAAGGGAAGGGATAAGCTTTTTTTTTTTTTTTTTTTTTTTTAAGATTTTATTTATTCATTCATGAGACGAGGCAGAGACAGAGGAAGAGGGAGAAGCAGGCTCCATGCAGGGAGCCGGGTGTGGGACTCGATCCCAGGGACCATGGGATCACGCCCTAAGCCAAAGGCAGACCCTCAACCGCTGAGGCATCCCAGGGAAGGGATACAGTTAAAAACAGAGGAGGAAAGTAAACCAAAGGATTAACCAAGCAACTTCCACTGAGGGCAAACGGAGCTGAATTCCACTATGGGATTCTGGGCGACTGTATAAAACTTCCTCCTCAAAGAGGCTCATTCCCATCATTTCAAGCTCCACCCCAAATCCACTGAATCAGAACATGAATTTTCAGCGATATCTCCAAGTGATAAAGTCTGAGGCAGAGTATGCCTTATGCCTCAACATCAGACTAACCAAGAGGCGAGAAAACTGTGAGATTTAGCCCTCAACTCCTCATCTGACATCAGTTGTGAGCTACTTCTCGGGGTTTGAATTCTCTGGCCCTGTGGCTCAGCCTCTGGATACAGAACATTCATGCTCCAGTGGCCAGAAAGAAAGTCCTCAGACAGAAAATTGAAGGTTTTAGCAGTAAGCAGCTGTCAGCATGTGCTACTATTACAAGTTCACTTACGTTAGAGCCAGATATAAATAGGATATTAAAGTTTAGATTGCATTTCATAATAATACCACCACAACAGCAGTGTTGGTTCAATAGTAAAGGTGCATTAGGTAGATTCAAGTAAGCAGCATTTCACCTCGGTGAAATAAAGCTGTTCATTCACCATTTACATCATTATCACAATTTACTTTAGAGGCAGTAAAATAAATGTAACATTATTTTTTACTCAGTAGTTATTTCAGGCGCAGACCATGAGTGAGGTCAGGAAATAGGCTCCCATATTTCACTCACTTATTATTATTCCTGCTATTAACCCTCCTCGGGGTGGGGAGGCCCACCACCAATGTTCTCTGTTGTGAAGACAAACTGTACCGCACATACTCTGGAGTACATTCAAGAACTGAAATTACAGAGGAAAACAAGATTTGACTCCTATTATGATGTTAAATACTGGTAAAGAGTTTGGATACCATCCAGAAAAATCCATGACTGCTCCCAGACACAATAAAGTAACTACACAAGCAAAACAGTTTCCAGGAAAATGTTAGTTTTGTTACCTGTCACTTGTATTTCAAAAGAGTGTCTGTATCACACAAGAAAAAAATTTTTTTTTTTTAAATTTCAAGATGCTTTCAAAAGTTTCCAAATAATCAGCCTGGGGAAAAAAATTTAACAGAATAGTAAGTCCTTAGGCACACCAAACTTAAAAAAAAAAATCCCTAAATAAGTTTTTATGTTTCAATAATAGGACTATAGAAAATTCAAAATTTAAAACATGACAGGATATCTTTGTTATGAGCTCAAATTATAAGTTAGTTCAACACTTTAACTTCCTTAAATAAAATACAAACTAAAAACAAGTTAGCTATATATTCTTTTATACATCTCTTGCTCAGTTCAACACCAAATGAATTTTAAAATATTCAAAATATTATAAAATCATATGTATTACCTATTTATTAGCCAACTGTCAAAATGGAAAATTTTTGTTTAAAAAATAAAAAGTTAATGCATACAGTATACTCTTAACATACCTTAAGTAATGAAATCCTACAAAACATTATTCTTATGCTCCCCCCTTCCCCCTCTCTCTCCTCCTGCCCTTTAACTTCTAACCACCAAAACAACTATTTATCCATGAGATAAGTCTCCCGAGGACACTGCATTTCCTCACACTATGAGTTAGCTGTCTGATGGAAAATAAAACCTAGTCAAATCCTGCTTTTGCACAAGTGGTGTCTCAGGCTTCACGAGTAGTTTCTGCTCTGGCCAGAACCATGAGGAAGACATCAGTGGCTTTCACTCAGGTCACATGATTGACAAACCCATGGATATTAGAAAGAAAATTTCTGCCAACTTTGTCAGTTCACTCCTCTATTTTCTATTCTCAATTTCAACTTTTAAAAAAAGCACCTTGGAAAATCAATTTGGGTATTTTGGGTGTTTCCCCGAAGCACATGCAGCAGACAACCTGCCGAGAGACACAGAGGTGGTGGTGCTGGGAGGTGAGCTGGGATCACTGACTAGCAAATGACATGCCTGAGACCAAAGTGATGAGTACAGAATGGGATGAATCCTCAGGATGAGAGTCAATCTGAGAATACCAAAGGGCCCAAACTAAGTGGGTTTGTATCACAAACTACGTGAGTTCTAGAGCAGCACTCTCTAATAGAGATATAATGTAAGCCACGTATGCTATTTTAAATGTTCTCGTAGTCTCATTAAAAAAGAAGAAAAAAGGAGGGTCCTGGGTGCTGAGTCAGTTAAGTGTCTGACTCTTGGTTTCGGCTCAGGTCATGATCTCAGGGTCCTGGGATCAAACCCTGTGTTAGGCCCCTTGCTCAGTGCAGTCTGCTTGAGATTTTCTCTTTCCCTCTCCCCCTCCATTTGTGCTTTCTTTCTCAAATGAATAAATATTTTTTTAAAAAGCAAAGAGAAGGGCACCTGAGTTGCTCAGTGGGTGAGCATCTGGCTTCAGCTCAAGTCATGATCCCGGGATCCCAGGATCAAGTCCTCCATCAGACTCCCCACAGGGAGCCTGCTTCTCCCTCTGCCTGTGTCTCTGCCTCTCTCCCTGTGTCTCTCATCAATAAATAAATAAAATCATAAATAAATAATAAATAAATAAATAAAGCAAAAAGAAGTAGATAAAGTACATTTACATACTATATTACTTAACCCACTATGTACAAAACACTATTATTAATATTAGTGAGATATGTAGCATTCTTTTTTTAATACAAGTCTTCAAATTCAAGTGTGAAATTTATACTTCACAGCACATTTCAAGTGCCCAGAGCCATCTGTGACTAGCTGCCATCAAGCTAGTCAGCTCAGTTCTAGAAAA
Organism: Canis lupus familiaris; assembly: GCF_011100685.1. NCBI lineage: Eukaryota > Metazoa > Chordata > Mammalia > Carnivora > Canidae > Canis > Canis lupus. The sequence continues at coordinate 12,390,069 of NC_049256.1, read as the reverse complement.
TCTATTTAATAGACAATCTATTAAATATCTTTTAAAATATTTGGCAGCCAGATCGAAAACATTAAGGGTGATCATGAAGCCAAAGCTGCATTTTTATTATAGTGGGGTCTGACTGCTTTCATTTACACCTAGAATTCCAGCTACCCAATAGACTTTTCCCTCAGGATTATTTTGTCATCCAATTCAATTTCACATACTCTCATTCATTCTAAGCCCATGTCATGAGCAGTACTCACACCCCCCTGCTCCTACCATCCCCAGCACACACAACCTGCCATATCCTATCCTCTAACTCTGGGACTTGCTTTCAATTAGAAAAATATTTCAATTCTGATTCACTTTTTAGTACGATATGTTATGCTTACAAATATGATCCGTCTAAAATAAATTTATTGTTAAATAAATAAATAAATTTGTATAGCGAAAACAAAACAAAACAAATATGATCAGTCTAAGGTAGAGAAAAACCCTTATGCCAGAGTTTCCAGTAAGTCTTTGTGTAACCAGAGAAAAGGTATCAAGAAGTCAATGGCTCTGTTATTTGAAAAAGTTACATATACAAGGACTCATTTTTTTTTTTTTTTTTTTTTTTTTTTTTTATGTGCTATGGGCCTCTGGTCAAGCTCTGGAATTAGGAAGGAGACAAAGAGCAGTCTATCACTTCAGTGCATAATAATACATATTGCCATCCCCTCGAGGAAGGAGGCAGGGCACACTACAGTGTCACCAGAGAAATGTTTCTCATCCTGAATATGGATCTTGGATGTGATATTTGTAAACCTTCACATCTCTCCTGAGAGAATAGTTACCTATGACATGACCCATAAGGTTTGCATATTATACTACCAGGAAAATCTCGAAGAACACTGAATCTGGAATGCCCAAGATTTATCCTAAACTATCCAAAACAAACAAACAAACAAACAAACAAAAAAACCCAACCCTGTCTCCCAGTGATGCTATAGCTTAACTTGGGAAATGTCCCACTGCAAGCAATTAGCCCTAGGATTGCATTGGGTAAAGTGTGCAAATGGATGCAAGGGGATTCTAAGACATCCCTGATATCAATGAGCAGGAGGTGTGTTTCTCCAAGGGGAGATGACGAAGATCCACATTATGGTGGCTTGAGAAAGAAAGCCCCTCCCCCCCCCCAGGGACTTGGACCTGAGAATCAGAGGGGGGGCGGGGGGGGGCGTTGAGCTCACTGGGGATATCTGTGAAGGGTTTAACCCTCTGAGTGATTTTCTCCTAGACTATTAAAACGATCTTGTAAAGCATACACTATTAATTTCTTCTATGTCATATTCTTTCACAGCCTTTCAAATAAAACGCTCAGGTGAGAGCACAAAGGCAGGACCAGCTACATAATTTGCAGAGCCAATGCAGAATGAAAACACGGGAATCTTTAAAAAAAAATATATTAAGAATTTCAACAAAATAGGGCACATACCTGTAATGAAATATTATTCAGTCTTTAAAAAGAAGGAAATTCTGGCCCTTGGTCAGTAGCCAGCAGCAGGGTACTAAGAACAAAAGAAAGTTTTAAAAGCAATCAGAATAAAAGGTAGATTACCTACAAAGGAGCAACAATAAGAGGAAAGGCAGAGATTCATTAGCATTACAAGAGACCAGAAAACAGCAGAATAATGCTCTTAAGTAATGGGAGAAAACGGTTGTCAACTGGAAAGTTCTATCTAGCTCAATTATTATTCAAGAGTAAGGTGAAATAAAGACAATTTCAGACAAATCAAGCCTGACAGTTTACAATTCGTGGACTTTTCTATCATAGAGAGAACGAACAAAAGGACGTACATTAGTAAGAAGGAAACTAATCTCAGGAGGAAAAGAGTGGCGTGCAAAACATATTTTATAGCTTCTCATTCCACCTCCATGTCTCTTAAAACTTTTTTTTTTTATCCTCTGTGTCTTGTTTTCTCTGTCTACATTCTGAATAATTTCTTGAGATTTTTCTAATCTACAAATTCTCCGTCCAATTACTAACACTTTTCCATGATTGTTAGGATCAAGTTCAGGCAAGAGAACAGAAAACCTCTCTATAGCCATGGCTTTACAAGAGGAAAAATTCAGCTTCCAAGATAGAGTAACAGTGATTGGATTTGTTCTCCTGTCTGGGTGGGTGACAAGAAAGAAAAACAAATAATAAATGTAAGAGGCAGCCATTTTCAAGACACTGGACATCAGGTAATAGAGGATAGTGATCCTGATTGAAAAGAAACAAATAAAAGGAGTCCTCTAATTGCCTCAGCTTGCTGCTGTGAGAGAGCTGTCATTGTAGGCTGTGTCCCTAAGAGAGAGACCTCAGGTAGAGACTATCGGATTCTGATTTGAGAAGATGAAGCTGAGAACCTCAGAAGCCCAAGACAAACAGAGGTTGTAGGATGGAATGCTGAGGAGAGGAGAGCTACACCCAAAGGGAAATCCAGAGGTCTGCAGAAGGTTCTCCACCAACGGTCAGCTGAGTAATAATTATGTGTGTGTGTGAGGAGACCATCTGAAGCCACCTGAAGTGACTAGAGAAGATAGTACCTATGCTCGCACAGGCCCAGGAGTAGTGCCCATTCCCACAAGTTGTACCAAAAAGCCATACGACTCATGAGCCATGGGGTAGAGCATGGGAGAAATGGGTGCAAGTGGTCAAGAAGTACAAACGTGGGGCACCTGGGCAGCTCAGTGGTTGAGCATCTGCCTTCGGCTCAGGTCATGATCCTGGGGTCCTGGGATTGAGTCCTGCATCAGGCTTCCCACAGGGAGCCTGCTTCTCCCTCTGCCTATGTCTCTGCCTCTCTCTGTGTGTCTCTCATGAATAACTAAATACAATCTTAAAAGTACAAATGTATAGTTTTTAGATATATAAGTCCTGGGATGTAATGTACAGCATGGTGACCCCAGTATTGGGTGACCCCCAATACTATCGTATGTCTGAAAGTTGCTCAGAGAGTAAATCCTGAAAATTCTTATCACAAGAAAGAAATTACAACTGCTTAATGATGGATGCCAACGTAATTTACTGTGGAAATCATTTAGCAATACATATTACAATTCAGGTACAATATATATGATATTGTATGTATGATATAAAATATGTATTGTTAAATATTATATTATTATATATCAATATAATCTTTATCCTTACACCCAAAACTAATACAATGTTATATGTCAATAAAAAAAGAAATAGGAGTGTCTGGGTGGCTAGTCAGTTAAACATCCAACTCTTCGTTTCTGCTCAGGTCATGATCTCAGGGTCACGACATTGAGCCCCACATCAGGCTCTGCACTCAGCAAAAAGTCTGCTTGAGAGTCTCTCTCTCTCTCGTTCTCCCTCTGCATCTCCCCCACTAAAATAAATAAATAAATAAATCTTAAAAAAATAAGAACTAGACCTGAATGTCCCTACATCTATAGAATAACTTAAATTTGATGTTACAAAGAACATTCCAGACTTAGGTGGCTTCTCTGGTGAATTCTAACAAACAATTGCGAAAGAAACAATACCAATTTTACACAGATTTTTCTAGAAATTAAAGAAGATATAATACTTCATAACTCATTCTACAAAACTGAAATTACTTTGATAAAAAACATTACAAGACAAGAAAACTACGTACTATGTATCCATATTTTCCATAAACTTAGATGTAAGAATTCTTTTTTTAAAAAAGATTTTATTTATTTATTCATGAAAGACACACAGAGGGAGGCAGAGACACAGATAGAGGAAGTGCTTCTTAAGCAGGCTCCATGCAGGGAGCCTGATGTGGGACTTGATCCTGGGTCTCCAGTATCAGGCCCTGGGCTGAAGGCAGGCACCAAACCACTGAGCCACCCAGGCTGCCCAGATGTAAGAATTCTTTAAAAAATATTTAACAAATCAAATCTAACAAAAAATAAACAGCATATTATGAGCAAGTGAGAATTAGATCAAGAATGCAAGGTTGGCTTACCATTTTAAATACTACCAATGTAATTCACCAAACAAAAAAAGAAAAAGCACATAATCAACTCTACAGATGTAGAAAAGTCTGACAAATCCAGCATCTGTTTCTGGAAAACCTCTTTGCAAACTAGGAATAGAAGGGAACTTCCTTGATCCGATAAAAATGTCTACTAACCTACAACTAACATGAAACTTAATGGTAAAAGACTGAATGTTTTTCTCAATGTGAAGAAAAAATGAGAATGTTTCTTCTCACCACTTCTAGTCAACATTATAATGGGGGCTTTAACCGGTATAATAATGCAAGAAGAAGAAATAAAAGACATCATTTTAGGGGATTGTGTTTTTAAAGATTTCTTATTTATTTGGCACAGAGAGAGAGAGAGAGAGCACAAGCAGGGGGACTAGCAGAGGAAGAGGGAGAAGCAGGTTCCCCATTGAGCAGGGAACCCATATCTGGGCTGGATCCCACAACCCTGGGATCATGACCTGAGCTGAAGGCAGACGCCCAACCAACTGAGCCACCCAGGTGCCTGAAGGCATCATTTTGAAAAGGAATACAAACTTTTTTTGCAGGTAACATGAATGTCTTTATAGAAAATCCAGTGTAATCTACAAGAAAGTTACTAGAATCAGTAAGTTAGTGAAACAAACTTTCAGGATACAAGATCAATATACAAAAGCAAACTGTACTTCTATAAACTAGCAACATACAGTTGAAAGTTTTAAAAAAATACCATTTACAGTAGCATAGAAATTTAAGATACTTAAGGATACATCTGACAGGGTAGTACCCTGAAAACTATGAAACCATGCTGAGAAAAATAAAAGAAGGTGAAATAAATGGAGGTATGTACTTTGTAAATCGGAGGATTCAATATCGTTAAGATAGCAATTTTCTCCAACCTGCTCTGCAAAATTAGTGTAATTCCAGTCAAAATCCAGAAGGCTTTTTTTTTTTTCTGTACAAAATGAAAGTTGATTCTAAAATTCGTTTGGAAATCCAAATGACCTAGAGTATTCAAAGCAAATGTGGGAAAGAACAAAATTGAAGGCTACTATTTAATTCTGAGTTACAGGGAATTCAGATGGAAAAAGGAAAAAGAACAAAGACTCAGCAGTAAGTTTGCCAAAAGTCTTTCCAAATAAAAGAGTGTAAAACATTTCTTGTGTTGGGGTGTAGTAAACAACAAAATAGATTGGAGTGGCCTCACATAGGTTGGCAAAATATCATGTAGACTGAGCCCAATAAATACTTGCTGGATATAATCAAAATTGGTCAGACAATTGAGTCCTGAAGGTTGGAGAGCTGCTTTCAAACTTGATAAACATAATTTTATTCATTTATGTATAATTTTTTACCCCACTTACTTCTTAAAAGACTTGAAGTAGTTGGTAATTAACTAGGAAAATAGCCAAAGACTTGCTACTTGACGTATATCTTTTTACCCATGTGTATTTCCCTAATTTTTCTTCCATTAGAGCAGAAGTTACTGAGTGACTTTTACTTTACAATACTAAATAATGGAGGAAAAACATTGATCTTATATATGGTTTCCACTGTCTAGACTTCTTGCCTATTTTAGATTCATCTAATGCATGAAGGACAATGGGACATTTTCCAAGACTATAGTAAGAGCAACATGTAAGTGGAGCTGTCGTCATAGCCCTTCTTGGGTTAGGAAATTTCTCGTCATTGTTCCAAGAAGGCAAACACTTGGGAACCGCACAGCAGGAAATGAGTGTTTTCATATAAATGGCCATTTGCCACGTCGTCCACAGGATCATAAAGTGTCTTATAATGATGCATTTCCTGCTCAGCATCTTCCCTTCCTGAGGAAAGTTCGATTCTTTCTAGAGAAGAAAATGATGACTAGGGGATTTACATTTCCTCTTGCAGAGATTTTTCTCCTCATTTACAAAAAATTATACTAGCAATAAATGGTGCTTAATTTTAGGCATTAGGTTGATCTTTTATGTGCGCTACTGCTTTTGATAGGAATCAGGAAAGTCTATTATATCTGCAATGAAAAAGCTGGAGGTTGATGGGGCAGGGTGAGGGGTGGGTAGTGTCTGAATCCATGAGTCTCATGTATGCTTCTCTGGGATACTGAATAGTACTTTCCATTTAAATTGTAAAAAATAAAATAAAATAATAATAATAAATAACAAAAAAGCACATATACTTTCTTCCAAATGGGCAAGATCAGCATTTTTATCTTTTTTTCAGAGTTTGGATACTGGAACACCAAAGGCTGCCTGCATTTGAATTCTGCTCTGTTTTATGTTGCCTATTGTGGCCTTCTTATCAATGGATAATGTTTCTTTCTGCCTCTCACTGTTGTCCAAACTCCCTAGGAAGTTTCACCAGGAGCTTCACGAGGACCTTCTGGTCCTTACTTACCTCTCCAGTTTCATGTTTTTTTGTTTTTTTTTTTTATCCTGCAGGAACACACACATATGTATGCACATGCCAGCCTCCCTCTGCCAACTCCATCACACCCTCTCTGATGAGGCACCACATTCACACCTAATAAGGCAGCCATATGGAAATCATTCCTGTTCCGTAATGGTCTAGGTCTTCACCAGATGTTGGGCCTTTGCCCGTGTTGTTCTATTTCCTTGGAATATTGTTCCTCATATACTCTATTCTGGACCACATGTTGGTGTCCTCTCCACCAAATTTATATGTTAAAACCCTAATTCCCCAAAGGGTGATATTAGGAGATAGGGCTTTGGGGAGATGATTAGGTTATGAGGTCAGAGCCTGCGTGTTGAAATTAGTGTCCTTGTAAGATAGGGAGGAGAGCTAGAACTCTCACTGTGCCACATGAGAATACAAGAAGGTGAACCAGGATGAGGGTTCTCACCATAACCTGACTGTGGTGGCACCTTGATCTTAGATTTCCAGCCCCAGTACTATGAGAAATAAATGTTTCTTATTTAAGCCTCCGAACACGGAGTGATTTGTTTTAGTAGGCTGAACTGACACATTGTCTTTGTGTGCCTAACTTCCACTGATCCTCAATTTCAGCTTACTGGGCACTTCCTTTGAAAAGTTAATGGTTGACCCTGCCAGTCAATATTAGGATCCTTTATATGTGAACATATCCTCCTCTACCATAAGACTTATTGCATGTGTTTGGGGGACACTGTATTTTCAAAAGATGGCCACAACTGTGACTCCTATCCCACGTGCTTTTACTTTGTTGCCCTTCATTAGGAGGTTGAGGACACAGGTTGGAGGAGCCTAATTCTCCTTTCCCAGGATCCAAACTGGCCTTAGTAGCCAATAGAATGTAGTAGAAGTGATGGTTTCCAAAGCTGGATCAGGAAAGTTCCTGAAGCTTTTGTGTGTTTCTATCAAGACACTTGTTCTGGGGAAAGCCCAGTCAACTCCTGGCTATTAAGTCATGTTCAACGATTGAGTCTTCTCAGCTAAGGCCCAGACATCATGGAATCCTGCATCCTGTTTAAATCCCTAAGCTGCAGAACCATGAGCATAATAAAGTAGTGGTTTAAGCTGCTAGATTTCGGGGTAATTTGTTACGCAGCCATGAATGATCTAGGCTGTGAGATCTTGCACCAGACTTTACAAGCGTGAGGACAGGGATTGTATCTGATTTGTTTACCATTATAACCTCAACTTTTGGCTATAATAGAATATAATAGAATATAATAGAATATAAAAGAATATTATATAATAATAGAATACTGAATACTGGCATATAATAGAATACTGAATAAATAATCTGAACTAAATAAACAGGTGAATGAAGGATGCATGCCATCTTCCGCTAGCTTTGTGTTTATCCACCTCTTTCTCATATCGTAAGTTTGGTGATCTAGTTACAACTGGTTTGCCCAAGACACCCTTTTTCTTCTCTGTCAAGTTCTGTATCATTAATTCCTACAGCGTTCCTCTCGACCATTTGTTGACTAGTGTTTGGAATAATTCAATGGCTGTTGGAAAGGCCTTGTAGCATGTAGGCCTCAGAAAGCCCACCTGGTTCAGCCCCCGAAATGGCCCTACCATCCTCAGAATTGGACTGAGGTGAAGCGAGGGATGACTGGAGGCCATCAAACCTCCTAAGCCCGTAAACTTGACAGTGGTCTTCATGAGGATGCAGAACCATTCATTAGCAGGGTACTGCCTCTCTCTTTCCACTGACCTTCCCAGGGCAGGGGGTAGAAGAGGCTGTAGAGAGATAGAAATCATACCAAAAACACCTTCAGCTCTGTGCTCCAGGAGTGTTAGCTGGTGTGGCAGGAGGTTGAAGTGAGAAGTAGTGAATTCAGACACTCTGCTGTATGAGATAATATCCATGCCTTAAAAAGTCTATCTTCTTCCCCTGCCACCCAAAACCTTTCCCCACTCTTACACTTGTGCATGTGCACAAGTGTGCATGCATACTTGCATGCGTGTGCATGCGTGCATGCACACACACACACACACACACACACACAGCCAGGGGGAGGTCTAGTGCCCTGAATCTCATCTGGTTGTATGTAGGATGGGTGAAGCCTTCCACATATAACCCGGTCATAGAAATAAAATAAAAATAAGAATAAGGAGAATGTAAAGAGAAGGGGGAGGAAGGGGAGGAGGGCTTTTATTTCATGTCTCCTATATGCCATAAATTAAAATACAAACTTTTGGGGAACCTGGGTGGCTCAGTGGTTGAGCATCTGCCTTTGGCTCAGGTCATGATCCTGGGGTCCTGGGATTATGTCCTGCACTGGGCTCCCGATAGGGTGCCTGCTTCTCCTTCTGCCTATGTCTCTGCCTCTCTCTGTGTGTCTCTCATAAATAAATAAATAAAATCTTAAAAAAAATATGAACTTTTTCGCATAATGCCATTTAATTTGAAACAACAATTCACAAAAAAGGCGTAATTTCTTACTTGCAGACAAGAAAACTACTGTTCTAACAGTTTAAGTAATTTACTCAAGATCACATGGTAAATGTGGGAGCCAGAATTTTTACCAGATCTGGGTATCTCTGAATTCCATGCTCTTTCCATTCAACCTGTCTACAGGGGGTTCTATTGTCACCAAAAAGTATCCAAATAGCCCAGAGGGAGAGTGTTCAGGAAGCATCATGACATGCGGTCACTTTGATTCTGACTCTGTCCAGATTTGGATCCCATGTTACACCAGCTGCTTGAATTCTACTGCCCCTTACACAATTACCAGGGTGTCTAAACATGGTCAGGAACTCTTAACTGATTTGGAGTACAGCGTCTTGGCTGCGCCATGAGGGTAAAGAATTCAGGCCATGAGATTCCAACACAGGGCGTTGCACCATAGAGGAGAGGGTTGAGAAATCGAGTTGATGGCCTTCAGCCATGCATTGCTTTATGCCCAAGAGTGCATTTCTGTTTCTGGCAAAAGAAACAGGACTCTCTAAGATCCATTCTGGCCCACCACATTAGCTGTTCTCATCATAGCAGACACTGTGAGTTGAACTGTCTTTCTTAACTCCCTTTATACAGTGTATATACAAGCTCCGCTTGCTAAAGTAACACACGGTGGGTCATTTCTTCAACATTTACAGTAAATGATAAGAAAACAGAGGACTGGAATCAAGCACCTTGGTTCCGGATCAAATTACTCAAAGATTACAAGGAATTCCGAGAAGTTTCAGGTGTATGCTTCCTTGAAACACAGGCTTGAGCTGCTGAGAACATGGCCAAGGATCTATGACGATTAGCCACATCCCAGAACTGTAAAATAAGGAATGACCTTCCAGCAATTACTTTTGTTTGTTTTATGTTTCCAATGCAGCAAACATTTCCTGATCATCTGCTGCCGCAGAGCACTCTGCCTGGCCATTGAGCCTTATTGAGAACATCAAGATGTAGGGAACGTGATCTGTACCTTCAAAATATTACAATATGTGGACAAATGATAAGTAATCAACTAACATATGCTCCAGTATTTTTTTGCCCTTGTCTGTTTTCATTTCCACTTGAGACATTGATTGTATTTGTATAGGGGATTAGGGGAGCAATGAGAGATACAGAACTGGGGGAAAGACACCAGATGTTGCAGGTGCCCCCATAGAACTCCCCATTCTCATCCTCACCATCCATAGACTCTGCGCCCACTTTGTAATAATCCTTCTCCAGGGAAGCCGGGTCCTGCCCTAAGAACATTTCTGAAATTCAAGGGAAACAAGTGGAAGGGAGAAGTCGATTACAACAGTTACATATTTGATTTGATCAAGGGTTTACTCCTTCAGTTTGATTTGGTTCAACTTTCAAAGCCTCATTGTAAACTAGACATTAAGCTACAGAGCAGAAATAAATGGTCCTACATCCTGAGTTTAGCTAGCTCACCGCATCTAGTGATTATAGAAAAGAAGTTCCATATTTCAGCAGATTGATTTGTCATTTACTACTTTTTGTTGGGTCAAATATAATTGTTCATAACATATGCATTGTGCTTTTTAGATCTCAATGTCAGACAATATGGTTTAATGTGTAATTATCGATGACAACTTACCTATCAGTGACTGTGCTAATAAGTGGTGTTGGCCCCTTCTTTTTTAATACGTTTGACATGGTCACTTTCTCCTACACTGGGGAAAAAAATTCAAAGCCTTTGTCTACAAATCCTACTCTAGAGTATGCTGTAAGAAGTTGAATTTTACCCTCAGAGCTGCTTGACTAAGCCATATTACTCTATGGAAAATTCTGGACTTCACAGGGGGAGATGGTTCACATTAACTCCAGAGAGAAAAGGGACATATTGGAACAAGTGAGAAGGAAAGAAACAAAAGAAAATAAAACGTTAGCTCCAGAAGAAAAGGCAGAGGAGGTAGGGAATTTCAAAATGGAAAAGAACAGGGCACCGAAGTGGCTTAGCGGTTTAGTGCTGCCTTCCGCCTGGGTTGTGATCCTGGAGATCCAGGATTGGGTCCTAGGTCGGGCTCCCTGCATGGAGCCTGCTTCTCCTGCCTGTGTCTCCCTCTCTCTCTGTGTGTTCCTCATAAATAAATTTTTTAAAATCTTAAAAAAAAATGGAAAAGAACAGATGGAACACTATTAGAAAAAAAACCAATCTGACCAGCAGCCTGATTTATTATAATCCATCATATCTTTGCTCATATCCCTAAAATAGGACTCCATGTAGCTCTGGGCAAATGACATCAAACACCAAAAGCAACAAATGACTCATAACTTAGAAAATCAGTTGAATGAGCTATAAAAATGGGCCCAAGTTTGTTTTTAGAACTTCATGGGGCGGTTTCATTTTCTCTTAATAATATGTCAGAATATACAATGGCATTCTCTAGGGTTCCGAAAAATATATTTAAAGATATGGTGAATTCTATTGTAACACGGCACTCTCCTCTTGCGAAATATTTTTTCAGTTGAGCGTGGTGTGCATCACAGAGGCACTCAAAGAGCCATCTAACCTTGGTGCTTGAGAAAGAGAAATGAGGTGTAATTGTGGTATGATGGGAGAATGAAACACAGAATTAGTTACTCAGTGGGGACAGTATCACAGATGGTGCTTCTCACTGTAGGGCCTTAGTAGTTTTCCAGAGTTCATTGTCAACCCCCGACTGTGGCGTACTGTGGCGGTGGCCACATTTTAATGGGTTCTGCTTTCCTGAGCCTGTGTTTCATTTCTCCACTGATGCCTTCCTCGCTTGACTTTCAGCTTGTAGTCATTCACCACATAAAAATACCAGAGCTAATAAGATGATTGGATGAAAATGCAGGATAATAACCATGTAATATGTAATGTGCCATAAATGCAGCGGACACATATTATATATTACGGCAATTGCCTGTCTGGTTTAATTTTCAGCTGAGTAAAGGGAAAAAAATCTGAGGCTGTGCTATCTTTTACTCTACTATTATTATTATTATTATTACAAATAACTGTATTGGTCAGGGAACCACATAAATCCATCACGGAGTTTTATAGTTTTCAAAGATTCTGGAATTAAAAGCTAACCTAAGGTAAAATACTTACCCGAACACGGCTTTCCAGAGCTTTCTTACTTTTCTCATCCGAAATGAATTTCAAGTTAACCTTTAAATAATAAGAAACAAGAGTTCCCTAGGAAATTGTGGGGTAGCGAAACCCCAGGGTAGGGAGGAGGCGGGACACAGGGTGAAGACATCATGTTCTTACTTATTCCTGTTAGCAGATGCTTTGAAGACAAATGGCCCTGGATCCTGGCATCTTGGCGTCTTTCCTCTATGTCCGAAGAAGGAGATATCATGATTTAGGAGATGGGGGGAGGGAATGGCAACAGTAAAAGCTTGGGCAAAATTCTGGCTTGTACCAATTCCAGCCTCTGGAATTTTCTATCCTTTCTTGCTCCTATCTTCCAACTTAAAGTCCAAAGAGAACTTGGCCTGAGAAGGCAGCTTGAGATTTCTATACACGTCTGGTGGGTATGCCAACCTCTAGAGATTTGAGGATAAAGGACCCCAAGTCCCTGCCTTCAGGTAATTTAGAGTTTAAGTGGAACAGTTTGTACCAGTTCCCCAGAGTTTTCAGTAACAAAGCACCACAGACGGGTAGTTTTAAGAACAGAAATTTATCCTCTCACATTCCTGGAGGTTAGAAGGCTGACACCAATGTTGGCTGGGTTGATTCCTTCCCGGGACTGGGAGGGAGAATCTGTTTAACTCTGTTCTCCTAGTTTCTGGCAGCTGTGGGCATTTGTTGGTTGGTTGATGGTCTTCTCCTGATGTCTTCACATCATCTCTCTGGGTCTGTTTCTGTGTTCAAATTTCCCCGTTTTAAAAAGACACCAGCCACATTGGATTAGGACCCGCCCTAATGATGTCACCTTAACTGGGTCATCTGCAAAGACTCTGTTTCCAAATAAAGTCACATTCACAGGTGCCGGGAGTTAGAATGTCAACATCTTTTGAGAGGACACAATTCAACCCAAAACAGAGTTGCCATTCAAACGAACAAAATTCTACAGTCTCTGACCTTTCACATGGAACTTCCTCTCCTCCTGAGACCCTGAATTCTAAGTTTCTACAACCCGGTTCCATTCCAAACCCTTCTGTTACTTTCCTGTGTTTGTCTTCAACAGTTCCAGCAGGGTTTGGGGGTCCTGTTCTGATTTGCAAGTCCACACTAAACCCCCCGCTGCTCCCTAGTGTTTGCCAGCATGTCTTCCCCCATCCTTCCCTGCAAACACTACTTTACACTGACAAGTTAAGATCTCTATTCAGAAGGATTCTCTGAAAAACATATTTCACTCAATAAAGTGCCTACGGCTTCCACTCCAGGTTCGCTGTTGAACTCAGCACACACCCTTGCCTTTGATGAGAAATTCAGTCTAGTGAGGGACTGAGTAAAAAGTAAAAAGCAAAAATATAGAGGCTTTGGCAGGAGCTACCATAGGCAGTGCATAGAATCCAGACTGGGGGTGAAGGAGAGGAGGGCAGGGACGGCTCCATGGAAGAGGGGACACTTGAGTTGAGTCTTGACATACGTGGAGTAGCATTTAGTAAGGCAATGATGTAAAAGTGAAAAAGGTGGGCAGTGGGGTGGAAAAGGATATTGGGACAAATAAAAGAATACAGTTGACCTCTGAACAGTGTAAAGTTTAGGGGTACTGACTACCCCCCGTTGGTTGAAAAGCATAACTTTTGACTCCCCCAAAACTTAACTACTAATAGCCTGCTGTTGACCGGAAGCCTTATCAATAACATAAACAGTCAATTGACATATATTTCATACACTATATGTACTAATACTGTATTCTTATAATCAAGCAAGCTAGAGAAAAGAAAGTGCTGTTAAGAAAAACATAAAATACATTTATAGTATGGAACTGTATTTATCAGAAAAAATTCACAAGTGGACTCATGTGGTTCAAACCCATGATGTTCAAAGGCCAACTTTATACACTACAAGATACTAATTAAATACTGGAAATATTAAGTAAATATGGAGAAGAGAGGTTGGTACATTTAGAGTTGAGTATGAGCAGTTTTCTATTCAATGAATACAAAGAGCTTGTCTTAGCATGGGCTGCTACCACAAAACACCATAGATTGGACAGCTTAAACAATAGACATTTATTTCTCATAATTCTGGAAGCTGAGAAGTCCAAGATCACCATTCTAGGAGATTCGGTGTGGTGAGAGCTCTCTTTCTGGCTTATGGGTGATTGCCTTCTCACTGTGTCCTCATATGGTAGAGGGCAAGCTCTGGGCTCTTCCTCTCACAAGGGCACTAATCCCATCTCGGGGGCCCCACCCTCATGACCCCACCTAAATCGGGTGACCTCCTAAAGGCCCTACATCCAAATACCATCACATTGGGAAATAGGGCTTCAACATGGGGGTGAAGCACATTCAATCCCTAATAATAGCTTCTGCTGATGTTAAGAGGAGAAATGAATGCATATTGCAGAAGAATTGACTGACAAATTCTTTTGTCCCACACCCCTATGCCCACGGACCTGATCAAAATAAACCCCAAGACTACATTTTAGTGGGTCAAATGTCTGATCAGCTAGCAGAGCTCTGATAATGGTCCATCGCACAATTTAAGAGTAGACCTATCAAGACCACCTTTTATTATTTAGCCATGCAAACAGAAGCTTCTCCAGAAACCCCTGGTTTGCCCGGCTTGTTGCTACAGAAAGGTGGCACCACTCTTTCCCAGTCTGGGCATTAACAATCTCAGTTGGATTTGGGAGAAGTGTTCCATTTCCTCCCCAGCTGTCACGTGAGTCACAGACTGCTATGGCCCCTCATTCTGGTCACCTGATGCCATGGACTCCCCCCCACCCACCAGGCCTCTGATGTATGCTAATTTAAGATGGAAAACCTATCCCATATGGCCTCCTTCACCTCACAACTGAACTCATCATTCCCTGATGCCTTGAAATGCACACCCAACCTCAGGATGTGATACAAGTTCACCAGATTGTCCAATAAACCACAAAGATTAAAGAAGATTATATGAGGGCCGTGAAGTTTAATTGAGCCTGCACTAAACAAAATAAGGTAGAAATAAATGTAGGTCTCACTGGTTACATAATCATCAGTGTATTTTTACAAACAAAACCTCGGCATTCCTTTAAAGTAGTAGTAATCAGGCAGGAAATAGACGCAGTCATCTGTTTTTCTTTTACATCATCAAGAGTCTTGACTGTGCCTTAAGCCATAGAAAAATGCCAGGATACGTGCCATTTGCCATCTTTTGGTATAAGCAGTGTTGGTGGGAAGTTGGAGACTGGTCAGAAAAAGCGAAGATACAGTGTACCCATAAAGCACTACGTGCCAAAGAAGGTCAATAATAAAGCCATGTGGCTAACCATAATTTGGCTTCCAAGTTCCAGATTCTGGGCTAGTGAGCAATTGTGTTCCCCTCTGCTGGGTCCTGTCTTTTTCCATCCCCTTTGCTAGCGGTTTGTGGGTTGAGCTCCCTCCTGGTCCAGCACTAGGCATCACGCAGAGGGTCTAAACACACAAATGCCCTCCCTCAGGGCTTAGCTTCCGTTCCATGGGGAGGGAGCTGAGAACTGGTATTTCGCAGGTCAGGGCTCTGGAATTCCGCAGCTTCTCAGCAGGAAGAGGAGATGTTTACAACTGCTGTCTGCTTTGGAGGCTGGGGTGTTTCTCCGAGACGTGTTTGATAAAACCGGAATTCCGCATTTGATACAGAAAACAATCACTTGATGTTTTTTAATAAGAATGGAATGTATTCCTCTTCTTACCCCATTCAGCCTCAGATGTTTAGAGGGGTTATTTAGTGTTGATGCAAACTCTGTATGGCATCGAGGGAAAAGATGAGTGAATTCATTAATCAGTTCAGTACATTCAAATGGATTCTTACTGTATTCTGGGGGATCCAATGAGTGTTCAACCCAGGTCTCCCCTGTAAAGAACCCACAAGCAGGCCGGGCACCAACCACAGGACACAAAGCTTGTTCTCTGTCTCTGTTTCTCCCACACTGGGAGCACTGTTTATTTAGGGCCTTCTAGGTGTTCAACAAATATTTGTCAAATGAATCAATGAGATCAACACTGCAAGGAAGGCAGTAAGTCCTTCTCAAGCTGAGAAGTGAGCATTCCTGGCTTAGGTGATGAGGGCAGGACACAGGACGTGGAATTTCAGCAATGCTTTCAAGAAGGGGTAGGATGCAATGCAGCTGGAAGAGGGTGGACAGAAAGGCTCCTTCTTGTAGGTAAGGAGACAAAGGTGAGTCAAACCAGGGAATGGGGAAACACAGAGAAATTTTCTGGAGGGGGAATGGCTGGGGCAGCGGGGTGGGTGGGAGAAAAGCCTGCTCCGTGAGGAGGGCACCTGGAATCACCTCCGGATTTGACTTCACCAAGTAGCTGAGAAAGGCAATCATGGATAGAGTAGGTAAACCACCGAGAGCTGTGGTGAGGGAAAAACACACAGACAAGCAGCCTGGGCCTGGGTGTCCCCGCTGGGCCCCAGAGAGTAATGTTCTGCTCCTCCCTGCTTTAATTTTAACCTTTAGAAAAAGGAAATTGAAAAACAAACCTGACTTCCTATGTACTTTTGCAAGTGAGTCATAAGGATTATTAAGTTCATAGCCAGTTTTGATGAAAAGATATGAATGGGAATGAGAACAGATCTCAGACACCCCCCCCCCCCGCCCCAGGAGGCTGCTTTTAGCCATAAAATGTCTGAGGTCAGAGAAACAGCCTCCCCGTGTTCCTTCTTCCCATAGTCATGTTATGGGATGGAAGGCGCCTGGTCAATCAGGCCATTGCATATTAGGACCTCCCAGCACAAGGCATGCTCAGGTATTCACGGTGTGTGAGTGCGTGTGTGTGCGTGCATGTGTGTGCGTGTGTGCATGTGTGTGCGTGGGTAGAGGGACTGTGCAGGGGTGTCCAGGCACTGAAAGGGTTTGGGGAAGAGCAAAAGGGACATGGGACTCAGGCTATACCAAGTTTCTCCAGAGCAGACTCTGTGTATGATAATCCCAATGACAGTTAAACACACACGCACACCAGAGAAACAAATTAGTCAGGAAAGGGACAAAAGAAAATCCTCGTGAGATTAGATTTCTCAATAAAATACTTACAGGAAATTGTTTATATTCCAGGAGAGATGAATTTTTCTATAATTAGCTTTCACGTCAATGTTGTAATCATCTCGTTCATCTCAACGGGAGCTGTCCACCCCCCCTCCACCCCCAGCACCACACACCGTGCACCCCTCTGCCTTCATCTTCTCTGGCCTCCTGGAAGTCTGTGACCTCCTGGATGGGGGGGACGCATTCACTTACAGGGAACACTAACTTGGCACAGAGTGGGTGCTCACTGAGTGTTTTGACTGACTGGGATCCAGGAGGGGCTTTAAAGCAGTGTGAGCCACAGAAGGAGGTATTGCCAATTACCCCACAGATAACTCTGGAATCAATTGCAAGTATCACGTGCACACACGCACATACACACACATACTTCTAAAAATAACCATTACTCTTTGAAGTCATGTGATCCTTTCCAGTATCCAGGAATGAGCATGTTTTCTGAATACGGCGCAATCCATTCCATGCTAATGCAGTATGATTTTATTTTATGGAATTTGTGCCTGACATCAACGTACTGAAAGGTGTCAAGTGTCATCGCCCTCTGCTACCCCAGCCCCCCTACTCTGTTCCCCTCAGATGGACTCCTGGCCCCTGCTTAAGAAACCACGAATCGGGGCGCCTGAGGGGCTCAGTGGTTGGGCTTCTGCCTTTGGCTCAGGTTGTGATCCTGGAGTCCCGGGATCAAGTCCCGCATCGGGCTCCCTGCATGGAGCCTATTTCTCCCTCTGCCTGTGTCTCTGCCTCTCTCTGTGTGTCTCTCATGAATAAATAAATTAAAAATCTAAAAAAAGGAAAAGAAAGAAAGAAAAGAAAAGAAAAAAGAAAAGAAAAGAAAAGAAAAAAGAAAAGAAAAGTAAAGAAAAGAAAATAAACCAAGAATCGGTCTGTCTAATCATGAATAACTACAGAAGCTTTGCAATGCTGCTTTATGTGTTAGGCCACATCGCCGTCCTAGGGGGTATCTCAGACTTTCCATTAGAAGAAGAGGGGGTGTGGACAGCCCGGGTGGCTCAGTGGTTTAGCGCTGCCTTTGGCCCAGGGCGTGATCCTGGAGTCCCGGGATCGAGTCCCACATTGGGCTCCCTGAACGGAGCCTGCTTCTCCCTCTGCCTGTGTCTCTGCCTCTGTATCTCTCTGTCTCTGTGTGTGTGTGTGTGTGTGTGTGTGTGTGTGTCTTGAATAAATAAATAAAATCTTTAAAAAAAGAAGAAGAAGAAGAAGAGGGGGTGTGAGGATTTATGACCCTTCTGTGTAAGAGCCACACACTGCAGCGCTGACCTCATTAGGGTGGGAGCAGTGGGGACAGTAGAGTGAAGAGATGGTTTATTCCACTCTTTGAGGTACGAGAAGAAACTTCTGATTATAAAAATGGGTTAGCACAACATGTCACAGATGGTTAGAGACAGCACAACGTGGAGCACTGTGAGATCTATAGGGACGAAGTCTCCAGGCGCCGGGACTGGAGCCCAGATGACTGGCCAGGAGGATTGCAGGTAGGTGGGGTAGGAGCAGGGAGTAGGGAAGGGGAGGGAGGCGTCCCTAGCATCCCTCTCGGAGGGTCAGCTGTGGTGGGAGCTGGGAAGGGTCTGGGCAGAGTTCATGGGGTCAGTGATCCTGTGGGATCCAGGGAGGAGACGTTAGAACATGAGCGAGCCGCGCAAAGGCAGTGTACACGGGTGTGTGCACACATGTGTGCAAGCCGACCCACGCATGCACACACACGTGCTTTAGTAGAAATCTATCTGCTTGCTCTGCCTTGGAAATCTTTTTACCTCCTTTTCTTAATCTGAAAAAGAAATGTCTGAGTGATAACAGTATCTCAGATGTGTGAAAGGGCAAACAACTTAAAAATGGCTTTTCATACCTTCGTGTCGTTTGTTAGAGTATATTATTAACTCGTTTGAAGTGCTCCTACCCACTGCTGGAGGCGTCAGGAATGCTCATCTGAGTAATCCTGCATTTTTGCTGTGCCACTTATTTAAAATGATTGGTAAAATAGCCTTTCGGTGCCTTGAGAAGCAGATAAGATTATGCACTTAACACTCACTCGCTTTCAGAGATATGCTTCCTCCAAGGAGGGTCTCTGGAAGAGAAGCAAGAATGCTGGTATCTCTTCTTCTCCGGGAGGTAAGGGGTTGGTCTGGGCGAGTCAGCTGTTGTCACTCTAACTCTGCTCTTGCCACACCAGGGCTGGGAAGGAGCTGGCAATCAGGGGTGTAGAAATGAAACCCCCACCTACGTGCCCCCACCCCAGCCCTCTTTGAACAAAAAAGGGCAAAACCCATTTCAGCAGACAACTTGGTAACACCCAGCCAGAGGGGGCTAAATCAAACTTTTCCCTTCTGTTAGTTGAAAGCCACAGGCCGTGGGCTATCATGAGCCCCCTCCCCTGCTCAGACATCGTCTCCACTGGGCTGGGATATGAAGCAGGCTTGCAGCTCCTGTGTATGGAACAAGGGATCCCCGAGCACTGTGTTTCGATTTGCTGGAAAGCCCTACAGCAGGTTCCTGCAGCCCTAGAGGCCCTTGGCACCTGTAACCACACCCAAATCTTGGTCCTCAACCCTTGAAGGAACAGAACTTAGCCCTGAGGCTTAAGCCTCCATGGGTGAAGTTAAGATTCTGAGATCTAACCACCTTCCAGGTAAGGAAACCCTGGAACAGTGATTTTTTTTTTTTTTTCTGTTCAAATAGCCACTCTTTCCCGAATGCTCACTGCCCGTCCAGCCCCATGCTTAGCTGAGCATTTGACATCATCTAATCCTCAACCAGCCTGTAAGGTACATAGGATTGCTCCATTTCATCCCTGAAAAACCTGAAAACCAGAGAGCTCCAGCAGCTCTCTCAAGATCTCACAGCACTGGGACGGTAACCGAGGCTTCTCTGACTCCACTGAACCCTCTGGAAGAAGGTGGGGTTTTTGCATACGTGGCACAGAGGTTACATGCTAGTGGGTAAAGACAGAAAAGTGACAGATACGGGACACGCTATGTGGTGATGAGCACCATGGGGAAAAAGAAGCCGTGGTAACCAGAGAGAAAGGGCTGGGGCGGAGGGGGGGGTGGCTCCACTTACATAGGAAATGACGTATTCCTGGTGCGAGGACATGAAAATGCTTCCCACCATGTCAAGAACAATTTCTAAACTCCTGGAACCTGTCATATCCAGCTGTGATGACAGTATGATGGTTCCCTGGCCAGCGTGAGAGAGGTCCCTGCCAAATAGGTGCATTTCAGCTTATTGGAACATTGGGTCTGAATGGAAGTGAACTGAGTGACACTTCCTCCCCCAACCTTGATAGGGAACTAATCCCCTCCCCCTCTTTCCTTACTGGGAGCTTTTGAAAACTGACCCCCAACCAATCTGGAAGCCATTTGGAGATTTCCCAAGAGGAAGGGGCTACGTACCAATGTGATTACTGGTACTGTTTTCATTAAATATGACATGATTGGGAATTCCCGGAGAACATTCCTACCCATGAAGGAGGGGGGTTTTAAAAGATGTGAGAGATTAACATGTCTGAAGATTGCCCATAAAATCAGGAGGTTGATGAACTATTAGTGTTTCTAAGCTGCATAAATAAGCGTTTGATAAAGCCATGTGATTTATTTAGAGACCTTGAGAGATGGTGGTCCCATGCTTTAGGAAGCAAGTGATTTAGTAATGTAACAATATACTTCGAGAGGATTATTTTCCCTGGAAGTAGCAAGTATCATTAATACCTACACAGCGGACAAGGAGTTCTTGCATTTAAACAGATCTGTCTGTCTGCCCGAGATACTTGGGGTGCCAGACTGTAAACAGCCTATCAAAACCATTGCTACAACACTCAGTAAAACCAAATACCTTTGTCTAAGGGGGAATTGAAAATTAATCTCAACCGAAAAAACTCCGTGTAACCCATGAAACTCCATCATATCTTATACTTCTGATTTTTTTCCAATCCTTTCCAGCACCTTCAAATGTCTTTTTTGAGCAGGAAATGGAGTTTAACTCCTTAATTAACTGATAGGTAATTAATGTGATGACTATTTCAAACCTTATATATTGTCATTTCATGTCACTCGGAAAAACAAAAACTTTGATTTTTCAGAAACCAGTTTTCCAAGACTCGTAGCATAAATAGTCTTTGTTTATACTGTATGTTTGCACACATAAGCCTTCTTGCTTTCTCTTCAAAAAGAGAAAATAAGAGTTCTCCAAGTGTACTAGCATTGTGATGACAAATAGAAGAGAAGAACACACAGCTTTTGAGGCCATCTAGATTTTGCTTTGGCGGGAGTGTTTTAATTACTTAATGAAATTCTTGGAACAAAAAGGGTGGAAAATCCAAAGTGGTACGTGGTGCTGATTAAATTTACTATCGTTTAATACATGCTATAAATCTGTACCGTCCAATATGGAAGCCACTTAGCCACACATGACTATCAAGCATTTGAAACGTGGCTACCCTGAATTGAGGTGCACTGTGAGTACAAAATACACACCAGATTTCAAAGACTTAGTATGAAAAAAGAATAAAAACATCTTATGACTTTTATATTGATTTCATTTTGAAATGATAGTATGCTCGATATACAGATGGCCCCTGAACTATGAAGGTTCAACTTACAATTTTCGATTTTACGATGGGGTGAAAGTGGTACACGTTCAATAGAAACTGTGCTTTGAATTTTCAATTTTGATCCTTTCCTATGCTAGCCATTTGCAGTGAAATAGTCTATCATGGGCAGCTGCCACGGCTCCCAGTCAGTCACCCAACCAGAAGAGTAAACAACTGATAAACTGACTACCATTCAGTCCCCATAAAACCCTGCTGTTTTTCACTTTCAGGACAGTACTCAGTAAATTACATGAGAGAGCCACTTTTTAATAAATTAGGCTTTGCAGGGGCACCTGGGTAGCTCAGACAGTTGAGCATCTGCCTTCTGCTTGGATCATGATCCTGAGGCCCTGGGATAGAGCCCCTCATTGGGGGTCCTTGCTCAGGGAGGACCCTGTTTCTCCCTCCCCCTCTGCCTGCTGCTCTGCCTACTTGTGCTCTCTCTCTGTCAAATAAATAAATAAAATCTTTTTAAAAAATAAATCAATAAATTAGGCTTTGTGTTAGAGGACTTCTTCTAACTGTAGGTTAATACAAGTGTTCTGAGGACGTCTGAGTTACAATGTTCTGTAGGTTAGTTGCATTAAATGAATTTTCAACTCGTGATATTTTCAACTTAGATGTCTTATCAATATATAAGCCCATCATAAGTTGAGGAAGATCTGAACGGGGTTAAATAAAACATACGAGAATTAACTTTCTTTTCGTATTTTTGTTTCTTTTTGTATTTTTAGTGTAACTACTAGAAAATTTTAAAGCATATATGCGACTTGCATTTTATTGCTATTGGACAACACTGCTCTGAAAGAAAGGGTTCATTTCAGTTGGGCTGAAGTTAGTTTTAAAGCAATTTGGAGGGATCCCTGGGTGGCTCAGTGGTTGAGCATCTGCCTTTGGCTCAGGGCATGATCCTGGAGTTCCGAGATCGAGTCCCACATGGCATGGAGCCTGCATCTCCCTCTGCCTATGTCTCTGCCTCTCTCTGTGTCTCTCAGAAATGAATAAATAAAACCTTTAAAAAAGAAAGCAATTTGGAGATTGTATTTAAAAATAATCACCCTAAGGAGGCATCAAGATTAGTTCAGTAAGTACATGCCTTGTATGCCCACCCCCTACTTCAAATGAGAACAATGACAGGCAAAGTATAAATAAATAAGTAAAAAAAATAAGTATAAGCGGTTCAAACCATGATAAACATCTATGTGGATCAGGTACATGGTCCAGAAAAACAAGGCAACTGGTAGCACACAGCACAGAGATCTGGACTTGCTTCTGGGGCAGGAAGCAGGCCATGACATCTGGCAGTTTGGATGATCTGAGGTAATGGTAACTAAAATTACTTTATAGAAAATGGCAATAGGAATCGAGCTGGAGACCCGGTGGACCTCCTTCTGAATTTTTTTTAAAAAGTGGAGGTGCGGGGTTGCTGAGAAGAGCTCTGCTAATTGTTGCCTGGCAATGTTGCTTCCTCGTATGTGCTGGTAGGACATAAGAACAGCCTCATCGCCAGGTCTGAATGACATTAACTGCTGGTCCTAGGATCAGATTGGCCATGAACCTTAATGCTTGAAGCCACAATCCTTAAGGTATGTGAGCTCCAAACCTTCACCCTAAGACTTACTTGGTCAGCAAGCCCCAAGGAGCCAGATGGAGGCAACTTAATAAGCTAGAAAAAGAAGAGCAGACCCAAAGGAATTAAAAATAAGGAAAGAAAGCAGAAATCCAAAGTATATAGAAAAGAGAAACAGTTGAGATGATGAATAGAATCAAAATCTGCCTTTTAAACAACTCTACTAAAATTTACATACCGTATGGCTCAGTCGCTTGCAGTGAACAATTCAAGTTTTTTTAATTTTTTATTTATTTATGATAGTCACAGAGAGAGAGAGAGAGAGAGAGAGAGGCAGAGACACAGGCAGAGGGAGAAGCAGGCTCCATGCACTGGGAGGCCGACGTGGGATTCGATCCTGGGTCTCCAGGATCGCGCCCTGGGCCAAAGGCAGGCGCTAAACCACTGCGCCACCCAGAGATCCCTCAATGTTTTTACTATATTCACACAGTTGTGCAACCATCACCACAACCTAATTTTAGAATACTTTCATCATCCTAAAAAGAAGTCCTCTGCCCCCTTGCTGCCACATGGCAATCAGTCACTACCTTGTGGTCATCAGGCAACTGCCAAACTACTCTCTTCTTCTCTGCACATACAGTCCTCAAAAAACTCCCATGAGAAAAATCCCGGGTCCAATGGGTTCTATCAGATGTTTAAAGAAGAAATAGCTGTCCTTCAGAAACTTCTCCAAAAAGTGAAAGATGAGAATCCACTTTCCAACTCATTGTATAAAGCAATTCTTACCCTGACAGCACAGGCCTACAAAGACATCACAAGAAAATAAAACTCTGTGTGCAAGTGTTTGCATCACCAGGCTCAAAAGTCAAATCTGTAACCAGCAGCAAGCAGGTTAGCCATGAGCATTTGTAAGAGATACAACTGTCTAAGACCTCTGAACGGAAGCCACGTTGGCTTGCCCACATTGACTTCCATTGGTGCACACCCACAAGGGGGGGCTTCCAGAAATGCAAGCTGGTCTTGGATTCTGTGACACCCTAGATTCCATTCCTAGCTACAGAAAACATACTCAAACTTTGGAAGTTCCTCCTCTTTGAAGAAACTGCCCTAGTTTCATCCTGAGGGAGAGGCCATCCCACACACAACTCTGAAATTAAGCAAAGTTGGGACTTACTCATTTTCACTTTCAGAGAATCTTTCCTCATCATCACCCATAGCAACCCAGTACACTGAGCTCTCATCTCCGCTCTGCACCACCATCTTTTAGAATCTTCATTCCCATGAAGGTCAAAAGGAAAGATAACACTGTAAAGAAAGTTTCCATCAGACTATGTGCATTTTACCGGAGAATCGAGGAATTGGTCATTTCTTGTCATCAGACAGTTTTTTGGGAAATAATTTACGGTGCAAGATCTCACGAGTACAGAGGGGCTCTGGATTTTCCGGGCACCTTAAAAGCAGTGCATATATCAAGAATCCCCTTTGAACTCTTATGTCAAGTTCTAGGCTGTGAGAAAGAAAGAAGTAAGCCCTATAAGTATGTCCGTTTACATAGAGTTCCTGAAATTTGTCCAGGATGTATGGAGAGAGGTTCTGTAAGTCAAATAAATAGGACACACTAAGGAAATATATCTAAACACAGGTTGTGCTTTCTAGAAGTAAATTTGCTTTTCCTTCCAGTGATATATATATATGGTCTGCTTTATTGAAAACCTCTGTAGATACAGATTCAGAAATGTATAAAAATGACTTTAAAACTCATTAATTCCAGTAACATGGAACCCTTAAGAAGACCCTTAAATCCTTTAATGATTTAGAAGATGTTTCTAGTATCTGATAACCAGTCACTTTGAATCATGAGTATTTGGGACTATAATCCCTGGGGAATGTGTGGCGAGGCCTCAGAAAGCCTTATTTCCCTCATTTGCCTCTGAGATTAAGGGCATCCAAACGACAGGTATTGTGTTTGCTCTGGGACCATGCAGTGCCTTAATTCCCATTGGCACCATCTGGGCTGATTCCATTTTAAGACCAACTAGGTGAGGTCTTCTAATCACTGGCAGGTCTCTTATCACCAAGTCAGATCTCTGTAACTACCAGAGCCGCGCCTTCCCTACAATGCCATAGAAAGTTTTCATCCTCAACTTTGTCGTTGGAGAATGAGCAGAGGGTTATAGTATAGGAAATCTGATGAATCATCAGGGTGAGCTCATGGGCTAAATAGGGACAACTAAAATCCTAAATGAATGGTGGAAAGAACTTAAATTTCTCTTCACATCCTTAGGTTATAAAAGCGGGGCATGTGAATAAAAAAGGCTTTTACAAAAGAAGGCAAACATGAAGGTAGAAGCAGAAAAAAAGAACGTTCAATTGAGGAATGCAGCCAAGAGACGACACTGGGAGACTGCTCATTTTATTTTATTATGTAATAAAAAGGAAAAATGAAGGTTTTTTTTTTTTTGTTTTGTTTTTTTTAAGATCAGGCCAAAGGACTTTGTAGCATGTGTGATGAACTCAGTCATAGAGGCACCAACATATTTTAGGGCACAGTTGTCTAAAAATAACTCATTTTGTCAGTTCTGGGACATTTTTGCAGTTGTTTGCCAACAATCCAATTAATGTGTGTTTTTTTTTTCCCCCTTTCAGCAATTTCATGTGACTTTCATATTTTGTACTCTTTTATAAAGAAAATTCCTAAGGCCAAGTGGATGTGAATAATATGATATGTGAGTAGGTAATATGCTAAGGCTCCTAATGCTATTACTTGAGTCCCGCTGGCCCAGGACATTTATAAAGATCAATTAACTCAGCTAAACTACTCTTAATGAGCTCTTCCTCTCCGCTCCAGGTCCCACCATACTTCACTTGCATAGACAGCTGGTGTTCAGACTCCCTGCCTCTAGGAAGCTGGGAGTGAATGGGCAAGTGAAGCTGAACCAGGCAGTGGGAGCCAGCCAAGGACTCTCACCTTTGGTCCAAGTTTATGGAAGTAACTACCTGCAAATTTTTAAATCTAAAGGATGAAGCTGACCTATCTGATTTGGGTATCAATGAAAAATGATTAAACATTTTAATAATAATAAACCATGTCCAATATATTAAGGACTAGGCTGCACATGAACTTTTAAGGTAAAACAGTAGACTGCAAGGATATTTCATAATTATTTTTTTCTAAGTGGGTCACTTTAGCTGAGCCTCTAACCTCCTGGAAGCTCCTCACCACACAAGATAATTATAGGAAACAGCTGTGGTGCAATATTCATGGGGAAATATTATTTTCAATCCAACAAAACATTGAAGATGTTAGAACACAGGAAAGGAAATATTAACTCTACCTGGGTGAGTAGAGAAAAGTGATCCTCATCAGCTATGGATTTTAATATTGGAATAGACTTGAGAGATAATCTGGCCTAACCTATTATTTTAAAGATGAGGGGCACCTGGGTGGCTCAGTCGGTTAAGCGTCTGCCTTCGGCTCAGGTCATGATTCCAAAGTCCTGGGATCGAGCCCTGCATCAGTCTCCCTGCTCAGCAGAGAGGCTGCTTCTCCCTCTCTCTCTGCCTGCCACTCCCCCTGCTTGTGCTCTCTCACTCTGTGTCAAATAAATAAATAATCTTTAAAATAAATAAATAAAGATGAGATTGAGAGCAAAGACAAAAGGTAGAGAAAGGTCTTGGGTGGATTTTCCCTTCTGCCTAACAGAATCCAGGGTTAGCATTTGCCAAGCCCCGAGCTACAGACCATTCTCCAAATGCACCATTGTGTGTTTGCTTGCAATCTTCCTTTTGTATGCAATGTCTTCTTCCTTTGGAAAAGTTTGACTCGCTACTCAAGACCCAGCTCAAAACCATCACTTTTCTCTACTCACCCAGGTAGAGTTAATGTTTCCTTTCCTGGGTTCTAATAGATCTTTAAATATAATTTTGCTTTAGTCTCTCTCATCTTAAAATAAATAAATAAACAATGTCCCTTTCTGATCTCCCTGTCCAGGGCCACCCCCTCTATTTCCTCCCCTTCCCAGCCATAAGTCTCAAAAGAATGATTTACATGCTCCAACTTCACTTCCTCACCTCCATTTACTCCTCAATCACTGCAACTGGCACCTGGCACCTCTCTCCTCTTCACGGAGGTTATTTGTGGTAAACGCACCAATAACTTTTGTGTTGCTCATGGCTGCTTTCCAGTTTTTATCGTACTTGTCCTCTCTTCAACAATCTACACAGCTGACTACCTTATCTTTGAAATGCCCTTGGCTTCTGAGACACTACACTACTGGTTTTCCTCTAATAAGGCATTTCTCTCAACTTCCTTGGGAGTTTACCCTCTTCTCCTGGATCTCTTGTGTCAGAGTTCCTCAGAGCTGAGACCCTAGTACTCTTCTACTTTGCTATCTTCCTCGGTAAATTTGCCCACTCTTTGTCTTCAATTTCTATATCTATATCAACAACAACCCTCAACAATCTAGAAGTAAGATCTCTTTCACTGGGTTCTAGATTGTAAATCCAATTGCCTACTTACATTACTAGCATTGTCATGATTTACAAGTGATAAAATTTCACCAAAAACTAGCTAAGATTAAAAAAAAAAAACAACATACAGAGAAAGAAAAACAGAGAAAAAGAGGCAGGGACAGAGACAAGACAGGGAGACTGGTTAATAAACAGATACGATAGATATGAGACCTTTACTTCATGTAACTAAAGGGGTGGAAGCATGAGGACTCCAGTATCCTCAGGATCCTCTCTCCTCTTCTCTGGTTGCATATTATCTTCATTCTTTTAAGTCAACACGATTCCCATATCATGAATATGATGAGCCATATTCATCAGCAGCTCTGAACGGAGCCTCTCAGCTCTACAACCAGAGTGTAAAACTCTTTCTTCTGCCCACTCAGATTAAGAGAAGGAATTTGGTCTGATGAGGCTCCCAGGGCTTTTCCATGAATCAGTCATGTGACCTGGGAGTCAAGGCATTATGATTGATTTAGATTGGATCACGTGCACACCTCCTCATTATCAGATGTTGGGCCAGGCAGTCACACAATATGTATCATCTGTTAAACTATTCGACATTTCCATTTGGATCTCTCACATGTATCTCAAGATGATAGTATCCAAAACATAACTAATAATGTCCTTCTAAAATGCATGGTTCTCCTCCCATATTTTCAGAAAATAATACCAACATTTATGAGTTAGCTCAGGCAAGAAACATAAAAAATTATGCTTGACAATCACCTGTACTGTCATCACCATCCCATCCTTAGTCCAATGATCAGAACCTATTGATTCTGCAGTCAACATGTATTTTGGATCCATCCACCTTTTTCTGCCTCCAAAATCACCTTTCTAGTTCAAGTATATATCATCTCAGATCTGTAGTACTGCAAGAGCATCCTAATACTGTCCACTCTTGATCTCCTTCCATTCTTTATCCTCAAAGCAGAGTTATTTTCTAAAAATTAAAATTCACTATATTTTTCTTCTGCTTAAATTCATAGAAAATCTTCTCATTGTCCTTGAGATAAGCCCCGACTCCTTAGCTTGCCCCCGAGCTCTGAGAATCCAATATTTGCTTTATTTACTGGCCTCATTTCTTCCCACTCTACTCTTTCCCCTTACTCAAAATATTTCAACCACATCAATCTTTTGGTTTTTCAGAAGCAATTTGAACCTTATTGGCCTGCAGGGCTTTCACATGAGCTTTATGCTCTCTAAACCCTGCGCTTCTTCACATCACTTAAAACATCTCTAATACTTACATGGATGAATTTTTAACTGTAAAGTTCATTAAGAGAAGGACTGTATCCTGTATGTTTGACATAGTACTTAGCACTTAGGAAACATTCAAACAATATTTATTGAATGAATGATCGCCCATTTTATTATAGTTTGTATATCTGTCTTTTCTGTCAAAATATGAATTTATTCTTTTATTTCACAAATATTTATTGAATTCCTACCTGGTATGAAGGAGTTAAGTATCAGGGACAGAGGCATGCAAAAGATAGATGGGGTCCTTACCTTTGGAAATTTATAGTCTTTTAACTGCACAGAAACCATGTGTTTTCCCTTTCTACATTTCAATTCCTGGAAGATACCAGCTATGTAATGTTTACTGAATGAACAAATGAATTAATTAGTGGATACTCTGAACTTGACCATCAATTAGTCCCTGCTCTTGTAGCTGTTTTTAATTCTGTGTATCTGGAATAACCGAAAGACTTATGGCAGAGAAAAATGGATCCCGAGCCATGGATTTCCTGGCTGGCAATGAGCTGGGCCAAATGTAATCATCACCCACTAGGCAAAAGTGAGACAAGGACCTTCAGGACAGCATATTGGCACAAGGGAAGAAGGGAAGTTCTAGATACACAGCATCTGGAGACCTGGGACAAAGGGATGGGAGAGAAATTATAGTATCAACGGAGTAAGGAAGGAAGAGGAAGGAAAAGGACCAATAGGAAATGAGATCTATTTTTCTTGAAGCTTCTTACCGATGTCTGTCTCCAACTCCACATTGTGAGCCCTGTGGCAGCAGGAACAATGTCAATCTTGATTATCAGAGTGTTTCCAGCACCAATTTACTTGATCAATAAATGAGTACGTGCTCAGACACAGTAGGCATTAGGTTTCAGAACCACAGCTCTAGGAAGCTAATGAGGCCACGACACCTGTTCCTATACCTCACATCTTCCAGAGAACACACATCTGGTAACTGGTTCTGGAGCTCACCCTCTCCAGATAAGCAAGAAGCCCTTGTGAGTAAGTTCTTATACCCAGATATTTGAACCGGTCACCAGCCCAAGACACTCCCAGACCATAGTTAAGAGACAAATAGACCCTTTATGAGTTGACAGCCAAAATTTTTCAGAAAAAAAAAAAAACCAATCTCTTTATATTTAGAGGTAAAACATTTCCTAATGTATCTATGCCTAGAAGACATAGATAGATAGTAGTAATAGTATGAATGAGTGAATTATACTGGGTAATTTATTCAGAAAAGAGGGGGTAGCTATAATGAGATATATACAGTATAGGAGGGCTATGGGAACCTAAAGTAAAGAGGAGATGCTTTTAGGGAGAAAAGGGAAGCAAAAATTAAGGAGGCTAAAGACCTCAAACCTATGGAAACTATGCCCAGAGCAGGTATAATTTTGTGCATTTCCTGTCTAAGTAAAAGGCAGTATCACATGATTACTAAATACAGGATCTCTAGAATCCAGTGGCCTGGATTTGAATTGTACACTATTGATTCTGGACAAACCACTTAGCATCTCCGGGGTTCCGTTACTTTATCTGAAAAGGAGGATATAAATGTGACCCATCTCTTGGGAGCATTAAATGAGGAGATTCCTGTAAAACGCCTGGCATGTATTACATGCTTGGTAGATATTAGTTATCACTAATGCACAAATGACTCAGCAGCAGGTGTGTTCACCATAGGGGCTGGTCTCAAGTACTAGAGATTCAAGGAAAGGAAGAAGAAGAGCCTCTGAGATACTGTTCATGAGAAGTGTCCACACAGACATGGGCACACTCAATATGGTGGTACTCAATGAGTGATGGCCTTCCTTCTTTCCACTTTTGTTATCTCTCTATTCTATGAAATTGAATGTCAGTGCACCTCCCTGCTCTACCTTTGAGCCCCCCTGTGCCCATGAAATCTTTCCTGATCTGGAGAAGGCTGAACAGAGCCCCAAAGATACAAAGGAAAGGGGTTAAAATGCAGAGCAGAGTTTCTCTTTCTCTCTCTCTTTTTAAAAAATTTGTTTATTTTAGAGATGGGGCGGGGCGGGGGGAGGCCAAGGGAGAGAATCTTCAAACAGAATCCCCACTGACCTTGGAGCCCAATGCAGGCTCGATCCCACAACCGACCCTGAGATCATGACCTGAGCTGGAATCAAGTGTTGGATGTTTAATTGACTGAGCCACCCAGGGCCCCTTCCCTTAAAAAAAAAAAAAAAAAAAAAAAAAAAAAAAAAGCATATTTGAGGGCAACCAACCAGATGTGTATAGGCCCTATTAGAATCTAATCAAGCACAGACAATGCAAAGTTATAAAACCAGATTTTTCTTCTTCCTTCAGCAGTTTAAGAGCCTCTGCTCAGGAAGAGGGTGGGCTCCTGACAAATGTGGAAAGGAAGTCAAGTTCAGTGCTCTGGTGCGACCTCCTTCCCCTTTCCCTTTCTCCGTTCTACTCCCCTTTGCCCCCAGTTCTGGGCCCAGAACCCTCCATGGTTTCCCAGCCCAAAGTTCCTCTCAAGAAGGATCTGAAACTCATTTACATTAAAATACAAATGCAGATTGTAGCTTAAAGCATCACCCCAAGATTTGCCTTCACCTTAACACCCCCAGCAACTTTTCACACCACCCCCAGCAGGGAGCAGAGATGCTTCCTTAGTAGACTCCCTAACCTTGCTGGTTGGTATTTTTAAGGTGGATTCATCCTGGAATTCCTACAATGTCACTCCTTGGATTGAAAGTTAATCAACAGAGTTTTTTAAAAAGGCAGGAAGGCTTATGGAGAACTACTTCCATTCCTCTGAACAGAAAGATGGAGCCCCACACAAAGATCCCAATTGCCCTTGAATTTAAAAATCACCTGAAGCATTTATGTTTTGACAACCGGATGCCCTTGGATCTCTCTTTTCCATTAAGTCTGAGCTGAAACTCCAGAAACTGATTTTTGTTGCCAGCACCGTGGTAGGATTAAATGAGGGTATTAGTGAGAAAGTCCTAGCCTCTGTGCCTGGCTTAAGAGAGTTGAGTATTATTTGAATTTCTCTTCTCACTTCCCACTGCCTCATTTGGAAGCCAGAGTCTAACTTCCCCAGTTCACACTCTTCTTAACAGTCAATCACAGCCATTTCGGAAGAGCTACTCTTGCCTCCCTGAGCTACTTTACATGTTGCTAACAGATTCCTCTTTCTAAAGCACAGTTCTGAGCATGTCCAAAGAATCCACACTGCACCTGACCCTGCAGGCATACTCACAATCCCATCTTTACAGGGTAACAAGAGTTCTTTTTTATTTTTTATTTATTTATTTATTTATTTTTTAAGTTTTATTTATTTATGATAGTCACAGAGAGAGAAAGAGAGGCAGAGACATAGGCAGAGGGAGAAGCAGGCTCCATGCACTGGAAGCCCGACGTGGGATTCGATCCCGGGTCTCCAGGATCGCGCCCTGGGCCAAAGGCAGGCGCCAAACCGCTGCGCCACCCAGGGATCCCCAAGAGTTCTTTTTTAAAAAGTGGATTGTTTTACTCCCACATGTAAAATGGAGGGGTACCCTGGTGGCTTGGCAGCTGGCTCAGGTTGTGATCCCGGGGTCCTGGTAGCGTGCTTCTCCCTCTGCCTATATCTCTGCCTCTCTCCCTATGTCTCTCATGAATAAATAAATAAAAATCTTTTAAAAAAAATGGAATGCAAACTCTCCACAGCTTTCAAAGCCCCTGCATGCCCTTGTTCATCTTACTGACCCCATCTTCTACCTTTACCCCCTGATCACTAGGCTCTAGTCACACCAATTTGATTGATTCTCCCGCCTTACAGCTCACTCCTGACCAAGGCCACCATCCTGCTGCTCCCTCTACCCAGAATGTTCTTGCCCCAGATCCTTGCAGGACTGGCTCCACTGCAGGCTTAGTTCTGAGCTCAGCAACTACTTCCTGCTAGAGCAGTCCCCTGAGGCTCAATCACATCAACCGTTGTTATATTTTTACAACACTTCAACAATCTAAAGTTACCTTGTTTATTTGTTTTCTTATCACTACCTGTCTAACCCTTCCAGGATGTAAGCTCCCTGAAGACAAGACCTTGGTTGTCTGTTCACTGTTCATTCTCTACATCCGCTGCCTGAATAGTAGTTGACACATGGTTGACTTCCAAAGTGCATTTTGCACCCCAATGTTCAAATGACAAATGCTCAAGCATTGTCACCCCGATGTTCAAATCCTTCCATGGCTCTATATCCTTCTCAGAATGAAGAACACATTCTTTCATTCGCAAGCAAACAAATCTCCATGGTTCTGCCTTATCTATTTGCTAACCTATGTTCATATAGCTCCCTTCTTATTATAGCAATTAACACATTAAATTGAAATAATCTCTGTGGGTTACTGTCTCCTAACCTTTAAACCTCAAAGTGAGATTTGTGGACCAGTATCATTGGTATCATTTGGGAGATTTTAAGAACTACAGAATCTGAAGCCTGGTGTTAGACCTACTGAATCACCATCTGTAGTTTGATAAGAGACCCAAGGGGATCAGAGGCACATTAGGCCATATCCAGGCCTCATAACTACCAGAGGAATAATATCAGGCTGGGTAGTCAGTCATTCAATGTGTATCAGCTAAACTGTTCACCACTCCCACTGGGATCTCTCATAGACAATTTGGCAGGAATGTCCAAACTGAACGAATAATATTCCTCCAAAAGTCATGATTCTCCTCCAGTGTTTTCAATTGCAGAAAATAAATATATATATATATATATATATATATATATATATATATTATATATAGTCCTTCACTAGTTTATGAGCTACTCAAAGGTTTTATTGTTCTAGCTCTTCTAGCAGAAGAGCACTGGGTAGAGGTGGGCAGAGAGATAAGAGCTTTAAGTTTCTCATGAGAAGGCAGGGGATAAAGATCAACAATAGGCAGATATGTGAGCTCAGAATTCAGGAAAGATATCAGGGTTCAAAAATAGATTTTGAAGCCAACATACAATAGCCTCAGCCTCGATTCTCACTGGGTTACTGACCAGTGATCCCACCATATCTCCCAAGTTCATTCGTCTTTCAAGATGATTATCTCACATCCTACCCTTTCTCTTTAAACTCCCTTCCAGACTTCTGTCTTAGCTGACAAGCTTATTTCCTATTTCTCAGAGATAATAGAAACAGTCCTCAGAGGTCCTGCATCTACTCAGACCCTGTGCCCATAGTCTGCCCTTCTTCAAGAGAAGCTTTTTGACTTTGTTAAATTACCATTTGTTAACGTGGAATACAGGGTGCAGGATGGTCAGCCACGGTTCAATAAAAGAACACAAGAGAAATTGAAGGCAAGAGGTTTATGACTCATTGGTCCTGGGGGAAGTACAAGGCAGGGAGGTCAAGGCAGAGAACCTAGGGTGCTACCTTTATTAGGGTCAGGGGTGGAATGCTTTGGGGTTCTCAAGCTGAGGACAGATTGGCCAGTTCAAATCACAATGAAAAGGGTTTTGGTAAGCTCCAGGGGGTCTTATTTAAGGAGCACAGAAGAGGAAGGCGTTGGGAGGTGGGGGGGACATGCTCACAAGGGCTGTTGGGGAAGTCATATCAGGAACTTGCATTTGCTTGTGACTGCAGGCTGCTATCTAGGGTATGCACTTGCATGAGGGGCTAGTATCAGTTCAAGGCCCATACAGGCTGTTGGCCAAACAAAATGAATGCCGAAGGGCGCCTAGCTGGCTCGGTCAGGAAAGCATGTGACTCTCGATCTCAGGGTCATGAGTTCAAGCCCTGCATTGAGCTTACTTTAAAAAAAAAAAAAAAAAAAAGAAGTGAATATCAAGACAGCCATACTGTGAAGCAGCCACGCTAACCCCCCAGTGGAAGCCAGCCTCTCCACTATGTCCTACTTCCCATGCCTTTATCCTGCTCAGAGACCTCATTCCAACAGTTCACTCCCCTCTCTCCTGTGTCATTAAATTGCCCCTTTCTATTAGATTTTCAATTATCATTGAAGCACATTAAATCTATCTTAAAAACAAAAGGAGCCTCAGAGCATCTGGGTGGCTCAGTCTGTTGAGCGTCCGACTCTTGATTTTGGCTCAGGTCATGATCTCAGAGTCATGAGATCAAGCCCCTCGTTGGGCTCCATGCTCAGTGGGGAGTTTGCTTGAGATCCTCTCTCTTTCTCTCCTTCTGCCTCTGCCCCTGCTCACACGCACTCGCTCTCTCTCTCAAATAAAGAAATAAATCTTAAAAAAGAAAAAAAAGGAGCCTCCATTGACTCTGGTCCCTCCTGCAACTCTCATCCCATTCTGTCATTTTAGAGCAGAGGGTCTTGAAGAAATTGTCTACACTGCTGCCTCCAACTTCCTTTCCCATTCTCACTTGCACCAACAACCAAAACTGCTTTGTCAAGGTCACTGACAAGTTCCACATCACCAAATCCACGGGGCAATTCCCAGTCGCCATTGTATTTCCCCTCCCTACCAGTAGCTGATAACCCTCATCACCCTGGACACTCTTCACTGGCCATCCAGAACCCCACACACTGGGAGTGGTCCTCCCTCCTTGGGCCACCCCTTTTCAGACTCCTCTTTGGTTTCCCTCCTCTCCTGACCTCTCCATGTTGTTGTGCCTGATTCTCAGACTTCAGTTTGCTTCCTTTCTCCATGTGTACACTCTGGTGATCTCATCCAGTGCCACCACTTTAAATGTCATCTGTGTGCCCAGACTTCTCCCCTGATCTAACTTCTTTCTCAACAGCTGCCTCAATGTCTAATGGTAGCACAGAGCTTACCAGCCTCCAATATAACTCTTCGTCCCCATCCCTGCCAGCTCCCCCAGTCTTCCTCATCTCTGAAAATGACAACTCCTTCTTCTTGCCAGAGCCAAATCTTGATTTCTTTCTTTTCTTTCTTTTCCAACATCCAACAGAAAATCCTATTGGTCTCACCTCAGATTAGAATAAAAATCCAACTATTTTTTCACCACTACATCGCAGTCTTCTGGAGCCAAGCCCTCATCATTTCTGGCCTTGATTATTGCAGTTGTCTCCTAGCAGAGCTGCCTGCCTCCACTCTGGCTTTCTAGGTCTCTTAACTCAGCAGTCAGAGTGATCCTTTAAGAGTATAAGTTAGATCACAACACTTCTGTCTTTGAAACCATTCACTGCTCTCCATTTCTCCAAAGCCCTAACATTGACCATGAGGGCCTCCCTGACCTGCCCTTGCTGCCCCCTGGTCCTTTCTCTTTCCCTGGGATCATTTCATTCTAGCTATATGAGGATCTTTCTTTTTTCTTCCTTTCTTCCTTCCCTCCTTCCTTCCTTTCTTTTTCAGAGAGAGCACAAGTTGAGGAGGAGAGGCAGAGACTCCTAAGCAGGCTTCACACTCAGCATAGAGCCTGATGCAGGGCTCAGTCTCATGACCCTGAGATTATGAGCTGAGCTGAAATCAGGAGTCAGATTCTTTAAAAAAAAAAAAAAAAGATTTTATTTATTTACTCATGAGAGTGTGTACACAGAGAAAAAGAGAGGCAGAGACACAGGCAGAGGGAGAAGCAGGCTCCTCGCAGGGAGCCCAAAGTGGGACTCAATCCCGGGTCTCCAGGGTCACGCCCTGGACTGAAGGCAGCGCTAAACCACAGAGCCACCCGGGCTGCCCAGGAGTCAGATTCTTAAATAACTGTGCCACCCAGGCTCCTCCACATGAGGATTTCTTCAAGATGCCAAGCACAGTCCCAGTCCTGGGCATTTGTGCTCATTATTCCCTCTGCCAAGGCTGAGGTTGGGTCACTCATTCCTTTTGGGGCTCTGTGTAAATGTGTCATCAAAAAGGCATTCCTCGATGCCCTAAAAGAAGAATATAAGTTAATAAAGGCAGGGGTTGATCTGCTTGATTTATTATTCTATCTCTAGCAAAAGTACCAGGCATATAGTGGGCATTCGGTCTATACTTGTTGAACAAATGATTGAATAAAAAATGGATTAACGGGATCCCTGGGTGGCTCAGCAGTTTGGCGCCTGCCTTTGGCCCAGGGCACGATCCTGGAGTCCCGGGATCGGGTCCCACATCAGGTTCCCAGGATGGAGCCTGCTTCTCCCTCCTCCTGTGTCTCTGCCTCTCTCTCTATGTCTATCATAAATAAATAAATAAATCTTTAAAAAAATGGATTAAGGAAATACGCATTAATGTCCAATATGTGTCCTAAACATACGACTAGGAATTGAAAGTATAGGGAAGGATGAATGCTTACCTCAGGAATTGATGGGTGAGATTATACCAGAGGGAAAGAACACGCTTCTGGGGTAAGCAGCAAAGAGGAGCTTATAAGGGGGCCTGGGGAGAAATTGCTAGAGAGGCAGGAGGTAAACCCGGAGAAGGTTGTCATAGAACATGAGAAAGACAGGATTCTAAAACAGAGGGAATTGTCAAGAGTAACAGTGCTACTGAAAGACAGAGAGAAGAAAATGCAAAGAATCCATTGCATGTAGCAAAAACCTTGGGGTTCCTAGCAAGTGTGATAGTATTACCTCCCCCCAAAGTCTTCGTACTCCCTCAAGTTCACAGTGCTCATCAATCAGAACACAAGCTGCCCGACTTCTCAGTTACCTAGCAGTCTAGACCGTACGCAGCCTGGGGGGTTGAGGAAGGGATTCCTACGGGCCAGCCATGGTGCTAAATATTCTGTATATACTCATATGCTTGACTCTCCCAGCAACCCAGTGAGACACATATGATACCCCATTTTACATATGCAGAAATTGAGGTCCCCAGAGGCTAAACTAACCCAAGATCTTGCAACTACTAAGGAACAAAGTGGATACTGGAACACGGTTCTTTTGGACTCGACGAGCAAAATGTGCATGTCGGGAGTGTTTCTCCTGTGCTGCTGGGTCATCTGGAAGTCCCGTACTGAGGTAGACCCGCTGGTTTCCTATAGCTAATCTCTTCCTCCTGCTAACGGAGCTGGGTTGTATTTGTGTGGGGGGCAGTCTTGTGCTTCAGGAAAGACTGAGCCTCTTCCTAACCTCCAAAGGCAGCATTTTACTGGTTGAAGACAATTATGACTATTTCATCTGCCTTGCTGTCGAGGCTTAGAACAGGCTTGGGACACAATTCTGCTTCCTAAGACATGAGGGTATTTCTGCTGGGGGATGGTGCAGAGAGAAGAATATCCTTCTTGGGAAAAGATCATCCTCAGAAAGAGGCAGAGACCAAAAGTGGGGAGTGTCTTTATTCCGGTTTTATTTTTTTATTTGAATTTGGATGTGGTTGAGAATACGCTTCTAAGACACTTGCCATCATGAGATCAAAAACATGGGAACGGAGCTGACACAAGACCTTTATTGATCTACTGAATTAACCAACCTTAACCTTCTTGCTTAGTGAAGCAACAAGTAACTGTTGTTCAAGTCTTTAAAAGTTCTATGTTTGTGTTATCTGTAGCCAAAGTATTCAACATACACAACCTACTCTGTGTATTTTTACCAGATAGTTTATCACCAGCTCCTAACACAGCGGTCATGGCTCAAAATCAAGGTTTTGGTTGACTGCATAAAGAATGTTCTGTACTTCAGAGTAAAAAAAAAAAAAAAAATGAATGAATTCAATGAATTATTGTAGGGTGTAGAAAGTTGAGACATCAACATGCCATTGGCATTCTCTCTAAAAGCACAAGAGGAGGAGAAAAACACCATACCACATAGAAAAAGCCCTGGTCGTATGTAATGTGGCAGCGCCCCAATCCTCTGACACCAGGGACAAAGCATTCATGTTAAGACCCTGTCTGTCAGATGGCCCTCTCCTCCCATGCAATTAATTGAAATTTGAAATCAACTTCTGTCCCTGGTCACTGTGGTCCAGACCAAACCAGCCCAGATTGTCTTCTCAGTCAGGAGGTGGCTGTGTTTGAGATTTGTGTTGGCATCGCTGAGCTGTGACCACAGCACACATTTTTGTGGAAAATATCAGATGAAACATTCTTCCATTAGGAAGGGGGTGGGTGGTGGCGGCAGGGTTCAGCATGCCCAGGAGAGCTTCTCGCCTTTTGAAACTTGTTTAGACTCATTCTTTGCAAGTTATTGAGACCGCTTTTTCCCTTTCAGAGCAAATATAGCTGGAGAAATGGGTGAAAAATTTAGAAACATCAGAATCTCCTTTCCAAAGCCTATTTTGTAAGACCCTATGTGGTTTGTGGGAGCAACTTGAGGTCCTGGTTACTGATAAAAATGATGCATAATTTTAGAACTTTCAGAAGCCTTTGTGGCCACTTTGTTAAAGATCAGCAATGAGAGTCTTCAAGTCCTGAAAACAATTACTGAGACCTTTTCAAAATGTCCATATTCAGTCTTAGTTCTGACCGATGTTGTCTTCCTCTCATTCATCCCTGGCTTACGCTCTTTCATTCAGCTAGATTATTGTAGTTGTAGTTCCAAGATTTCAACTGCAGTGTGTAATCCAGGGGTGCACTGGGAAGACATTCCGGCCTAGCTTTTGGAGAACAATCTCTTTGCACCCACTTGTTTGTGCCCCTATTCTGAGGCATGTGATCTGCATGATTCCTTACATACAGATTGTGGTGACTGACCCTGTGATTCTCGCTGATAGAACCAGGAAGTGTCCATTGTTTTTAAAGACAACCACCCATAAACTGGCAGGCAGCCAATGAGATAACCCAGTGGGAACCCCCTGTTAGATAGGGATGTCCAGTGCCCTATAGTGACCAACAGACTCTTTTCAGATTCTTTCTTTTGGGAAACTTGAAGGAGACACAAAGACAGAAATACAAGTGACAGAGGGTGACAGAAACCAAGACACTCATGGAGAGAAGGCCCTGGACAGAAACCATGATGAGTCAGTAGAAACTAGGATGCTAAGCAGTAAAGGAAGGCCTTTGGCGGGAGCGAGAAGGGGGGTGAGAATTGTTAATAATGGCAGCAGTGGGGATCCTCGGGTGGCTCAGAGGTTTGGCGCTTGCCTTCAGCCCAGGGCCTGATCCTGGAGATCCGGGATAGAGTCCCACATTGGGCTCCCTGCATGGAGCCTGCTTCTCCCTCTGCCTATGTCTCCGCCTCATTCTCTCTCTCTCTCTCTCTCTCTCTCTCTCTGTCTCTCATGAATAAATAAATAAAATCTTTAAAAAAATTGCTTAAGAATGGCAGCAGTTTTAGGCAGTGGCTTTATTGGTACCATGGATGTCTGCTGTTGAGAAATCAACAAGATCACGGCATCTATAGACTAAGAATGAGGTGCCAGTTCCTGAGAAGCTAGGTTCTATGTTTATTGAAACTCTTTGCAGTTCTTCCCTACATCTCTTTATCACAAGTCTCCATTGCATCAGATTCTTGCGCTCTGAAAGAGTTTAATAAATCTTATTATTTACCAGTGTGTGATCTTAGGTAAATCACTTAACTTCCATGCACTTTACTTGTATAATTTCTATACGCAATATGTAGGATAATGGCCATGTCCTAATTCTAGGAACCTATAAATATATTACTTTACACAGAAAAGGGGATTTTGCAGATGTTATTAAGTTAGTGACCTGGAGATGGGCTCCTATTTTATCCATGGGGATCCAATCTAATGACATGGACCCTGAAAATCAGAGAGGAAACATCCCAGCTGTGGTCAGGGTAGATGTGGCTATAGAAGAATGGTCATAAGGATTTAACTGCTGGCTTTGAAGGCAGAGGAAAAGGCCCTGAGACAAGGAATATGGGCAGCCTCTAGAAGCTGGAAAAAAGTAAGGGAACAGATTCTCACCTAAAGCCTCCAGAAGAATATAGCCCTTATGAGCATGCTATCTTTTGGTCAGTGAGACCTGTGTTGGACTTCTAACCTAGAGAACTTTAATTTAATAAATGTATTTTCTTTTAAGCCATTAAGTCTGTGGTACTTTGTGATGACAACAATAGGAAATTAATCCAATATAATATCATAATATATATATATATATATATATATATATATATATATATACAAGAAAACATTTAAAAGAGTATATGCTACAGTGTAACATTGGTTAGGTCATCCTTTTCATTATTTTTTTGGGCAATGGATATATGTCATTTGTGTAGTAAAGAAGTAATGGATATATTAAAGAATAAGGAATATTTTTAAAATTACCTTCTAAGGCTCAGTCCAGCTGTGACATGATATGAACAATCCAGGAAATGTCTCAGTTGTCAACCCATATCTTCCCTCTTCTTGGGTGCTATCCCCAGGTCTCAATTCTTCTACAAAGACCACAAATTTCACATAAGTCTTGATGTCTAAAATATTCTTCTATGTCACAGGTACATATGTTTGTTTCAACTACCTAATGATATCAGTGTGTTTCTACATTTTTGTTATATGCACTTTTGGAGATATTTAATTATTTAGTAAATAACAAATCCAACAAATATTTATGGAGGATACTTTGGGTGGTCATTCACATGCTGCATATTAGTCTTCATTAGGCCTAGTTTGGTGCTTTATGACAGTCTCAAGATCTTTTGGTAGAGCTCAAAATCCACAGAAGAAATTTTAAAAGAACATTTTAGAGACCTTGTGGCCCAAACAAGACTTGCTTCCCTTCACAAATCCATCGGTCCCAACTAAGTCTAAAAACCCTTAGAGTTCATTCACAGTCCACCCAATGTCAACAAGGGAGGGCTATTAACTGACACTAGAGTTATCCATACTGGTGAGAAGCACAGCAACTGAGACAGCGAGACTCCTTAGAAGGTACTTGTGAACCACTGAACCCTAAGCACGTGGTTTTAGTGAGTTAAAAATGTAGAACATGCCCACAAATACCAGTTCCCACTTGAACAAGAATTTGCTAGTTCTTATCACAGCCAACCATCTTCAGGGCTTTGAATGACCCTAGACTTCATTTGGCATTTGGACAGGACAATAGGTACTTTGCATGACCTGATTAGAGAATAATGCAAGGCTGTTTCCCACTAGGTCACTTTGATCCATGGCTGAGCCAAATTCCTCAGAACTCTCTCCAGCCAAAATATACCTTCAGATAAATGAAGGATATAGAGCAGATTTTTAGAAGTAGGGATCTCAGTACTTCTCATCATGTCTTTATTCATCAAATATTTGTTAGATACTGTAATCATATTCTCAAATGTTCATATGCTTAGGAATTACCTGGGAGGGTTCACTCTCCAGCAAACTAATTCAGCAGTTCAAGGATGGGGCCTGGGGGATCTCTATTTAACCAGCTTCATGGATGATTCTGGTGCCAGGCCTTCATAAACCACTTTGTAAAATGTTTAGTCCCCAGAATGAATAAGCAATGGTTCCTGGCTGTCAGGAGTCTCAAAGTCCAGGAAAGGTAGATGCATTATTGTAATGTTATACAATCAATGTAATGGAAGTCCTGGTGACAGAGAAAGGAGGAAAAATACTCCGTCTGGAGGAGTACAGTCTTAAAGGAGGCTGCCACAAGGAGAAGGAAGGGCATTCTAAGCAGGGGAAAAAACTCTACAAGGCCAGGGTCATGAGAAGACATGAACCATTAGGGACCAGTGACGGGAAGGTGAAGGGCACTCTAGGTGTGGACAAGCAGGAGAGAATCCAAGAGAATAGCATGGATCTTGATTTCCCACCAAGTCATTTCAACTTTATTTCATAGGCAACAGGGAGCTGGTGGAAGCTTTGAAATTTGCCTTTGAGAATATCTAGTACTGGGCAGATGTTTACTCAACTACTATCTCCTGAGGACCCAGCCTGTGCCCAACAGTGTGCTAGAACAGGGTTGTCACAGTTAGGAATTGTGACTCTCTAAGCAATGAAAGTCGAAACTAAGATGGTGCCAGTGAGTGTGTACAGAAATAATTGGTCAACAAAACTTGATATTAAAAAACAAACAAACAAACAAGAGTTTGGTGACAGGTTAAACCGAAGAAGCAAGGAAAAGAGGAAATTTGCAATGTTTGGAGGCAGAGAGACTGCTAGAGCCTGAATGTTTATGTCCTCCTCCTCCCTGAATTCATATGTTGGAGCCTAATCCCTGACAGGACTGTATTAGGAGATGAAGCCTTTGGTAGATAATTAGGTCATGAAGATGGAGTCTTCATAATAGGATCAGTGAGTGACTTCATGAGAGGAGACACAGAAGAGATTGTCTCTTCCCCATGTGAGGGTGGCCATCTACAAATAATTGGAAGGCTCTAGCTAGAAACAGACCATGCTGGCACCCTGATCTCAGACTTCCAGCCTCCAGAACTGTGAGAAATAACTATCTCTTGTTTAACTGCCCAGTCCCCATGGTATTTTGTGAAAGCAACCAGCACTGACTAAGACAGAGACTAAGTGTTTGATGATGATGCTACTGGAGAGTACAGGGGCTGAAGGCTGGCCCCACACCCAAATGGGAGCCCATTCAGAGAGAGCAGAAGAGTGGCAATGTATGCAGCCCAATGGTGAGACATGGTGGGGGGGGGCGCAGTAAGTGGAGGAGGTGCAGTGAGCCATGAAGTGAGCCAGGGCTGAATGGGGTCCCCCAAAGAAAGAATGAAGAAGACTGGGCAGGAAGAGGTGATCAGTCATTTTAAATGCCAACAGTGGGAAAGACTTTGTATTGGCTTCATCACATAGGATCCCTGGAAGACATCAATAATGACAACCTCCATGGAGGGCTGGGGTGGGATCCAGGTGTCTGAATGGAAGAAATGCAATGGGGAAGGAAGGGATGGAAGGTGTGAACATAAAGGCACGGGATGTAAACTCCTCTATCAGGAAAGTTGAGCCTGAAGGGAAGAAGAGGGGAGGAAAGGCAAGAAGGTAGATAGAACTGAGGATCTGAGGTTTTGGGCTTCTGTGAACATGTGGACGCAAGGCTTTTGCTTATATAATAGGAAGTTGTGGTGAAAATAGAGAAAGAATAAATTGGAGTTCTCTTTTAAATTTTATTGTATTAGTGGAAAATAATTGTCCAAGGTCTAGAAGGAAAATAAAACAGTGCTGAGGTTTCAAGTACTGGGAATCAGTAGAAAGTATTTCTCAGTCTTTGAGGTAGTCATCTCTCCCTATGTGGTTATGCACGGAGGCTGCTCTGACAAGTGAGAAGATAGAAAATATTC
This sequence comes from Canis lupus familiaris, assembly GCF_011100685.1. Taxonomy (NCBI): domain Eukaryota; kingdom Metazoa; phylum Chordata; class Mammalia; order Carnivora; family Canidae; genus Canis; species Canis lupus. The sequence goes on along the minus strand of NC_049256.1, from coordinate 12,346,060 downwards.
AAGGAAGAGGAAAGATAACGAGCCAGCTAGTATAGAGAGAAAATTGGCTAGAAATGATTACAAATAGTGCATGGCAGTCCCTGCCAAGGCCTGGGCTTGTGGTCAGGAGCCACACACCTACCTAGGGAGAGGCGTGATTTGACTTGAGTTTTGGCTATGGGATCATGTAGGCAGAGGGGGAAGTCCAGAAATTCACCTTAACAAATGACTACTGGACCTATGGTATTTGATCTGGGAGTCTCCACTCAGAGACCAACCAGCTGGGCATAAATCCTCGTTTTTCTATATTTAGAACTCAAATGAGCAAAAGTCTGACCCACAGAGGAGTCCAATTGCTTCAACCATCCACGGCAGCCACGTTGTTTTATTTTTTATATTCTCATGAATAAGATGTTGTTTTCAAATTGCTATTTGCATGTGAAACCAGAATAGCAGTTTATACAGTTCCCTCAGAAACCGAGTGCAATAGAATGGTTTCAGTCTCGTGTTCTGTATGTGTGCACAAGCACGCTCAAGGGCGGGGTGGCACGTGTGCCCAACTGCAAACTGACAGTGCTTATATATATTCACATAAATACTCAAAAAATGTCCCAGAAGAATACATCCCAGACAGATAGCAGGGATTCACTGCGGGCAAAGCAGGGAGGGAATTGAAATTAAAGCTGATGGTCAAAAGGCACCTTAGTTTTACTTGCAATATTAGTTTTTTACCATATAAATTTATTACTTTTAGATTTAAAACATGAATTTAAAAAATTATGAAAAAGGGGCACTTGGTTGGCTGAGTCAGTTAAGCATCTGCCTTCAGCTCAGGTCATGATCCTGGAGTTCCAGGATCAAGTCCCACATAGGGCTCCCTGCTCAGTGAGAGTCTGCTTCTCCCTCTACCCTCATCCCGCTTGTTCTCTCTCTCTCTCTGTGTGTGTGTCTCTCGAATAAATAAAATATTTTTTAATTATGAAAAAATCAATACTAACAAGATTTTCCCAATTATTTTGGGGGGAAGCCAAAATTAGCTACCACCCAGAAGAGGGATAGGTAGTCAGGACACAAGTTATGGAGAAGTAAGTGCTTGCTGTTTGACAGATGTCTAAATGCAACGAATGCTTCCAATAAATTGGAACCTTTTAAATTTGCCATCAGTGACCTCTTAAAAATAATTTAGTCTTTCTTCCCTTTGTCCCTCCAGGTGTCCACATTTCTTCAGACAGCTGTTCTGTGAACTAGAAGAATGGTTTCATCTTTGCAAATGTCACTTTCCTCCTAAGGATAAACATAAAAGAAGGTAGTTCTGACTCGTATTATTAGTCAGGCGGCAATGCTAGAAGCTATAATTCAAAGGGTTGGAGAATTTGCAGAAAATGAGGAACAGGAGGATATGAGAGCCAAGGTCTGCAGAGACCATGCAGTCGCTAGAACTCACATCAGCCCTTACCCTCCACGTGGCACCAGGTGAGGGCTGGGCACAGAGCTGCTAGAGGGTGGGTGGGGAAAAGAATGGAAAGAAAACTGCACAGATAGTCTGTGGGAGATGCACGAGAAGATTCCCAAGCTGCAGAAGGGCCTCAATGGGGCTTGTTGGGGGAGAATCTGCAAGGAGACAAATCAGCCTTTCTCAACTTCTGCCAGCGAGGCTGGGTGACTCTGGAGCATGAAAGTAGACTGAGCTTCCACTCATGGCTGGAAATGCACAAATAGCAGAAGAATAGGAACGAGGAAATCAACATTAATGCATTGCCAAAATAGCTGGTCGTGAGGTCCTGGGACTGGGGTCTGGGGACTTGGCTGATAAACTGGGAGAATGGATGAGGGGAAAGACAAAGATGTCCTGTGATAAGGGCAAAAGAGGGTTGTTAAGTGGCAAGAGAGCAGAAAAGGAAGATGGGTAGAGTTTGTTTTCCTAGGCCTACTAGTCAGCAGTCTCTCTTAAGGGAGGAGCTGATTGTCATTCATTTTTTATTTATCATAGCACTTGCTCAATTAATGCTTTTAGTATTTGAGTGAACCAATTCATGGGAATGGTTTTCTCACCAGATTATCTTGAAGACAAGCCCTGTGTCTTGGGACTAGTATACCGAACATGCCTGGGAAAGCTCACGGAAGTGTGCAGGTAGGCAACAGCTGCTGAATGGACAAATGAACTGGATCTTTCTGAGCTCTGATTTCTTCATCTAAAAATGAAAACCACAAGATTGACTCCCATTCCTGAGAAGGGATGAGGCACACATTATAATACCAGACAAGTTTGCTCTTAAAATTTGCCAAACCAACTCTTGGGCATATTCATTTAAATTCCTCAGTGGGTAGCTGATTCCCTATGGCTAATACTGTATTCGGCCATGGAGGGAAATGAGTCACACAAATGGAATCATAAATACACAAACACACACACACACACACACAAAACTTGGCCATAGATTTTTTTTTTTACTTTTTATCTTCTCTAATACTCCTCCCTTCTGCCTTCCTCACCCCTTAGACTCCACTCCATACAACAGTCTCTCCTTGGACCAAACACCCATGACAAATTCAAAACAGTTGCCTGGGATTTGGCTACTGCTTAACAGGTAGTTATAAACCATTCTGTGGTGCTAACCGAGCCGGCATGAAGAAGCTAATTAAAGTAGTCAAGAAGATTGTTTAAATAAAAATGAAAATGTAAACACGGTCTTCATTGGATAGAGTGATTAGAAATTACAGTTGTTTGTTTGTTGTCAGAACTCTCTGGGCTTTGTCAAAATCCTGACACATGATATAACCTGTCACTAATCAAGAAAGAAGAAAATAAACCAAAAAAAAAAAAAAAAAAGAAGAAGGAAAAAATTCTAAGTAGGAAAACAGACATAGGAATCTTCATCTTTCCAAGTGGGAAAAAAACATCTCATTTGTTTTTCTAGAACAAGTGTGATCTGTGTTTGGACAAAGTGTGAGCTCCTCAGTTTGCCTTGACAGACATGCTCTCTCTCTCTCTCTCTCTCTCTCTCCATTCTGAAGCCCTCAGGCGTGAGATATGCAGGCAGCTCCAAGTGGGAAAGGAGGCCATGAGGATGTAGACAAAAGAACAGAATTAAGGATAATCAAGGTGAGAAATTCAAATGTTTTATGTATAAAAAGTCAAGCTCCACCTTCTTGTATATCTAGGGTGTACCTGACTTATGGAGACAACTCGACAGCATTAACCTTTGAGGTATTATGTATAACTGTAAGTTATTTTTTCTGAAATTGATACATTTAAATTCAGACTGCTTAAATATCTAATGGAGAAAATATCACAGGTTATGGAAGAATGGGAAATGCATGGAGGGACATGTTGGAAAAAAAATATGTACAGTCTATGCTTCTGCTCCACTCGATTTAGTATGGATACGCTGCACTATAAAATAAAAACTTGAGAATAGGATAATTCTACCTCTAATCTGGAAACAGTTCCTGATATGCAGCATGTACACAAGAGTAGTTTTTTTTTTTTTTTAAGAAAAAGAGAGAAAGATAAACAGATGATATTTTTACCATGAATATTGCTAATTACACCTATGGATACAACATGTGTATGAAGATTGCCATAGATATTCTTCTTATTGATTTATTTATAAATCCTAATTACACAAGGCTTTGAGCTGAGGGTTTGTTTCTTTGTTTAAATGTGGCATCTTGGGGATCCCTGGGTGACTCAGTGGTTTAGTGTCTGCCTTCAGCCCAGGGCGTGATCCCGGGGTCCTGGGATCAAGTCCCACATCAGGCTCCCTGCATGGAGCCTGCTTCTCCCTCTGCCTGTGTCTCTGCCTCTCTCTCTCTCTCTCTCTCTCTCTCGTGAATAAATAAATAAAATCTTTAAAAATAAATAAATAAATGTGGCATCTGCTTATGGGCAAGTATTTCCTTAATATGATTCAGACCAGCTCGACATTTAAAATAAATGACATGGATCTGAATTTCAGAGAGGATTACAGAAAATTCAAACAAAACAAAATGACAATAACAAAACAGAAGTTGCCGGTATGCAATATACAGCAGGAACAGAGGGCGAGGATGAAGGGAGGGCCGAGGACAGTGCTTTACTTGTCTTGATACTAGAGCAAACAGGAGCATCCCATGCCACTTTTGTTCAAACCGTCTCCCTCTCTCCTCCATCCTCTCTGTCCCCCAGTCATTTCTAGGCATCAGCAAGGGATAAGGAGGGGGAAGAGAAGGCAAAAAAAGCAAAGAACTGAGCTCATAATAATAACATTTGCCACTAATGATAATAGCAAACACTCATATACTTGTGGCAGCCACTCCTTGAGTGCTTTACATGTAACGCCTCACTTAATTCCCACAACAATCCTATGACTACTCCCATTTTACAGATGAGGAAGCTGAGTCACAGAAAGATCAAAAGCATTTAAAGGCAAGCACCAGGTGGTTAGCTTCAGACCATACCACTTGGGTGCTACTCCAAAGCACACAGCAAGAAGACAAAAGGTCTGAGACTAAGTAGCTGGCAAATTCCCTTCCAAATGCACAGTCTCCAGTTCTATACCACCCTGGAAATGGGAATTCTCCATGTGGGTACCCAAAGGCTAGCAGGTACCACATAGACTCAATAAATACTGGTTAAATGAAAAGATGTTTCATGTCAATCTATAGTGGAACTCTTTAGAATACATTAAGTCCATAAAAACCACAAAAACCTGAATTTGGTGGACTTACAATAGCCCAATGTCTGCTTCCATGCAGCCTAGGAAGGAGCTTATGGCACTCCCCTGAATTTCATCGTGATAATAAAGATCACCTCTTGTTAAAGTAGCAAGCAGTCCAGATCAGAGCTAGACTTCTCACCTGTCCCTAAACTACAGATCACCCTCAGTGTATCAGAAAAAAAAAAAAAAAAAAAAACCAACTGTGGCACAGAGAGGAAATGAACCGAGACAACATCACTTGCAGCAACCGGAAGGAAAAACACACGTAGGGACGCCACTCACATTCTACGTGTGTGGTTGCCCAGTAGGGAAATGCTTGCAGCTGCCTTTAGAAGCAAGTCTGGTGGCTGCAGCAAGAGAGAAGCAGGATCATGAGGCGGGACTGAGCCGTCACCTCCCGCCTGCCTGGCCAGAGAGAGAGAGAGAGGGCCAGAACATCAGGGAAGACCAGATGAGCCAGCACCAGTGGGCCTGCCCCGGGTGAGTCCCCAGACACTCACTGTGGCCTGGGGGGGTGGGGAGACTCACTCACACTCGGACTTCCTGAGTTGGTGTCAGACATCTGTTAGTGCTCCCCACTGCCGACACCCCTTGACTGGAGCCAAGAGGGACTCAATGGCCCCAAGCAGGGAAGAGTGACTCCAGGTTTCTTTCCAGTTGACCTGCAGGCAGGGGCTTGCATGCAACCCCAAACCTACACGATTGATTCTAGCCTTGAAATCAACCTGGGTAGGTGCTTCCTGGTCTAGAAGCTGGGCGGCTCCTCCCCTCTTGCTGCCCTCCTCAGAGAGCTTACCTAGGATTACCTTATGCTTTGGCTTCTCTGACACCATTTCAGGGCTTCCAGGTGTGGGCTGTCACTTAAACCTTATGGTGGATGTGAGTCATTTCTAATGCCATTTCAGCCCCTCTGGGAATGACCCCTGAGGAGCAGGAAACCATGATTGAGAACTGGAGTCGTGTCCAGCTCTGCAGAGACCCCATCATTAGCATCATGTCTAAGGGCTTGGGGACAAATTGCACTGTGTTCTACTTGTCCACACCCGGCCCCCCCAACAGCTTTGTCCTTCCTTCTCTCAATACTTACTAAGTCACGCGTAACTCATTCATTCATTCGATTGCCTTTCTTCCACAAAGGGTTTGAGGCAGCCTTTTTATCTTGCTGAAATTCTTTCAGAATGAAGGAAACGTACAATGTAAAAGGGCTAAAGCCATTTCTAAAAGGGTTACATGTTGTTCAAACTGTGTGGACATGGGTGAGCTGTTTATATTTTTCCCTGTGCCAGTGGTGAGAGCTGGGAGTGGGTTCTCTGGTCTTCTCTCCCCCCCGAAGCTGGTTCCCACCCAGGAGTGAGTTCAAAGAGCAGTTGCCCATGACAGAGCTCTGGGAACCAGCCAGATGGTTTTCAACCTTGTTTCTGTTTCCTTCCATGCTTGGGAGGAAATTCCGCCCAATTTTCAAGGACATTCCTGTTTTAAGAATAGGGCAAAGGGGAGCCGAGGAGAGAGAAGGATGTGAAATCAGCCTTGAGGTGGAGTTCCATTTCTCATTCATTAGTTAATTCACGTATTTAACACCTATCTCGTGAGTATTCACTGTGTGGCAGCTGCGTTTAAGTCCAAACTTAACATTAGATGGAGCAAAATTGATGTTGTCCCGCTTCCAAAAAGCTTACGGTCCAGGGGAGAAGCAGACGTTAATTACTAATTACACAAATGTGATAATGATCAGAACATATTGTGGGGGAAGCTGATCTCATCTGAAAGGCAGGGAGGTTTCCAGAAGGAGGGGGGAGACTAGAACTGAAAAAGGCGTAGGAGTGCACAAGGCTACGCTCCAGGTAGAGGGAACAGTGGAGACCACTTCCTGAGGTAGGAGACCACAGAATCACCTGGCAAAACCAAGGCCAGTGCAGCAGGAGGGAAGTGGGGAGTGGCTCAAAATGAGCCCAGAGGCCCAGCAGAGAAGGTGCTGCTTACTCTAAAAGCCATGGAGAAGGTAGAGGTGTTGTGGTCAGATTGATCTGCATTCTTAAGAAATCCCTTTTGATAGGTTTGGAGAATGGATGGGAGGGGGCTACACCTATGGGCAGGGAGACCAATGAGAAGGTGGATGGAGTCAGCCAAGCAAGAGTATCTATGTGAGTATGGCTAAGAGAGATGGCAGCGGAGAGAGGACTGCACAAAGTTAAAAGTCATTTAGAAAGGAAAATCGACAGTGCTTGGTGGTAGACAGAAAAGGGGAGTTGGGAGGGAAAGTATCCAAGACAACCCCCAGTTCCTGGTTTGCACATCCAAGTGGATGCTGATGCTCCTTGGCGATCACAGAGACTGGCGAAGCTGGTCGGGACCAGGCCAGGGTTGGTTCAGTTCTAGAATCGATCCAGTGGTAGATGTCAGCCAGCCGGTTGACACTGACCAATATTTAGAGCTCTGAGCAGAGGTCTGGGGATCCTAGGCGTGGGGTTGGTAAGTGTAGCCGTGGGTACGGGTGACCTGCAGGAAAGTGTTGAGTGAGAAAGCAGGAGAGTGGCTTAGAATTGAACCTCAAGGAAGAAGCACCTGGGGGGCTCAGTCACTTAAGCGTCTGGCTCTTGATTTAGGCTCAGATCATAATCTCAGGTTCATGGGATCAAGTCCTGTGTAGGGCGTGCTCAGCATGGAGTCTGCCTAGGATTCTCTCTTCCTCTCCCATCCCCCTCCCCACTGCTTGTGCTCTCTCTCTCTCTCTCTTAAATAAATACAATCTAACAAAAAAAAGAAGAAAGAAAAAGAAAGAAAGAAAGAAAGAAAGAAAGAAGAAAAAAGAATTGAATCTCAAGAAATTCTAACTTTTTTTTAAAAAGAGCCTATCTTTATTCATTCATGAGAGACACAGAGAGAGAGGCCGAGACATAGGCAGAGAGAGAAGCAGGCTCCCTGTGGGGAGCCCGATGTGGGACTCAATCCCAGGACCCCGGGATCATGACCTGAGTCAAAGGCAGATACTCCTTTGAGCCACTGAGCCACCCAGGTGTCCCAAATTCTAACATTTAAATAGAGGAGAAGGGTCCCTCCAAAAAGAGTAGGATGGTTCCTCGAAAAGTTAAATACAAAATTATCACACATGGCCCGGCAAGTCTACTCCTACTTATACATCCAGAAGAACTGAAAACAAAGATTCAAATAAATACATGTACCCACACTTTCATAGCAGCACTATTCACAATAGTCCAGGAGGGGAAACAGCTTGTGTGCCCGTCAGCGGATGAACGGAGAGGCAAATCGTGGTATATCCATGCAACCGAGTATGACTCGGCCACACACAGAAAAAAGTACTTATGCCTGCTGCTCCAGCATGGATAAGTCTCAAAAACACCATGCTGCAATGAAAGAAGCCAGGCACAAAAAGCACACGATTCCATTTATAAGAAATATCCAGAATGGGCAAATCAATAGAGACAGATGTAGATTGGTGGCTGCTGGGGGCTGGGGGAGGGGAAGTGAGGAGCAAGGGCTTGATGTGTACAAGGCCACCTTGTAGGGTGATGAAGATGGTTTGGCTCTAGATAGAGGTGGCGGCTGCCTGGTACTGTGGATATAGGAATATTGCTGAATGGTCCTCTTTAAAATGTCTAATTGATGTTATGTGAATTTACTTCAATATTAAAAAAAAAAAAAGACTAGGAAGGTGTAACTAGAGGAGTGGAACACAGGCTGCATGACTTTGGGCAAATAAAGCAGCTCCCAGTGCCTCTTTCTCTGTGTGTAAATGAGAACTGGCTCACTTGGATGCTCTGGTAAGGATTAAACAGGACAGGGTTTTTAAATTTCTAGCAGAGGGAGGGTGTAGTAAGAGCAGTCAGTTTCCTACTTCTATTCCTCCAGCCTCATCAGGATTGGACTAACTTCTTTTTTTTTTTTTTTCATAGTTAAGAGGATGATTACTCCTATAATAGTCTTTCTTACAAACTGCTCACACCTTGGGGACATCCCTTTATTATTGTTTCCTTTTTTTAAAAAATGGTTTTTTCTTAGATTTTATTTATTTATTCATGAGAGACACAGAGAGAGAGGCAGAGACACAGGCAGAGGGAGAAGTAGGGAGCCTGATGTGGGACTCGATCCCAGGACCCCAGGATCACACCCTGGGCCAAAGGCAGATGCTCAACCACTGAGCCACCCAGGTGGGCGTCCCCCCTTTTTTTAAAAATTCTTTATTTAAATTCAATTTAGTTAACATATAGCGTATTGTTAGTGTCAGAGGCAGACTTCAGTGATTCCTCAGTTGCCTGTAACACCCAGTGCTCATTACCTCACGTACCTTCCTTCATGCCCATCACCCAGTTACCCCATCTCCCACCCCCGCACCCCCTCCAGCGACCCTCAGTTTATTTCCTAGAATCCAGCATCCCATGGTTTGCCAGGACTGGCCTAACGCCTGACAGCCTGAATCTTTATCTCAGGACCTGAGAACTCTCTCTAAGCCAGGTAGGGCCACTGTAATCGCTTAAAGGCAAATGAAAATGCCCAGAAACTGTCCAATGGGCCATAAATATCCCAGCATCCTCAGGCCCGAGCAGAGTGACTCCAAGACGTGTCTTTTACCTTTGCCCCAAAGCTGTTACGCGAGCTCACGCTCAGTTGCCCACAGTGGTAGCTGGCTGCATAATGCGCCCTTCCCTTCTCCTTACCCCTCCCCTACTCCCTACTCCCCGACAGGCTGTCCTGGCATCATTTGTTAAACCATATGCACTTGAATCTGAGTCAGGGTCCGCTTCTGGAGGAAACTGAAGCGGACACAACCTGCTACACAACGCCGTGGATACTCAGGTCATGTCATCCCATGTCCCCCATTTCATCCTAGACACCTGCGCTTCGCTCTCTCGCATACCCATTCAGGGGCCTCCCCATCCCCTTCTGAGATCCCACCTAGAGAAAGGACCCAGTACAACTACAGTGAGAGCCCCCCCCCTTTTTTTAAGCTTTTATTTTTGAGTATCTCAATGTCCAACGTGGGGCTCGAACTTAGAAGCCAGAGATTAAGAGTCGCAGGCTCCATGGACTGAGCCCAGCCGGGCGCCCCAGGGAGAGCACCTTTGGCCTTAACATGTCCTGTACAAAACTGTACCACATCTTCGCTACAAGCCCCCTCCATGTGCCTTCTGCTTATCTGTCTCCCTGTAACTCATTTGATCAAAATTTCCAGACCATAGGGCACCATCTGATAATCTTACATGGTTCACGACACACAGATGTGGCCTGAAATCACGCTGAGGCACTAGACTTTGTCACAGAAAACTTTTCCATTTTCACTCTTTTGAGCCTCTAACTGTGGTCTGATCCCAACGTTCTCTAACCCCGGACCATGTATCATTTTAGACAAAGAGCAAGTGGGCCTTGGGCTCTGAGCCGTCCGCAGGCAACGCTCGCCAGCCAAAACTTCACCACCTGGTTTTGTTTTCCTGCGTCTATTTTTCATGATTCCCTTCTACTAACCTTTAATATCTTTAAGTTAAAAAAAAAAAGGAGTGAGGGGCGCCTGGGTGGCTGAGTTGGTTAAGCATCTGCCTTCGGCTCAGGTCATGATAGGGGGTCCTGGGATCAAGTCCTGTATCAGGCTCCCTGTTCAGCAGGGAGTCTGCTTCTCCTTCTAACTTCTGCCTCCCCCCCGCCCACTCATGTTTTCTCTCTCTCTCTCTCTCAAATAAATAAAATCTTAAAAAAAAAAGTGAGTCGATTGAAAGGAAAAACCGTGTTAGTAACTGTACGAGGCAGCAGACCCCATAGGGCAGACCCTGGGGGGAGGATTGAGAGAGAAGACCAGCAGAGCTTCTCTGGAGCAGGAGCTCCTCATGGTAATAGCTGTGTCTCACTCCACCCAGCACCCACTTAGTGAGTGCTGCAGGGCTGGGAGTGACCCGGATGTCCCGGGCCGGGGGTGACCACACCACCCTTTGCTGCAGATTATTATTATTTTTTCTTTAGAGAGAGAGTGTATGCAAGTAGGAGCAGGAATGAGGGGCAGAGGGAGATGGAGAGAGAGAATCTTAAGTAGGCTCCACACCCAGCCAAGAGCCGGACAGGAGACAGGCGGGGTTCGACCTCACCACCCTGAGATCCTGACCTGAGTGGAAATCAAGTCTTTTCACTTAAACCACTGGGCCACTCAGGCGCCCCCTGCTGTAGATCTTTTTGATCATTCAAATAAAAACTTCACTGTGCCCACTTGGCTGGCAAATATCCAGGCTGGGATGGTAGATTTCGAGGCTCCCTTGCCTGTCTGGTAGGACGGCCCTGGGGAAGCACCCCATGGCTTCAGGTGTGACCTCGCCACGGTGGAGGGAGGTGTCAGTTGCATCAACGCTCATCTTCACATTCGCTTCTCATTAGAAGCTTTGGTTAATGGAGGTCTCTAACTCAATTAAATTTCTCCTTAATTTTCATGCTAGCTGTCATCCTTTCATTTCCCAAAGAAGATAAATGAGGATTGATAACCCAGGCAAATGTCACTTGAGAAACATGAATATTGTGAAACATTTCATACCACAAAGAAGCACATACGATGTAGGCACCTGTTCTCGGTAATAACAGAAATAAAACAGATGCATGTTTACCTACTGCTCACCTTACCAACCCTCGGATCCTGATTCATGCCCCTTACCAATGGTATCGGTTTCTACCTATGCCCCCCCCCCAACTACAGGGAACCATTGTCTTAAATTTTGTATTAATCACATCCCCTTACTTTTCTTGTTAGATTGGCCTTATGTGTTTATATGTATATGTACATCACATGTGTATGTGCAATTTGTGCATAAGTATATTTATATAAAAATTAATTTACGTACAATTATGTGTACTGTATATGCTTCTTATTTTTGCCTGTTTGGGAATTTTAAACAAAAATAATCATACCATACGTGTTCTTTGATAACTGGCTCTTTGGCTCTCAACATTGTTTCTCAGGGTTATCCATGTCAATGCAAATAGGTGTTGATGAGTTATTTTGACTGCAGAGCTTTTTGGCTGTACAGCATTCTTTTGTGTAAACATATGACAGTCTATCATTCCTACCCACTGACAGGGCTGGGTAATTGACAAAGATGAAGGCTCAGAGGGTAATTTCAGGAAGGCACAATGCTCCCCAAATGTCTCCCTGTCTCATGCACAAAACACCACCAGCAGAGGTGTGAAACTTTGCCTCCTGTTAGAAACAGGTTTTATCTGGAGGTAAGAGGCAAATGAACTAGAGAACTGAGAGCCAGAAGGAAAAAGACATCAAAGGAGGAAAGGGGCCTTCCGTGGAAGGAAGAAAGAGATAAAAATGACTCGCAGAGATAGAACATACTCCTGCACGAGAACCGTGCTTACTGTAGGCGTGACAAGGAAGGCTTTCCCTCTCAAAGTCCACTTCTCCTACCGCATAAACCCTTGATGGAAGGATCTACATGAATACGTACTCTATAAATGCATCCTCCCCCAGGTCAGCAAACAGGCTCTGTGACTGCTAATCTCTTGCTAGATCCAAAGAGAACCAAATTTCATACCACGCTCCCCTAGAGGCTTCCTGCTGATATATTTTTAGAATCATCTTTTCCCTAGCATATACGGGACCAATTAGCTACCACACAGTCATCAAATGGTACAGTGTCCATGAACCTTTTATAACCTTTTGGCTAGTTTCCATGACGGAAATCCCCCACCCTCAGCTTCACTCGTAAAGAGTGGAAATACTTAGAGGAAGTGATACTATTAATGGCTCAGCATCACCATGGGAAGTATTTTCCCCTAAAATCACAGTAGTAAGTTGGTACCTCCCATAGCACCATCACGACATGGCTTTACCAAGTACAATGTTCTCTGGGCACCTGTTTCTCTAGAGAGAAGCTGCACAGGTGTGTTGTATCACAAGAGAAATGAAACTTTGAGGAGATAATGCTCTCTGGCCCTCCGCCAGAGTGGAGAAGTTGAGGTCAAAAGCTATCTGAGGTTGTGTCACTGGTCTGGCTTTAGGGGCTGTGGGACGATGGTGGGTGAGAATGAGTCTTGGTAAATAAAATATATTGATTGACCCACTGAGAGAGTAAATGATTAAGGCGTCCTGAATCAGTCAAGGTTCTTCAGAGAAACAGAACCGATAGCATGTGACCATATATATATGCATATTAGAGAGAGAGTGATTCATTTTAAGAAATGGGCTTATGTGTCTATGGAAGCTGGCAAGTTCAAAATCTGCAGAGTAAGCTGGCAAGCTGGAGACCTGGGAAAGAGCTGATGTTGCAGCTGAGTGCAAAGTCAGCCTGCTGGTGGAATTCTTGCTCAGGGAAGATCAGTCTTTTTCTCTTAAGACTCAACTGATAAGATGAGGCTCACCCACATTATAGACTCTTTACTCAGCGGCAATTAATTTAAATGTTAATCTTACTGAACAAATAATTTCACGGCAACATCTAAAATATTTGATCAAATATCTGGGTCCCTTGGTCTAGCCACGTTGACATGTAAAATTAACAATCACGGATACCATATGTCACTTCAGAAAATAAGATAGTTATTTATTCAACATTTGTCAAGGGACCTCTGTGGGATGGCACTGTGCTAGGTGTTGAGGATTCAACAGCGAGGCTAAGCAGACAAAATCGCCATCTCTAAAGAATCTATATATAAGAGATGTCCAAGTAATTAAAAATACTTGTGGGTTTTATGTCCTCAAGAAGCATTGCAAATACAACTACAACACAAGCCCACCCAATCCAATTTTCCTTGATGATATGATATTGGGATATAATGAGGTTGCATCTTCACAGACTTTGTGGTTGACAAGGGGCCTCAGATGTAAGTAATGTAATGACCATAAACACATTTCAACAATTATACACAACATGCTATTCATTATACAGCTTCCAAAAGCACATATAATTCAGTTATAGATGACGATGAGAATTAACCAATTGTATACAGTTGTACTTAAGATAAAATGACCAAGATGTATTTTGTGCATAGTTGATGGATGTTTTTCATGACTTCTTTATTTTTACGGCGAGATGGGGGAAAAGAACCATGTAATCAAGGAGCTCTGGCTGGAGAAGTATTGATTTGGAAAGACTTAGGACTGTTTGGTGATGGTTGTTTCTTTGGTTGCTTTGAGTTATTTACTTTATTGGCCTCTGTTTTCATTGTGTTTTTGGTATTTTGTCTGAAGCAAGGGCAGGCATTAGAGATAAAGGCATCAATTAGTTAATACTATTTCGAACTGAGAAATAGTATTTTTTTTTTAAATGATAAGGTTAACTGTGCCAGCTTTCTAAGTGCTATATGTGGCCCTGGGCATTTGAGGGTCACATGCATAACTTACGCTCTAAGAGAGCATCAGTATTTTATTAGGATAGTCAAGTGCCACAAGCTAGGGGTAATAATCCAATCCAACTTAGTGGTAAGGGCTGGAAAGGGCACAACGATGTATACTACAGATTGGTGTATTGCAGAGAGTGGAATTTTACTAAAGAAAGCATCACCTGTAATCTCCACCATGGGCTCCTACTCTCAAAAAGCTTACATGTGAGTTGATGAGAAAACATACGTTTGCAAAACAAAAAGTCACATTTACAAAGCCTCCAAATGGCCTTCTTGATGCTCCCCTAAAAGACCAAGTATGCATCCGACTCAGGACCTATGCACTGGAAGCGCCTTCCAAGACTCACCTGTGATGCTCCTCCCTTCCCTCAGCTCTCAGGTCTCACGTCACCTTATCATGCTGTCCTCCCTTCCCACGTTATAGTAAGAGAGCCACCTCCCCGCCTCGAACATCCACTCCATTACCTGCACTTACTGCCACGGGGTGCAGTAAATACTTGTGCATTTGCTTTATTTTCTGTTTCCTGCCCTGGAACGCCAGCTCTGTTGGGGGCAGGAGTTAGTTTTGTTCGGTGGTGTATCTCTGGCACTTGGTAGGTGCATAATAAATACCTGTTGAGCCTATAAACAAGTGAGGGAGGGAGGGAATCGCCAAGTGAATGGTGGAGACAAGTATCCTACTGTCCAGGAGAAGGAGAGCTGTTTAAGTCTGGCAGCCTGCTCGGGAGGGCTGAGGCTCAGGTGGCCCATATGGAAGATCAGAAAGTGACAGAAAAGCATGAGGAGGAGATCTTGAAGGGAAGAACAGGTGCTCTGGGCAGAGGAGCAAGGTGGCTGTGCCCCAGTGCACTTCCAGGGACCCGTAAGCCTCTCTCTTTGGCTTGTGCGCAGGTTGTAGGAAGGGAGCCACCACTTTGGCGCATTGTCCCTGGGGAGAGGCCAAAAGCCCACCCTCTGGCACTGTACAAGTTGTGGGCAGAGACAGACTTTTCCTCAGAAAAGCAAATCTGGATCTGCTCCAGTATTTGAATAACAGCCTGACTGAAAAACAGAATTCAACTCAATATAGCCCACCAAAGAATATTTTTGGCCTGAGTGTTTTTCAGAGAAAATCTGGCCAGCTCCTTGCTTCAGCCATAGGGAAGCTTTAGGAATGCTCTCATGTAATACCTTACCCCATTGGCCCTCCCGGGTTCCTGCCAAGAAGGTTTAGCAGCAAAATGTGTCTACTTCACAGTTAAACAATATTGGTCTCATCCATGTTATATTTTCTCTCTGCTGGACAATTTATTTCTTAATAGCAGAGAAATGCTCCCTGACCCCACACTCTCTATATGACTCCAACGTAGCACATGCTTCTTTCTTTTGCGGTGATTCGAATGCAGTTGTGCATGAGGATAGCTTTTGTCATCACGTAGACCCACACGCATATCAATCACCAGTCGCCAAGTATTTATGGAGTCCCTGCCCCATGCTGGGCAATAATGGGGAAGAGCACCAACAGGCCCTGCCAACACGCGTGACCTTTATCAAGTGGGCTAAAAGTCAGACAAGGTTGGGGATGATTTCTTTCATGGTATGTTGATTTGTAGTTATGGTTATGGTAGTTACCTCAGTGTGACAAATAGGAAAAAAAAAACCAATCAAACAAATAGGAAAAAAAAATACTGTAAAAAAAAATACCGTATGACTTCTTGAGAGACACGGACAACTCGATTTTCTGTGCTCATGAGGAATCACAGGAATGCCTATAGTTGATAAATTAAATTATGTGTATTTTCTCTAAGTTAAACAGATCTTCATTGTTTTGCTTTTTAAGTTTAAAATCTTTCTCCATGTGTTTGGATTCCTAGCAATCCTTCATCCCTAGCTCTCCCTCTCAACTTGCAAGGGTCCCCGCGGGCCTAGCAGAGAGGGGAGAAGCAGCTTCCAGGAGATACACAGCAAGTTCCACGCAGCCCCTTGGTCATTGGGCTGCAACATTGGCAAACACCTTATCTCTCTCACCCAGTCCATGAAATGCAAGTGAGTTCCTGAAACACGAAGGCTTTGGCTTACCACCCCAGACCACACTGAAGGGGCCTTGTGAGAACCAAGACCCAGCCTCGCAAATCTCTGAGGGTTCAGACAGGGAGGCCAGACATTTCAGAACTCTACAGGATTTATTTGCAAGTGGTGCTGGGTGGAAGGTGCCAAAACAGCTAGTAGCTAAATTTAAGAAATTACCGTCATTAATCGGCCCGATGGGGTATCGTTCACTCTTAGAATCACATTGCCAAGAACTGAGCTCGGGAGTCTGGTCTCCAGGGAAGAGTTAAAGATCAGACCGGAACCATTACAAAAATTTCCACTGAAAAATAAGTTCCCTGTAAGAGAAGCTGACAGACTTGCTAATTGCAGCTTACTCTGAACCTAATGACAGTCTGCATGCAGCATTTGTGAAGAAAGCACAGAGCGTTTGAATGATGGGGAGCAGAGTGGGGGCGGGGTGGGGGGAGGACTCCAAGCAAAATCTGAGTCTAACAGGCATGACGAGTCCCTTAGAATAATGATCCATTTTAGACTGAACTGCATTGGGAAGTGCCTCAAATTTGCTTTCTCCATGATTCTTACCAACAGCAAAGATCGATAAAACACATTTATGCTGCTGTGATTTTCAGAAGTTCCACCATATAATAACCATACTATGCTGTCTAAATTTCATACATTTCCTTGATGTAGGATGATCATGATAGAAAGGAATGTTATTTTTATCCAGCCATTGGTAAGATTTTTGTTTTCCTTAATGCCCACAACTACATCACTGGCTACTTAAGAGACTCTGACCTAAATCTTAATTGATGCCCATCACCTTTGTAGACCACTGCATGTGATGTTCACCAGACCAACCCAGGAGGAAGGATTCAGCTGCTGCAATGGGGAAAGTTGATATTTTGACTGGTCATATAAGTGAGTTTATTGCAATGCCCATTCCATATGTAATTTAGCTTTATAAGGTTCTCTTCTTGAGGTAACCCTCCTTTCTGGATGTCTAGTACAGTGAAAAATAGATTTTTATTATTAATTTGATTATTCTTTTCAATATTGGTAATAGCAAACATTCTTGGAATAAAGTATTCACAGCCAACATTTACTGGCTTACAAGGGCTTTGACCCACATCATCTTATCCAATGCTCACGGGGGTCCTAGGAGCATTATTATATCCCCCACTCTACAGATAATGAAACTAAGGAGATCAAGGTAGAATAGATGAAGTAACTTATGTAAAACTGGGGAACTGAGCAAAAGACCTAGCAAGGACTTAACATGAGTCATTGGCTTAAAAGAGTCTGTCGATGACTAGGCAACTCCTCGCAGTAGATCCTGACATGTGAGGACATTGATTTTTCTTAGATAAAAATGGGTTTTATTGCAAGATAAGAGGTTTTTGTTTTAATTTCCACGTCTCCCAGATTGCTTTCATCATGCTGCCCACCAAAGGCCAAGATTTCCCATGAGAAAATCTACTGTATGGGTGAAGTAGCCCTTCAGCTTCTCTTCCTAAGTCCCATCTCCTTCTTTTGACACTCATTCTGACCAAGTCCTCTTTCCAACTGTCTGATAGCCATGGGCTCCTTCCAATTTGACTTTATCAAAATGTGCTCACAGGGAAGGATTTGATCTCATTGATTTAGATTTCGGCATTGCCAAGCCACTACTCACCTGCCATTTACGTTTTAAGTCATATTTCTCACTATGAAATAAGAAGTTTGTTTCTCTAGTAAAAGGCATTTTGGAGAGTAGATGGAGATGAGGTTTCTACATAAGGGGCATCTTCCTTTACTGTTTAGATTCTACTCTTTAGATGTGCTGCACTTTAGGCAACTCAGCTCTAAGTAAGACATCTTGATCTACTAATTAAGGCAATACAGCAACTTGCCGTACATTTGCTATGACATATAGCAAACAGACATTTGGCAGGAAGAGCTGTTTTTCTTTGAAATCAGTGTAAGAGGGACGCCTGGGTGGTTCAGTGGTTGAATGTCTGCCTTCAGCTCAGGGTGTGATCCCAGGGTCCAGGGATCGAGTCTTGCATCAGGCTCCCCCATACGGAGCATGTCTCTGCCTCTCTCTGTGTGTCTCTCATGAATAAATAAATAAAATCTTTTTAAAAAGAAAGGAAATCAGTGTAAGAATAAGTCTGTGAAATGCTAGGGTCATCTAGTTTCCTCAATGGAAAAAAAATGGATATTTCTACATTAACTAGAAGATTTGAAAGGTAGGAAGGGGGTGAGGGTGATTGAGAAATAAGTATTCTATTGCAAAACTGGTGTAGCCACTCTGGAAAACAGTATGGAGTTTCCTTAAAAAGGTAAAAATAGAACTACCCTACAACCCAGAAATTACACTACTACATATTTATCCAAAGAATACCAACATAGTGATACAAAGGGGCACATGCACCCCAATATTTATAGCAGCACTGTTCACAATAGCCAAAATATGGAAAGAGCTCAGATGCCCATAGATGGATGGATAAAGAAGATGTGTAAAAAACATATATAAAACATATATAATATATATTTCATTATGTATATATATAATGAAACATTACTTATCCATCAAAAATAATGAAATCTTGCCATGTGCAATAACTTGGATGGAACTAGAGCATATTACGCTAAGCGAAATAAGTCAGTCAGAGAAAGACAAATACCATATGATCTCACTCATATGTGGAATTTAAGGAACAAAACAGATGAACATAGGGGAAGCAAAGGAGAAATAAGACAAAATCAGAGAGAGAGACAAACCATAAGAGATTCTTACCTATAGGAAGCAAACTGAGGATTGCTGAGGGAAAGGTGGGTGGGGAAATAGGGTAACTGGGTGATGGGCATTAAGGAGAGCACCTGATGGAATGAGCTGTGGATGTTATATGCAACTGAGGAATCACTAAAGTCTACCTCTGAAGCTAATAATACACTATATATTAATTAAATTGAATTTTTAAAAAATGGTTTCTACAAAAAGAAAAAGTATTCCGTTGCAAGACAACGTGTTCCCATCTGGGGGGTGGGTGGTAGAAAATAGGGTTGCCATAATGAAAGGGACTCAACCAAAACTGCCCAGCCCCTCTCCTGCTTCTGCCTCAGTTCTCCTAAACACCCAGCCAGTTCTGCTGATTTCATCACCATCAGCACAGTGACCAGCCCCTCCAAGCTGGGCCCAAGGAGACAGAAAAGGCAAGGAAAGAGGAGAGGAAGCATAGAAGCTCTATTCGGCTTAAAAAGAAAAGGTCTTGTGATAGATATTGTTGTTTTAAAAAATAGCTATTGAGTTGTATACCATTCCCCTCCATTTCCCTCCTCATGCATGTTTCAGTTTTTTGGAGACATTCTACTTATCTATCATTGGCCTATGGGAGATTCATGGGAGATTTCCTGATAAGTAGGTGGAAGGGATAGAGGACTGGTGCATAATAGTATAATAGAGTTTCTCTGAGCACTTGGTGTGTTCCGAGCATACATACCTCCTTTGCCTCACAATCACATAATGAGGGAGGTATTATAAGTTTAGAGACTTCACAGAGGGGAAAACAAGGGCTCTGGAGCTAGCCTGACTGGGTTCAAGTCCTGGTGGTGCTGCACATCTGCTGTGCAACCTTAAGACAGTTACTTAACCTCTCCATGAAGCCACCCCCTCAACTTTAAAACTGAGACGATAATAATGTCACACACCTGTATCATGGGTCCTCAAGCCCACCCTCAGTTTGATGACTCACTAGGGGGACTCAGAAGACTCAGCATATAGTCATACCCACAGCTATGATCTATCACACCCAATGGAATCAAATCAAAATACAAAGATAAGAGCACAGGGAGTAAAGTTCAGACGAAACCAGGCACAAGGTACCAAGAATCCTCTGCCAGTGGAGTCACACAGGATATGCTTAATTCCTCCAAGGAGTTACGACAGGTGTGAAATGGTGTGTCTACCAGAGAAGCTCATCAGAGACTCATGGCTAGAGTTTTGATCAAGGGCTAGTCACTGAGGCACCCTCTGTCTGCCCCATACCAAAATTTCAAACCCCCAGAATGGGAGCAGGTGTTAGCATAAACCACATGGCTTGTACAGTTAGATACAGTGAGTAACCATTATCAGGGAATGGTGGAAACTCTGGGAAATCCAAGTTCCCAGATGCCAGCCAAGTGCCAAATTTGCAAGCAGGGCTTTCTAAGGATGGCAGCCTCAGCCCTGCTGTGTTAACTCATTTCTGCACATCAGCTCATTGGATTATTGTGAATTTAGATGAAGTAATAGTGTCTTACACTTGAGAAGCCCTAAGGATTTTTTTTTAGCAATTATTAGTCAATGGGAAAATTTGCTAAGGTTTACAATTACTACAAACCCGAGATTATCCTACTCAAAACCTGAATTCACATCTGCCTGACTAAAAAAAAAAAATCCACTCCATTTTAGTATAATCAAAATAGTATCCTTCAAACCCTAGCTAGGAATGGAGAAAAGTGAACACCTTCCTTCTCAGGCTCACAGAAGATGGAGCCTTGAAGTGTAGCCAACTGTTCTGAAAACACAACTTTGCTAAACTACAGACAAATATCACACTATGATGCAGGATCCTCCTTGGCTAAACATATTCCCAGAGTCTAGTACTCTAATGTCCCAAATGAGCAAAGTTTGGACTTATCCCAGTCTTTCCTTTCTACTCAATTAGGCATGCTTTGTTGACGTCCCTCATTTTTTTTTTAGGATATGGATCCACAACACTCTAAATTCTCTTTTATGAGATCTAGGTGGTGAATCTTCACGTGATCATTGAAAATATCCAATTGTACATCATTTTTAGGCTTAAAGAACTAACAAAGACATTTCTCCTGCTTATCCCCTCCCAGTGCTACCCCATTAATCACCACTTCGCATCACAGAATTCCCTCTACCTCATCTTTCATCAGGTTTTTGTGTCTTTGGCTCTGTTCGTGGGATGACTATCCCACTTCTGGTTGTGAATACAGTGTAGACAACTGGGGCACATATTAATTCAGCTGAACCAGAGAAGTCTCTTCATTGAGATGTAGTCCTTCTATTGAAAGGGATCATTTAGTCAAAAAAAAAAAAAAAAGGATTTGGACATTGGGCAGAGCTTGCAGAACCCTTTGAATCCTTTGAATCTTGCCTCAGTAGTTAGATCCTATGAGAAAAACTTTGTAAGGAAAAAATTTCAAGTTAAAAAAAGCACATCAATGGAGATTGCCATATCATCATAGAGTATGATGAAACAAAGAATCTTGGCTCAATAGTTTATTTCAACAGTAGCATAGTTAGTTGTTACGCATCTGTCTCTTCCAATAAATGAAGCTTTTGTAAACTTCTGAGTCATTTCTGTCCCCTAGAAAGCTTTGCATAGAATTTACATATTATGAATGGTCAATAAAAATCTGTTCCTTTCACATTCAACTCTTAATGTATTGCCATTTAATAAAAGAGATTCACCTTTGACTCGGTGGTTTACAACATATCCCAAGTGTGTAGGTGTGTATTTCCTGGATGACTATAGTCAACCCAGTGCCAAATTTTGACACCTACACAATCTCTTCCTCCAGTGAGAAATGCAAGCAAGAAAAAGAACGTAAAGTGAAAGAATAATGTGACTGGGGTTGTTCAATATCATAATTTGAGGAATAAATCATGGGATCTAGAAAAAATAAGAACAGAAGTTCATAGAATATGAGGGTCAAAGCATTCATTGTAGCTCTGGTTGCTAGTAGCTGGGCCCAGGGATGCTACTGTAGGACTTAACATATGCAGAGGAGAAGTGAAATGTAGAACACGCAAAACAGGACAAGAGATGACATGGAAGACGGTCAGCATAACATCATGTATTAAGACTTTGTTTTTCTTCCTTTACAATCTCCCAGCAGTTACTCGAATATCTGTGCCTTCACCATTGCCCAGACTAAATTCTCCTTTCTACCCGTGTACCAGACTTCGCTCACATACTCTTTCCTTCTTGATATTCCTTCTCTTGATTTCCTTCTCTTGATTGTTCCAGTCCCCAGTGTTTTCTCTCTCCTCCAAATGTATAGTTTCCCTTATTAATGTTAAATATTGCTTTTTAGGATATTTAGACTATATACACACATACATGTATATGTGCATATATAATTAGATCATATATAATTATCAATGGAGATGATATATATTTATACATAACATTTTTGTACACATATAAAACTTGTAGGTTTCTTTTTTTAACAGCAACAAAAGATTCTTTAAAGAAATCTCTTCATATAATTGACATTATGAATCTTTGATTATAACATTTAAATTATCACATATGAAACAAAGCACTTCATTCTTACACTATTAATTGTTTAAGATTATTTAAATCCACATGAAGGGTTTTCTTTTCTTTTTTAATTTTTTTTTTAGATCTGGAATTTTTTTTTAATTAAGGTACAGTTAACACACAATGTTCCTCTAAGTTTCCTCACCAAAACTGATGGGGTTCTTTTGTTCTCTCTTTTATTTATTTATTTATTTTTTTTTTGAGATTAGGTTGTACTCTTTATTGTCAAAAATAAAAACTTTTAAAAAGACAACTCCTGTTAATAAATATCCCTTCCTTTCTGTACCAGATATCTGGTTTGCTCCTGGCTTCTCCCACCAACTAATTAACTACTTTAGGCCACAGAGTCAAGGCCAGACCTTCAGTAAGGGCCTCGCTCCCCAACTCCCAAACTTAAATCATCAGGCCACTGGGAGTAAAGTTCGTAACTGATGAGTAGAGAATGAAATACAGGGTTTATCTGGGGTGGGGGGCAGCCAGAGTCTAACGCTATTCTTTAAAGGTAAAAAGAGGGAGCCATCTAGGGTTTGGTCAGACTTTAACCAGGGTCCCCTTTACTCTGATTCCTACCCCAACAGTACTGCTATCTAAGCACAAAAGTTTCCGTTAGCAAAACCCTAAACTAAGCTTGCTAAAAGAGGTTCTTCTTATTTCCAGATCAAGCAGCTTAATTCTGGATATTATTGCCTCCACTTCTTTCCTGGATAAGTCTTGAGTACTCCAAAAGTAAATGGCAGTAAGAAAAAGTGCCTTATGCGCGTACATACAGAAAAACGCTTGCACATGGGTAGGATTTGGAGTGAGAAACTGTGCCGTGTACCCTCTCTGTTCCTGCCACACTGCTCTCCTCTTGTGAAGATCTGTCAGCTTCTCACAAAAGGTCCCTGCAGGCAAGGGGTGGTACCCTTTCCTGGCTAAGCAGGGACACACCATTCTTCCTTGTGAGGATTATTTCACTTTCTTCTCTTCCCTGGACTCTTCATTTTTTTTCCCCCCTGGACTCTTCAAATTATCAGCAGACTCTTGATCATTTCCCCCTTGGCTGTTATTTTGATGATCTCTGGTGCACTTTGTGGTTCCACCATTTCTCATATGTCATGCCCTCTTCACCCTGAGTGAGGAGTTTCTTTTGCTTGATGTCTCTTTAATTTATCCATATTTTCCTGTTGGGTGGCACTGGAGACTGAGGTTTCTTGTAACATTTCCCCGCAACCAGAGAATTTGGAGCTGGAAAGGATGATTGTCACCTTGCCCTGTGACACATTGGCAACTGAAGGCTGAGGAATTCTAGCATATGATGGACAATTTTGTTATGAATCCCACACCAACCCTAGAAGAACATCCTCCTATTGACATATGCAGAATTGAAGAATTTTTCAGAATAATTTCAGAAAATTATTTGATAAGGCCTATTCTTTTCCACACTGCCTCGAGATGTGGTTTGTCCCTCAGTGGCATGAGACAAGTCTCATGGGAATAGGTATCTGGAAACAAAATGTCACACCACCATGGTAAGCTCTTTCAACTAGAGAAGATCTTCATCTTTCAACTAGAGAAATCCAATGGATTGGATGCCAACTTTATGGGATAGATCTCTTTGAAGCCTAGCATCAACAACATGTGGGAATTTATTTAGAATATTATGAAAGGAAAAAATTTTCAACTTTGTCTAATGATGGCTAAAGCAGCTCTTGAGAAGCTGCTATAATGATAACCAAGCATCAATACGGAGGAATATGTCCGAAGGACATGAGGTAAAAGTCAAGTGTATATATAGGGAAATGAGGGGAACTCACAGATAACTTTGAACTAGCTTAGATGTAGTTAGCTTTCTAATGTGAATTTACCAAAAATTAACTCACCAATATGGACTACTGTGAAATACAGACAGTCAAATACTTATTTTGTAAAGCCTGTTGGGTATGTCTTCATGATGCTGGGTCATAAGGCAGAAACTTCCTCCACCCTCTTTCTCAGAAAAATCTGAAGATGGCCAATGACTTCTTAGACCCCTGAGCAAAGGCCCATCTGCTTCTGGATTCCAAGGGTAAACAGGAAGGCCTTGTTGGAAACTTCAGTCTGCTTCTTCAACCCTCTCCCTACATAAAGATACATGTATATATCCTTCTCCCTGTGCTCCTCTACCCCCATCCCAAAATGAAACCCTTGCTGGCTCTTTTCCTGTGACTCATCTGACTTAGATTGCTGAGGATTTGTCTTTCCACGTGGTAGGAGTTTTGCATTCTCTCTGTTATCTACAGAAGCCTGTTCAAGTCACTCTAAGTTTTATGAACTCGTGTGTCTCATCCAAAATACTTGGTCGTGATACACCTTTAAAAAGATGGACTTTGGGGATGCCTGGGGTGGCTCAGTGGTTGAGCCTCTGCCTTTGGCTCAGGGCATGATCCCAGAGTCCTGGGATCAAGTCCCACATCGGGCTCCCTATGGGGAGTCTGCTTCTCCCTCTGCCTGTGTCTCTGCCCCTCTCTCTGCATCTCCCATGAATAAATAAATAAAATCTTAAAAAAAAAAAAAGATGGACTTTGAGGACTGCCTAGTTTCCCAGGTAGTAGTGATAATATGCATAATTAAGCCAAGATACTTTAGCTTTCTCACTCTGTTGCCTGCAATGGCATGAACTTGACTTCTTAGTGTTTGGGTCTCCTTGGTCTCTGGGAATGGTGGGTGTTGTTTTCAATTTCTCCTTGTAACACCCTTCCCTGACCATCACACACACACACATACACACACACACACACACACACATATTTTGTAAAGTGGAAAAATATCAACATCCCAATTCAAAGACAAGAAGCAATTATTAAGAGTGACACATAATTTGTGTTTCCTCCCTCCGCGCCTGCCTGCCCACCACCACCCACCGTGTTTCTGAAAGCCTGCAAGGAAAATACCCAGTTCCCCTGAGACTGACTTGACTCTCCAAAGGGAGAGTCAAAACTTTTTCAGTCCTCAATTTTATTTATTATTACCAAACTCAACATTTTCCTGTCAACCGGGTTCAGAGGTGTTTCCCGAAACACAAGTGTCATTAGAATACCAAAGAGTTTCAGAATCGTCCAAGGCACACAGAGCCAAGCCTCCCAGACCAGTTTGCACTAGAGAAGAGTTCTACACTGACAAGCATTTCTGCCACCATGGCAGTGGGGGAAAGGCAGCCTTCTGTTATGCTGTTGGCACTGTGGACCAGCAGAGTGACTGCTCCTTTTAGTTGCTGACTAGTCAGCTCTGGAGCTGAGACCCACAGTGACCGCCTGGGTAATGGGCAGAGAAGCCTTTTGTTCATTGCCTCAGACTTGGCCACTTAGCTAGGCTGATGTTATAGAACTGATCTAGATGGGATTATTTCTCCATAATTATATGCTCTGACCAAAAGCAAACCCTATTTCCAGGGAGGAGCTGGGATGGTCCTCTGTTGCCTGCATTTGGGGCACATGTCTTGTTTTCTGGGGTAACTAGTCTGTATACCAACTGAACAACTATCTGTTTGAAATAGTATCGTGGTAGCAGGAGTCTGAAATAAAGAGAAGGAATCTTTAAATTCTATTATTATTATTATTCGTGTTTTTCTGGGTTCCGCTTCTTATTTCAAGTTGTCACATACAACTTACAAAGCCACTTAAACATCATCCGAATGTTCCTGCAGAACTTGGATCATGTACTCCCTGTACTTAGCAGCTAATAATGGTCAGTGGCTTTCTTTTTTTTCTAACTTTGTTTGGGGTGTGTCTGGGTTGAGGTCCGGATTGTGGCCATGTGTAGGTCTCTTCAGTACAAGAAACATTTCGTGCACTAATGAGGATGGGTGGGAAGACGGTGCCAAGGTGCCCGCAGCTGTTCCAGCACCAGCAGAGAACAAACACAGACCAAAGGATGCAAGCATGATTAGGGGCCCCCACACAGCCTAAGCAGGGATTGGAGTAATTGTTCTTGGGCATCTAGAGGAATAATGACAAGCTCATCCACAGAAATAAAGAGTTACAGCAACCAGAATATGTTTAGGTAACGTCCCGGCAAACCAGTTTAAAAATGTAAGTAGAATGACAAGCTAAAGAAAGAGAGAAAGGAATTGGTGGGTGAAAAGCACATCTGCCAGCTTCAGAACATGACAAAGAAGCAACATGGAGTCTTGGGGACAGTCCAGTGTGCATGTCTGGAGGCCTCAGGGCAGAATGTGGCAGTTACTTCATTGTATTCAGCACAAAGCCCCTAAAGCCCAGAGCAGGAAATCCTGTTGTTCCCACCCTGTCCTCAGAGGAGGTCCCATGAGACAATATTCCTTAGATAACCAACAGAAATCTTTCTTACATGCTAAGGATAGAGCTCACAATATTCTTTAGAAAGTTGGTCGAAAGATCACCATCATTGAGGCCAACAAAACATTTATCCCCATATTGTCTCATCAATAATTTCCTTAGTACTATGCTGGGGGTGGGGGAGGTGAGAGGGGCATTTTATAATAATTACAAAGATTAAAGAGACCAGACAAGACACTCAACTAAGCTTATAATGGTCTACAGTGATGATGCCTACCGGGAAGGACCGTCTCAGAAATGCAAATTCCCTATCTGGCCCCAGCCCTACTTGAAACAGAAACCCTGCAGGTGGGTTCATCTAGCTGTTTGAACAAGCCCTCCTGATGCATGGAAAGTTTAAGATGTAATGGAAACAGTACCTCAAACAATGGTGTGTCTTGGCCATTTGTGAGGTGTGTGGAAAGTGATTTATTATTAATGATAGTTAACATACCAACATTTGTGAATAATTTATATGTATGTCACCTGCAAAGATTTTTAAAAACACAGATCTCTGACTCCACTTGATTCTGGCTGAGTTGGAATCTCCAGGTGTGGTAGCCAGGAATGTATGTCGTTTTAAAGTTCCCCAGGTGACTGCTATGATCAGCCAGGTGCACGAACCACTGGTCTCTAAGAGCCATTTGCCTTGTAACAAAGAAAATTAAATCATGGAATTCTAAAGGGAGGTCCCTCAAAGAGCAGGTTTCCCTATCTCCCCCCAAAGACTCTGAGTTTTTAAACATATAGAAGAGAAATTGCTCTGATTGAAGCAAAAAGGAACCCTTGACCCCCTTTCCCCTTTTGCAGTGAGCGCTGTAGTCCTTTATGAAAATCTGGAACTTCCAAAGATACGGCATGATGGACCACCCAGGTTTGCCAGGGACTGAAGCAGTTCTGGGCACAGGGGACTCTCTATTACCAAACAGGGAAAGTCCCACCAGACAAACCAGGACAAGTGGGTAGCCCTACAGCAGAGCCCAGATGAAACCCACACCTCTTGCCTCTGGGAGGGTCTTTTGATAATGATGATGATGCCATATTACTATAAGAAGGATTCAGATTACTGTTTGTTTTTTTAACTTTGATATATTCTCTAAATCCAGAAGGATTTAAAAGAGTAATACCATCATTTTATGTTTGGAAAAATTCTGAAGTATTATAAAATGGTCTCAAAGCTACTCCTATGATATCTCTACCTCACAAGCCTTCCGGTGCAACATACCACACACTACACCTGGTATATTCTGTCTTCTGTATATTTTGGTGGCATTTTCTGTGGTCCTATTTTGCCTTGCTGAGGTCTGTGTATTAGAACTCTTCAGGTTTCCAAGAAACCTAACTTCTAGTGGCCTAAGAAAATAAAAGCCTAGAATGTATTGGTTCACGTAACAAAAAAGAGCTTTAGGCACAGCTAGAGGTAAGGGCTCAGTCTCATGAGGACTCTCTCTCCACCCCTGAGCTCAATCAGACCGGTTCCTCTAAGATGGAACCAAGACGGCCCCAGTGGCTTCTGGTGTAGATCTTCACTCAACAACCTAGCTGACTGCATCTTGTTCTCAATAGTTTTTGTAAAAGTCCCCAGGATTGACTGACTCTTGGGGCTGACATGTGCCCATTCCTAAACCAATTACTGCGGGGCCAGGGCAATTGAATGTCCTGACTGGCAATAGCATGGCCATGTGCCCGCCCCTAGCAGCTGGAACTGAGAAGAGAGAAAGGTTGAGTTTCCAAAGGAACATCAGAACATGGTCCCCAGAAGCAAGGGACGAACGTGTGCTAGGCAACTAAAAGTCCACCGTAGTCTTAAACAGAGCCAAGAGCCACCCCATCCTCATCAGATCTGATCAGCCAATCAACAGAGTGTCAACCAGTTCCCTCCATCCCCACCCAGCTGAGATCTAAGTACTATTTTACCTAAAACACCATGCTGTGTGAGTCCAAGGCCATCATCACTGGTTCTACTTTTTAAGACCTGCACAACATTTGGCTGAAGCTCATGCAGCCCCCAAACCAAAGGGGCTCCATCAGAATAGTGGTAAGTCTTGCTGGGCTCCCAAATAAGGAGCTTCTGAAAGTTGGGAGCTGTGACTCATACTCCTTGTGCCCTGTCTGGTCCCACGTCCTCCAGCTGGGTCTGTGACATGTGACAAGACTTTTCTTCAATGTGTCCCATAGAAAAGGAATAAATAGCCCAGAGCCCTTTCTTTTTCTTCCTTCCTTTCTTCCTGTAATTCATACTCAGGCCAACTTGGCTTTGTTCAAACCACAGCGTTTCACACTGCCCTGCAAGTTCTGGCACGGCGGCTAGCTTTCTGCCTTTAGTTCCCTGTTAAGCCAGGAGTAAAGTTTTACCCTGTGGCTAATTTTCATTCTGTCAGCTTTATCCCTTGATAAGCTGAAATCGTAGATTAAGTCAGCACAAAAATACCAGCCCCCCCAACCCCAAAACCTGTGAATTGTGGCCTCATGACTCTTCCCACTCTGGCCCTCACTTCAGACCTTCCCTACTTTTGCAAGTTGCTTTGTCTTATTTGGGTCCCACATTATTCATTAGCAGAGTGGTGCTTTGAGTCTTCTAACGGCTTCTTTCCCTCCATCACACTAACCCTGCTCCTTTTTATCCATTTTATTTCAAATATAAGCACGTAATATATCCCTTATTTGGTTAAACAGCTTGTCCATTCTAAAGGTGGGCTTTCAGGATGTTTATTTCACAAGTTAATAAATCTCTTGGTCAAGTGGACTCTCTAGCAAGGGGGCCAGGGTGTCAATTTCCTGTGACTGCTGTAACAAAGGAGCACAAACTGGCACAAACTGGGTGGCTTACCATGACAAATACATGTTCTGTCGCAATTCTGGAGACCGGATGTCTGAAATCAAGGTGCAGGTCAGGCCTCATTCAAACCTCTAGAGGACCCTTCCTTGCCTCTTCCAGTTTCTGTAGTCCCAGCTTCCTTGGCTTGTGATGGCATATCTCCAAGTTCTGTCTTCTTCTATGTCTTCGTCTCTAAGTGGTGTTCTCTTCTCTTATCACGACAACAGTCATGTTGGATGAAAGCCCGCTCTAATGATCTCATCTTAACTTGCTTAAATCTGTAAAGGCCCTACTTTCAAATAAGGTCACATTCACAGGTACTGGGGGTGGGGACACAATATCCTTTCCACCCCCTGAGCAGGGGTAGGGAACATACAATTCAATCCATAACAGGCCAGAAAGAGACAACAAGAGAAAAATAAGGGACAGAAAAATGACTGATTTTAGGCAAACAAAAAGGAAAGCCTCATCTTCCCAGAGGCTGTTTGTCCAGAAAGAGTTTGTCACCCCTGACAAGAACACCCAAGGTGGGGGTAAGGGTGTCTAATGATGGAGGGGGTGGCTAAAAGGGAAGGGGTCCCCTGGAGGGCAAAGAGCACATTTCTGTGTTCCGAGGAACTACCTTGTGCTTTGCACATTTTTATCACATTGGATCCTCAAATAACTCTACCAAATAATTGCTGTTATCCTCACCTAAGAGATGGGAAAGCTGAGGCTTCGAGTAAGTCAGGCAGGCCCAGGGCATTCAGCTGGGAGTGGAAGATCCAGATGGTCATCATCGTTACCATGGTTGTTTTTTTTTTATCACTACTAGCCATCAGTCCCTGAAAGCCTGTGCCCACTTTGTATGGAGGACACCACCTAAATGCACTCAGGTCTTCATAGCTCGGAAGGACAGACACTGTCAGTGTTATACGGACAAAGAAATCAAAGCTCAGACAGGCTGGGTCACTTTCCTGTAAGTCCCACAGTTATGAAGCAGCTGAGCCAAACTTCAAACTTAGGTCTCTCTGCCCCTGAAGACTGTTCTTACCATTGGGCCACATTGCCAGTGGAGTGTTAAGACATCCCAATTTAGATGTACCTGGCTTCAGAGAAAGAAGCCGCAAGAAACTGAATAGTTATATGTGAAGCTTAACAAAACAAAACACCGAAAAAAGAGGACTTTCCTGGGAGAACAGGCAAGAGTGAAGAGAAACTGGTTGGCCAGCTGAGTGGCAGTGGGAGAGTCAGCTGATAGAGCAGCAATGCCAGAGACTGAATGTTATTATGAGACAAAGCAACCTGAGCTGAGTGTCTGTACAAACGTCTCTACTGCCACTAGGAGAGGACTCATCTGCTAAAGGGTGTAGACAACTCACTTTCCTCCAGAGGCAAGAGTGGAAAAGCTGGGATTCCCAAGGCCCATGCTTCCAAGGAGAAGCTCTTCTATGTCTATGAGCATAGGTAGAAGGGAGGAGGAAATGTGGGACGCGGGTGGGATAAGAAGTCTTCCAGTGTTGCGAAGAGCAAGCCGACTGGTGAGAGCAGCACCAGGCCCATGTTCCTATGGATGAGCTCTCTGGACTCCACTTGGACACACATTTTGCCAACAAGCTGACCTACCCGCCAGTGGGCTGAACTGTCTCCTGGGGGGCACCACTGAAGAAACCTTAGAATTTAATTCACTGTGCTATTTAAAACTTTCAGAGTCACCTTGTCACCTTTGGGATAAAGTCGTACCTTCCTACCTCCTTCCCAAGGACCAGAAGTCTTCTGATCTGGCCTCTGCTTACTGCTCAGCCTCACCTGCCACTGTCCCCCACCTGGACCTTCAGGCTGCAGCAGGGGGCTCCCGGCAGCTCCCTAAATAGGCAATGAGCTCGGTCACAGCTCCTTGATCCTGCCTGGTCTCCTCCCACTCCTTCATCTTGCCCTTTCCATCTCTCCTTTTCTTCTACTCACCTCTTTCCTTTCTGATCTCTCTGCCCTGCATACACTATAAACTACCTAGAACTTCTTCCTCCCTCCCCACACACACTTTGATTTTCTTTTAGCTCATTCCTTTTCTCCCTTCAAGACCCCACCTTTCCTGGGGTACCTGGGGGGCTCACTCAGTTGAGCATCTGACTCTTGATCTCAGCTCAAATTCTTGATCTCAGGGTCCTGGCTTCAAGCCCTGAGCTGGGCTCTGCACTGGGCATGGAGCCTCCTTAAAAAAAAATACTCTACCTCTCCTGAGAAGCCTTTTCTGATTCCCCCACCTTGGGTGACATTCTGTGCATGAATGTGCACATTCAACCTCACTGTATTTATCTGTGTATCCCAACCTCTTGTCTGTCTACCTGCCTTCCTCCACAGGGTTAGCCACTGTGCCCTGTTCAGCACCCTGATCCTACCTCCTCCACTACTCATCCAGCATCTGGCACAGAGTAGGTGTTCTATAGGCATATCCACTGACTGGTGGAATCGAGGGAGGGCCCACTGACCTCTAAGTTCCCATCTACTCCAAGAGGCTGTAAGTCTCTATTTCTCTCGCACAAGTTGGTCACAGAGGAGAGGAAGTTGCCAAAGCCAGATGATGTGACTTCTGTTTGGGGTTGCCCAGGTCGGGCTGGTCTTTGCAATTTGTAATCAGGGGACACGAAAGAGAAAACAGGCCAAGAGAAAAACATAGTTTTGATGAGGCAAGAGTTGCAAAATAACTAGTTGTGTAAAGGTGATGGTAACCTCTGAGGCCATCTTTGGTCTGTCCAAATTACAGGAGATTTTGCATGCTCAGCTTTGTGTATGAGCTGAGAGGACAATCATCAAAACTAGGACTTGAGTGTTTAAATGCCCCTTCTCCCTCAAGGTATTGCCTCTAGAGGTCAGCCTGACACCTGAAATCCTCACCTTGAATGACTTCTTAAGACTGTATTTACCTGAAGAAATTGGATATAAATGAAAATACGTTACTGATGTAGGAATGAGTTAGGGGCAGACAGGGCTAGGCAGGGAAAGATAAGGGAGAGGCCCCAAAGTCATGCTCCTACCCATCCCAAAGAAACTGAGATAAGACAGTAAAAAAACAGAAAACTAAACCTGGCTCCCTAACTCCAAATTGTTAGGAAGTGTTGCCCTTTAATGGCTATTAGTCTCCCAGAAAGCCCAGATGTAGAGAAATATTATGGAGGAGATATTACCCAGAGAGAAGGGAACACTGTGCTTGTGCTCATAATATTTACAAAGAAACATCTTGTTGGTCACAAGTCCACCATGTTTGTTCTAACTATAGACATGAAACTTACAAATCCACCCTGATATTGATAAGAAATTTTCCAAGTTCTCTGGTCTGTTTCCTATGAAAGACAGACCATGAAGGCCCTCAGTGGCAACCTTGTTGGGACCCCGCCCCTCCCTTTTGAGACCTTTTTCTGTATTTCTGCTTAATAAACTTCTCTTGCTTTGCTCCCTGTCTGTTGTCTGCGAGATTCATTCTTCGACTCGGTGAGACAAAACCAAACTCTTCCTGTATCACGTTACCTCAATGGTATCACCCTTAAAGTCACTTTTGACTGTTAAGATCCAACTATAAATGCGTTTATTATTCTGTAGATCAAACTGTGCTGCCAAGACTAGTTCCTGAAAAGCTGTAAACCATTTACTTCTACACAGTGCTAGTGTGATCCTCTTAGTTTAGAAGGTTGGGTAAGTTAAAGAAGATGGGATATATATATATATTACATGTATATATATTAGAAAGGATGAATACCTACCATGTACATCAATGTGGATGGAACTGGAGGGTATTATGTTAAGTGAAATAATTCAATTGGATAAAGACAATTATCCTATGTTTTCACTCATATGCAGAATATGAGAAATAGTGCAAGGGACCATAAGGGAAGGAGGGCAAACTGAATGGGAAAAAAATCAGAGAAGAAGACAAACCATAAGAGACTTCTGACTCTGGGAAACACTGAAGGTTGCTGCAGGGAAGGTCGATGGGGGTATGGGGTAACTGGGTGATGAGAACGTGATGTGATGAGCCCTGGGCACTATATACAACCAATGAATTATTGAAAACTGCATCTGAAATGAATGGTGTACTATACACTAGCAAATTGAATTTAAATTTTAAAATAATAAAAAATAAAAAGATTTTAAATTTGTACTCCATTACTTCTTTTGAAACTAGAGATACTCTGAGCTAGATAAATCGGGGGTTCCATCACAGATTTCCAAAGAAATAAACTGAGTCTCCAGAGAAAAGTGATATGCCCAGAATTGCAGTTCATAATGATAAGAAGTGACCAAGCAACCCCATCTTCATTCCCCCAGGTCCTCTCCTCACACTGTACCTCCCAGCCCCGATTCTTTGATGGAGAGGGCTGCACCTTGGATTGAGGCTAGGGGGTAGAGGGTGAGGTGGAGGCTGGGTTGGGCAAGGCAGGCTGGCTAAGTCTTGCCCTTGGGCCCCTTAACCTAAACAGAGATCCGTGAAGGATGAGGGGAAGGGGTTGAGGCATGGAAATGCAGTTGTGAAGACAGGGGATAGAAAAGATTGGTTGAGGGCAGCCCGGGTGGCTCAGTGGTTTAGCGCCACCTTCAGCCCAGGGCGTGATCCTGGAGATCCCAGATCGAGTCCCACGTCGGGCTCCTTGCGTGGAGCCTGCCTCTCCCTCTGCCTGTGTCTCTTCCTCTCTCTCTGTGTGTGTCTCTCATGAATAAATAAATAAAATCTTAAAAAAAAAAAAAAGAAAGATTGGTTGACCCTCCACAACTCAACTTTGGGTCAGCCCTGACTCAGTAGCTTTGGGGGTTCTGAAACTGGCTGAGTGTGTGGGCTTCCACGGAGAAAAAAGGTTTTCACACCTTCTCTACATGAGGACCCAAGAGCTAAGACCCTACTGAGCTCAAACTGCTGCCTGCAGCAGCTAAAGGGCAAGTGATCAAAGCAAGTGGAGGAGCTTTGAAAAGCTGAGGTGGTAGCTGCTCAGTTAGCAAACAGGCCAGACCCCCTCTGCTCCCAGACCGACCCTTGTCCCCCGAGGAGAGTTATACTGGTCACAAACAGAAACTAAGACGTAAGTCCAAGAGAGCCAAGTCCTCTCTGCCTGCAAATTCTAGTGTGTGCATCATAATAAGATTGAGTCTACCAGTAAACAGAAGGGATTTGAACTCATGTGGGGGCCTCTGAGCCTTCTTAGGACCACACAACAGAAGTGAACTACGTTTGCTTTTTTACTAAGCAGCACTGCTGTTTCACTGGGTCCTTCACAGCTATTGGTCCCCTCATTCTTTTGTCTTTTCAAGACTGTCCCCATCGTTGAATGCAATAGTTGGGCTGGGGAAGTCTGCTGAATCAGTACCCAGTGCAGAAAAAATACCTTCCGTGTAACATAAAAAATACAAATATTATACCAACTGGCATGTTTATTTATTCCACGAGCATTTTTTGAACACTTTTTGTGTGCCAGACAGTGTCTTTAGTGCTGGAAAAGAGGGGCAAGGTCCTTAATCTCATGGAGCTTATGTTCTAATGATAAAGACACAAATAAGCCAAATTAATAAATAGATACCCTAGATCACATCAGAGTGGTAAGTGCCGTAAGAAGCCGAAAGTGGGTGATGCAGGTTAGGAAATGCTTTAGATACGGAGGCCTCAGAAGTTGTAACCCTGGAGAGCTGGAGTCAAAGCCTTAAGGCAGAGAGCAGATGTAGAAGTTATGTTTGAAAAACAGCATGAGGCCAGTGGGCCTGAGCTGAGGAAAGCGGTGCAAGATGAGCTTGGAGGTTGAATTATACCCTCATCCATCACACTGGGTTGGCCTTTTGATCTTAGATAAAAATACCTTTCAGTAGTGTTTTGCTTAGTATTGTACCGGTATTTACAACCAATGCATGATGCACTGTGCACTTTCTACTCAGACAGAAATCCTCTATACCTGTTTGTGGAGTTGAAAAGAAGATAATCTCTCCTTCAGAAAGTCTCTTTGGAAACTTGGCAATTGGGGACAGGGGACTAAAAGCAGATTCAATCTTGGGTGGTCTGAGGTTCACCTGGAAATGAAGCCATCACCCTCTGTGGCTGTGACAGTAGGGGAGGAGACAGATCCTCTCTTCACATACAGAGCCAAAGTTGGCAGGAGAAGAGTCTACAGTAAGGTCTCCAAATGCTGTGGGCGTGCACGCATGTGCACGTACACACACACACACACACACACACACACACACCTATTGTCTTGGTGCTTGCTTCTCCATCACATCTACTGCTGTCCTGTATCAAGATAATTCCATACACGAGTAACATGAAACCCTGAAATTATGCTGTCCAAAGCTGCACACTGCCCAAATAAGTCACAAATGCATGGTCTCTTGTTACTCAGTTTTCTTTTCTTTTCTTTTCTTTTTTTTTTTTTACTCAGTTTTCTTGGCTTGGGTTCAAAATACCCATAGGCTCCTCTTCTCCACCCCTTCCCCCAGCAACTCCCTATTAAATCTTAAATATATTCCTTCAGGTGGATTTCTTCTCACTCTTTCTCAAGACCTTCATGTTTATTTTCTCTCCCACTCTCACCCGCTTCCCGTCGTGCTTTACCTTGATTCCCCCTTTCCAGGCAAGAAGACCTCTTACAAAATATCTTTCTTCTTTCATATTTTCTCTACTTCCACAGAATGCCCTCAGATTCCTTTCCTTTCCATTGAAAGGACTTACTCCTGGGACTTATAATTCTAGCAGTCAGAGGAACATGGAATGAGAAGTATGACTATCCCCCTCTACTCCCTGGGTCTCAATCTCCAGTTTCTTTGAGCATGAAGTCTCTAATGGGGGCAGGGATAGGAGTAGGGGGAAAGAAGGGAGATTAAAAA
Source organism: Canis lupus familiaris (assembly GCF_011100685.1). Classification (NCBI taxonomy): domain Eukaryota; kingdom Metazoa; phylum Chordata; class Mammalia; order Carnivora; family Canidae; genus Canis; species Canis lupus. The sequence goes on along the minus strand of NC_049256.1, from coordinate 12,309,729 downwards.
AAAAGAGAGTGAAAAAATTTGTTGCTGTTGTTTAATGATAAGAGTAAGCAAACTAGGAGACAAGGTACCTGTTTTCTGAACTTTGGAGCTGAAGAGATGGATATTCATGCTGGGGTGGGTGTAGGAGGTGCAATATTGGCCAATGACCAGTCAGAATGCGGTCATGTGCTGGAATGTATGCTATGCGATGTCAGTGCAATGAAAATCACAGCAGAGTGAAGTTGGAGTTTGCCTTGGGGAAGGTGGCACTGAGGCGATGGCTGTCGGAGCCATCCAGATTGGCTCTGCATGTTGGAATCTTATTTTATCAACTACGAAAAAAACGTGCCCTTAGGAACCCAATGGATCTTTTCTTTGGAAGGGTATGATGTTCAGGACAGGAGCATGATGCTGTTGACACTTTGTGTATACCCCTTCCTAACTTTCCCTATCTTGATGAACTCTCTCTTCAAGATAAATAACTTCAGTAAAGTGGACCAATAAGAAATAGACTACATGGGTTTTTCTCACTTGTCTGAAATTTGAGGCTAAATGAGGTGCCTAAATTTCTGGAACTGAGGTCAAATTTGTATTGACCAATATTACACCCATTGCAAGTGCTTACCAGCAGGGCACCTGGGTGGTGCAATCCATTGAGCATCCGACTTTTGGTTTGGGCTCAAGTCATGTTCTCAGGGTCCTGGCATTGAGTGCTGAGTTGGGCTCTGTGCTCAGCATGGAGTCTGCTTGGGACTCTCTCCCTCTGCCCCTCCCCCACTGTGCTTTCTCTTTCAAATAAATAAATAAATCTTAAAAAAACAAACAAGTGTTTATCAGAACTTTATAGCCAGAGATGGGCCAGGCCCAGATGTCACAAGATCTATGCACTTAAGAAGCTTTACACTTACTGACTCCTTGGAAAAACACAAAAACAAAAACAGAAAAAAACCTTGAGGTAGTGGGTCTTGGGATGATAAGCAGCAGGCCACCCACCCCTGTCTCTGCCAATTACAACCCGACTTCCCTCCCCCTTATTATCCTCATTTCCTAGTTATATACACTTCTATCTTCTAGTGGGTAAAGTACAGAAAAACATCTGGTGTTATAATTGTTGTAAACACACATAGTTCATCTGAAAGCCCAGGTCAAGTATCTCACATGGCATGCCAACTACCTGCACAGGTGTTTAGTCTACATGTAATACCTTCTTTACTCACATTTCTTGTCTTCTCCCTTTGAGTTGGGCAGAAATCTGGTATCTTGAGTTTCATGACATACTAGTGTAGCATTACCTTAGTTTACATACGCAGTCTCACTTTTGATACCTGTAAAGAAAGACAGTTCATTGCCTCATTTATTCATATTGTCTATTCATTTATTCATTCACATAGCATTTACTGAGCAGGTATTATGTGCAAAGTACTGTTGTTGGCAATGTTCAAACCAATGAAAGAAATGAGCAAAATTTTGCCTGCCTGGAAGCGACGTTCTAGAGGGGAAGATAAAACGAGGGGAACAAAATGTTTAGTGTCAACTACACTTACAACTATTTAGTTAAATTAAATTTAGATTTTAAAAATATATCTAGTGTATTGGTGATATAAACTAGGTATAACTATCTGCTGTAAAATTCACACATTTTAAGTGTACAGACTGATGACTTTTGACTAATATATTCATTTACTACCTCATCAAGATACAGAAAATTTCTATCCCCCTAGAAAGTTCCCACTTACTCTTTGATAGTCAATGTCATACCCCCACCACAAGATACCATTGATATGATTTATATCACTATATACTAGTTTTTCCTATTTTAGAATGTCATATAGCAGGAATCATACAGCATGACATCTTTTGTATGTGGCGTGTTTGAGTCACTTTAATCCATGTTATTGCACTTATTAGTAGTTATTGTTTTTTATTACTCTTAGTCTATTGCATAAACATGCCACAACTGGCTCATTCAATTATTTATTTTTTCTGGTACTTTTCCTTCTTTGTGTAGTTTCTATCTGGTATTATTTCCCTAAGGACTAAAGGACATCCTTTAGCATCTCTTGTAGTTCAGGACATCCAGTGATTTATTTTCTCAGATTTTGTTTATCTGAAAAATGCCCTTATTTGACTTTCGGTTTTGAAGAATATTCTTGTTCAATATGGAATTCTGGATGGACAGAGTTTTTCATCCAACACTTTAAAGATGTTTTATTGTCATCTAGCCTCTCTTGTTTCTGATGAAAAATGAATAATTCTTAACTTTGTGTACCTGTGTCTTTTTTCTTTGACTGCTTCCAAGATTTTGTCTTTATGTTTAGTGTTCTGTGGTTTGACTATGATGTACCTGTGTGGGGTTTTCTCTATCTTTATCCTTCTTGAGTTTCTTGGATTTGTGAGTCATTTTTCAAAAAAATTTGGGATGTTCTTGGCCACTATTTATTCATATTTTTTTTTTCTGTTCTTACTCTCCTTTTCTGGGACACCAATCACACATGTGTTAAACTGTTTGATACTGTTCCACAGGTTCCTGACCCTCTGTTCATTTCTTCTTAATATTTTTTCTCTATTTGATCATTTCTACTGATCTGTCTCCAACCTCAATGAGTCTTTCTTCCACCATCTCAAGCCCCTCAGTGAATGACTCACTTTAGGTCTTGCATAATTCTAAAATTTCCATGTGGTTCTTTTTTATGGATTCTCTGCTAAAATTCCTTATTTATTTACTCCTCATTTATTAGGACCTTTTAAAAAAAATAATGAATATATTTTAAATTCTTTGAATGTGTATTATAAAAGATATATTTTAAAGTCTTCATTTACCAAGTGCCATGTTTAGTCCATCTTAGAATCAGTTTCTTTTGATTTTATTATTTACTGTGGATGACATGATGCTGATTAGTATTTTTTTTACATGTCTTAGTGATTTATGATTGACTACTGGACACTGAATTTTACACTGTGGATCCTCAAGATCAGCATTGTTCATTAGAATTTTCTGCATTTAGGAAAATGTTCATGTCTGAACCTTGCTATATGGTGGCAGCTATTGAACACTTGAGCATGACTAAGGAACTAAATTTTAAGCTTCAGTTAATTTTCTTCAATTTAAGTTTAAATACTCACACATTTACCCCCAGGACTGCTCAACCTTTCTTACATTTGCTTCAATCTCAAGTCCATAGTAGCTGATATTTGGTAAGCCTTGGATGGTTTGCACATGTACAGTTCAGCCCCCAGCCATGGATTCGTGGAGGACCTCACCATCCATATATATAGACATCTAGGGATTTCTCCCTGCACAAATTCTAGGTATTTCAATTGCCTTGAACTCTGATTCCTGCCTCTTCAGCTCAGTTTACATCGTTTGCTCAAATTCAGCTCTCCAGGCGGATCACCTCATGCTCCCTTCTTCCAGGTACTGAAGTCTTGCACTGTTTATTTTACATTATCTGAAAATGATCTTCCTCACATACCTTGTCCAGTTTCCTAATTACTTATAGAAGATGAGCTAGTCTGAAACCGGCTACTCCATCAAGGTCAGTAGCCTGAGAAATTTCCTTTTAAGGAAATGAATTTGAAGGAGATGAGGAATATTTTGGGAGAAGATAGCTTCAGAGAGAGGGAAAACCTATAAGAAGGGCTGTGAGACATGGGGTGCCTGGGTGGCTCAGCAGTTAAGCATCTGCCTTCAGCTCAGGGTGTGATCCTGGAGTCCCGAGGTTGAGTCCCACATCGGGTTCCCTGCATGGAGCCTGCTTCTCCCTCTGCCTATGTCTCTGCCTCTCTCTCTCTCATGAATAAATAAACAAAATCTTAAAAAAAAAAAAGGGGCTGTGAGACAGAGGCACACCTGACTTATTAGTAGAACAGAAAGGAGGCTACTTGCTTGGAGTACAGTGAACAAAGGAGAGAGAGAAAATAGGGCTGGAGAGGTTGTGGGGTGGTAAAAAGAACTTGTTTAACCTAATAAGCCATTATGAGGATTCTGGCTTTTACTCTTTGAAATGGAAGTTATTGAGAAGTTTGAGATCCAAGAACTAATTTGAGTTAGCACAGAATCACACTGTCTGTTGAGAACAGACCTCTACGACAAACAGAAAGGAACAAGGAAAAAGGCAAGAAGTGTAATTGGGAGGCGATTGAAATACTCAAATGACTAAACTTGCAAATTAATTAAAATTCTATATTATACAAGTCTGATGGCTGGATTTTTATCAATTTTGTAGACTTCAGGGCTCGCTAGGAGATAGGCATCTTAGTGCTTAGGTGTTTACAGCTAAGTTAGCTATATGACTTTAGGCAAGTGGCTTAAAATGTCTTTCTATAACATGGAGATTATATCACACAAAAGATATTAAGACAATTAAATTACATAATTCATGTACAATTTTTTAAATGATGACTTATGTGTATTAGGGAAGTGCTCCATATGTGATTACTATTACTATCTGATAATTTGTGGGGTTTTTTTTTTTGCTTATCTGATAATTTGAATGTATGATGATCATCTATTCACAATAGACATTGGCTGATCTCCTGTTCTATGAATGAGAGGCACAGTTCTTGTTGTCAAGGTCTATCTGCCCTCAGTAAAGGAAACCAGAGTGGAAGCAATATCTTGAAGCAATACCTTATAACAATCCTGAAGGAAATAAGAGCTAAGTAGAGATACGCATTTCCAACTCTAAAATAAGGAGGGAAATCTATTCATTCCATTGGGGGGATCTCTGAAGACTTCTAGGAAGCAATCAGTTAAGACTTTGAGGGATGAATGGGATGGATACTCTGGAAAGGAATGGAATGTATATCACACAGTCATGCTGCCTGGCCTACTTGGAATTCACAGACCTGCTGGGAATGATATTCTAGGCACTTAGGGCTTCTGCAAATCACCTGAATTTTGGCCACTGTGAATGTGTAAAGAGCTTCTTGGACTCAATGTGAAAAATAATGAGTTTGGAATGGCTATTATCCCCTTAAGCTCACACTCAGAATCAACCACATAGAGTAGGGTGTAGTTATATTACAGATGAATGACTCTATTAACTTATTTTGGGAATTAGATGACAAATGCAAGCAGAGTCTTATTGAACCAGAAGCATTTACCATTTATCTCTGTGAGAAGTTAGGAAAGGTCCAAAAAAAAAAAAAAAAAAAATGCAAGCAGAGAGAATTCAGGTGAGTCCTAAAATCCCAGTGCAGTAGCATTTGGGAAGTGAATGATGACACATGGGTCACAGGAAGGTAATGGATACATTATTCAAAGGTTTTGATTAATGCACGTGATCTCACATTTCATCTGGCCCAACATGTATCCAATTGAGCCTTTCCAGCCTAGTCCATGGAGGAGGAAAATTTGATGACGTAGGATCTAGCAGGCCAGCATGAGCCAGTCCCACACCTAACACAAGCTGCTTGGCTTTGGAGACACTCGTATAAAACCTAAGGGAAGTCCACTTTGCACAGACTTTAAAGCATATTTGCCAACCTCTGGCGGCAAAGAGAGTATCCATCTCTTGAATGGGATAAGAGCAGAGGGCAGGCTCAGCCTTGTCTGGGCTGTGAAGGAAACTTTGGGAATGCTTCCTGTTTATTTTGATCAAGAAAAATCAGCTAATAATTTGTTAAGAACAGGCAAAAAATACCTATCAAAAAACACCATGTAGTCATCAAAAGAATGAGGCATGTTTGCATATGCTAATGGAGAATTAGCTCCAACGTCCACAGTTATGTGATAAAAATCAAGGCAGAAGGATGTTTATAATATATGATCACTTATGTAAAAAGTGAAATATATATAGGCACAGACATAAAAGAGATTGCCTCCAGTGAGGGGCACTAACAGGTGGTGGGGACTAACAGGAAGCAGGGGATTTATTTTTCAGTCTATCCTTCTTTGTCTTTTGAATTTAGCTCTATATATACCTAAATTCAGACAAGTTTTTCTCAGTTGAAAAAAGAAAAAGTAAAGGGGAAAAGAAAATAATACCCACAATTTAAACAGCTAGAATAGGACCTTCCTTTCCTTATTTGCAAAAGGAGCCATAATAATGTCAGATACCACAATGATAGTTCAATAGAGGACATTTAGGACATAATGCTCCCCTCTGATGTTTGGGCCCCTCGTTTCTGATTGTGACCAGGGTCCCTGGGCATATTAGTTAACTAGAACTGCTGTTAAAAAAAAAAAAAAGTACCACAAACTGAGTGGCTTAACAAGCGAAGTTTATTATCTCATAGTTCCGAAGGCTTATTAAAGTCTGAGATCAAGGTGTGGACAGGGCTGCTTCCTTCCAAGAGTTCTGGGGAAGGATCTGTGCCTCTCCCCTAACTTCCAGCAGTCGCTGGCAATTCTTGGCTTTTCTTGGCTTACAGAAGCACCATCGAAATCTCCACCCTCATCTTCACAGGGCATTCCCCCTGTGTGCATGTGTGTTTCTTTGTCTAAATCTCCCCCTATTACAAGGAAATTGGTATTGGATTAGTCATCATGGATTAAGGGTCCACCTTAATAACCTCATTTTAACCTAACTAATTATATCTGCTACAACCTTATTTCCAGATAAGGTCATATTCTGAGGAACGGGGGCAGGGTGGTGGTGGTGGTGGTGGCTAGGACCTCAACATATGACTTTTGTGGGGACATGATTCAACCCCCAACACTAAGTAACATTTCACTTATCCAGAATTTTATTTCTTACATAGGGAAATTATTTTGTATTTTGCAGTATGTCTGTAAGGCAGCTAAGGGGATACATGTTCTCATACCCCAAATGGATAAAGTGGATAAATGCTGAATGACCGAATACCTTAAAATTTTAGCATGCATTACACCCCTTAGAGGAAAGAGAGAGTCCACATGTAGTTAAATAAGAATCACAGCTTCCATTGTCAGAGAGGGAAATCAATGAAAAGTGGTTCAGATTCCTTCTCCCCTCCTCTATCCACACCAACTAAGGGTATATTCACTCCATAATGTCCAGTAAGCACCTACTATTGTGTGCCATGGCCCTGGGAACTGATCACAGAGCACAGAGATCCTCCTGCCCTTCAGGTGGAGAAAAGAGATGCGTAATGTAATAATTATATTGCTGTGGAAAATCCTAACGTGAAGACATGAACAAACCCCCCAATTACCTGGGGAGGCCAAAGAAGACACTTCCTGGGAGAAGTGACACAAGAGCTGACTCTCAAAGGCTGAGTCAGAGAGTATATGAAGTGGGTGAAGGCAAGGGAGGGCAGGAAGGAAGAGGAGAGTCCCGGGGGGGAGCGGTGCTCACATCAGGAGAGGCCCAGACAGCCTTCAGGTGACCCAGGGTGGGGACACAGGAGTTGGATTTGAATCCAGGGTGCAGATGAGCTTCGGAAGTGTTTTAATCTTCACCATGAGGATTTGGGGCCGACTACTTTGTCCTACAGGAAGCCCTGGCGGATTTAGGGGAGCCGCTTGGTCAGATTTCCTTTTTAGGAAGACCTTTAGGAGAGAGAATGAATTAAGGGTGGGAGAGATTAAAGAGAGAGGCCATGCAAGGAGAATTGTTTAGGTGAGAAAAAAAATGAGCAATAAACTCTGGCAGTGGTGACAGAAATAGAATATATGGGGAATACTCACTTTCCCCTCTTTGCATTCATTCATTCATTTTCTTAACATTGTGTATTAATTTTTCAGACTATAAGTTAGTACATGCTCAATGTAAATAATTTGGGAAGAAATTACACATACATGAAATAAAATTAAAATGATCCATGGTGGCTCAGTCAGTTAAGTGTCTGACACTTGATTTCAGCTCAGGTCTTGATCTCAGGGTTGTGAGTTCAAGTCCCAGGTTGGGCTCCATGCTAGCTGTGGAGCCTACTTAAAAATAATAAATAAAATAAAATGATCCTTAATTCCACTCCAAGAATAACCATTATTATTTTTTCATGTGTATATCCTATTAGGTTCTTTTCAAAAACACATATATATGTGTGTGTGTATATATAGATAGATATACCTATAGGTATAGGTAGATAGATATACCTATAGGTCGATATCTATATATATGTACATATGTAGTCATTTACTCCAACTGTTTTGTAACTTGCTTTTTCCACTTTCTATATCATATTTCCCTATTCCATCAAGTAACTTTGTATGACTTGATTTCTTTTTTAAAATATTTTATTTATTTATTTATTCATGAGTGACAAAGAGAGAAAGGCAGAGACATAGGCAGAGGGAGAAGCAGGCTCCTCGAGGGGAACCCCAAGTGGGACTCGATCCAGGGACTCTGGGGTCACACTCCCAGCCCAAGGAAGACACTCAACAACTGAGCCATCCAGGTGTCCCTGTACAGCTTGATTTCTAATGGATATGCCATATTTACTTAGCCAGCTTTGAAAACTGTTAGAGAATTCTAATAGCAGCAGGAGGGGATTAAGATTGGCTCATGGGGTACGAGGGAAAAGAGGAAAACCCAGCAGCTCCATCTTTTGAGCTACAGCCTCTCTCTTCAGCAATCTGCTTGCTTGTTACGGCCTGAAATGAAGGGTATGTCCTCTGAAAAAGACACGGCAAAGGGTATGTGACTATATATATGTTCCATTCGATCACAACAAAGGTGCACATAAGCACTGTTCAGGGCATGCAGACACAGCCCCAGATTCAGAAACTGCCAGAGCATTCATTAAAGTGGATAAAATGGGCTGCAATGAAATCCCCAAAGGATGTAGTAGATAAAGCAAAGGCGCTCCTAAAACACAGCTGCCGGCTGCCCAAATCCCGGCGGCACTTGATGAGCAATCCCAGAAAGAAGCAAGTGGAGACAGCCTTCTCTGCCAAGAGGGAAAACCTCTCCAGGCTGCAGGGCCCTGGCCCGGCCTCTGCACCTGTCACTCACCTGATGTCTTCCCCACATCCTGGGAGGGTTTGTTTGTCCTAGCACTCCCTTGGTGTTTCCACAGCAAGAGGAGGAGGAGGAGGCGGGGGAGTGGCTCTTTCCAAGAGAGGCATCTCTGTAGGTGAGATACCCTCAGTCCAATGGAGGTGAATAATAAAGCTTATTCACTTCCGAAGAATGAAAAGAGGAGGTGTTGGGAAATAGACTAATTAATCAGGCACTTCATGTTAGGTTCACTCTGCTTTCCATTGTCTAATGAACTCCTACACTCCTGAGTGGCTTTAGAAAATATTTCTAGTTGAAATACAATTTGTCTTTTGAAGGATTGGGAGCTGAGGACACCCTCCATCTCATGGATGGAACATAATGCCTCTGTCCCTTTTTTTTTTTTTTTTTTTTTTTGGTTCATGGACCAAGCCTCAGATCAAAATATGAATAATCTCTTCTCTTGCATTTGAGGTGAACTTTCAGAAGGAAAACTCTTCCTTCCTTCCTTCCTTCCTTCCTTCCTTCCTTCCTTCCTTCCCTTTTTCCCTCCTTCCTTCTTTGCCTGAAGTGTATGAATTGTTTCTGTTCTTTCTCTTTTCATTTATCTTAAGGGAAGCAGTGGAGTTTAAACTATATCTTTAACTAGATGGAGCTAATATGAGGGAACTGTTGACTTTTTTTAAATAAAGATTTTATTTGTTTATTTGACAGAGAGAGAGCTCACAAGTAGGCAGAGCGGCAGGCAGAGGGAGGGGGAGAAGCAGGCTCTCCCCTCAGTGGGGAGCCCGATACAGGGCATCTCAGGACCTTGGGATCATGACCCGAGCTAAAGGCAGACACTTAAGTGACTGACCACCCAGGTGCCCCTATTAACTGCTTTAATAGTGTTTATTCTATCAAAGAGAAAATATGGGATGCGATGCACCTATGTTGAAAAGATCCCTATCATTTACATTTTACTAAAACTCACCCATTCTGTCTATTGACCTGCTACTCACTTTGTGCCTGGCACTGGGCTAGGCATGGGGAAAGCCAGGATGACATAGCACCGCCCCCAGCCTTCAAGATCTCACACTTAAATTGGGGGTGGGGGGGAGCACGGATTTCAATAGGACATGGTGTGTGCTACAAGGAAGTCAAACACAGAGTGCACAAGAGAATCTAATTCAAGTGTTGTCGAGGTTGTTTTCACAGGGAAGATGCATACGTTTCTGAGGGAATAGCATGTGTGAGGGCAAGGAGTTCTAGGAGAACATGGAGTATTTGGAGAATCGGAAAGACCTCAGTGTGACAGGAGCACAGGTGAGAGGTGTACACGTGGACAGAGAGACCCTCTCCCCATCCTGGAGGCTATAGAGACCACTGATGAATTGTAAGGATTTTAAGAAGAGCAATATGCTCAAATTCCGACTCAGTGAAGCATTCCTTGAACCAATATCCGCTGAACAACTCCATACAAGTGTCCTCATCTCACATAGCTAAAAGCTGAAGTCTGATTGAAAATACGGCTCCACAGGTCTGGTGATGGAAACAACAAAGGTAACTCAGGGCTTCTAAGCCTGGGATGAACAAAGATCAAGGACATTTCGTAGATCATGTTGCTCTGCTTTTTCTCTTAGGGCCAACGCACGTTAAAAGGACCCTCATGTGCTGCTCACTATTACGAACATTTTCTTTTTTCATCTCATATCTTTCATCCTAAATGCTCATGAAAGACATGTTGCTTCTGGTCCAAACGTGGGCCAGTGACAAAGCTTTTCATGTTTGTTGACCCAATAATCAGCCATTACACTCTAAAGACTTAGAGAGGATCAGTTTAAAAATAGCTATTAGTGTATTTGGACGGCAGTCCCCTGCCCCATGTCTGGGCTTGCTGCTGCCACAGGGAAGATCCCACTTCTACCCGGGGAGCTGCTGTGTTTCTCGGGCTGTTTCAGCGCCAACACATAAAAGCTGCTTGTGTCGAATATGGTTTAATCGCAAACTGAGTTATGAGGTTTAGCAGGCATGGCCATAGGAGGTGAAGACTGGTGGCAGGATTGGTCCAGGGTTGCATTTTGGAGAATAGCCCAGGGGTCATGATGGATAAGACATAAAGACCCTCTTGTACGTTTATCTCAAGAAATTAGCTTAAACACCCTAGTCTTTAATCAAGGATTCATTATGGAAGTGCCCTTTTATATTTAAACATCTTTTGAGCTCTTTATTTTTGCAGCCTTTGGCATTGGGATAAAAAGCTCTTAAATCACCACCACCCCCACTACCACAGTTACTATACTAAATTAAGTAATTGCCATATAATGAATCTCTGTGTCCCCCCTCCATTCATATGATGAAGGCTAACCCCTAATGTGATGGTGTTAGGAGGTGGACCTTTAGAAGGCCATTAGGTCATGTGGGTGGAGCCCTCCATGAATGGGATTAGTGCTCCTATAAGAGATCCCAAAGAGCTTTCTTGTCCTTTTGGACATGTAAGGACACAGCAGGAAGATGTCTATGAACCAGAAAGAGGGCTCTTTCCAGACACCAAATCTGCCTTGATCTTGGACTTTCCAGCTTCCAGGACTGTGAGAAATACAGCATTTTTGTTATAGATAACCCAAACGAACTAAGAAATTGCTACTGAGAAGTGGAGTGCTGCTGGGAAAAATATCTAAATATGTGGAAACATTGGAATCAGGTGATGGGCAGAAGATAGAAGAGCTTTGGGGTGCATGCTAGAAAATGCAAACATTGACATGAATGGACCATTAAGGGTACTCTGACCAGGGCTCAGAAAGAAAAGAGAATTACAGAGAAGGCCTTGATCTTCTTAGAGGATATGTCAGTGATTCTGGCCAGAATGTCAGCAGAAACATGGTCAGTAAAGGCCATTCTGATGAGATCTCAGATGGAAATGAGGAATATGTTATTGGAATCTGGAAGAAAGGCCGTCCTTGCTACGAACTGGTGAAGGACTTGGCTGAATTGTGTTCACTAGTGTTGTGGAAGGTGGCACTAGTGAGTGATGACATTATATTTAGTGGAAGCTATTTTTTTTTTTTTTTTTTAGTTGAAGCTATTTCTAAGCAAAGCGTGGAAGGTATAGCTTGGCTCCTTCTGACTGCTTATAGTAAAATTCAAGAAACAAAAGAACTATAAAGATAAGATTGTTAAGCAAAAAGGAAACAGAACTTAAAGATTTAGAAAACTCTCAGCCTATCATTGATTTCAAAAAGTGAGAACACTGGATGTGTGGCCGAGTGACGATTTGATGAGGTTAGTATGGACCAGCCACCTCAACAGAAGCCAGGTGCTGTTCTCTAAGACAATGGAAGGATGACCCTGAAGGCAAGTCAGAGGTCAGGGATCCCATTCCTACCACAGGCCTGGGAAGGGTGGTGGGGCAGGGGGAAGGCAGAGTGATTTCAGAGGCAGGAACCACCTCTCTGGTCCAGGTGAGGCAGGAAGCCCCCACTCAGGACTTCAGGGGCGAGGTCCCCATGGAGAGCTCCCTACTTGGGCTGCATCCAGTGGAACATGGCATGGACAGGGCCACCTGGGCCCCAGCAGAGAACTGTGGTGGAGCAGGGCTTGGAAGAGAACTGTGGCAGGGACAGACATGGAACCCTAGCCAAGAGTTACCCCAGTGGGCTGAAAAGCAGAGCATTGAGCCAAAATGTATTATCCTGGAGACTTAACGGTTCAATGCTATTTGCCCTATTAGATTTGGGGCTTCTCTGGGACCTGACACTACTTTTTTCTTTCCTCTTTCTCCATAGCAATGGCAATGTCTGTCCTATGCCTGCCCTAACACTGTCTTTTGCAAGCATACAACTAACTCATCTGATTTCATAGATTCACAGCTAGAGAGGACTTTGGCTCAGGATGAATTGTACTTTGAGTCTCACCCATATCTGATTTAGCTGATAGTTAGATAATACTTTGGACTTTAGACTTCTGAATTGCTGCAGAATAAGTTAAGAGTTGGGGCTATTGTCACAAAATGAAGGCATTTTGCTTGCAAGAGGATATGAAGTTCAGGGGGACAGGGGCAGAATTGAAACCTAATCCCCAGTGTGACGGTGTTTGGAGGTGAAGCCTTTGAAAGGTTGTTAAGTCATGGGATGAAGCCCTCATGAATGAGATTAGTGTCCTTTAATGGAGAGCCCAGAGAGCTCCCTTGTCCCTTCGCCCATGTGAGGATATAGCAAGAAGAGGTCTATGAATCAAAAAGAGGTTCTCACCAGATACCAAATCTGCTATGCCAGTCAGTGCCTTAATCTTGGACTTCCAACCTCCAGGAGTGTGAGAAATAACTTTTCGGTTGTTTGCAACTGAAAATACAAGTTTGCAACTGAAAATTCAGTTTGCAACTGAATACCAGTCTATGGTATTTTTGTTATTTTTTGTTTAATATTTTATTTATTTATTTGAGAGAGAGAGAGAGAGAGCACTAACAGGGGGAGGGGTAGAGGGAGAGGGAGAAGCAGACTCCCTACACGGGGCTCCACCCCAGGACCCTGGGATCATGACCTGAGCTAAAGGCAGACCCTTAACCACCTGAGCCACTCAAGCTTACCAAGTGAGGTTGGTGACTTCAATAGAAATTTTTACAGTGAGTATACAACAGCCCATCAATGCAAATCAGTACAAAAATCTAGCTATTCAATGGGTTATATAAAATAGGCCCTAAAACACCCCCCGAAGCACTGCCAGATTAACAAGGAGGCACTTATTTGCTTAGGGCATCAGCAGAAATCCGAACAAGTGGCTTTGATGGACTTATCCAGAATTTTGTAATCCGATCAAAGGGGGAAAAAAACCTCACCCACATTTTGTGTTCTGTGGTTTAGTGTGGCTTTTATTTGGGCTTCCATACAGGAGGGGGCACCGTAATGTTTCTGTGATCAGAAACTTGGCCGAAGCAGTAAAGGCACAGAGAGGAACAGGAAAAAGTCTGGCCTTTGTCATATACTTTGTCTTTTCTGCCTCCCTTTGGCTCGCATTTCCATAGAACGTGTGTCTGAATGAGAACTGGGAGCATTTGGCCTCTCTTCACAAACTGAATTTCGATGATTAAAGTAAGCAGATGTTGCTGTTGCTACCTCTAGCCCATGCCTTCGGGTCTCCAACTTACTCTAGATACCTCCCTTCCCCTAGACTGCAGCTCAGGCTCATCATGGTGTCCTTCCCTCGGCGCTCTGGGTTCCTGTGAGAACATCATCCAGATGCATTAGTCATATTAAATCAGCATCAAGTCTTTATAAGTTAAAGGTTATCCCCCTTTCAGGGTAATGTCATATCAGTATGGGTCAAAGTCTTAGCTAAAGAAGGAGTGTCTAACTGTGGAATTTTAATTGTGAACCAGCAGAGTAGATAACTGGCTAGGGCAGGCTATCTCAGTGCTTCTAAGCTCCCCTTTCTGGACCTGCCCTGTCTAGTATAATAATCATTAACTGTATGGGATGATCACAATTTAATTAATTAAAATTAAGTAAAATTTAAAATTCCATTCCTCAGCCCACATTTCAAGTGCTCAATAACCACATGTGTCCCGTGGCTACCTTGTTGGGCAGCATAGATATTCAACATTTCCATTATCCCCCAAAGCTCTGCTGGATAGTGCAAGTTCGGACAATCACTTTGTTGGCCTGTGCAGAGGTGGTCTATTCCTGCCCTAATGCGGGATTTCTCAACCTTGGCACTCCTGATGCTGTCGGCTGGATCCTTGTTTGTTGTGGGGGGCCGTCCCCTGCATTGTAGTGTGTTTAGAAGCCCCTCTGGACTCTTATCTCCTACATCCTAGCAACACCCTTCTCCCACTTGTGCCCATCAGAAATGTCTTGAGACATTGCCAAATGTCCCTAAGGGGGGACACAACTGCTCCCAGTTGAGAATTACTGCACCAAAGTTGGCTGATGTTTTGGGGTGGGAGAGACATCTGTAAGCACTCTTGTGAGCAACATAGGTTCAGGAAGTCGTGAGCTCTTAGAAGGTGCGGACTCTGCAGGGGGCAGGCCGTGCACATTTCAAGTGCTCTTGAGACATTACAGATGAGAAGAATGTCAGAATGACATTTATAGCCAAGAAAGATATTCTTCCCCCAGTCTTGGGAATTCCCTTGATGCTAAATTGTCATGTGTGTCAAAGCCCTAAAGAACTGCAGGGAGGGCTATAAATCCAAAGGAAGGCAGAGAAAAGGCCCAAGGGGCAGACTGTGGGTGAGTTAACTTATCCCAGCAAAGGTGAATGGGGTTAGCCCCAGCTTCACTCTGAGATTTTCAGCCTGGTGTGCTAAGCCGCCTGTTCCCAAAGTGACCATTCATGTACTAAATGGCCATTACTGCCTCATCAGCAGCTTGTCAGCTATAAATTCTAATCCCAGGCTGGGTCTCTCTTCCCAGGACCAAAGTCATAAAGATGTT
Source organism: Canis lupus familiaris (assembly GCF_011100685.1). Lineage (NCBI taxonomy): Eukaryota > Metazoa > Chordata > Mammalia > Carnivora > Canidae > Canis > Canis lupus. The sequence continues at coordinate 12,294,476 of NC_049256.1, read as the reverse complement.
TGCCCTCGTATAGGTCGCTGACATGTCCAGGTCGCATGTGTGTATTTGTCTTCGGGCCCTCCTGAGACCTTAGCACTTCTCTCTGACCCAGGCAAGGCCTTCCGTGTGTGCATTGCTCCTGACCATGACGTCATGCTTGTACCTCACCATGGAATTCCAAAGCAACATGCTAGAGGTGAAATGCAAAGATTGGTAGTCTTAGAGGTCTTAAACAAGCAAATGTTTTTCATTATTTAAGATGCAAAGGAAGCCAAATTCTGAAATATTTATGGCCACAGCCTCCTTTGGGTGTTGTCAATGACCCCTTTCCTTTTAAGAGGCATCTTCTGGAGAGGAAGCCCTTGGCCTGCTTCCCCTGGGGCCACTAATTCACGGTAAAGTTGAATCTCCCATTCCAGGGACTGGTGAAATGTTTACTTGCTACACACTTCTGGCCGAAATGAATGGAACCAAACTCAGGAGAAGTCCAAGTTTACCATAGAAGGCAAAGCAGAGACAAAGGACCACTATGTTAGCTGCATACTTGCAGGTTAGATTTAACTCAAGGTGTTTTTCTCTTTTGAGGGACAGCGTCCATCATCTCACCAATAAATGAAGACAATTATTCAGTAATTCTGCTGACATTGAGAGAAAAGAAAAACCACCCCATAAAATACTTTGTCTACTCTACCTTAGGGTGAGGATGAGTTGCACCATGTCTTCTGGGGTGACTTCTGTTCTTTGCTTTTATCTAAGGGCTATCGAAACCAACCTGCTCCATCTGGAAATTCTGCCCAATGGTCTGGCACCATCAAAAGTTGTCCGGGATAACTGGAGCCCTCTAAAATTCTTTATGTATAAGAACTCAAAACCCATTCTTTCAGTCAGTGTTGCTCAGTGGGGATGGTTTTAACACTTTGGGTGGGATGGTTCTTCATCATAGGAATGGTCTCGTGGCTCATAGCAGGATATATAGCATTTCCAGATTCTGGGCACAAAATGCTAGTGCTGTCTGCCTCCAGTCACTGGTCACAATCAACCACCTCCTAACACACTCATTTCCCAGAACTATTTAGTTAGTGGGCATCTCTAGCACCACTGAACACATTGTAAGAACTTGAGACCTAGAGATACCTGCAGGTTAGACAGCTGGTTGTGGTGGCCACACCATACCAGGACAGTCTCCATCTGTGTCTCTTGACCCAACACACTTATATATGGTAATCCCTCTCACTCTCAAAAAAAAGTCCCAGTTTAGATAATAAATTAGGTGGTCACCCTGCCTAAAACACAAATCTCCCAACTGTCAATTCATTCCTCTTCCTCCTACACAACCCTTCCTCTTTCTCTCTTTTTTTGTGGTTCTCATAAACCTTTCCTCCTTTCTGATTCCATTACTTATGCTTTTGCAACCTAGTCATCCTCAGGTCCAGACAGAACCCCTTGGTTCCTGAGTGGACATGGAAGCAAGAAACCCCAGGAATAAGGATCAACCAGACCCCAGGCAAGCCAACAGTCTTGACCAAGCTGTAGACAGCTACCCATGTGCTCCCACATTCTCAGTGATGAAGGCTGGAAGGAAGGCAGGGGCAGGGAAGCTATTGAACTTTTGTGACTTAAAAAAAATAAAAGAATCCACATTGGATTGAAAAGAAATGCACTGTAAAACATCACCATTAGGCTATGCACGTCCAGCATGTTCAGATAACTCAAACATGGTGTCATATTCTTTGGCAATGCTTCGATATATCCTTGTGAATAAACAAGAGTCAAGTAGAATCGAGAAAGTGTTTTTCAACAAAATAAATTCCTTTTCCTTGTCTTCCCCAGAGGGCAAAAATACCAGTGTCTTTAATTGGTGTATCAGTACCACTCTCAAGAATTTCTTATGTGCTAGAAACACACGATGCAACTTTGGTGGAGTCCTGCAACAAGCTGTAATCAGGAGCTGAGAGCAGCCTGGATCTGCAGCTGTGCTCGGTTTCTGTATTGCTTTTAACTTACACAGGAGCACAAATACTTGTGCAACAAGACTGTCTGATAACCAAGCTTGGGGGACTTGGGAGACGCTAGTGAAAATGAAAACTGTTCCGTACAGAGCTGGGAGGTAAAAATGGGTTCTTTTTCATGTAAGGAACTTGGCTGTACTGTTTAATTAAGAGGCTGTTGTACAGACAAGTCTTTCTAATGAACACTTTTCCTGACAGCCTTGGAAATACCTATTCACCGACTTCATTCACTCCGCGGTGAACGGTACAGGCTCTGGTGCTAGCCAACCTGGGTCTGACTCCACTCTATTCCTGAGCTCAGACAAGTTCCTTAACCTTCCCAGCCCTCAGTTTCCCCAACTGTAAAAAGAAGATGCCAGTACCCACCTCATAGGTACTAGTTGTGCTGGTGTGAAGAGGGCAGACAATAACGCATGTCAAGTACTTAGCATAGTGCAGGGCTCATACCAGCCGCCATTATGGTTATCTAATCAAACACTTTTGAGATCAATCATGTGCCAAGTGTTGCACAAAGCAGTGAGACTTCAAAAATTAATAAAATAAAGATTCGGATTCAAGGTCTCAATAATCTAAGGGTGGTGGATGGTAAATATACACACAAATACCTAAGTTGAGACATTATGTGGCATGGGAAGAGAGGCAATTTGCATTTGTGTTGAATTTTGGAATACAGATAAAAATTCTCCAGGCAGAGAAGGCGAAAAGGCACTCCAAGATTGCTCAGGTAACCATTTACCTAGATGAGTAGAAAAAGATGAAGACTTTTTTAAAAAAAAAGTATAATTAATATACAGTTTTATATTAGTTTCAGGTATACAATGTTGTTACTCAACAGTTCTGTACATTTTTCAGTGCTCGTCATGGTAAATGTATGCTTAATCCCCTTTATCTGTTTCATTCATTTCCCCCACCCCTTCCACCTCCCCTCTGGAAACCATCAGTTTGTTCTCTGTATTTAAGAGTCTGTTTCTTATCTCCTTTTTGTTTGTTTTGTTTCTTAAATTCCACATATGAGTGAAATCATAGTGTAATTGTCTTTTTCCGACTTGCTTATTTCACTTAGCATTCATTATACCTTCTAGCTCCCTCCATGGCATTGCAAGACAATATTTCATTTTATATGTCTGAATAATATTCCATATATATATATATATGCCACATCTTTACTCATTCGCTTATCGGTGAATTAGTGTTTTCATTTTCTCTCGGTAAATACCCAATAGTGGAATTACTGGATGATATGGTAATTCTATTTTTAATTTTTTGAGGAACCTCCATACCGTTGTCCACAATGGCTGCACCCAGTTTGCATTCCCACCAACAGGGCACGAGGGTTCCTTTTTCTCCACATCCTTGCCAACACCTGTTGTTTCTTGTGTTGCCAATCTTAGCCATTCTGGCAGGTGTGAAGTGATATCTCATTGTGGTTTTGATTTGCATTTCCCTGCTGGTGAGTGATGTTGAACATCTTTTCATGTGCCTGTTAGCCATCTGTATATCTTCTTTAGAGAAATGTCTATTCAGGTCCTCTCCCTATTTTTCATCAGATTATTCATTTGGGGGGTATTGAGTTGTAGCAGTTCTTTATATATTTTGGATAATGACCCCTTATAAGATATATCATTTGCAAGTATCTTCTCCCATTCTGTAAGTTACCCTTTTGTTTTGTGGGTGGTTTCTCTCACTGTAAGAAAGTTTTTATTTTGATATACTCCCAATAGTTCATTTTTGCTTTTGTTAGCCTGGCCAGAGGAGACCCATCCAGAAAAATGTTTCTATGGCTGATGTCAAAGAAATTACTACCTATGTTTTCTTCTAGGAATTTTATGGTTTCAAGTCTCACATTAGGTTTTTAATCCATTTTGAGTTTATTTTTGTGTATCGTGTAAGAAAGCAGTCCAGTTTCATTCTTTTGCATGTGGCTGTTCACTTTTCCCAACGCCATTTGTTGAAGAGACTCTCTTTTTCCCATTTTATTAACTTTTGTTTTGGTTCCAGCCTAATTTTCACAGAACAGATTATGACTAATTTAAAAAGGTAAAATGAAGACTGTTGTTGATAAATTTTATTCTCCTCTCTACCAAAGCAGGAAGAGCTAGGGACATTGTGGCATCAAGAGGCTCAGTAGGTCAAAAAAGAACATTTGTCTGAGGTCTGAGATATCCAGTCTTCTCTCATCCAGTCTCAGCCCATATCTGCCCAGAACATAGCTTGGTGGTAGAGTGTCCTGTGATGGGCCAGTTCTCCAAAGTGCTTCCCAATTCCCTCTAACTAGCACAGAAAGATTTTTGTATCAAAAGTTTCAGTATAAACCTCAGAAACCAACATATATAGAAGACGCCTTTGGGCATGTCTGTAGTTGGGTTTCCTGCCACATGACCTGATCACAGGCTACCACTGACACCTCACAAAAACCATGCATGGCCTTGGCAGAGACAGAACTGGGAAGGAAAGGTGAGCTTGTCTACAGCATACTCAAATGTCTCAGCTGGGGTGTCTAGGTGGCTCAATCAGTTGAATGCTTGACCGTGGCTTGAGTCATAATCTCAGGGTCCTAGGATTGAGCTCCACAATGGACTCTGTGCTCATGGAGTCTGCTTGACCCTCTCTCCATCTCCCCATACTTGTTTGTGCACACTGTCTCTCCCAAATAAATAAATAAAATTAAAAAAAATGTCTCAGCTGGCAAGGCCTCAGGTTTCAGGAAACATAGAGAAGCTGCTTTAGGTTGAGTAAAAGTGATTATTTCAGAAATCTCCCCAGGAAAAACTGGTAAAGCAGGAGAACCATGAAGGCAAGGAGCAGGCAAAGGTGTGCTACCAAACAAAGTCCTAGAGTGGCAGGCTTGGTAACCACAGGGGAGCCTGGAGTCCGTGTCGGCCCCCTTCCAAAGCTGTCCTGGAGGGGTGACACAGGAGCTGCAGAATTTATACCTCTGAATCTGTCAGCCATTGGTTCAGCGCTGCTCCCAGGGAACATCCATTCCCAGACACTGCCTGTTCTCTGGGCACAGAGGCTAAAGGATTCCTATAGCCTGAGCACAGTCTACCAACAAAGAGACACTGGTTCTGGCCTTAGGAAATAGAAGCATACAGGTGGAGCTCAGTGCGAAGTGGAAATGTGGGCACCCTTTTTTTAAAAAGCAAAAGAAGGGAGCCATTAGAGGTACTATAAAATAAAAGCTTCCTTCCTTTCATCCACAGTCTCTCTTTTCACTTGTCATGGCTTGTTTTATTTTTTTTATTTTTTTTTAATTTGCTATTTCATGCCACTCTAAGTAAAGGAAAATTTAAATTTTAAATTATTAGCATGAAATCTTACCTTTCATCTCTACATTGTGCGGTGCTGGTTTTAAATGCAAATATAAGGGCATTTAACTCATATGCTAATCACCAAAATTACACAATTTGCATATTTTGTTCTTACCATAACACTGGAAAAGCTGCACAACACTAACTCAGCTGCTTTTATGTCATCTCTTGATTGTGCACATTGTACTAGCAGTCTTTACCTTTGAGTAAGGAAGGATAGAAAGAAAAGGAGCTAGTGGTTGGCCAGTGCAGAGAAGCAACATGAGTAAGAGAGGACAAAGGGTTTCTTGGTCATTGGTGTTTCTTAGCATGCCATCCCTTCCTTTCTGTGTTGGAAGCGAGTTTGAGTTCAAAAGGAAAGCATGGCCTCTGGGGGCAGCCGTTGTCCCTCCCACTCCCTGGCTCACCCGCTGGTAGACAAAGCACACTCACCTCGCAGCATTTACTTTGAATCTCCAACAACTGCCACACACTGTGAGCCCACTGGAATCCTGCGTTCACGGCAAGAATGGAATGGTGAGAAAAGGCAGACATGCATAGTGTAAGCATCTTCTCTGTTCTGTGTGTGCTCTATTGTCCCAACAGAATCCACTTACAAAATATAACTCCAACGAAGAAACCATTCAGAATTTTAATATGGTGACAGCAAAGCCTTTAAGCCCAGCCTGGGGTCCTTCTGAGCATGATCATTCACACCATGATGATGGTCCTGCAAGCAGGAAGACAGCATGCCATAAGAATGCTAAAGAGATTCCAGGGCACGTGGGTAGAGCAGGAAGAAAGACAACTAGGAAGCCAGGCATGAGCACAGGGCAGCCTGTGCAGGAGGAGCCCAGGCAACCAAAGAGAGTGGTTCCCAGAGGTTACAGCCCCAGAGAACAAGTCATGTCAGGAAAGAGGAGACACGAAGAAGCAGGGGATCAAGTGGAGGGAATAAAGCCAGAGAGCTGGTTAACCAAGAAACCAAACTGGAAGCACTGGGAGAAGTCCATGGAGTGAAGCAGAGGATCACATAGGGGAGTAAGTAAGATATCAGCAAAGGGTTCTCATAAACCAGGGGCCATTTGGATCTGATCACATCCCCGAATGCTGAGTGCCCTCCTGGCATCCCTCATAGGGCTGGGAGGTACTTCTCCTGGGGCCTGCACTGAGCTCCTTAGAGGGGCAAGCCCTGTCGGACAGTGTGGCCTCTCAGTTGCTTCTCACTGCCCTACCCTCCCGGTAAGAAACGAGACAACTGCCAGGAGCAAGGCGGCCTCCTCCCTCTCCTGTGGAGAGCAACACTCTCTCCTCTAAAGCCCTAGGAATGCTTCCCCCCTCATTTCATTGTGGAAATGAGCAGGAAACTGGCTCCATTGAGCAGGGGACATGGGGAGTGGTTAATGGTGACCAGCCAGCTTGCAGGATGCTGGGTCCCGTCATTCATCTGTAAGACTTTTCAATATAGTAGCAGGAGGTTGTCACTTGGAAGGTGTTTAATGGCCTGGAGGCCTCTTTCTGTCACCCATGACTCAGTCTTCTGTGTTAGAGCAGGTTTCTAAACTGGGGTACTAGTAACACTGGAAGCCAGATAATTCTCTGTGTGAGAAACTGTCCTGTGCACCATGAGATGGTTATAACACAGTATCCTTAGCCTCTGCCCACTGGATACCGGTAGTATCTCCCAGTTGTGACAATCAAAAATGTTCCCAGACATTGGCCAGAGTGCCCTGGGGGATGTAATGATCCTTGGTAAGTCAGTGATTTAGAGCATGTGGCCCCACCCCCATTGAGGACACACCTGTAAAGACACCACTTCCACCATATGCTTTTAGCTAACTTATTTCATATTTATATGAGCCCAGAGCTGCTTTTCTGAAAGTGTCCACTTATCACCTCGTCTTCCCAATAGCACGATATCCCCCACTCCTGGGTATGTTAATAGGGCCTTAGCAGGTAGAAAAGCCACTTGGTGGGTAAGTCTCCATGTTCTGTGTCCATCCAAAAGGAGTGACAAAGGAGCCTTTGAAAAGTGCTGCAAAGCACATACATCTCAAGGTCTACAAAGATGGCTTGAGTGCACCCTCCCTTTTCTCTCTCTCATAGGGTAAGTGTACTAATAGCTAGCAAGAGCTCAGAATTTGCCAGCCTTGTCATATGCCTTACCTCATTTAATCCTCAAAGAGAAAAACATATAACTCCTATAGAATAAGATATCCATTTTTACAGGTGGGGAAATGAGGCTGGTGGTTCATAAGTAGTTGCCCAAGACCAGCCTGGGAGTAAATGGACTTAAACTCCAGTGTTTTGGCTGCTTATCTAAGACTCTTTCACTTCTACAAATGCCTCTTAATTTTAGTGCACACAGGAATCAACTGGAAATGGGGGTGAGGGGCGGGCGGGGGGGTGGGATTATGAAAAATGCAGGTTCCCAGACCTCCTCCACAGGGATGTAGTAGATAGCTCTAGAACAGATCCTAAGAATCAGGATCTTAAACAGGTATTTCCAGTGATTCTAATGCAGGTAGTCTAAAAAATCCTTGGCCTTCCCTGGAATCTTTGCCCACCTTGGCTAGATCATGAAAAACTTGGATCAGCCCAAATGTTGGATGTCTGCATTCTTTAGCTTTCAAATAGTCTGGGAAAACAAAGGGTACAAGACATCTCAGTATGATGTGTTTCCAGGAAAAAATGTCAGCAAACCATAAGAAGAATAATATTTGGAGGGCTAGGTCCCATTAGAATTCAGCAAATGCTCCAGAAGATCTCCTGAGGCCCAGATCTAGTGTAAGGGGAAAAAAATGGCAGAGGCAGGTTAGAGTTTCAGACTTGAGTTTCTCTTAGCTCCCTGGAGAGCCCCAAAAGAAAATCTGCAGAGAAACCTGAAACGCTGCCCATTGTGCCTGCCATTTGTTTGCAAGCAATTGTGTGTCTGCCCTACAAACCTCACTGGGTTCATGGTAGTTTAAAATCTGTCTCTGTGCTGCAACGTACCTAGCCATGCCCTCACGGCATACGTGGAGAAGTCGGTGCCTCGGAGCCATGACCTCAGTGGCCGCTCGAACCACTGGGCCTAGTGGCTTTGGCTTTTATTTGATGAGCTGCAGCTTCAGGAGACAGCCAGAGCCAATTCCTCCACTGAGGCCCTGATTCTGGCACAGCTGTTGTTTTTAATTGTTCTTCTATGAGCCCAGCTCTTCCAGAAGGCCAAACCCTATTTACAATGTACCTCAATCCTCTGGATGATTCAGAAGATGGCCAGACTGTCAACTCACCAAGAACTCAACTCCAGAAGGAACAAGGTTCAGAAAAGACAGGCCTAGCATCTATGGAGTTTACACACCTCTTCCCACTGGGAGGGGAGCTGTTGGGAACCGGGTCATTATGTCATAGGGCCTTGTGTGTGTTGTAATCACAGAGCTGGCTACGCACGGAGACTGCAAGTAACCTGAGGACCAACATTCCCAGTGGTCTTCCCGGGTGCAAGGTTTTCCTCCTTGACAGGGAAGGAACCTGAGCAGTATTCCATGGGCATGATCTGTGCTCGCTCTCTTCCTCTGTCAGGGGTCCTGGCACCTGAGCCGGCCACCTCGTCACTGGAGAGACAGTCTCTGCTCATGGGAGAGCATGCTTCAGCAGAGTCACCCCGCTGCACAGGTGAAACGGTGTCCTGATGGTCTCCTCTCCTTTGTCCTAACGTCATGCTCATTGGGTGACCACCACCTTCCAGGCTCACCCCGAAACGTGGAAGGGGCTTCCTGGAACGACACTCTGGTTATTGGAGATTTCTTGACTCCGTTTAATACACTGGAGGATTAAGCTCTGAGCATGGGCAGGCCAGATGAGAAAATTCGGAAGATCGGCACAAATTCATATTTCTGTTAGAAACATGAAGCCAAAGTCCTTCTGCTGGCAGAGCAGGATGTGTCCCCTGTCCATGGAGAAGGGGCACTGGTGTTTCATCCATGAGACCCATAGCAGTAGTGTAGACCGGATGACGTCCATCCATTAGGATGGTGGAAAAGTCGAGGTGGATGTCATGCTTGGAACCTGCAGTCAGGGGCGTCTGACTTGGCTCTTGGATGAGGGGGTGTTTGCTTGTCATTTCCTTGAAATGATGAGGACAAATGGGCCTTTTCCACCCATGCATTAACCCGCAGAGGGTTCCACTCTGCAGAGATTCCATAGAGATTCCACTCCTGCAGGCCAGTCTCCCAGGCCCTGCTTGAAGTGTTTAGCAAAATAAAAATACAGGACACCCAATTAAAGTTGAATTTCAGGGACGCCTGGTGGCTCAGTGGTTAAGCACCTGCCTTTGGCCCAGGGCATGATCCTGGAGTCCCAGGATCGAGTCCCGCATCGGGCTCCCTGCATGGAGCCTGCTTCTCTCTCTGCCTGTGTCTCTACCTCTCTCTGTGTGTCTCTTATGAATAAATAAATAAAATATTTTTTAAAAATAAGTAAAAAATAAAGTTGAATTTCAGGTAAATAATGAATGATCCTGAGCATAATTTGTAGTATGTATTTTTGGTATACAAATCATTCACTGTTTATCTGAAGTTCAAATTTACCCAGAGGTTCCTATATGTCCCCAACAGTACCTGCGGCAGTCCAAATAAACTCGCATGTTGTTTTCTTCAGGCCCTATCATGGGTAATGAGGCTGAGAAACCTGCTCCCTTATGAACATCTATCTTAAAGGAAATAGCAATTTAAGGTTTCTATACCTTAGTGTGAGTTTTGAGTCACTGTTTTCTCCCTCTCTCTCAGACACAGTGATATTTTAAGCCTGTCCTCCAGGGCTGAATATTGAGGAAGAGTAGACTTTATCCACAGGGAAGGAATTTCCAGTCTCCTTTCTACAATGTTTCACAGTTTCGAGTTCCTCTCATCCTCATCCATCAAAGGAAAGGCTGTTGTATGAAGTGGACGTAGCTGGAGATGGTGGAGGTTCTAGGCCTTCCCTGATTCCTGACACCGGGGGATAGTGGGGCGTGATGAGGGAGGAAGCCACGAAGCCACGATGCTATGGCCACAGCCAGACCCTGTCCCTGAGTGTCAGTGGGTTGGGTTTTTTTTTTTTTTCGTTTTGTGTTTTTTTCCTCAAGAAACAACAGTCCCAAATATTTTCTTTACTAACTAAGAATAATCAGCTAAGAGTCTGATGAAATAAAGGTTTGTCTCTGTTGATAGCCATGGAATCGCTTCCTTCTCGCCCTCCTCTCCCTCTCTCTCTTTCTTTTGAATAGTTGACAACACATAGTATAGCATTTTTTTTAAAAATCTTGTAAGAATTATGCAGTGAAAGCGTTCTTCCTACGCCTGTCTCCCATCTAAGCAGCCTGCTTCTCCGCACCCCTGCCACACACACGCACACACACGCACAAATAAACCACTGGCATGAACTTACTCCTTCTTTTTCCAGAGGTTTTTTTTTTTTCGATGTATACACATATGAGCAAATTCGAAGAGATGTCATCATCCCCCAAATGATAACCTGAGAACCCCACTGGTCTGTACCTTGCTCTTGACACTTACCGTTGTATCTTAGAGTTCTTTCCCCACACGAGCACCTTATTCATTTTTTCACATCATAATACACCAATTGTGCAGGTTCACATGATTTATCTAATCAATTCTACATTAACAGATATTTCGGGTGCTCTTACCAACAATGCTTTACCAAGGGCCCTTGTGCTAGGTCTTTTTGCCCCTGTGCAACTGTATCTGTTACTTTTTTTGTACAAGTGTACCTACAGCATACACGTCTGCAAATGGCATTGCTGGGAATGGATCTATGCCCGTGTAATCCTGACAGATTCGGACAAATCACCTGTCATAAGCATTGTGCTAACCACACTCTGCCAACAATTGTAAAGGGTGTGGCAGTCGCTGTTTGCCACCAGATCCTGGGGCTTTCCTGGAATAAGGAAGGGGTGAGAGAGTATGGGTGGTTTTTAATAAAAACACTGAGTTCCCCACTGAATGTCCATGGCTGTTATCATTGAAATTCTTAAGCTTGAGGTTTTTTTTTTTTTAAAGATTATTTATTTGTTATTTGAGAGAGAAAGAGAGAGAGTATAAGTGGGAGAGGGAGAAGGAGACTCCCCACTGGGCAGGGAGCACGACGTGGGGCTCAATCCTAGGACCCCAGACCATGACCTGAGCCAAAGGCAGACGCTTAACCTATGGAGCCACCCAGGCGCCCCTTGAGTTTTTATTATACAACCCAAGGACAGAATGTTTTTATGTTATTTTAACTGAATACATTAGGATATTTTTGGCTGTATGGATTAAATAAAATACAGGTCAACTCCAGCATGGTGTGGGGTGGCAAGCTCTAGTGGGAAAGGAAAGGAAGTAGTTCATTGTAAGGACAAGGCCACGGCTCATGATGCTAGAGGTAGACATGCAGTCATGCTTCCAAGTTCACACGTGGAGAGGGGCTGTGTGAGTGACTCAGTGTGTCTGGAGGTGGGGGTGGGGTGGGGGTGGAGGACTTTGAGTCTAATGTTGGGTCAGGTGCTCATCTCATGTCCAGGAAGCTGTGAACTTTATAAAGCCTGACCATGCTGTTCACACCGAAATCTGGAACCCACCTTCCTGAGTGAGCAGGACAACCGGGGGCATCCTTCTGAGTTGGGGAAATGTTTCAAATGGCGTCTGCCACAACCACAAATAAAACGGTTTATTGGGCAGCCCGGGTGGCTCAGCAGTTTAGCGCCGTCTTTGGCCCAAGGTGTGATCCTGGAGACCTGGGATCGAGTCCCACGTTGGGCTTCCTGCATGGAGCCTGCTTCTCCTTCTGCCTGTGTCTCTGTGTGTGTGTGTGTGTGTGTGTCTCATGAATAAATAAATAAAATATTTTTTAAAAAACGGTTTATCACTACCACTTTAATATTATAATGGAAAAGATTATAAAAAAAATAGAGCAAAAACAAAATAAATTCTACATGCCCAATAAACCTCTCATTTAAATCACTCAGTGGTTTCTGAGGCTATCCCATCGCTGGGTCAGAAACGAACTGGGTATGAACTGGGCAAATTCTCCCCTCTGTCTCAGCTTCTATTCATCAAGAAGTTTCCTAAAAGCTGGGTTACCAAAGATCTTTAGAGTAAAACAAAGAAAAAAAATTTTGCCATTTTTTAAAAAAATAAAAGCTCCTCTTTTGTGAGTATAAAATAAAACAAACAAACAACAACAACAACAAAAAACACCAGATCTTAGGGCTGGCCCATAGGGCATATTTCAAAGTGATGTGTAATGTCACTTTAGAAAAGTGAGCTGTTTCTTCTTTTTTCAACCTAAAGATAAAATGGCCAGAGAAAAAGCAACAGCCAAGTCTCTGAGTAATCTTACTGAGGGGTTCAATTTTCTAAGCATGACCTTATGCTAGCAACGGCTCCTAAGTAACGAGAAAACAAGCCAAGCTAGGAAGTCCTGCTTTTATGAGACAAAACCTCCAAGACAGCAAAGTCTGAAGGCTGATTCTAGTTACATAACATTGATGAGTCATTGATGTCATCAGATATTACAGACAGTCAGACGGTCACCCGCCCTCTCCCTTTGTCTTCAAAGCACGTAGGCTATTGAGGACCCGTTCATCCCACACCTTTCTTTCACTCTCCCTTCCTTCTGATGTTTTTTCCTTTTCTTTTCTTTCATTCTGTGCTGTATTAGTCAGGGTCCTCCACAGAAACAGAAGTAGTAGCATGGAGATACACACACACACACACACACACACACACACACATACATACATATATATTATATTTATATATAATAAATATATATATTATATTTAAAAGTGGTTCATGTAAATATGGAGATGGAGAAGTTTTAAGGTCTATAGTACTGTATTCTATTTATTGAAAAAAATCTCCACATAAGGGAGGCACCTCAGTCAGTTAAGCACCTGACTCTTCATTTCGGCTCAGGTCATGATCTCAGGGTCCTAAGATCAAGCCCTGAGGCGGGCTTTGCGTTCAAAGCAGAGTCTTCTTGAGATTTTCTTTCTCCCTCTTTCTCTGCCCCTCCTCCCATTTGCATTCTCTCTCTCTAAAATAAGTAAGTACGTCTTTTTTTTTTTTTTGAACTCTCCAAATGTATTTATTCTTCAGTCGTAAGTATGTCTTAAAAAATATTGCACAGAAGTGAACCTGAACAGTTAAAACCTGTGTTATTTAAGCATCAGCTGTATATATAACTGCTTACGGATTTTCTCCCCACAGGACATCCCCCACGAGACTGGAACCTAACGCGTCACATTAAATTCATCATTTCTCAGCTACTTAATTCTTAATTTTGTCTTTCTCAGAACGGTACTATCATCTACCCAATCTCCTCCACTTCTATCTTCAAGATGTTCATTATAAACACCTCTTCTCCCTCAGCTTCTAGCTCCAATCGGATATTATACTTTATCCATTGACTTGCTAAATAGCCACTTGCTCTCATCTTCATTGTTTCTGTCATGAGCTTAATCCAGACTCTCTCATTTCTCATCTGGATTCTAGCACAGCTCTGTAATGGATTTCAGGCCACCTCCATGCCAGCCATCTTTCCAATTAATCCATGTGATTTTTATGACAAAGAAATGTGATTGAGTTACTTACCAGTCAAAACCTTCCAAAGCTCTTCCGTTGCCTTGAAGATAATGTGAGATGAAAATGTCACTGGTCCAGTGGCGACACAATGAGTTAAGATGGGGGTGACTGAGATGTGGCCGCATGGTGGGGAGGGGAGAGCAGGACATCTTAAGGAGCTAGAAAGGACAAGGCCCCATCACTGATGAGATGTGGGCAGTGAGAAGAAGCGAAGTGCTGAGAAAACCTCTCCATTTCTGACTTGGATGACTGAATAAATCACTATTCCATTCTCCGAGGGTGGGAAGAGAGACCGTTCTTTCTTTGTGGCAAGTTGCATTACCTGGATGGGGCGCCATGTCTTGGGACGTGAGCCTTCAGGAAACCTGAAGGTTTGGGCGGAGATGAGTCAAAGCCTGGTAAAGAAGAAGAAGCAAAAATTAATACCAGATGGGAAACAAAGGCAGTTGCAAGCCCCTGTAAACAGTCAGCGTCCAAGAACTCCACAGGAGTGGAAGATGCAGCAAACAATGTCCTCTCTTCTGCTAAGAGATCCCTGAAAATTTGCTGGCAAAGACCAGGAAAAAAAATCAGAGCCATGAGCTCAGCAAGACATTACCTAAGCACAGAAGAGTTATAAGGACTTATAACTCTGACTTCCACCCTCACTTATTTCATGATCATTGCCTTGCCCTTTTTCTTGGTCAGGGTTTTGGCTGTCCTTTGGAATATCTTGATGTTTGTAGAAAATCTTCAAATTTGGATCACTTTGTTGCTATGCCCTCAGGCTGCACATTTGGATGTGCACTTGGATGAACAGACAACCGTGTTCATCTCACTCTCTTTCCTGAGTCTGACCCATTTCAGACAAAGAGAAGGCTTGTCTTGTCAAGCTCTGAAACATACCTGAGAATTTCCAACTCACTTAAAAGCCCATCCCTTCCAGGGATCATTCCGAAAGAACCGAGGTCGCTGGAAAAGCTACACCCCAACAACATTTAAATTGCTTGCATTGAGCCAAACCACCCAACTGGAATGTTTAGCCAAGTGCAAGTGTGTCCAATGCATTAAGGTATTAAATCCCCTACAAATTCTTCTTTGGCCTGGCCTGATGAGACCACTGGTATTTATTTACTGTTTTTACACAAATGGAAAAAATATATACCATAACTAAAAAGAAGTTTCGTAGGTAACCTGGTTAGAATCCTAAATGGGGCCCAAGAGGAGACTGAAGGACACAATCCTTCTGCCAAAACACAGCACATACTCTGACTTTTTGCTCTGCAAGCAGGTGGCTGATGGGCTGTTTTATGAAGAGTTTAATTAACTCTGTCTTTCTGTCTTAGTTACCTACCAAAATGAACTGTGAGGATCCCAGTGTGGTCAGAGGCCTCCATCGGCTGGCAAGCAACATCTTAGCAAGGCTCCACTGCCCAGGGAAATGCAATTCCCAAGAAAGACAGCTTAGTCAGTGTGTAGTTGTAAGAGGCCTCTATGTCAGGGGCTGTCGGTGGCCAGAGAGTGGACAGCCACCATGCTCCACTGAGTACAATGGGCCCCCGGCCTAGAATTGCCCTTAGGCAGAACCACCAGGGGCACCCAGCTGGCTTTAGCCCTTGCCCTATTCCTTCTGCTCCTCTTCTGGGATAGTATTGCCCAGCCCCTGATGAGAATCTTTCTGACACCTTTGCCCATAAATCTGATCCAGGTCAGGCTCCACTCTCTCAGGACACTCCCAGGTAGCGAAAGTGTGACATCTCTGATGTGCACAGCTGATAAATGCTTCACTTCTGTGCATTTTAATTAAATAGCGCTACAATTTTAGCATCCCCTCCAAGGCCTTATCTCAAAGGCACAGCCACGTGGAAATATCGCCGATATTTCCTATCAGGGTCAGGCTGAGAGACAGAGACAGAGAAAGGTGGACACAATTTTTGGTCAATCATGCATTTCCTGGTGTCCCACCAATTACACATCCAGGTGATAACCTATATGAGATATGGAAATGAGGACATGATTTTGTCTGACACTTCATTTATGCAGGATGAAACTGGAACTGAGAAATAGTTGAATTGCCCAAAATCACACACTTAGGACTGGGACCAAGATCTCTTGATTTCCAGGGCACTTCGCCATGAACATTGCCAGTTGCATATGGCCGACTGGGAGGCAGAGAAGGTTGGAGAACCTGGTTTATCCTAGTAGCTACCCAGGTGCTTTCCCATCAAGGATCCCATTAGGGGTCCTTAAAAATAAGGATCAGATACCAACTAGAGAAACATCCAGGGAGAAAGAAGAAAAATGTAGACTCAGTCCACTGGCTTCCAGGTAGGAATTGAAATGATTTGCCAGGAACCAGGAACCTTGCTTGACTATTCTGAGGGGGCCATAGAGCTGTGTTCCTCTACTGTGCTTATCCAATCCCACAGATAACTATTCCACAAGCAGAAACCCTGCCATGTCTAGGTCAAGAGCACTGTCCTCTTAATCTGTGTTTGTGGATTCTACTCCACTCACCCCTTCCCTTAGAAAGAAGTTCTAATTCTTTCCTCTCACCAAGAATTCCCATAGACCCTCAGGGACTCTACTTTAGCATTCAATAAGTGCTAACTGAGCACCCACTGTGTACCAGGCACTGATCTAGGTCCTGCGGAAACAAAGATGAGCACCTACAGTGATTCTCCTTAAGAGCTCATCATCGGAAGGTCTGGTTCATGCACAAGTGCTCCCTTGCACATGGTCTTAGAGCCCCAGGTGGACAGTAAGCATATTTCAAAACCCCCAAATTCTAACATAGGGTGCCCCCCCAAAGATCACTTTTCTAATCTCTGAATGTTTTACATGAAGCATCTATAAAAGGCTTAAAAATTAAATTGCATTAGGCAATCTTATCAAATCTCCTTCCCTTAAAAAAAGTAAATTTTATTAAGTCAAGCTTTTTTAAGAATAATCTGGGCAATATATTCATCAAACCCATATTCTTTCATTTGCAAAATCTTATAACATAGTCTATTGCTGCGAGAAAGGATCTAAGATACCACCTAAGCAAGGAGATTTAAATTTTGCATTTTATTTTTTAAACAGTAAAACGCTTTTTTAAGTGAAATATTATCAAGAGTTCCAAATTGTAAACTAGTTATCACTGGAACTGCTGCGGTCAAAGACAAGGTGCAGAGCTCAGAATCCTCCCTCTCCCATCCACCACCTCTGCTCCTGCAGAATATAGAGCTGCCCACCCCAAAACTGATAATCCAACGACTCCTGTGTCCCAAGTGAAGAAAGTGAGATCCAGTGAGAGTATGACTTCATTTTAACTGATTATATCTTCAGTGACCCTATTTCCAGATAAGGTCACATTCTGAAATAGAATTTGGAGAGGGAGACACAATCCAACCCCTAGCACTGCTTCTTGCCCTGTTTGGATGAGGTTCTTAGCCAAGCTAAGGAAGCTCCTGATACCAGGTTCTTAAGGGAGAGACATGAGCCTATCTGACAACTCCTAGGGAGAAGTCAGGAGAGAGAGAGAAAGAGAGAGAGAGAGAGAGAGAACGCATAGTGAGATGTTCCTGAGTAGGCATTGAGGCCAGATAGAAGGATACACTTTGACACAAGAGAAGACACTTCCTTTATTGTCACAAGGAGACAAGAAGGAGAAAGGGATGAGTCTGGATGCAAAATGAATCCACAGATGAGGAGGAGGGACATCAAGAAAGTTCCTGGAGGGGGCTTTAGGTTTCTTTGTGAAGCAGGAGGATTAACTGCCTATTGGGCCTGACGGTGGAGTTGGGAACCTGGGCTCAGTAGAGGGACTGGTGCTAAAGCCAGGGACTTGAGAGTGGAGAAAGTCTGAAACAGACCAGTGCATCATGGACAACAGCCAGCCGAGTCAAGCATAAGCATCAACTTGCCATTATAGGAGAGGACCTATTATTAGAATAGAAAAGTGGAGAAATGGGAGGGTGAGCTTACCTGGGAAACAGAGATGGGCTGGCTGACATAACAAGAGCCCAGATGGCACTGGTCATCACGAGTGTAGAGTGCCACCATCTGCAGGGTGTGGGGTTTTTCCAGCAATGCTCAACAGCTGGGTGATTGATGTAGAGAAAGTAAACAGTTGAGTACATTCAGAGCTGGCCTTTGGCTGGGAGGATGCATTAAAAGGACAAAGGCATAAGGAGGTTGAGGATATAGGCAAGAGGAAAGTGCAGTGAGAACGCTCAGGGAACAAGTAGATGAAGAAGAAAGTGGGCTGTGAGGAGGGTAGGCTCATGGCTGCAGAAGAGGCGTGTGCATGTCCCTTGCTTTCTGTTGACCAGAGCACATGGCTATTGCCACCTCCTGGAGGAACAGATGCTGCCAGATGTGGCGTGCTAATGAGCTGTGAGCTGACGGCCTTCCCCAGCTCAAATTCCTCTTCTGGGGTGGCCCCAATAGGCCCCAGCTAGACAATTCCACAATTTGTGCCCAGCGCTGCCACAGCGGTCAGAGCATGCTCTGGAGACACGCACACCTCTATGAAAGGAATAGGTCAATACCAACTGCATGGCTAGTGGGGTGGTTTACTCCCCCTGCCCCCAGGTCGCTCTGCTGATCAGCATTATTTTAAAATGCTATGTGGGCCAAC
This sequence comes from Canis lupus familiaris, assembly GCF_011100685.1. Taxonomy (NCBI): domain Eukaryota; kingdom Metazoa; phylum Chordata; class Mammalia; order Carnivora; family Canidae; genus Canis; species Canis lupus. The sequence goes on along the minus strand of NC_049256.1, from coordinate 12,275,989 downwards.
CCTGTTGGTTTGGATTTTCTCTCTTTCTTTTTTCTTTCTTTCTCTTTCTTTCTTTCTTTCTTTCTTTCTTTCTTTCTTTCTTTCTTTCTTTCTTTCTTCTCTCTTTCTTTCTTTCTTTCTTTCTTTCTTTCTTTCTTTCTTTCTTTCTTTCTTTCTTTCTTTCTTTCTTCTCTTTTTTGGCTTGGATTTTCTTACTGTGAATCTTCCAAGGCTACAGATCTTCTCTTAGCTGCCATATTTCAAATGAAAACCATGGATATTACTATAAAGTAGTAGTGTCCTTATTATTATACACTTCCACTGATGTTAGCAGCAGTCAATTTGAAACTCTAAGTTCTTAGAATCACTTTAGTATCTTCTGACACAAATCAAGAGGAGAAAAAGAAAAAGAAAGAAAAAAAAAAAAAAACCTCTTGAGGAGGATACTAAAATATTCCTAGCACAGAATGGGTAAAACTAAAAAGAAATTACAAACGTTGTCAGGAGCAGCAGGATGTCTCATACACTGCTGGTGAGAATATAAATTAGTACAAACTCTTTGGAAAACAATTTGGCCTTTTCCAGTAAAGTTGAAGAAATGTGTATCTATCCAAATTCCATTCTTAGGTATATGGACAACAGAAATGGATAAAGGTCTCCCCAGCAGTATCATTCATAATGGCCTCATGCTGGAGGCAACTCACATGTCCCTCAACATTAAAATGGATAGATAACAACACAATGAAATACTACATGGCAATAAAAAATTGCAAACTATAGGTGCCGACAATAACATGGATGAATTTCATGAACATAATGCTAGGTAGAAAAAGTTAATATGTAAGAGTATATACTGTGGGATCTATTTATTCAGAGTTCAAAAATAGGGAAAAATGACTATAGGGTTTTGGAATGCGGACTCAAAGGGGTAAGGTATAAAGAAAGGCAAGGAGGGGATTACCAAAATAGACAGGATCATGACCTTTAGGCAGGCTCACCCCTAACATTTGTGGGGCTTAAATGGAGAACTGTATATCATAGTCGTAGGCTTAAATATTTTATTTTATTTAATATTTTATTTATTTATTCGTAAGAGACACAGAGAGAGTCAGAGACACAGGCAGAGGGAGAGGCAGGCTCCCTCTGGGGAGCCTGATGCGGGACTCGATCCCAGGACCCCAGGACCATGCCCTGAGCCAAAGGCAGATGCTCAAACACTGAACAACCCGGGTGCCCTGGCCTAAATATTTTAAAGTAAACTAAACTAACACTAGATTGAATAAAAGCTATTTTATCCTCCTACCTCAACAAATGTATCTTCATGGCAACCTGGAAGACCAGGTTGGATCCTAGAATTCTTGGATTGCTTAGAGCTTCTCCCTGGAATGTGTGGCACAAAAAGAGGTGGCCCCCAGACTCCCAGGCCATCCATCTTTTCTTCCCACCCTCTGTTCCATCCCATACCTCAAGGGCTTTGTGTCCATGTATGTTCATCCATAGCCTCCTACAAATATCTGCCCCTAGGTCACCCCTTGGGCAGGTGGACCTGAGGAAGAGGCCAGGGAAGACCTGGAAGTGGACTCAGAATCATTTGGACAGGGAATCCAAATGTCCTGGTACTTGGTGCATGATCTAGAAAGGGAGACATGGGTTCTAGGTGGACATGACCTCTTGGCCTCAAAGAATCCTCTCCCCTTGGAAAGGGACATCAGTGGAGGAAATCTAGAAGCCCAAAACCACAAGACCCAACATAAAGCCCCCTGAAGAGGCTCAAGGCAGTACTGCCTTTGAAAAATTAGAAAGGAAGACAAACCATTAGAGATTCCTGACTCTGGGAAACAAACAGAGGCTTGCTGGAGGGGAGGTGGGGAAGGTGGGATAACTGGGTAACAGGCATTAAGGAGGGCATGTGATGTGATGAGCACTGGGTGTTATACTATATGTTGGCAAATCGAATTTAAATTTAAATTAAATTAAATTTTTTTTTAAAAAAGAAAGGGATTGTATTGGGAAGGGCACCTGGAAAACTTTGGGGTCCTGACAGCATGCTGTGCTTTAACCTGGAAGGCAATTTATGACAGTTTATTTAGCTCTACAGTTGGTTTTTTCTATGTGTGTTACATTTCACAAAGAAGAATTAATGAAATCTCTCATCTATCTATCTATCTATCTATCTATCTATCTATCTATCATCTATCTATCTTTCTATTAAGCCTAGTACTGTTGTTTTCGGGATCCTCACACTTTGGGCAGTTAAAATGCCTCAAGGCACGAGTACCTCAGGGGGAAATGGATAGAATTCTGGAAACATAGTGACTCTCACTGCTGGTTTGCTCCCCCACCTGGCGCTCAGATCCTCGGGTGACCATGGATAGGTCAGGCCGAGCAAATGAGTCATGGGCCTGTGTCCCCTTGCCTAGCCACTGCAAGTGCCTCAGAGAAAAATTTACTTTGCCCCATCTTAACCAAGATCTTAAATACTGTGTTTATCAAACCAAAATTACAGGAAGCTATTCCCATCCTAGCAGAAGTGAAAGGAGACCAACTCCCAACTCCCCTCTGTTTGGAAAGCAGTTCTAAAAAGACATCTCTTCCCCCTAAGGGCAGCTGGATAAATTCCTTACACAGTTTGCTGAGCTTCTACTATGTGCCAGGCACAATCCTGATTTTTCTGCTCCACGTTTTCAAAGACCCATTTGGTTTTGACTTCTCATTCTTGATAGGAAAAACATTTTGCTTTTACAAAGATTCAGATTCTCGGTTCTCAAAGAGATTTCTGTGCAGCCCATGTGTTTTAAATATTAGGATTTTTCTAAGAATATATATTTCAACAATGGTCCATAAGGATACACACACACACACACACATGCACACACACACACACACACACACACACCATCCCAAAACTGAACTTTATAGCTCTGAGATCATGAAAGGGAAGTGAAGAACTGGCCTGTACTAACTGACCAAAAGCCCAGTCCATTTTTTCCCCAAAAATAAAATTCTGGGCTTCACATTTAAGCTGTTTAAAAGCCACCCTGCCAAAGCACCAGTTTTCCTCATTTTAGGGAAACAAGAAAAGCATATGGCTTCAGTGACCTTCTCAAGCTGTTGATGAGAGGTAGTCAGGCACATTTGGTGGTTTCAAAATGATAAAAGCAACAACATAAAGGGGAATAATGAGGCAGAGGCACCTGGGTGGCTCAGGGGTTGAGCGTCCTCCTTTGGCTCAGGGTGTGATCCTGGAGTTCTGGGATTGAGTCCTGCATCGGGCTCCCTGCATGGAGCCTGCTTCTCTCTTTGCCTGAGTCTTTTCTCTCTGTGTGTCTCTCATGAATAAATAAATAAAATCTTGAAAGAAAGAAAGAAGAAAGAAAGAAAGAAAGAAAGAAAGAAAGAAAGAAAGAAAGAAAGAAAGAAAGAAAGAAGAAAGAAGAAAGAGAAAGAAGAAAGAAAGAGGCAGTGGGTGGAAGGGTGAAAAGACAAGTTAAATCAATGACAGTCAATGACAGAACTAAAATTATAGAAAATAGGCAATGAAGAAATGTTCCCTTGTACCATTCTGCCCCAATAAGAAACATCTGGCAAATATCTACCCACCTCTCAAGACTCCACCCAAAGTTTACCCTCTCCCTCTTCTAGTGCCCTCACCAGATCCACCTCACCTCCTATCAGGGTACCTGAAACATCTTATGGAACTGCATTTTTTTTTTTTTGGTTTGTCCTATTAGACTGTGGGGTCATTGAGGACAGGGTCATATTTTATGAAGCTTTGCAATTCCAGCTAACGCGTGTGAAAGCACCATAAGTGCTTTCCTTGGTGGCATGATTGAACGAACAAATGAATGAATGATGGATTCCATTCATGGGACTATGGATCTGGCTTTTCCAACCGCTACGATGCAATCGTTAAGTGATAAAAAGTGTCTCTCAGCCTCTGCCAGAGTTTACCCACTTTCACATTTTAAACCTCTTTTCAGATTCAAGAAGCTGTGAATTTCCCACCGGCATGAGAAGATCGCGTGTTCTTTAAGCAGAGTTATGAAAAGAAAGAAGCTGGACAGCAGACTAAAACGGGAATTGTCTTTTCCAAGATCCAGAGCTCCAACATTCCTTGGCGTAACAGAGAGAAGCACCTGGGAAAATGTGGGCAAGGGTGAGTAGTGATGGGAAAAACGTACATTTCATGCACTTCCCTTTTGTCCCAACTGCTTGAGACAACACTCCAAATGGCATTCCACCCTCACTCAGGATTGTAACTAATATTTGGAATTAAAAGGCTACTTTCAGGCCACCTGATTTTGCTCTGGCAGGTGAATCTTTTGAGCTGGATACCCTGATGCCCACAGGAAATCCTCTTCCTTTCAATCTCAGGGAAGCAATCTTCTGGGATAAAAGGAGAATATTTCCCTTTATATAACTAGTGCTTGAGCAAGCCTGGAAGTTATTCTCACTGACCTGTTCAGAAGCTGGTCATCTAGGTTAGCTTAGCTAGTTCTCTGGCTCCAATCAGTATTAGATTGTTCCTTTTTCATTTAGCCATTCTGCAAGTCGGTTTGGCCTGAGGTGGAAATTCGGGTTAAAACGGTCCATTCACCTATCTTTTTAAAGGTTTTTTAAAGGTTTTATGGAAACTAAGTCAAAGAAAGGATATGGAATGCATCGGTTAATTGCCTTTTAATGGGAGCAAGCAGGATGGCTTGGTGTGGAGGCATTGGGGGGTCAGGCAGAGCTGAGGCTTCACAGTCGAGTGACTGTGAGCCAGTTACTCGTCTCTTAATCTTTGTCTCTGAATTTATAAAATTTGAGCTAGGAAGATTGTCCTGAGGATGAAATGAGAAAATGCATATGAAGTAACTTGTGCTCAAAATTAGAAAGGTTAAGAGGTGCCTCGGTGGCACAGTCAGGTGAGCGTCCGACTCTTGGTTTCTGCTCAGGTCATGATCATGAGCTCGAGCCCTGCAATGGGCTCAGCACTCAGCATGGAGTCTGTTTGAGATTCTCTTCTTCCTCTATCCCTCCCCACCATGCTCTTTCTCTCCCTTCCTATCTCTCTGTCTCTGTCTCTCTCTCTCCAATAAATAAATCTTTTTTAAAAAGAAGAAGAAGGGGGCAGCCAGGGTGGCTCAGTGGTTTAGCACCGCCTTCAGCTCAGGGTGTGATCCTGGAGACCCAGGATGGAGTCCCATGTCAGGGTCCCTGCATGGAGCCTGCTTCTCCCTCTGCCTATGTCTCTGCCTCTCTCTCTCTCTGTTCATGAATGAATAAATAAAATCTTTAAAAATTAATTAATTAATTAATTAATTAAATGAAAAAGAAGAAGAAAGGTCAGTTCTCTTACATGCTGAGATTGACAATCTGTTGTCTATAACACATGGAGAACTAACCATCAGTACAAATAAGAAAGCAAGTAGGCAGTCATGTCAATCCAAAAAGGGCCCTCTTTCATTTGCAGAAGAAAGGTTATAAGTAAGTAATGACCAATGTTTTTAAAAACATTTTGATGAGAAATAAAAGGATTTGCATGGAAGTCTTTAAAAACCAGATTGCCCCTATCACTGCAATGTTTTAAAATAATGACCTCTTAAAAGTCCCCCTAGACCCAAGATCCCATGACAAAAATCCATCCCAGAATTGGATACTTCAGAAGCTTCAAACCAAACCAAATGACAGTATCCCCGCCCCCTTATCTGGGGTTTCACTATACACAGTCTCAGCTACCCGAGGTCAACCACATTCTGGAAGCAGATGATCTTCCTCCTGAGTAGTATCAGAAGATCAGTAGTCATCCAACACCATGTCACAACACCTGCATCTCACATGGGCATTTGATCATCTCACACCATCACAGGAAGAATGGTGACACTATGATATTTTGAGAGTGAGGAGACCACATTCACATAACTTTTTTACAGTTTATTGTTATAATTGTTCTATTTGATTCGTTATTGTTCATCTCTTGCTGGGTGTAATTTACAGTTTAAACTTTATCATTGGCATGTACGTATGGGGAAAGCATAGTTGTATATAGGGTGCAGTACTCCGCGTTTTCCACCATCCTCTGTGGATCTTGGAATGTATGTTTCATGGATAAGGGAGGATTACTGTACAAATTCAAATTGGAGCAAATTACATTTATTTGTGATTCAAGTCACTCGGCATGAATATTAATTTAATGAAGACTGAAACAAAGTCTCTTTTCATTTTTTTAGACCTCAAGTCAGTTTCACTAAGATGAGACAAAAAAAAAAAGAAAGAAAAGAAAAAAAAAAAAAAAAGAAGTTTGGCATTCTCAAATGCAAGCCAGTATTTCATTCCATTTGAGTTCCTGCAATGAACATTAGCCCTGTGGTATTTCAAATACATGTTGATTCTCAACTTTTGGTATTTTAGATCTGAAAACCAGACAACTCTATCACCTGAAATCTTTAAGTTGTTTTAGAATCATGTATGTTCAGAAAAAAAAATAGAATCATGTATGTTCAGAGTCCAGAAGTCCTTGAGGTCCTTACTTCCATCACTTCTGGTTGGGCTTTTCTTTTTTTTTCATTATTGAACTGTATGTACACATGTGTGTGTAACTTCACACCAGACTAAGTAGAATGGAAATATTTGGCAATTATTATTATCATCTAACAGCAAAAAGGAGCATTGATTCCTTGTCATCAATGGTTTCTGGGGATACAACCCTACTGCTCTTTGGGGGGCAGCGTGCTGCTTCAAGATCCAGACCTGAAGCCATGTTGCCTGATTTGAATCCTACCCCTGCCGCTAACAAGTAGTAGGACCTTGAACAAGTTATTTAACCTCTGTGTGCCTCAGTTTCTTCATCTATAAAATAAGAATGAAAATAACGCCTCTTTGGAGAGGTCGTTGTGACAATTAAGTATGCAAATTGCCTTTGACTGTGTTTGGCATATTTTAAACCCTGGACAGAGGCTTCCAGTGAAACCTGGAGTCGTACAGCACAGAGGAAGTGAAGTCTACGTGGCTCAAAGGAATCACTAAAGGCAGAAGATGGGAGAAGTAGAGAGTAAGGAAAGGCCTAGGGAGAGATTGAGCCTTTAGGAATCTGGGTCAGCCTAGACTTGGCTGCTCTCCTGAGCCCCCTGTGCTGTGATTGTCTGGTTTGGGGAGATGCAATGAAGATACACCCTGAGGTCGCGGCCAGAAACATCCTTTCAGGAAACCTGTGCTAACCTTATAAATACTCTTAATAGTAAGCCCTTTACCAAAACACTCAGCAAGTGAAAGCAAGCCCTGAGCTAGCTAATGTGGAGGGAAGGTGGAGAGCCCATGCTCCCGAGGGTGGGGGTTGCAGGTGGCATCTGAGAGCTGCAGAGAGGCCAGGCAGCAGGTAGCCTTCCTTTGTGATTCTGTAGCAGCCAGTGGCATGTTGGAGGCAGCTAGTTCCAGCTCCCCAGAGCTGACTGTGCGCGTCCTGCCCAGTGAATTCACATAGGTAACTTAACAGTGACCACAGAGTGGGTATTTACACCACAGAAATTGGCCAACTACAATTCAAGGTTGTTTCATTTTGTTTCACTGTCAGAGAGCCGGAAGGTAAACATTTCCCAGTGCACCACTGGTGATGATAGAGGGGCTGGCTCAGAAAAACAAGAATGCTGGAAAAAAAAAAAAAAAAGATCTTCTAAACTGCAAAACTGTTTCTTTGGCATTCCTTACTCTTCTCCTTTATACAAAGGCAGGAAGCTGGCAGTTGGACATGGTCTGTTATGGTTTACCTAAAGAAAAAAAGTCTAGCTGGACTATTGCTTCACGAATGGCCAAAACGTGTTGACTGACAGGACTTGCAAATTTTGTCCTTTTTTTCCCATTAAATCCAAGTTCACCTCAGGTCCAAAGTCATCATCAAACTGTGTATTTACACCTGCCATACGTTTATGAGGTCCTAAAAAAGGAGATGCAATAAAGAGGAGGAATTCACATATTCTTTTCTCAATATGACATATTGTAGGGAATATGAAAACTTTATGCACTGAGAATTATTACCTTTCCTCTTTACACTTAAAGGATAATTTAACTTGTTCAGATTTCCAGGTTGTTCCTTGAGAGTAAAGATGAAAGAATAGGGACTGAAAATGAAGAACACCTCTAAATCTGCCTTTGTTGGTCTGCGCAGGAGGCTGTAACAAGTACTGCAGGCTAATGGCTTAAGCAACAGAAATTTATGTTCTCACAGTCCTGGAGGCTAGAAGGCCAAGACCAAGGTGTGTCAGCAGCTATGGTTTCTCCTGAGGCCTGCAGAAGGTTGCCTTCCTACTGTGTCCTCATATGGCCCTCCCTCCGAGTGTGTCTGTGTCCTAATCTCTTCTTGTTATAGGGACACCAGTCATATTGGATTAGGGCCCGCCTACATGTCCTCATTATACCTTGAATGCTCTTTTAAGGGCCCTATATCCAAACCAACTCCTAAAAGACCAAATAGAGTCACATTCTCAGATTCTGTGGGCTAGGACTTGAAAGTATGAATTTGAAGAGGGACCCAATTAAACGCATTACACTGCCCAAACATAACCATAATTTATCCACAAGGAAAATCGGATTTAACAACATCACAGGTCAAGTGCCCGGAGAAGCAGACTCCGGAGAGATGGAGGTTGGCATGCAGGGCATTATGGGAGGTGCTCTCAGGAATACCTGCAAGCAATGAAGGCAGCAGGATTAGGCAGGAGGGGAGCTGGACTATAGTACAGTCGTAGTTAAGGCCCAGGCTGGCCTTATGGCCCTCTGAGCATAGGAGAGTTGTCTGGAATGGAAGTAAGGGTGGTAGGCCTTTATACTACTGCCTGGGCCAATCATGGGATGTGGTGGGGCGGGAGTGGCTGAGTGTGTGACATGCATGAAGAATCTCTCTTCAGCTCAGGACAATCTCAGGAGATTCAGTTGAGAGCCGTCGGTCACCTAAGCTTCGGGAGCTGACAGGTGATTGGTTGCTCAGTCTCAAGTGAGGTCTCTGGTCAGTGTACTAGGTGTTCAAAGTATAAGGCAGCAGAACTCCCCCCAAGTGGATGAAGATTTACCATCATCTCCTTAAGAAATTTCTCATAATATCTCTCAGTAGATTAAAAGGTGACCTATTATGAACCCTAAAACATTTGGCTCAATTCTGGGTGCATAGAAAATGTCCAGCAGAATGGTTTCGAAATGTGGCTTCATGGGAAAAGTATGCTGGCTGAAGCCAAAGAAATCTGGGTTCAACTCTCTGCCCCACTATTTACTGACATTTTTTACCCTCTCTGAAATTCCAATTCCTCTTCTGCAAAGAGGATAATTATGCCAACATTGTTAGACTGCTGGAAATTTTTAAATAATATGTACTTAAGAGTGTCAGGCACAATGCTTGACACAAAGAAGGCATTCCAAAAAAGCATGAGTTTCCTTCCCTTTCTTTCAGCAAAAGTTAATTGGTGGTGACTAATTTCCAACCAGAAATAAAGGTTTGATCTCCTAACCTGAAGGAAAATGTTTCTCAAATTCCGGTGTTATCAGAAGCACCAGCAAAGATTGTCAAAACAGATTCCTGGACCCCATTCACAGTGAATCTAAATCAGGAGACCAGGGATACATAATTTTAACAAGTCCCCTGGGGGTTTCTGATAGCCAGAGAATCTTGAGGTCCCCTGCGTGGGGCTGTGGGTGCTGTCTCAGTAGGAAGGGGAGTCCAGTGCTTAGATGCCTGGGGACATTTCCGCTCTCCCTCATTGTCATTAGTTCTGTAGATGTAGATATACACATCACATCACAAAGACGTCCCCCCTTGCATAAATACTGTGCATTCCAAAACTAAAACATGCATAAATTATGTCAGTTAAAGAATCAAACCAATTCTCCTTTTCAAGATGTAGTTTTATTGAGGTATAAATCACTACTACAAGGCAATTTAGTGCAGACGGGAATTTTACTGGGGGATGCAGATCCCCTGAGCTTGTCTGGAAAAAGGGAAGCACATCCAGAAATGAAGTGTCCTGCAGGTGTAAGAGCTGCCGGGCCTGTAAAGAAGCACCGTCTGGACAGAGATTTAACTTTCTCATTTAAATCAAGTAAAACTGAGTTCCTCTGGATGGGATTGCTGAAGGCTTTCTGTGTCTGATTATGGATCACAAAGCCCAGCTGCGCTGCAGAAATTATGCTGTCAAAAAGACACCTGACCAAGGTCCAGAAAGTAAACAGGAGCTGGAACACAGAAAGTGACCCCTGAGCAGAGACGGGTTTTCACATCCCTACCAGACTTCCCCTGATTTAACATGGGGCCATGTGGTTTCCCAGTGTCTTCTGTGGCTTTCTTTTCCCACAGAAAGAGGCCTCATTTATTCTAAAATATGAAGCTTTAGGGGTTTCTTGAAAATGGTACTTTCACTCAGTAAAAATAAGTCAAGATGAAAACACTATTGTGGGAATCTGTTTTGGAAAAGGATTAAGCTGAGAACATGAAAGAAACAGTTTATTTTCCCCCAAATGATCAGCAACCACCTAGACCTGGTCACTTTCCCTATGATTAAAAAAAAAAAAAAAATTCTAGAAGCAGCACAATGAAAGTGTTATCACCGAGAAGTCCAAGGTGACTCTGTACTCACCGTCTCCGTACTAACACCACAAGTGCAGGAGTCGATGAGCTTCTTCTGTCCTTAGACCTACTCTGAGTTCTTATAGATGAAGGGGGTCTCTGTCCTCATTTCCCCTCACCTTGCCTTTATTCTCTTTTAAAAAATATTCCTCCAGGTGTGACCAGGGCCCTGTAATACACACCAAGTCATTGTTACACCAAAGGAACCGTGCATCCCCTAACCTTTAAGTATTACCCAGAGCCCCTTGCTCTTTTCTCTGGCTCACTTACAGAAGCATCTTTGCGTACAACATCGAATTAAACAGTAGCATCTAGTGCTCCTTTCTTTGTTCAAAACTCTTTCAGCCTCAGCCTTGTACGCTGCCCTTCCTCAGATACACAGATTTTTGGGGCTAGAAGAACACGTTAGCCAGGGGAGCATCGCAGTGAACCATGGTAATGAGTAAGCCCTATAATCTTGGTATTGTAGCACAATACAGGTGCGTTGTCACTCCCAAGACTGTCATTGGATCTATGGGGCAGCTGTCCTCAGGCATGTGGGCTTCTTCCATCATGTGGCCCCACCACTATCTCAGGGTCCTTCACTTCTGGCAGTGTAGAGAAAAAGAGAGAAGGTCTGGGACATCTTAGCAAGCAAACCAGGAAAGTGGAGAATTGGTCAAGCCGCATTTCACCAACCCAAAGAAGGCTGAGAAATGTTGACAAGTACAAAGATGCTAATAGTGTTTGTTTCTGAGAGTCCTTAGATGTCTCTTGCTTTCAATCCCTTCAAGTGTTTCTTAGTTGAAGCAATTGAGACCCAAAGAACACATTACACAGAGCTAATCAGTGACAGCTCAGTTTAGTGCTGGCCAAAAGGCCTCTTGCTCTCCTAGTAATTCCAATTAATGTATAAAAAGGCTCATAAGAGCTCGAGATACAGTTGAAGCATTGTTTCTAGAACTTTCTATCCAGAGCGAGAAGGACTATGAATACTCTGCTCCAAAACCCACAATTCTGTTGCAGTCCTCTCAGTCTGAGAGCTGGACAGATGACTGTTTCAAAGAGCAAGTGCCAGTAGCAAACCCTAATTACGGGAAATGCTTCTTGGCTCCTAAGGATATAAAATTACTTTGTGGAAAGTCAAGAAAAATAGAAATAGAATACCCTGTAATGCTCATTCAGAGGCCAAAAGTCACCTATTAAGACTTGCGTATTGTGCTTGGTTCTGTCAAAATAGCTTACAGGGTGGAGACAGTTCATATGGAGAGAAATTCTGGATGGGGTCAGCCTGGTTTGCAATCATCACATTGGCTCATGGAATACACATCTTGAAAGATTGTCCTCCTCACAGTTGAGTTCAAATGTGAGAAGAAACAGAGATTTCCAGAAAATACCTAATAAAGGATAAGGAAATGGATGCAGGCAAGGATAGTCTCCTTGACACATTGAGAACACTATGTGGGAATCTGGATGAACCTTTGCCACACCTCTGACCATCTAGATCAATGTCTATTCAACACACCCCTGTCCCACCAGCCTGCTCTCTCTCAAGTAAATAAATAAATATTTAATAATAATAATAATAATAGATTTATAGAGTGAGCACCATATTATATTACTTCATTCAACCAAAACATAATCGCATTTCCTAGATTTAGAGATCAGGCTTTAAAAATAGTCCAGAAGATAATTAGGTATGCCTTTATTTTTCAATCTTTCCACCTCATTCTCAGTCTTTCATGCCCAGTGCTCCCCCTTTGAAAAAAAATTTCCATCCTGGTGAGTTGGGGCAATATCGTGCCCAAGTTAACGGTCATAGCGAAGACCTGAGACAAATGGATTTGCTAAATCGCATGCTAGTTTCTGGCAAAACTTGGACTCAAATCAATGGTCAGCATAGTGAGCAAGAGAGATGGAGGCAAAAAAAAACCTTGGAAATAAGGCTGTTCTCAGAGTTAAACAGTAAAATGCATACAAAAATACACACATGGGATGCCTGGGTAGCTCAGTGGTTGAGCGTCTGCCTTTGGCCCAGGGCATGATCCTGGAGTCCCAGGATCGAGTCCCACATCAGACTCTCTGCATGAAGCCTGCTTCTCTCTCTGCCTATATCTCTGCCTCTCTCTCTCTGTGTCTCTCATGAATAAATAAATAAAATCTAAAAAAAAAAAATGCACACAAACTAGTAAAACAGAATGGATATAATTAGCCAGTTATGGAAGGAAGCCAAGAAACCATCCATCTATATATAAAATAAAAGTGTGTGAAAGCATCTCAAACTTCAGCCCCACTGATCTAGGGCTACAGTAAAGAGGAGGAGGTACATGTGATTATAAGTGAGAAAGCAAAAAACTAAATGGCTGCATTTTGCCTGTTTGGACGAAGGCTATGTGAATGAAGGAGTTGGTTGGCAAAAAAAGGCAGTAAAAAGAACCAGAGGGTCATAGAAGCCCTCTGGATGGCATGTTCCATCAACATGGAAGCATCTAAAGAAGACGCGATCTTGGCATTGGCACTGTTGGCCAGAGCATTACGGTTTCCTTGATGAGACAATCTCTACTATGAACAACAATGCCTCAAGCCATTGGCAATAACATTCTAAGATCAATTAAGAGATTTTTTCTGATTTCTGTGGACATCAAGCAACCCTGAGATCATCTGGCTCCTCATGACGGAGCTGCCTCAATGCTTTCCGGTCTATTTGCCAGTTATATTTATTATTTTAAATTACTATAATTGTACCTGATACTGTGAGTTGGTTCTATGTTAAGCACGCCAACAAAATCGCTTTTAGGAACTTGACAGGCCTTAGAGCATGATCTCTTCTTCAGGGTAAGCCCCGCTTATGGAGTGCACCTGGGCACGCAGTCCTGTTACCTAGCAACAGCTCAGCCTGCACTCTGCTCTTCCTGAACTGTAGCTGAACCAGCCCCGTGCAATTTTGACTTGACCATATATAAAGTCAAGATCAGGATGTTCTAATAATATTACAGCCTTTAGTGATCTGACAAAACAATTGCCATACGGTAAGCCAGAAACAGCCTGCAGAATAAAGGGATGGAAAGAACCTAAACGGTTTTAACAGGCCGCGTGTTGATTTTCAATTGTATCTGGGACCCCGCCACAGACAGCTTCATCAAAGATAACCAAGTAGTTGACAGAGTAATGTTTTCCAGGTTTTTTCACACCTTATCCAATTGCAGTAATTGTTAGGTGATAAAGACAGTGACAGCTCATTACAAAATTCAGCTTCTAGAAGCTGAAAGGTTAGGTGGCACCTCTCACCTGCTGGGTGATAGGTTAGCCTCCTACCCCTGTCCCTTCTCTACTACCCCCCGCCCCCAATTCTGTCTGGAATCTGGTGCACTCAAGGCATTAGATTTCACACAGAGCCTTTTGAAGTGAAAATAAAGCCAGAAGGCTCTACCACAGAACCTCAGGAATAGGTAAAACTGTACAGAGAAGGCAGGGAGGAAGGGAAGAAAGAATATGGTCTCAAAACTTGAGAGCATTATCCCCAGTCTCTACAAGGTTTTTGATCAGTGTGTGTGCGTGTAGGTGTCTGTCTGTCTCCCTGGGTACCTAGGGAAGGGTTTGTATACTCTTGTGCCCTCACACCAGCTTGTCACACGCGTATAATCCTACATCCACAGACGTTAACTACTTGGGGCTTTTTTTAGCAACTTTATTGAGACATAATTGGCATACAATAAACTACACATATTCAAAGTGTGAGTTCTGATAATGTGGACATACATAAACACCTGTAAAACCATCACCACGATCAAGGTAACAAACATATCCATGATTCCCAAAACTTTTCTCGTGCTCCTTCATAATCCCACCTTCCGTCCTTTCCAACTCCCATCCCATCCCCAGGAAACCATCAGTCTGCTTTCTACCATTATACATTAGCTTTCAATTCCTAGACACTAAAAAAATGAAACAGACACTATGCACCTTTTTTTTTTTTTTTTCGGGCTTCATCCATGTTGTGGTGTGAATCAAGAGTTCATTCCTTTCCACTGTTGCTGAGTAGTGTTCCTTGTATGACTGGACCACAGTGTGTTTATCCATTCACTTGTTGATAGTTACTGGGGTTCTTCCCAGTTTGGAGAGATTAGAAATAAAGTTCAATGATCATTTGGACAAAAGTTTTTGTATGGACATGTGCTTTCTTTTCTTTTGGGTAAATTCCTAGGACGGATGAGTACATCAGATGGTAGATGTATGCCTCACTTTCTAAGAAACTGGCGAACTGTTGTGGTTGTACTATTTTATGTGTCCATCAGTAGTACGTGAGCATTCCAGTTCCTCCACTTCCCTGCCAGCACTAGGTTTGGTTGGATTTGTCTATTAATTTTAGCCATCCAAACAGGCACACAGTGATATTTTCCCATGCTTTATTGAGCATCTTTTCATGTGCATATTCAACATCTGTTAAGTCTTCTTTAATAAAAGGACTATTTATGTTTTGTCCATTCTTTTATTGGGTTGTTTTCTCATTATTAGTGTTGAGAGTTTCTTATCTATTCTGGATACAATTACTTTGTCAGATGTATGTACTTTGAATGTTTTTTTCCAATTTCTGGCTTGTCTTTTCATTCTGACAACATGATTTTTGGAAGAGTAGACATTTTTAATTTTAGTGAAGTCGTATTTATTAATTTTTTTATAGATCATGCTTTTCAGTGTGATAGCTAAAAAAATCTTTGCCTAATCCAAGGTCACAAACATTTTCTCCTATATTTTCTTCTAAAAGTTTTAGTTTTAGGTTTTACATTTACCTCTGACCCATTTTGAGTTAGTATTTACATGATGGAAGGTGTTAGATTGAAGTTCATTATTTTATACATGGATATCCAATTGCGCCAATGCCATTTGTTGGAAGGAACATGTTTTCCCACTAAATATTCTTTGCACCTTTGTAAAAAAATCAGTTGTCCGACATCATTTTTGTTCCCTTGATCTGTCTGTCCTTAAGACAATACCACACTGTCTTGATTCATGTAGCTTTCTAGTAAGTCTTGAAGTCGAGTCTTGAAATTTTAGTCTTCTTTTATAAGAGTTCTTTTCTTTCTTTAATTTCATTTTGTTTTGCCTTTGCTATTCTAGGCCCTTTGTGTTTCCATATGAAGTTTAAAATCAATTTGCCAATTTCTACAAAAAAGCTTACTGAGATATTGATCAGGATAATGCTGAATCTATAAATCAATCTGAGGAGAACTGACATCTTACCAATATTAAGTGTTCTGATCTATGAAAATATTCTATCTCCTCACTTATTTAGATCTTCTTTAATTTCACTCTGCAATGTTTTGTGGTTTTCAGTGCATAGAGAACTATAAACATTTCTCAGCCACAAATCATCAAGGAGGATGACCAAAGTCTTCAAGAGTAACAACCTAAAGGCACCAGAGGCCTAAGTTCCCATATTGTTTGGCAATATAGTGCAAGGAATATAAAGAAGGAAGAGTAGTACCTATTTCCTAGAATTTCAAGTATTAATTGAGAGAGCACAGTATGCAGTTTAATATAGCATAGTCTACGGTTCACACTGCCTGGGTTCAAATCCCAGCTCTACCACTTACAGCTGAGCAATCTTAGGGAATTCACAATCCCTCTAGAATTCAGCTTTTTGATCAGCAAATGTAGAAAGTACTACCGCCTTCTTCATAAAGATCTTCATAAGAATCAAATGAGTTTGTTAAACACTTAGAAATATTCTTATCATGTGATAAGCAACAAATGAATGTTAGCAATGAGTATTGGTTTTATCATTAATAGCACTAACACAGCATCTGCAACTGATAAAGAGTAGATTGAAGTATTAGCTTATATAACAAATGAGGCTACTTGGTTTAACACCCTCACATATGCATCTCATCTGATTTGACTATCACAGGCCGACCTGAATTTGCTGGAAGGTGTGTTCTTAATGATCTGACCCTGATACTGAACCCAACTCCCCATTCTATCCTTTGGATGTCATATTTGAGAGTATGTATCAGACACACCCATGCAGGATCTCAAGATGATAGGCAAATTTCCCACAACTAACTTTACTATTGGCTTTCTTAATTTCTCTTCTACCCATTTTGAGATCTAAAAGTCTGGAAGAGGTTATATGAATCACTATCTCTTATCACTCCCAAAATCCTTAGAAAGCTCACCCCCTCATAAAGATGCATCTACTCAACCTCTGGCTCTTGCTGTAGGGCAAAGATGTGTCCAGGTTGCATATAGACTGTTTTTATGGTGTGATATGATTTCCAAACCCAGGAAGGCCCCGTGCACCTCTCATCATCTCCCAGCACTACCTTCCACCCTTGGACACATACACACACACACACACACAATCTTCCTTCAAGCTTGCTGACACAAGTTGAGCAATTAGAGCAATTAGAGACCCATTTCTTCACTTGATAACTTTGTTCCCTACAAAGCTGGAAATTAGTTTTGAAGAAAAAATAATCATGGTCTTATTCATGTATGTAGGTGACAATATGAAGTAATAGAAAGAGCCCTGGACCAGAAGACTCAAAGTTTGTGTTCTAATCCTAGCGGCCCTTCTTCCTCCTCTGTAACCTAAGATTCTACTTCAGCTCCCTGCTATATTGTAAGGGGATGGTGGCATTTGAACCATTCATTCACCCAGCAAATCTTGCCACTGCCAGGTGTTGTTTTTAGCATAGAAGACAAAGCAGTGAGCAAAACAAAATCCCTGCTCCCATAGAGTTCATATGCAAGTCAGAGACACAGATAATAAGCAGTAAACACATATGTAATCGATCGTCAAGGAGTGGTGAATTGAAAGAATCAAAATACAGCAGAGTAAAGAGACAAGAATGAAAAGGAATGCTAGTTTAAGTAGCGGTAAAGGAAGTTCTTTCCGAAGCAATGGACAGTTCAGTAGAAGCCTAAAGAAAGTGAGTGATGTGACATGATGCTAACTGGCAGCAGAACATTCCAGAATGGGGAGTGGTAAGTGTGAAGGTCATTTTCCTTGGCACATTTGAGGAAAATAAAGAAGCCCATATGGTAGCAGTAAAGAGTTAGCTGGAAAGCAGTCTAGGAGCCAAAACATATGGGGCATCGGAGGCCAGCATAATGACTTTGGAGTGTGTGTGTTCTAAGTGACACGGGAAACCACTGCAGGGTTTTGAGTAGGGGATTCACAAGGTCTCACTTATTTTAGAACGCTCACTTAGGCTGATGTGCTCAGGACAGACTGTTGAATGGCCAGAGGGGAAGCAGGAATAGCCAAAAAGAGTTGCTGCTCCCCTAAGGAGAGAGATATTCATGGCTGAGACTAAAGTGGGTGAGGTGAAAGATGTAAGAAACAAATGTTTGGAACATAATATTAAACAGTTAGATACAGGGTAAGAGTTTCATGCCACAGAATAAAAAAAGAGTAAAGGCTAACTCCAATATTTTGGCCTGTACAAGAAGAGGATGCCATTACCTGAGATACAGAAGCCTTGAGAAGATGGTTTCGAGGGGGGAAACCCAACAGCTTGTTTGGGATATGTTAAGGTGAGGTTGTCCATTAGCTGTGCCAGTGAGAGGTGGAGTAAGCAGTTGTGTACACAGGGCTGGACAGTCAGGGCTAAAGAAAACATATTTGGAGTCATGAGTGTCTGCATGGTAATGGAATTTATGGCACCAGGTAAGGTCACCTGGGTGGGGACTCTTGCTAGAAAAGAGAAGAATTGGACCAAGAAAAGGAGGATCCAAACAAAAGATTCCAATTTATTAGCGAATTAAATGAGATGAGCACCTAGAACAGTGTGTTGGGGTCCTTTCGGCTGCAGGCCAAGTACCAGAAACCTCAAGTAAAATTAACTTGAACAGTAAGAACATTTATTGTGTAACATAATTCTGGAAGAAGAGTAGTTTTGAATTTGGTTAGTTCATTGGCTGAAAGATGTCATCAAGGACCTAGACTCCTTCATCTTTGGACTCTGCTATTCTCATAACAACAAGATAGCTGCTGCAGCTCCGGATGTCACACCCTCTCACAGTGTCCAGAGGTGGGATAAAGGGAACAACATTTATCATCTTTTTGTAAGAAGAAACTTTACCAGTAGCCTCCTTGCAGAATTCCTTTTTCAACTAAACCAGAATGGGCCACAAACCCATGCCTAAACTAATCTTAGCAGGGAGGTATACACCTGTGCCTGCCATAGCATCACAGAATTTTGCAGGGGGCGGGGGGAAGAAACCTTGAAAGACCATGTATTCTCAATATCAAATCCTCATGACTTTGTGCATTACAGAAGGTTCCAGTGAGAAATACAGGACCTATTCGAATTATTCCAATGTAATAGGAACCCAGAGGATTTGATGCCAGCACCAGCTAGGAGTGAGGGCAGAACATGGCAAAACCACTACCATGGGTAGTAAGCAGTCCAGGCTGGTGTGAAAGAGGCCTCCCTCACCACACCCAACAGGAGCTGAGATCTTTCAGCCAGCCAGCCCACGGCGACTTTGCGGGATGAGGGATGTTAGCCAACAGATGCTCTGACCTCCCCTCCTTTCTCCCTCCAACTAGAAAATAGAGATGAGACTCAGGCACAAAGCAGAAAAGAGTGGAGAAGGGTCTGGAAGAACAAATAGAAGCTATCTTAACTGCCCCATGGGGAAGCTCAGCTACTCCAAGGCCACTCATTTCATCTTGGGACAACTGACTTCTGGAAAGATCTCAGTCAACCCAGGGGAGATCTATACAGAACAGACCTAATTCCTCATTCTCATGACAACAGCTCACACACCTCACAACCAGGTATTAGGGCAAAAGTCCTTAAAATGAGTTCAGTCCTTGACCCCAGTGTCCACTGGAAATGGAGGGTTAGTGTCTCCATGTATCTTTTCCTCAGCACAGTGGTTCTCAACCAGGGGGAGTTTTGCCCATCGGGAGACATCGGCGAGGTCTGGAGATATGTCTCATTATCACAACTTCGGGGAGGAGGTGCTCCTGGTATCCAGTGGGTGGAGGCAGGGATGCTACTGAACATCCCACAGGGCACAGGGCAGCACCCACCACAAAGAATGGTGTGGCTCCACATGTTAGTAATGCCACAGATGGGAAACTCAGCAAGTGCAAGACCCTCCTCAGGAGCCACGGCCCAAAGTTCCCCCAAGTACCTTGGGTTGAAATCTCTGGCTTCAGGGTGAGCTAATCAAAAACAGCACCAGGGCTCTTTGAGGGCAGGGAGGGAAGGAGTTAGTGGGAGCAGAGTTGCAGGGGGGAGGTGGGTGGAGAGAAGAGAGGCTCTGTGCTCGCAGGGGAACGGCTCTTGTTGATCTCCCCTCAGTCTAATGGCTAACGTGGGGGGGAGCAGAGTGCCCTCGAGCCACGGTGGACTCACGCCAGCTGCAGGGCTGCGTGCGAGCCATATCACACCCCAACACCCGCTCTTCTCAGGCAAGCATGTAAACAAGAGGGCCAGCCACAAGAACATAAGAAAGAAATAAAAGTTGTTTGGTCTGCCGTCAGGAACAGATTGTTGGAATATTCTAACCCCAGTCCAAAAGGAACAACCAACAATAACAATTAGGAGACCACGTCCGACGTTTAAATAGACGAAGCCTGCATTTTCCTTGCAATGGAAAGGACCTTCCCTGCAATGCCAGGACCATTTCCAAGGGCACCAGCCGCTGGCCCTGCCCTGTGCTCTTACCATGGGCCCATGAGGCCTCCTCTCTGTGCAAACACCCACCATAGGACCGAAACATGTACAAATGTCAACTGTAACCACGAATCTGGAGCAGGTGAACCTGGCCTTCTGCTGAAGATCAGCAGGTAGGAGTAGTTTGATAGACATTTGCTCTCATCCCTCCGTTCATCTTTCACTTGCCATTTATAGATGAATTGAAAATATTGTATTTTAAGTGAGTCTTCCAGATAACTGAAGTTACCCTATATAAGAATAGCCCAACTGATGGAATATTCGGGGGCAAAAAAGCTTTCTAAACGGTATGCTGATTATTCTTTCTTTGCTTCAATAAACAAAGTATACTGACACTAATTCTACCTATTAAAGTGACTCAGGACAATTGCTATAATGTAATAAGAAGAAAATAAGATGTCCTCAGACCTTGGGTCTCTTTGTGCGGGCATTAAATGAACCCAGATCATGCTCTTTTTCCCTTGGGTTCTCACGCAAACTCCCATAGCTTCTCTTTATCCTCCCTTTGTGTGGCTGTCAGCTGTTACTCTTTAGTATAGCACCAGGCCTGTTCACCCATAATCTTTGCCTTCTAGCAACTGCTGGTGAGTGCTAACACAGTGGTCCTCAATTTTTTTGCAGCATACTGAAACCTCCTGGGAGGTTAAAAAATTATCTATGTCTAGGTCTCATCTCCAAAGTTGTGATTTCATTAGCTAGTCTGGGGTCTGGCATGGGCACAGGGATAGTTTAAAACTCTCCCAGGCGAGTCTGTTGTGCAAAACCAAAGCTGAGAAACCCTGGAATAGGAATATTCTTTCCTATTAGAATTAGGCATAAAATATGAGTTATGACCTGAGAGATTTCCCTATGAATAAGCTTTAGTATATGAACCTTTCAGGCATGTAATTTGGGACTCTTCGGCTCTCATGTTCTCATTCTTAGCTGTGCTCCAATGAAGTGATTTAAGGAGGGAGAATGGCAGGATGTATCGGTGGTTAGTACCCAGCATCTAGCACTCAACTGCAAAGGATCACACCTTGACTCTGCCATTTACTGTGTGACCGTGGGCAAGTGGCTTAATCTTCTGTGACTTGACTTGATCAATAAAGTGTTGGAAGGATTAAATGGGTTAGTGCACAAAGAGGACAGAGACTAGTGCCTGGCACTAGAGCCTGACACAACGCCAGAGACTGGCAATGGTAGGAAGCTATCACCAGCCCAGGCTGGAAGAGGCAGGGGAAGTAACAGGTAGTGTTACCAGAATCTGGTGAAAGCCAGGGCTGTGGTAGAGACACAGAGCCAAAGATGAACCAAAGAAGCAGGGAGCGAACAGGGAAGAAATACCCCAACCTCTCTCTACTTCCAACCTCTGATCTCCTGTCGCTGCTTTCCATCAGCTGAGCCCTCAGGAGAAGCCAGGGACTGGCAGGAGAGCAGCCCTCTGGGGCAGGGTCAACACCCCAGGACACAGAGCGAAGTAGAAAAGGAAGGACAATGGATTGGAGTAGGCAGGAGAATAATCAGCACAGTTAGCTGTTACTATTGTATGCGGGGCGCCTGGGGGGCTCGGGTGGTTAGGCATGTGCCTTCCACTCAGATCATGATTTTAGGATCCTGGATGGAGCCCCGCTGCAGGCTCCCTGCTTAGTGGGGAGTCTGCTTCTCCTTCTCCCTCCGCCCCTTCCCCAGCTTTCTCTCTCTCCCTCAAATAAATCAATAAATAAAATCTTTTTTTAAAAAAAGCTAAGTATTGTATGAGTTGGGAAATCAGCAGAGAGAGTCCTTGCTGTCTAGAGCATCAGCTATAGAATCTGGAGAATTGCCCCTTATGCCTCACTCATCCTGAAAAAAAAAAGGTACTCTCATCACAGGCCGCCCCAAACCAAGGGTGGTTCAACGTGGCTCTGGGCAAAAATCCAATTAGAACAAATGTCCTGAGCTCATTGGGGATTTCAGGGCTTGGAGAGCCCCTCATCCTACAGACTGGCCAGCACTCCCCTCTGAACCTTTACCTCACTTGCTCTCCTCAGCTTCCTTCCCACCCCAGCCTGAGTGTATCAGACACAGCTCCGAGTTCACTTCCTCTGCTCCCTGAAACATTCCTGAGCCTGATTTGCAGCTGGCTTTGGAATTTCTCCCTCCACCCCTTCCCTGCCCCCAAACACCTCCTCTTTCCTCTCACTCATGAATGTTGACCTTTTGTCCATAAAGACTTCAGTCTTCTAACCTCCCACTACCTCCTCAAGTGGCCACTCTCGGCTGTGTTTGCATTTGCCCTACAAAACTGTCCTTGGAGTCTCACTACCTGTCAAGTGCTGAGTGATGTAAGTGGAAGCAGAAGCCCCTATCTTCCAGCAATTTCCATTCTAAGTGTAAGGGGTAAGAGGCACTGCTCCAGGTGACCCGTGGCTTTCCCTGCAGACATCTATACCGTGTGACATTTTCCTCTCTGTGTTTTGTCATGGCACCATATTGCAAATGAAACTGATGAACTTGGGGCACCTGGGTGGCTCAGTTGGTTGAGCGTCTGCCTTAGGCTCAGGTCATGATCCCAGGGGCGTGGCATGGAGCCCTGCTTCGGGCACCCTGCTCAGCGGGGAGTCTGTTTCTCCCTCTCCCTCTGCCTGCTGTTCCCCCTGCATTTGCTCTCTCTTTTTCTCTGTGTCAAATAAATAAATAAAATATTTTTAAAAATGATTAGCTTTTAGATTCATGCCCGGATGCCTTGGCAACTTTTTCATACTGTACTGATACACTGGGAGCCCTGCTGTGACCCTATCTTCATTCACATCAAGATTTTTCCAGATCCTATGACTAAATGTTCCTTTGCCAGAGCTAATTGAACTATTCATCCTTATTACTCCATCACGTGCATTCCAAATTCCTTTGGATTCAAACTTTCCATCACATACACGTTGTATGCTACCATAACAGCTATCCTCCTTCACAAGCCTGGCAGATGCTACTATAGGACTCTCCTGAGGAAAGAGAGAAGAGACCCTTCCTGCACCCCTCTCAGGACTCAGGAGCCCTTAAGCAAAAGCATCATAATGAGGTTCCAGGGCCCCCAGAAAGAGCTTGAAGAGATTGAAGTTAAGAAGCGGGGATCCCTGGGTGGCGCAGCAGTTTGGAGCCTGCCTTTGGCCCAGGGCGCGATCCTGGCGACCCGGGATCGAATCCCACATCGGGCTCCCGGTGCATGGAACCTGCTTCTCCCTCTGCCTGTGTCTCTGCCTCTCTCTCTCTCTCTCTCTCTCTCTGTGACTATCATAAATAAATAATAAAAAAAAATTAAGAAGCGATACCTGTTCGGGTCTGAGTTGACAAGATTTGAACCACTGACTTGGGTTCAGATCAGGCAAAAGAAGCCACAGAAATACTAGCACTCTCTGAACACACAGGTCTTAGGGATTTAATACATCCCTGCCCTCAAGGAGCTTACACTTTATTTTTTTTAATTTATTTTTGTTAAGGTCTGTACTTTCTTTTTTCTTTTATTTATTTTTTTTTATATAATGGACACACAATGGTATGTAAGTTTCAGGTATACAACTTAGTGATTTGATAAGTTTAGACCTGCTGCTGTGTTCACCACAAGTGTGGCTACTATCTGTCCCATTACATCACTGAGGGGCGCTGGGGGACTCAGTCAGTTGAAGGTCTGCCTTCAGCTTGGGTCAAGATCCAAGGGTCCTGGGATGCAGGCCTGTGTTGTGCCAAGCAGGGAGGCTGACTTTCCCTCTCCCTTTTCTCCTCCCTGCTGCTCATGCTCTTTCTCTCTGTCAGATAAAATCTAAAAGCTAAAAAAAAAAACAAAACAAAACAAACAAAAAAAAGTGAAATCAATAAAATCTTTAAAACAAAAAACAATATCATTGACTGTATTCCTTACCAAGAAGCTTGCATTTTAGATAAGGAGGGAGGATGTAGTTTGTGCATGCATGTGCAAATGCACCCTCCTATCCTTAATGATGCAGGCTAACAGAGGATGAATGTCAATTAAGTAGTACATAAATAATAATAATTGAGATGCATTTTAAAAATCTGTAATGCAGGCATTTCCCTTAATCAAGATTCATTATCTACCCAGGTAATTTCCATTTCAATTGGTATTGGTGGGATTTTTACAATATTTCTTAATCTGCCTCTATTTCCATATGCATAAATTTGGCGGCTGAAAAATTTCTCCCACTTCCACATCCAATGTACTGTCTGACATTTTGAATTCATGACACATCCACAAATTCACTAATGATTTATCCATCCATATCTAAAGACATGTCTTGAGATGATGTTTTCAGATTTAAATACTTTTAAAGTAGAAATTATCTAAAAATAACACCCTCCTTGAGGAGGTTGAAGTGTATGGTTTACATCTTCAGTTCTCACTTTCTTCAGGATGGGCACTATACCAAAGCCAATGCCTCCAAGAACACCCCCTACCCTCCCGCCCCAACCTGAAACATACATTTGTCCACGTGTGTCACTAACAAAGCAAAGGCAAAGTCCAAGACTGAGTAATGAGTGATTTTGAAGAACGTCTCAGCTTTTGGCTCACAGTGGTAGACGTTATTACAAATAAATCATTAGTCTGTCACACTGACACTTGCTCTGTTTGCTTTGATGCTCCATCCATATCTCTATCATAGCACTTCTCAAAGAGGCTGTGCTTGCTTGCTGCCTCCGCACACGGAGGCCTCATCTCACTAGACTGTGCACTCCTGGAAAACAGACAGCGGGTCTTATTTAGCTTGGCATTTCCAACACAAAGCATAGTGATTTGTGGGCAGCAAGCCAAGGAAAATGGGGATGGATGACTTGATTAAATAACTGATTAACAGAAAGTGAGAAATCATAAGCATTAATACTCCCGGAGAGCAGGAATGGGCCAACGAGTCATAGGAAGCATTGTCTATGGGGTCAATCACCTTCTCTGGCAAAAATCACACCCCAGAGTGTAGCCCCATTTGCATCGAAGGTCAATGACTGAGCTGGTGATTGGGGTGTCCTTTCATGGTCTGGGGAAGGATCTTAGGGGCAAGGCCTTCATCACCATTTGGAACAACATGGCACAGACTCTCCCAGATGATAGGGCAGCCTAGACTAGGACCAGCTTGCTTAGCCCCTATATCAGGTCCCTTCTTATTAAAATCCTTTATCATTACTCCCATAAAACTGGAAGACCAGGTTACGTGCAAACGAGGGTACATTAAAAAATTTCCTAACAAATAGTTACTCTAATCCTAACCTACTTCTCAGGTTTGACGTAGAAAGACATGAAGAATTTAGTCTCAAAAGGACATTTGGATTTTGCTTGGAACCATTTTAAGAAAATTATCAAAGGCAGCAAGTCCTGTAGTATTTTGTGATTTAATTGAAGGCTGTGGCTAAATCCCATCATTAGAAAGGGAGAAAAGCACATTTGGATATTGAAGTGTCACCAATGTTGCCAGCCTCCTCTCTTGGTTCAACCTGGCAAAATGCTAATGAAGAAGGAACCCATCCAGCATGAGCAGTCAGAGCACTTCAGCATCCCTGCCCCGCACACAGCACTTCCCCCTAATCAGACATCGGGATCACACATCCACGAAGACCAAGTTGTCTAGATAGACAGCAATATTCCGGGGAACAACCCCGTATAGAACTCTGTGCTAAGAACTACTCACAGGTGTTCAATAGGTCATGGGGTGTGATTCTCCTCCAGTAGTATGAACAATGCCTAGAGTCATTTGAGCCTTGACAACATTTACTCAAAACTTCAAATAAATGAAATCATACTGAGTCACTGGTAGGCGGACTCTGCCAGCAGGACAAGGGTAGAGCACTCTGGGTGACACCAGTTGGCGACTATGTTAAAAGCAGCCCAAGTAAACAGATACAGATAAGCAAGCACGGCCATGGGGTATTCACTCCATGGCTTTGGTGGCACTGTGTGACACATGTCACAATTCAGGTTGCCCTTGCTCCAAGCAAATTGAACCTTTAGTATACTTGTTTTAGAGAAACTAAAGAGGGATTATTCATTTGTAAACTCTTTTTTTTCATGTACCTGGTCTTAAAGAGACCTCCTGTACTAAGTTATAATAATTTTTTTTTAATTTCAATGAAAATACACATTTTCAAGAACATACCTATCATAAAGCACACTCATAAGATAGGTAATCGATGGCTATGCAATTTACAATATCATAATCTTGGACACTCCTTACAATAAAACTTCACCTTGTCTGTCTCGAAGAAAACTGCTTCTATGACTGAGTGAAATGAGACAACAATTGAACAAAAGGGATGTCTTTTCTTTATACCACAACACAAAGCCAACAGTCCCTCTGATGATCGGTTACTAACAAAGACTAGAAAACAAGGCATACTGTGTGGCAGCTCTATTCATTCACCAGGCCCCAGTGCTGTGGGAGTCAGCGTTTTGGCATGAACAGGCCAATGGTTTCAGGGTCAAGGAAAAAGCAATTAATCAAACCAAGGGGAAGAGGAATGAAAATCAAGCAGACAGTTACAAAGACCAGATAAGAACAACAATCCAATATCTGTATGGATAAACAAGGCTTCCCTTTGCACACTGCAGAGTGTGCAATCAAGTGTGAATCGGGGAAAGCCAGAAATGGTGCTCTCAACCGCAGTTCCCGCAGGCATGGTCTTTTCCCTCCCTAACTTGGAGACCCCCCCTCTGCAGCCTCATTTCTTGGGCTCTGCCCCTGAGTCGCCCACCTCCAGGGTCTGTGGAGGCCAAGGCCAGTGCAAGGATCAGAGTAACCTGGGGAGACAGAGGAATGAGGAAACACACTTTCTGCCATTGGTGAAAAATGGGACTTACCCAGTCAACCATCTTGAAAGTAAATTCCTCGGGCGATGATGTTCTCCTCCTCTCTGTCCTGTGCTCACACCTCGTACCTTAATTTGAAACATTGCAATGAAAGACGGAGTAAAAGGCAAATCTAGATCAATTTGCATTCAATTGTGCACTTAGCAAAAAAATATGAAAAATAGGAGATGATCATTTTGTTTTAAATTTCAAAAGCAATCAAATGTTCTGTCAAGTGCTGCGTGTTGCTAGGACCCCTTATACCAGCCTCACCTTCCTTCTGCTGGGCTTTGGTAGAAGTGAAGAGTCACAGCTTATGACCAGTGAAGAAAGACTTGAGGGTGGACAGAGTGACTAGATCTGGCTTGTGTCATGCACAAAATGAGCAATCCGTGAATGGTGGAGATCCTTTGTCTTCAGCTCCCAGAGAGAAGGGTAAACTGAGTCCTGGGCTCAGGGCCAGTGGAAGGAAACAGAGGCAGACAGTCTCCTGATCTGGCGTGCCTGTTTTCACCGGACCGTCCTTTGATATGACAGCTGCCTTCTGTGGTGGGGCCACCTAAGAAGCACAGGGGGAAATATCTCAATCTGAGAACCAGACCCAGACGGAAATATGCTTTCAGGGAAGGGATGTGTCTTGCTGCTCATTGTGGTTTTACAATACACGAGCCTAGTTTATATAGCAGCAGCAAAAATGTGGCTCTGTATAATATTGTCATACTTAAGCTATGTGCATGTTTATCATTCCCTTACCAACAAACAGCTGGAGAAAATGGCTAAATGGGATGGGAGGAGGGAAGGGAGATGGAGGGGGAATCAAAACACCAGAATGGACAGCCTACAACCTCCTTGATAATGAAGCTCTAGGTAC
This sequence comes from Canis lupus familiaris, assembly GCF_011100685.1. Taxonomy (NCBI): domain Eukaryota; kingdom Metazoa; phylum Chordata; class Mammalia; order Carnivora; family Canidae; genus Canis; species Canis lupus. Next base: position 12,248,075 of record NC_049256.1, on the reverse strand, counting down.
AGTCATATGTCATTGGTTCAAAGTGTCATGACGCCTCCTTTTTTCTTCCAAACACAGAAATAAGGGTGGACATAAACCAGCACTGTGAAAACAAAGCAGATGAAGCTCAAGACTGTCTTTACCTTGATTTCTTGAAGTTCTGTTTTTGGCCTCTCTCCACATGGGGTCTTTGTTTTCTCTTTGCAGGTGCAAACTTGTAACTGCTTAGATTGCATCTACTGACTCTTCTCTTGGGGGGACTTGCCCCCCAAGAAGTGCAAGAGCTCAGATCGCACCTGCTAACTATTAAGATCCAGATCCAGCTTTGCTACCAAATCCCTCTGCAACCTGGGACAGGCCCACACTGCCTGAGCAGGTCTTTCTGCCCTGCCAAAGGCTGCTAAAGCAGGCAAAAGGGTTCAGTGGAGGTTTTGGGACTCTGAAAATTATGTCAAGCAAGAGCACTAGTCCATTGCTGTTTCTCAATAACTTATCTTTGCTCCTACCACCACCCCCTCGGCTGGGGATGATGTTTCCTCCCCGCTACCTACACACACCCCCTTCCCCTCTCTTCCTTAAGTCTTTTTTCTACAACACTCAGCTAAGGTATTGCCTCCTCCAAGAACCCTTCCCTGAAATCCTCAAGCAATCCTCTCTTACTGACTTCCCTCTTTGGATTCCTCAGTATCTCTTCCAGTTTGCCTGTTCAACTAAACCGAAAACCCTTTGGAAGCAGGAGCAATGTTTTTTCCAACTTTGTATCTCCCAAACTAGTCACCATGGTAGGTGCTCAGCTAATGAAGAGACAAATAACATTCATATACATCCGTAGCCACTTCACTAAACTGATGATACCTGCAAGATCAAGGTTTAAATTCCTATGTTAGTCCAAGAGCTGACCATTGGACACTGGGCCCAATCCAGGTGTCTTACAAAATACATACAACACCCAAGAGGGAAAAGAGCAATAGAAGGATCACTGTAACCTCGGTTTACTATTGGAAAGTCTATGTGTTTGGTCACACTCATAGTGTGTCAGTAGCAACCCTTTTGGATGAATGGTAAGATACCTGTTCATGTCATATATATGGTATATACTGGTATAAATATTATATGCTATTATAAAGCTTCCATACTGCACTAAATTCCACTGGATCCCCTAAATTGAGAGCACCAAAGACCACACAGGCCTCAGGTTATACTCCTCTACTTCTAGGAGTCTGGCAGTAAGTCCTGGTATTACTCAGGAATATTTGGGGGGGGGGGGAAGGGTCTCCAAATCTGTTTATTTCACTACCTGAGTTTAACCAGAATATTCAGTAGAGAAACACTACCTTTTTGGTTAAGAGGGACAACAGGATACAGAGATGCTGAGAGGGCCCGAGGCATTCTAGGTTATTCACAGTTAGCAGACACCAGTCTCTATCTACCTCCCACAAAACGAATCCTGAGGCTAACCGCAGGAAGGGTGAACCAACCCTTCTCCACCACCTTGTTAGTCAGATTACTTAACCTCGTTGAGTCTTGAGGACCCTTTGAGCTCATGAATGCAGACGTGACACTGTTGCTATTCAGGATAAAGTTAAGTGCCCAAGGGTTTCCTGGCTTCGCCTCTGCGTCTCTGAAGACTCAACTGTGGTCAAGAGTGTTCCACAGTTGTCCTAAGGGTGTCTGCTGTTTATTTTGGGTAGGTAAGTGCTGCCTTCATTCCTGGAAGCATAGGAAATGCTGGGGCTGCTGGGGATCACCTGGAACTCTTTAAATTAGAACAGTGTGAAGATATGTTGGAAGCCCTGGCACATTAAAGTGGGGGAGGAGGAGAAGCACCATAGTCTGCTCTGGATCTGGTGATAGAGGAATTAGAGCTCCCCGAAAGAGCAGTTAATAATCACTTTCCGTGTTGTAACCTAAGAGTAATGAACGTTGTAGCTTTGCTTGTTAATTGAAGTAGACAGAAGGCTAGAAAAGCCTCATGGTACGCCCCTGACATCAGGGGAGTATTTCCTCTTTGCTTATCAATAAGGGAGTGTCCGTTCATATCGTTATGGCTTATCCTAGGTTTAAAGCAGAGAAGTAGACAATATTCCTAGGAAAATCCTTGGGGATTAAATCTCCAGTCATTTATTGTGAACATGATTTCAGTGCTACATCTGGCACAAACCAATTAATGAGTGATCCATTTTGCCATCAAAATCTGAATATATCGCTGGGAATAAAAACAGACCAGAACAGGGGTACCCGAGTGGCTCAGTCGGCCTTGGCTGGGGTCATGATCCCAGGGTCCTGGGATGGAGCCTCATATCTTATTGGGCTCCCTGCTCAGTGGGGAGTCTGCTTCTCCCTCTCCCTCTGCCCCTCTTCCCACCTCTCTTTGTGCTCTTTCTCAAATAAATAAATAAAATCTTTTTTTAAAAAAGTACAATGGACTAGAATAAGCAATCATATGTGTGTATTTCTCTCCCTGTACTCAGGCTCTTACAGGAAGCTCTGGCATAACCAGGAGCCAATTTATTGGTTCATCTTGAGAAACTGTTGTCATAAGAAACAGAACGCTGGCCTTTCACAACATCCCTACCTGAAAATTTACAGGGAAAAGCCAAGAATTAACAGGAAGTGGGCTTGATGTTCCGGGAATCAGAACAAGAGGCTTAAATCAATAGAACATTGACAGAGTCAAAATAGCCCAGGACATCCATCTGATAACAGGAATAATTTTACCAACAATGGCGAAAAGAGTCTAATGACTATAGTCTTCTCATCAGCTGTTCCTGTTATGAATTTCTTTGTAATTGAAAAGTCCCAGCATCCCCAGCTGTTTGCCTCTTCCCCTAGACAGTGGGCCCATCCATGGGATCATGCTCCTGATTGCCCTTCTACTTCTCTAAGACGAATCAACCTCCTTCATGGGGCCCTCTGAACTATTCTCTTCCAGATACCTTTGCTTTAGATTCCTTCACCCACGTACCCTAGTCTGAAAAGGGGGTGCCCCAAACAACAGATAAGCCACAGAGAAGGAAAAAACACATAGTAAATTAGTAAACTGACATATTGGTTTATGTCTTGAGTATGGGGGATCTGTTGAAAGATGCCCTAGATTCATTGGAAAATTGGAAAAAAAAAATGGTTTCTACCTAAGAGATAAATTATAAGATCAATATATAGAATATGGAATACTTGAAAGTATTCTTAGTTCTGTGTTCACCAGAGACCCACCAGAATATCTCAAAGATGCCATGTGAAATTGTCTTTTCCCTCCAGCTGCCAGGCGAGGAGCTGGAACAGGACTGAAGGGTGACTGCCTAGCCTGAGGGCAGGGGCAGCTGCTGGTACAAACTCCAGGGCTGATGGGGAGAATGGCAGGATTGTCCTACTTCCTCTCCCATTTCCCTATACCCTGATATAAAATCAGAGAGCAGGAAGGCCCAGGTGTGAAAATGATTCATAAACAGTAGAGTGGTCTCCAAATGCAACGTAATTAGTGATAGCTGAAGTCTTCATTAGTGATCGTTTAAAAGACCTAAGGTTCCAAATAGTACAAGTGCTTTAGATCTTTATTTATTTATTTTTAAAGACTTTATTTATTTATTTATTCATGGGGGTGGGGGGCAGAGACACACGCAGAGGGAGAAGCAGACTCCCTGCAGGGAACCCAGGACCCTGGGATCGCAACCTGAGCCAAAGGGAGATGCTGGACCACTGAGCCACCTGAGCCAAAGGCTCAACCACTGAGCCACCTAGGCGTCCCGCTTTAGATCTTTAGTATGAAACTAACATTTTTTTAGTGAGCTAGTCAGGCCAGAGAGGACTATGATAAATGAATCCAAATTAAGGATAAAATCAGGAAAGGTGATCCTCGTAGAAAATCTAGTGAAAGCCAACACAAAATGCTTGGACTTACTCTTGACTGGGAATAACCATCTAATAACCATCTTTGAGGAGGTTTGTAAGTGTGTGCCAAGGGAGACTTCAGTAAGTCCATGGAGGAAGTATTATTCTGCAATTATTGGCAATTACATTGCATCTTGCCTGGGAAAAGGCTAGTCTTTAAAAGAATGGTAGACTACGTGGGGTCTGGATGCAGGGACTGGAAGACTGTGTCCATGTCCACTCATGGGGACCAGGGGCTACACTGGGTAGAGATAAAAGGATGCCCTAAGAATTTGTCTTAAGGTTCTGCTGGGATATATGACTGGAGGATACTATCTCAGTGGCTTTCAGACCTTTCAAGTATGGAGAAAACTTTTGAGAGAGAAGTAGCTTTTTAAAAATTTTTATTTTATTGTATTTTAATATTTTATTTATTTATTCATGAGAGACACAAAGAGAGAAAGAGAGAGAGAGAGAGGCAGAGACACAGGCAGAGGCAGGCTCCATGCAGGGATCCCAATGCGGGACTCAATCCCGGGACTCTAGGATCATACGCTGGGCCGAAGGCAGGCACTAAACTGCTGATCACCCAGGGATCCCCGGCTTTTTTTTTTTTTTTCAGATCTAAGAAAGTTCTAAGATTCCCCCCACAGGGTAATATCATTGTTCCTAAAAATTATATGCAAAATTCCCAACATTAGATTTGTGTCTTACAAGCAACAAGTTGTTCCCAAGGAGCTGAAGTTTACTACAAAAATGCTTTGGCACAATAGCTGACAATATATCTTCAACATTTCATGCAGGGTCTTTAATTTCATTTATTTTTTTCTCATGACAAGCATCTACTGGATACTTAAGATTCACCACTCTGACCAAAGACTCAATTGCATTAGGTAAATGACATCTATGTTTCTGGTTATTAGCTTGAGCATTTCATGTATCGCTTAGTTTTCTGCTTCCTTTTATAAAACAATCAGACTGAAAACAAAACAAAACAAGAAAGTTCAATAATCGCACAAGTATTAGAGCACAAAGATGACAACACAAAACCTGAACAGCTGACTATAGGCAACATCATAGGGCAGTAGCCGGAAGTGTACTAGTTGGTTAGTGTCGAAACTGAGTGCCCGAAAGGCCGCTTAGGAGTGCCAAAATACACTGTAGAAGAGTAAAGGCTAATCAAACCGTTCTCTTAGGATTGTTTCCTTGTGGAAAAATTATAGTAAAAAACCCCCACAAATATAATAACGTTTTGAAATAAACGCAGCAACATGGATCCACGAAAGAGCAGAGAGCAGATGTGAAACACTATTTATTCCATCTCCAGGTGTGATGCACCTGTAGCTCATATGGAATCCATGATAACATTAGTGTCCTGACATATGCTGCAATACTATTTCTCACTCTAAATTAATTTTCATTCTGTCTTCTGACTTGTCATCTGCACCTCATCAATCCAGGAGGAATGGAGAACGTCTAGTTTCAGAGCCTGCTGAGCTGAGCCCACTGCTGGGGTCAAGGCACCGACTGCTCTAAGGCAAATCCTCAGGGGTGGAGGTCCCATTTTAACATTTCTCTACTTAAATGCAGTCTATGATTATGGCATATGCTTAGAAATAAGCTTTATTATAAGCCTCAGATAAAATTAGTTTATGGAAAATAATTGAAGAAAGGCAATTTGTCTCCCCTGGACATGATTCATATCTCAATAATCATTGATAACAGGTGCATGTTTTTTCTTGTTGTACAACCTTGTCAGTGCTGCGAGACACCCCATGCTCTTACCCTCTAGGACCTCTGTCGTAAATTGATAATATACACAGCAATTGGTATATTTAGCTGAAAGCCAATGTCTCTAATAGCCCCGGATGCCCACCTTGCTCCCCAGTCCCAAAGGACGCTATATTACTATAAAGCCGAGTCTACATTTCACGATAGGGTTAAGTCAAAGTACAAGTGTTAAGGCATTATGGAAAAGTACTTGAAAACTACACCCCTAAAGCCAAGGAAGTAGTAGCTTTTTATTTTCGCAAAGATGTCTAACCTTATCAAAGTTTCGGAACAAAACTTTGGTTCATCAGTTCATCTGGCATCTAATGAGCAGAAGAACCAATGGTCTTTGCACGATAAAGTCAGATAGTATGTCACAAGCCATTTCCACATTTACTCTCTTGAAAAGATGCATTTGCAGGAAACACTGGCCGGAGAAAATGTGGCTAAGATGAAGGAACTGACAGCAAGGAATTCTGGCTTTAGGAAGAGGTCCTGAAAATAGCAGCCAGAGATGCTGAGCGTTTTGTATGAGGGCTCTTTGTAGTCAGGGGCCAGACAGGTAATTCCATTATGTGTAGATTTTCTTTGGCGTGGGTGCCAAAAAAGCTGTTGGGCTGATACCAAAATATCTACTTGACCGAAGCCAACCCTGGTCCCATCCATTGATGGATGGTCCTTATAGTAAATGAGAGGAGTTAGTTCATTTCCTACATGCTTATATACCAGGAAGAGTCCAGTCTTCCCGCATTGACTTCCTGCTTCATGCAACTAACCCAGACCATCCACTGGTTTCACAGACTTCAAGTAGCCTGGCTGGGCTTGCTCATCTAGGAAGGATTAAGATCAGAGACTGGCTCAGTCAGGTTGGTAGTGAGGACACCCCTGAAAACTACATCGATTCTTTGTTACACTTATGTCCCTGAGTACAGTTACAGTTTCTTGACCCTCCGTGACAAACGAATTGATAGTGTAGTGGAAGATTAACTAGAGCCCAATAAAAAGCAGAGAAGTTGTTTTTGATGAATGTACTTTGGCTAAAAACTCTAGGAGCCAGGAGGAATAAACTTAGCTTCTTAGAGAGGTTACATCTCCAAAATAGGACCCTTTGTCTCCAGGCTCACTCTTGTGAGTGAATTCATTGTCTATATAATGGTTTCTTCTGCAAGACTTTAGGGCAGGTTTTCTTTACACTGGTACTATGCACATTTGGGGTCAGAACACTTTTTATGGTGGAGGGGGGGGGGCTGTCCTGTGCATTTATGTTCAGCAGCATCCTTGGACCCCATCTACTCAATGCCACTCCCCCCACCCCAGCTGTGACCATCTAAAATGTCCCCCCGGTGGGGGGGAGGAAGAATGCAAAATCATACCCAGTTGAGAACCACTGATTTAGGACATTACTTAATAAATACATTTCATCTGTACCAATGATATCTCTTCTCCAATTCCTAATTCTCAAGCCTTCTGAAAGAATTACCTCTTGGGATGCCTGGGTGGCTCAGTGGTTGAGTGTCTGCCTTCGGCTCAGGTCATAATCCTGAGATCCTAGGATCGAGTCCTGCATCGGGTTCCCCACAGGGAGCTGCTTCTCCCTCTGCCTATGTCTCTGCCTCTGTGTGTCTCATGAACAAATAAAATCATAAAAAAAAAAAGAATTACTTCTTGTTCTGTAAAAAGAGACCAGATTTAGTTTAAACCACTTCCCCACCGACATTACTGGTCGTAAGGACAACACATGAATTGATTCAAATTGTTATCCCAGGATAGAGGTCTTAGAGAAAAGTGTTCCCATCCACACCTCCTGGAAAATGAAAACTGAAAATTCTTAAGTAGAGATCTGATGGAAGAATGAAATAAGTTAAATCCCAGCAAATACTCTTGAAAAATTCAAGTCGTATCAGAAAAAAATTTAGTAACACTTAACCGTCACCCAAAATCCCACCACGCAGGAATGGAAGCATTCCTGATGTTTGGCAGGCACTTTTCCAGACACCTCTCATGTACTTAGACAGGGATAAAGCCTGATGGATACGTGGAAGTTCCTTGACCGAATAACCCAGGATAAATTATCCCGTGATTCCACATTGACATTTACAAAAATGAAATTATACTCATGCAATTTTAAACAAAAAGAAGTCAATTGAATTTTCCAAGGAGACACTAAAAACTGAAGAAACTGATGAATTTCAGAGAAATGCTGCTTCACCACTAGAGAGACTGGTTCTTAAAAGATCTCCCTGAATTAAGAAAAGGTTTATGCTAAATTTTAAGGGTTGAAATTATTTTCTTAAGATTTTATTTATTTATTCATGAGAGACACACACAGAGAGAGGCAGAGACACAGGCAGAGGGAGAAGCAGGCTCCATGCAGGGAGCCCGATGTGGGACTCGATCCCGGGTCTCCAGGATCACGCCCTGGGCCAAAGGCAGACGCTCAACCACTGAGCCACTCCTGCGTCCCTGAAATTATTATTTTTAAACTGGAACTTTCAACATCAGGGAGTAGCTACTGATTCTCTAACAGAGAAGATGAGGAAGGAAGTTAGCATATTTTTTCCCACCCCTGTTCCTCCCAGCCCCGATTGGATTAGTAATAATATTTACATGTGACCTTCAAGTTCTGTTCTCTAGCCATACTTCCTACGGTTGTTGGGTCTCAGTTCCATTTTAAATGAATCCACAGCCTCTCAATTCCTGAATTCTTTATTTTGATTCATTTTTTATTTGGCTGGATTGGTTTTCAAGACACAGATTTTATTTGCAACAAGGACCCACAGATGCTGTATTTCTTGAGCTTTTCCACCCTTGATGATAGTCTCCCTGCTGCTCTCATACTCAAAGGACAACTTGGCCAAGGAGTCAGTTCTTGGGTGACCGTTCCTTGCCCTCACGCCTGTGTCTACACGATGATTGCTGGAGAGATGGCTGGTACCGACGGCAGCAACCTGAGTCCATGCGAGGTGCTGGAGCACATGGCACCACCCAGCTCCCTGGTCCCTTTCCTCAGGGAGTCATTAGGTGGCCTGTCGCTCTGGGGCCAGTCTCCTCTGGCTTCTCTACATCACCCACCAGGAACACAGCCACTTCTACATCTCTCAAAATGACAGCAGAAGCAGATCCTTGATCCTCTCCCACTGCCTTTGTCCACCTCCAGGGAACTCTTTTGGCCACTCTTTCCCTTCTGCCCAGTGTCTTCCCATGGCATCTAGAAGGTACAAAGCCATCTCTTTCTTCCCTTTCACTCAATAAGCCACCATTTCCATCTCTTCCAATCTTCTTTTCTGCTGAATTACCCCACTCAGGATCTGTGACCGAGTTCCACCCTTCGGACACACCTAGCTATTCACCAGGGTGCTGGAGACCTCCTTGTATACTCTCAATATCCCCACTGACTCCAAAAATGTGCATATGAAATAACTGAGGATTACTTATCCCATTATTCATCCTAACTTTCCAGTATTAAGCTATCATCCTTCAAAGCAGATAATCCCAACTTCTTCTTCACCTCACGTACTCTTGCCTGCTGTTATCCCTCCCCCAAATTTTGACTGTCCTTTCAGTCTACTAGACACATTTGAGCACATGAAAAGGCCAGACCGTATGAACAGTCATCTTGTTAGAGTGTGTCGAAAAGCTTCTCAAGGAGCACCTAGGTGGCTCAGTCGGGTAAGCATCTGCCTTCAGGTCAGGTCATGATCCCAGAGTCCTGGGATCGATCCCAGCATCAGGCTCCACAGTTGGTGGGAGTCTGCTCGTTCCTCTCCCTCTCCCCCTGCTCTTGCTCTCTCACTCACTCTCTCTCTCATATAAACAGATAGAATCTTAAAAAAAAAACAAAAAAAACCTCTCTAAATGGAGTACCCTACACATAATGGTATTCGGTAAATACTTGTTGAATAAAGGGATATATTGAGAATTCTATTGACATGTTCCAGGAAAGAAAGAATGCATTAGGGAATATAAAAAGTACATGAAAGATTAGGATATAGATATGTAATAGTAATAATAATTACTAGTATTATAATAAATATTAAGTGAGTGCTCCTCATGTACATGGCAACCTCTTTAAGTTGTATGTGTAAGTGGTCTTGGTCAATCTTTACAACATTCCTAGGACAGAGGTACTATTATTGCTCCTGTGTTTTTTTTTTTAAGATTTCTTATTTATTTATCTAACATAGAGAAAGAGCGTGTGCACAAGTAGGGAGAATGGCAGAGGGAGAGAGAGAAACAGGCTCCCCGTTGAGCAGGGAGCCCGACTTGGGGCTCCATCCCAGGAACCTGGGATCATGACCTGAACCAAAGGCAGATGCTTAACCACCTGAGCCACCCAGGCGCCCTATTGTCCCTGTTTTAAGGTGAGGAAACTGAGATATAGAGAAATTAAGGAATTTGCCCATGGCCAGAGCTAACAAATGGCAAAGTCTGGCCCTGAACCCAGGAAAAGCAGGAGATGCTCTATATGGACTATTTTGAAGGAAATGGGCTTCTCTTCGTCTTGACAAAGGTTCGCAAGGGCTTAAGGAACCATCAATTAAAGTTTTGGTGAGAACTACTGAGCCACCCATCTGTGATAATGAAAGACCTCCAACCACCCCAAGATTTAGAGGGTTCCCGTGTAAATGTCCCAGACAGAAATGCACCTATCCACATGTGACCTTAATGCACACTCTTCCAATCCAACCAAACGATGGCCTCATGATGTCGAAGGCCAGGAATGTGAGCTGGGGAGGAGAATATAACAGCCCGCTTTCACTTTCCAAGCACCAGCCCGCCAGCCCAAGACGGCTCTCTCTGCTGTGCACTCTCCACAGCCCAAGAGGGCCATCCATGTGCCAGACAGATTAAACACTCGGGGAATTTGATACGATCACTCCTGGGAGGGGTTTTTTCCACTACTCTCTAATCCAGTGAAGCCCGGGCTGGCAAAGGCAGTTGAATTGAAAGAGTGACTAAATGTGCAGAGTCCTTGGAGGTTAGAATACAGTCTGTCTACGAGAGGAAGGCATTTTGCCTTTAGTCTGTCTGGATTTCTAATATCCACTGCAGACTATTAATCATGCAGACCAGACTCTTGAACTTCTTTGAATTGTTTTACATTTAATCAGAACCACCAGCACCAACCCCCCCCCAACACACACACACACACACACACACACACACACACACACACACACACAAGCTACAAAATCCTGCCTGATTATCTGAGTTAAATGATTTTAAACATCGAAGCAATGGTTTATCTGGAACATATACCCCACATTGAGCATATGTTTAATCACTTTTAAATGGCCTTGAAACCAAAAATGCGATTGCTATGCAGCGCATGAAATCATGAGAATTAAAAATTAGCCAAGGACTTATCGTCCATTTCCTTCAGATTCCTTGCTAAACTATTAGTTATCCTAGATTTTTCACCATCAGGAATACTATGGGGGGCGGGAAATGGAATTAATTTCTTTTCTACAGGACCATTTCCATGTAATTTTATTGGGTGAGAATCTGGCACAGAGTCTACACTTCACTGGAAGATTCCGTACGGTAACATGTCACCTGATTTTATTTGTGACCTTCATATAAAGCAGATGTCATGCATCTATCTGAAGTCCAGGAGTATTGCTTTCCTTTGCTCTTCCAAAAACCTCTTTTCCATGTACTTGCGAGGCTTTACATTATTTTATTCTGTTCACAAATCTAAATTGTGTTTAACTCAAAGAGTTTTTCTATTTTGGTTTTCTGGGCTGCGCGGATGGAAATGCTTTTTTCTATCCTGAGATAACAATTGAAGCCAAATTGGAAATGTGGAGTGCTAGCCAGGTTCCAGAATAGTCTTAATTCCCCATTCCAACCACACATAAATTCCTACACTCGCTTCAAGCAGGGAATCTGGGGAGCAAATGAAGTCCATGTTTTCCTTCGTCTACCCTCAGAAGGGTAGATTGCGTATTTCCACCTAAGGGCAGGGAGGGAATCAAGACCCACATGCTCTTGAATGCCCGGTGTGGGAAGAAAAAACAGAGCAAACATTTACCTGGGCCAAAAGAATGTTGCCACAAATCTGTCAGCAATACAGCCGCCAGAAGTTTTCAAGGTGCAGAAAAAGTAAATCTTTAAAGCAAAGCCTCTTTCGTTTTCTTTTGGGAACTTTCTGTGAATTTCCTCTTGCCCTGTCCTGGTCATCTGAGAGCTAGATCGACTCACAGCTACCAGCATGTGGGCCAGCGGGCTGCCTCTGCTCGGGGCGGTGATCCTGGGGTCCCAGGATCGAGCCCCCCATCAGGCTCCCTGTGGGGGATCCTGCTTCTCCCTCTGCCTATGTCTCTGCCTCTCTCTGTGTGTCTCTTATGAGTAAATAAATAATCTTAAAAACAAAACAAAACAAAACACAGCCCTTTGCAAATCTGGTCTATGCACACATTCGGTGCTAAATTTCCGTGTTGGAGAATTCTCCAGAATACTTAAGAAAAACCTTGTCTATTTCTTTATGAGAACTGTTTCAAAGTCAGATTAAGTTGAGGCATTTGGGAGGTGGTTAAGATGGAGGTTTCTTCCAAGGAGATGAGCTCCAAATTGAACATAGGGTGAGACAAGAATCTAACATATCACAGCAACCATTGTGTGGTGGTCCGCAAGCTTCACCGCTGAGCCAGTGTGATCTTTCACTGCCCAGGCTTTGTCTATTTGGAGATTTCATTGGAGCAAGAATACAGGGGAAAGAGATAAAAATGAGGTAAAAACAAAGCGTAAGTTATCAACAACCACCGTATATTCTGGATTTCCCATGACCTGTGTTCACATCATCTCTGCAGTGGTTTCCATAAAATAGTCATACTGGCCAGGTAGGTTGTCTCCATTTTAATTAGAAAAATTGAAATTATAAACTAGGTACAATTTATAAAAGAAAGGATACAATTTAACTGCTCTTTGAGGGCAATGATTGTGACACATTTATCTTGTATTTCTAGTGCCTTCATGACATACAGGAAATAAAAAGGGCTGTATGTATGTTGAATGAATTAATTAATTAATTAAAATGGATAAGCTATTTTACCCCTATTACTGGCTTTTAGGCATAAACTAAGCATCTAAAGATCCGAGTTCTAATCCTAGCTCTGCAAAGCACTATTGAGAAAGTCACTAAGCCTGCTCAAGACTCAGTTTTCCCATCTATAAAATGGAGCTCCTAACTTCTTTTACTCCGCTTATATTACAGTTGTTACACAGACCAACTAAGGTGCTGAATGTGAAAATGCTAGGAGACCAGAAAAGACGAAGGCAACTGTAAATTTTATCATACTTTTAAATTTTTTTGATCATTATTTATCATTATTATCATTAATTATGACTGCTCTAGTACTCTAGGTTGCTCAGGCTTCTCAAGTCTCGCCAAAAAGGAAGTTGCAAGTAGCCACAACAAATCTCACGTTGCATCTGAGCTTACCTTTCAAATTGACTTAATTTTTATAAAAATTGAAACATTACTCATAATGTTGCATGCTTTGTCCCCATAGTGAGCCAACCACAGCACAATCAAATTCTGGAAATTTGATAGCACCACCCCCAGGAAGAATTCATCAGCAACACACACGCACACACACATACACAGGTATGTGCACGCCGATACCACATATTCTTAGGCACTGAGAATGTTTGATAGGGGGGTGTGAAGAAGATGCACCCCCAGAAAAATTGAGAAATTGTTTGTCTTCTGTGACTAGCAAACTATCTTCTTCCTCTTCAATGCCAACCCCACTTCCTGATGCCCAGGATCCTCAAGGTATTCAGGACCCTCCAAACGTGTTCCTGCACTTGGACGGCTCCTGCCAGTCACTTTTTGCTCAAAGGCCACAGCTGGTTGGCAACGAGTGGGGCAAGAAATCATCATCTTCTTCATCTTTGCAATCTTCATCATGTATTAAACATTTATTGTGTGGCTTTACATTCATCATCAATTTTTTTAACACTTTTGACAGAGAGAGCTCGAACGTGTGCATGTGCATGCACACATGCGTGATCTCCCATTAGCAGAAGGGGCAGAGGAAGGGAAAGAGAGACAATCTTAAGCAGGCTCCATGCTCAGTGTGGAGCCCAATAGGCTCCATCTCACGACTCTGAGATTATGACAAGAGTCCGACCCTTAAATGACTGAGCCACCCAGGCAACCCACATTCATCATCAATTTTCATTTTGACAGCAACACTATGAAATAAATATTATTGGCCCCATTTTACAGATGGACAACCTGAAACTTAGAATGATTAAGTAATTTACCCAATGGCTCATGGCTTTCAAATAGTAGAGTCTGGATTTGAAACCTATTCCAGCAGATTCTAAGTCCACCTTGCTCTATGACTGCCTTCCCAGGTGTTTCTATTACAGGACACTGTTGGTGTGCTAGGGGAGAGATTTGCAAGGAGGAAACAGGCCTTTTGGGAGCTCCTCTGTGTACATTTTTTTTTTTAATGATAGCCACACACACACACACACACACACACACACAGAGAGAGAGAGAGAGAGAGGTAGAGACATAGGCAGTTGGAGAAGCAGGCTCCATGCACCGGGAGCCCGATGTGGGACTCGATCCCGGGTCTCCAGGATCACGCCCTGGGCCAAAGGCAGGCGCTAAACCGCTGCGCCACCCAGGGATCCCTGTGTACATCTTTTACTCTGTTCATTACTATTAATCCTCCTGTTAAACTCTTCCATAGGTGGTTCAGTCGGTTAAGCATCTGCCTTTGGCTCAGGTCATGATCTCAGGGTCCTGGGATCAAGCCCCACATGGGGCTCCCTGCTCAGCAGGGAGTCTGCTTCTCCCTTTGCCCCTGCCCAACCCCTGTGCACATGCTCACTCGCGCGCACACACACACACACTCTCAAATAATTAAATACAATCTGTAAAAGAAAAAAAAATACCTCTTCCATACACATGGTTGACAAGGCTAGACCTGGAGAAATACAAAGGAGTTAATATTTCCATAATGTAAGTGACTACTAATGATTTAAGGCCCTTTTACAAGGTTACCTGTGTTTTAAAAGAAAAGCTAAATTAATGAGCTCCTAACGGTACCATTTCTGCCACTGAGGCAAGCAGATGGAGAAGCAGCTTTGTTTCTTTGGGGTTTTTTGTTCATTTTTGTTAGTGTTTGAAAGGGCCAATCACTGCAATTGCGCTCCTAATACAACACCACTTAGGTGATCATCCAACCTGATCCCTCTAAGGTTTGACAGGTCGGTATTGTTTTCAGTGTCCTCATCCTAGATGTAATAATGACTGGTTAATATCAATATTTGCTCAGTCTTTCTTAAAACAATATCTACCTCTATTATTTGGCAAATCAGAAATTATGTTGATATTCCTAAAGTCGTGGCTTGTTTTTCTAACCCCAGGGAAGGTGAGGGAGTGTGTTTCAGAC
Source organism: Canis lupus familiaris (assembly GCF_011100685.1). Classification (NCBI taxonomy): domain Eukaryota; kingdom Metazoa; phylum Chordata; class Mammalia; order Carnivora; family Canidae; genus Canis; species Canis lupus. The sequence continues at coordinate 12,233,043 of NC_049256.1, read as the reverse complement.
CACACATGTCTATGTGTTCTTTTTATAGGGTGTCTTTTTTTTTTTTTTTTGCTTTGAGTAAGAGCATACAAAATTCCATCGTATATACACAGTTGATTTTGCTAATAATAATGCATGCCTCAAGCTCTAAGATTAAGTTACTATATGTACTCATAACATTACTCACAAGGGCACTCCTTTGTAAGGCTGATTTTGGGAGGACAGAACTAAAACTTACCTTCAAAGTCCACCCCTATCCCATCAAGCTTTCGTGGGCTCCTGTGGGTCTCAAAGATATGATCAGATACTTAATGCACAAAAATCTGAAAAAATAATTTTCCTTTTAAAAAACTTAGGACTAATCATTTCTGCCCCTCTTCCAAGTCGGCCTTTGGAGGTGAAAGGTCATTCAGCTTAGGTCAACTGGGAAATGTTTTGGAGTAACGAGGTTCCAGGTCATGTGTACCTTCCACAAATACCTTCCTTGCAGAAACAGTGCTCTCTGCAAAGGCTCTCAGAGCAAAGGCAACGGGAGGAGCCCTCATACTGCCAGAGGATTCTATTTTGTAAGGCTTCTCAGCTCCCCCGGGGTCACTGGGTGAAGAGAGGAAGGGATGCCCCATCTGATGTAGCACAAAGGCCAAGCATGTTTCCCTCCTGAACTCCTTCCCATGTCTGGCTCCTTCACATAAACTGTTCAGATCTGGGTCATCTTTCCAGGTCTCCCTCCATCCAGCACCCTGAGACACTCCTGGAACCCCCTCCACACACACACACACACACACACACACACACACCTCCAAAACACCAGCAGCATCAAGTGCTAACAGAGAGAAATGAGGTGTGCGTTTTCTGGTTTCATATTGTAGCTCCTCTTGCTCCTGTTACAGCCGAAATAACATGTGCAATGCCAGAAGCCTATGAAGTAATAAATAACCTCTCCCCCAGACGTTCACCAGCTTTACATTGCTCTGAGGCATCATCAGCCCTGAGAGCTTTATGACTCCGTGTCCTCGGATCTGAATAGACATCTCCCCTTCTGAGAGTTTAATGACCTCACTCAGCTTCACACTCACTCCGGGAGGGAAGTGTGGGCATGGTCAGCGAGGAAGGGAGGGTGTTGTCACCACCTGCGTGGCTTTAGGTTGTTCAGGACCTCGACCTTTTGTCCAAATTCCAGAAGAACACAGATAGAGAACTGGCTTCGAAAGCAGGTCAGATGGCAAAAATGCTTCTTCTCATCCATAATTGAATGACACGAAATTTCGATGTAAAGAGCACATTAAAACCCACAAAACCACTTCCCTTCAAATTCTTGAGAGCAAACATGGTAGATTATTAAGTGAGGCTTGCTGTAAGTAAAATTCAGAGAAGAACATTCACACCTTCCACGGCAGGGCCCATCTGGGGTGCAGGGGCCCAGCTCTCACATTGCTATCTTGTGAGGAAAATGTTAACATGCAACTAGCGTGGCTGGGGTAAACCCCTGAGCCTCCCCGGTCGGCACACAGCACCCTCAGAGCATCCTACTGCTTAGGGCTCAGAGTCCTGTAGATATGCGTTGATGCCTAGAAATGGAGTGTTGTACCTGCCATGGGATGCTGCGATGAAGTTTGGGTTTGTCTGCATTCACTTGGGACTTTGTTACTACATGATTTGTTTAGAAAAAGGTCCATGGTTGTGTGCTACAGGAAGTTGTGTGCTTCCTCTTTCAGGATATGCCAACTCTGTAGAAAATTATCATTTGTGGTTATTACCAGTTATTTATACCTTGGTGTGAATAAAGGCTGTGAGAATCAGGTTTAAAAGCAAAAGGATGGACAAAAGGACACTTGTCCATGAACAAAGTATTACTCACTAGAATAGGAGACAAGGGATAAAAAAGATAACCTTTTATGCTACTCGATGAAAACACACACACACACACACACACACACACACACACAAAGCATCTCCATTGTGCCCAGTGCTCCACTGGGCTGCTGACAAGGCAGAAATGAAGAGCTTCAGTTCTCATCCTGTTGAGAGTTTTGCTTGGGACCTGCTCTATTGTTGGGTTGAAATTCGACTGAGCAAATGTCTCAGTGAGGGCTTCCAGGCAGGCCTCAGGAGAAGAGGTTGCAAGAAAGAAGTAGAACAAAAGGAAAGGGATAAGGAGCAGTGTCTAGAGAGGAGACATGGATAGAAAGACCTGACATTGGTCAGAAAACCAGTCTGTTGATGGGGGGCTGTGGAGACAGACCCAGACTAGAGTTCTGGAGGGTTCCTTCCAGGGTTGTTTCTATAGAATTGTGGACCCTCCAAAGCATTCTTTCCTCTCAAGGTCCTGATTTTCCCATTAGATGAATGAAAAGGGTAGAGTTCACTGGGGTTCTCATCTAGGGGCAATTCTTCCCTCTTGGGTTATTTGCCAATGTCTTGAGACATTTTTGGTTGTAAAAACTGGGGGGAGGCCAGGGATGCTGCTGAAGACCCTAGAGTGTACAGGACAGCCCCCCAGTAAAGAGTTATTCCGCCCAGAAGGTCAATGGTGCCAGGGCTGAAAAACTCTGGGCCACACCATTTGAAGGGTCTGTTAATCTCTGATAAAATCCACGTGGTTGGTGGAACGGCCCACCCTAGGACTGGTCTGGAACCAGGAGTTCAGCGGCCATGTTTTGCATTTTTCCAAGGGCCTGAGAGCCGACATTGACCCATTATACTTACCTAACCTGCCTCCTTTGCTGGCGTTCATGAGCACGTGTCCAACATACTCAGAGCTTGACCAATGCTATTCAAAGGGAGGTTTGGCCTATGGTAAAGTTGGAAGGTGCATAGAAGTGGCCAGTCAGCAAATATGCCACCCACCTGGGGGGTGCTCTGAATGTGCCCAACGCATGATGTCACCTACACCCATTCATACTTGTTGATATTAAAAGGATACTTCAAGAATACTCTTTTGAACTCACAGAGTTTATGACAAGCATACAGTGCAAGAAATAAATATCAAAGAATACCATGGAAGAGAACACCATGCCACCTACACTTCTTGGTAACTGTTCGGTGAATACGGCCAACCACAGTGGGGGTACCCCTCTGCTTTTAGAACTGGCTGGAGAGGTTCCAAGTGTCATAGAACCATTCTGCTCTCCTGTCACAGGCACAGCTGGGAAGAGAGGAACAAATGAGAGAAGAAAAGTGCCAGTACTCCGAAGGTCTCAACAGGAAGACTCCAGCTGGAGCTGGAGCTCTACCTTGTCAGGTGTTTGGCATAGGAAAGGTGGTTCTAATGGCCAAGGTCATTTGGCTTTTGAGTTGGCCTGCATTTCCCTACTCCTCTTAGGCCTGCAATATCTACTCGGGACTCTGTGGAACTGCCACCGTTCAGTCAGGATACCCTGTGTCCTCCCTCTAGCAGTATCAGTACATAGTGACAGGTACTCTTTCCACCTTGCTGCACCATCAAGACCCCCATGCTCCGGGATGCCAGGGTGGCTCAGCGGTTGAGCAATCACCTTTGGCTCAGGGTATGTTCCTGAACTCTCAGGATCAAGTTCCATGTTGGGCTCCCTGCATGGAGCCTGTTTCTCCCTCTGCCTGTGTCTCCGTGTCTCTCTCTCTCTCATTCTCTCTCATAATAAATAAATAAATAAATAAATAAATAAATAAATAAACAAACAAACTTAAAAAAAAAAAAAAAGAGACCCACATGCTCCGTAGGCATGCTGATTGGAAGCTAGGGCTGCTCCTCTTGGATTTCTCTGAAAGGGCAGCAGAAAAAGTCATCAGGAAGGATGGGGAATATGGATTTCCCTCAACTCTTGCCCAGTTACTAACATAGCCTCCTAACTGGTCTCCGCACAGCTATCTGGTTTCCCTCTGCTCTCTTCTGACCTGTATGGCCAGTGATTCTTCCACATTCAACATCAAGTATGTTGCATTCCTACTTAAATGCATGGAATGGCTCCATAGGGCTCAAGGTGTTAGGATAGAAGTCCCTAAAAGATTCCAAAATGCCTTGCATGGATCCAACTGCTACTATCTCTCAAGCATGATATCCCTTCATGCTGTCTATGCTCCAGACATACAGGCTTTCTTTCAGTTCTTTGAATGCCCCCTGCTTCCTTCTGCCACTGGGCTTTTGCACATATTATGCTATCTGTCTTCTATCCTCTTCCTATCAGGCCTTCACCACCCCCTTGTCAGGTGGTTAATTCTATTTTCCTTGCAGAACTCAATTCAACCACTGCCTCCCTCACAAACACCACGTCCAACCGCACCTACTAGGTCATTCCTCATATACTGCCCTTCCTGGGACCAGGTGTCTCTTCTTCATTGCTCTTTACACAATTGCAATTTTACATTAATGTATGCATTGGTGTTTAATAAAGATCTACTCAACAAACAAATGAATGACTTATTCCCTCCTCATGTGGAACAGGGGCTCTGACTATGCATTCCTATTTCTGTCTCTTTGATGGTTCAATCTTTGCAGCATGGGAAGCTGTTGGCTTATATCTGCCCATCAAGAATTCCCCTGCCCTGCCAGCCCTGTTCACCCACTCTCCTCTGTGAACAATTCTCGCATCTCCCACTCCCCACAGAATTTATTCTTCCCTGTAGTATGTTATTGGATCACACCTTGCTTTGAATCAGGATCAGTTGTCAACATGTTACTCTTCGTTTTTGGATTCTAAACTCATCAAGAAAAGAGACTCAGCCTAGCACACTGTTCTGCAAAATTCTACATGCTCAATAAATCTTCATTAAGCTGGAATGCCGGTTGTTAAAGCTCTGGTGATAGGAATAATCTCAAGTAGCAACTCTAAGATAACACTAATGCCAATGGTGTTCCACTCACTCAGCTTCTCAGGGAGGTTATGAATGGAGATGAGAAGTTCTGTCTCGATGGGGGAAGAAAAATTAGGTATGTTGTGTGCATCCTTTATCAGGAAATTGCTATTATCTTTGAAGCCCAGTTTTCTCCTCTTGTTTCAGATGGCTGTCCTGGCAGTAGCACTGGTTCTCTGCACATATGGTTGTCATATTTAGCAAATAAAAATACAGGACTTCCGATTACATTTGAATTTCAGATAAACAAATATTTTCTTGTGTAAACATGCCCCCCTAATTAAATGGGATATACTTATACTAAAAAGAATTGCTCATAATTTATTGGAAATTCAACCATAACTGGTCATCCTGTATTTTATCTAACAACCTGAACCACATGCTTCTAACATATGGTTAAAGATGCCATGATATTAACTGGTGGTTCCAAATGACAACCCAGGAAAAAAAAGAATACCGGTACAAAATAATCAGATGAATCTAATTCAGCCTCAGTGTTTATTCATTATGGCATCTTATCACTGCCTGAGTCATCATTGTCTGAGAGGAAGAGTGATGGATCTATTTTATTCTTTGTATACAATCCTTAGGATGCCATTGCATTGACATACGTACTCAAAGCCTACTTGTGTCACTGTCTATTACATTCAAGAAGAAGGAATAGACTTTGGTGATCATTTTTATAATGTTTCCACATAAGATTTATTTTTTAAAAAATATTTTACTTATTTATGCATTAGAGACACAGAGAGAGGGAGGCAGAGACACAGGCAGAGGGAGAAGCAGGCTCCACGCAGGGAGCCCGGTGCGGGACTCGATCCCGGGTCTCCAGGATCACGCTCTGGGCCGAAGGCAGATGCTCAACCGCTGAGCCACCCAGGCGTCCCTCCAAGAGAAGATTTAGAGTTAAATTCTAAAATAATACCATAGTTTCCTATGCACAAAATTCTACATTAGAAGAATGGAAAAGTGGAAACCAATTTTGAAGATTTTAGATAAGTTGCCATGAATATTCACGATGTAAGCCCACATCACATGTGTTTGTCCCAAAGCACGGTGTTGTGCAGGGAAAGGAAAAAGCATATATTCTCCAGCAATTTTCCTGGAGACCTAGGACTTTTCGGGGAAAAGGACATAAAAGTGAAAAATGAGCCATCCACCCTGATCAAATTTGTCCTTCAGAAATCACAACCGCTACAGAGCGCTTACTCCCCGCAGCCTCCGTGGGGGAGGCCAAATTCTTGTAAGTGGGGAGGTTTTGTTTGATTTCATTACATCTTTTCCTCCCTGACAATCCTGCAAAGTGAGACTTTTCTTTTTATCATTATTAACAAGACATAAAACTCAGTTTGATGTGACAAGTTTTTATGAGTTGAGTGACTGCCCACATGTGCGAATGTGACAAAACCAAAATAGGACATTGGCTGGAAGAGAAACGAAATGGGAACTTATTAGGACTAAAGTTGGAGCCTTTCCCTTGACCATAACCTGATCCTTGTCTACAAGTTCTTGAAAGAACATGTCCTGGCTTCCTCGGGACTCAGCTGTTTGCAAGAATTCTTCTTAGATAATTAAGACAAACTTAAACATTCCTGTGTTCCTACTATTTCCCTAGAAGATAATTAGGTGACCATTGGTAAACATTAAAAACATTAGTTCAAAGCCTAGTTTTCCAAAAGAATGATCTCTGTGTTGAAATTCAATGTATTCCTATCATCTGTTTCTTCTCTTTCTTCTTTCTTTCTTTCTTTCTTTCTTTCTTTCTTTCTTTCTTTCTTTCTTTCTTTCTTTTTCTTTCTTTCTTTCTTTCTTTCTTTCTTCTTTCTTTCTTTCTTTCTTTCTTTCTTTCTTTTCTTTCTTTCTTTCTTTTCTTTCTTTTTCTTTCTTTCTTTCTTTCTTTCTTTCTTTCTTTCTTTCTTTCTTTCTTTCTTTCTCTTTCTCTCTTTCTTTTCTTTCTTTCTCTCTTTCTTTCTCCCCCCACCTCGTCCTCCCTCCCTCCCTCTCTCTTTCTCCTTCTTTTTTTTAAGGATATGTTGGTCCAGAGTACAAAACCAATCCACACACAAAAACAAACCAGATATTTGAGAGACAGAGCTTTTTCTTGGAAAACAGAACTTGGCCAGGCTAGAGATGAGTTTCTCTTCGATATTTGCCACTTCCAACTTTGCATATTAAGACAGTAATGCCTTGCATGTGTAGAAGGTTCTGCATAATTAAACAGTGTAAGTGACGTGTAACTAAGATAGCTATTACTCTGTAGCGTTTCTTTGACCATGGAAGGGGTTGCTTCCAGGAGGCCTGGGAAAAGGTCAACCATAACTTCCAGGGTCTTTAACGCCAATTTGCAGTGAATCATGTTTTAATGTGTGTCTGTGATTGTGTGTGCGCTGGGGCAGGGGGAGGGGATGCAGGGAGTGCCTGTGTGTGTGCGTTAATTCATCTCACTCCGTCTAAAGGCAAGGACTGGCCCACTAGGACCCTCAGAGAATTATATTAGCACAGGTTTGCTGAGGCATTCCAATTAAGAGGAGATAAATGAGTTACCATGAGATGGAGACGTGAGAGCTGGTTCGGATATTTCAAAAGGAACCTCCTGCTTCTTCACTTGATTGGCACCCTCTTAGAGCCTCCAAGGGCCTTTTTGGATTTTTGTGTTCATCTGTATTCTCAGCTGCCACTGGGCCAGAAAGTTCATGACATGTTCAGGCTGGTAGAAAATGAGAACACCAGTTGTCTCTGGAGAGGCCTTGACTGCCACTGCCAAGGCTCGCAGGCCAGACCTGAACCGAAGATCTAGCGGGGGCAGGAGTGATGGGGGGTGCGGTGGGGACACTACAATAGCAGATGAGGCTCCCATTCAGGGCCTGGGAGCAAAATGCAACCTGTGGTTGACTGGAATCAAGTAACAGGGCCTCCAACCAAGGGGCAGAGCAGCAGCTCCAGGTTTGAGAGCCATTATGTGAAATGAGAGCTGGAGTAAGGCGAGAATCATGCCCTTTACCCCCGCCAGACACACGCATATTTGCACAGATGCATGAACATGCGCATGTGCATGCATACATGCACACACATACACACACAGGCTCAAGTTGTGGCAGGAAGCAGCACAGAGCAGCACAGAGCCCACGGCAAACATACCCCTGGAATTGAGCCATAGAGAAATTAGTGGAAGACTCTGGGCAACCAGAATACAAAGGGTCACTTCTTTGCAGAAACACCCGAAAAAAAGGACCATATTCTTCTATGAGACCATGCCTATTCCCAGTTTTGCTTTGTTTCCCCCTTGTAGCCCTGCCCCTAAGTCCCTGGAGGGGTGAGCGCCTGTCTCTGGGGTTTGAGACTTTCACGGGTCACTGGAACCTACCGAGAGGGAGGGAGCCAGACACAAATTGGGAAGCCTGGAGTCAGGGTCCAACTGGCTCTGCTCCCCCAACAAATCACTTCTACGGGAGCAGCCCTCCACCTGTTCCACCTCCACCACCGGGCTCCTCATCTGGGTCTTGCCTGCCTGGGAAGGGAGAGAGAACCAGGAGAGCTGAAGGTGCTTCTGGATGTAACTTCTTCAGAAGGAGGGGACCTATTTCTCCTCCAGCCTGGAGTTGAGCTCCTCACTTGACTACTCAGCACTCTGAGGTCCGGTTTCATCTCCCTGAAATGTCCCCATCGCAGTTATCCCATTAACAGAGGGCAGCAGCCCAAAAAAAGGTGATTTTTTGCAAAACAACAACCATTAAAAACAAAACCCCTTTAATCTTTTAAAATCCAAATTAAGAAGATGCCAATCTCTCACATAACCCATCATCTCCTTGGATCTCCTTAGAGCTGGAAACTTCTGGAGACATTTCCACAGGTGGGAGACCCAGACACAGTAGCTGGAGAAACGAGAATATGGCACATGGACCCACAGTTAAAGATCAGAGTTAAAGTTAGCAAGGAATTTGCAGGTGTGTGGTTTTACTCCTTAATCTGGCGAGAAGTGTCCCCTGTGAGGTTGTTAACCAGGGGGCTGGGCCTGGGGCCTTATGACATTGATTTGCAAATGAGAACTCTGAAAGGTGGTAAAGTTGAAAGGCAGATGCTTCCGTGCTCAGAGCCATGAGGGTGGAGGTGGGGGTGGGTGGGCTGTGCCCACTTCTAGAATCTCAGAGCTAGAGTCACAGTACGTTCCCCAACACACTTACCCTCAGGGGACCAAGACTGGCAAGCTTAAAGACTCTCACTGGACTTGGCTAACAGGTCTCTTTCAGGGACCAGGGGGAGGAGGGATCCCTACTGGGGGAACATTAGCACCCTGGGGAGGAGACACCTGAGCACTTAGGAGCCTAAGGCTGGCAGTGGAAAGCTCTTTGGTGGATTCAGAATGATTCTAGGTACTAGCAGCCTCCCTCCCCCCTTGGTGTGTTAAGGACGCACACAATGATGCTGAGGAGGAGGGGAGATGCTGGAGGCCACTTTGAGAAGGACCCTCACCGAGGGCGGCCGGTGGAGGTTCCAGCAAGGCTCACGTACAATGGTCTTCTTTCCGTGGTGTGTCAAATTGAATTTAGGATTTGGCTACTGTGCTTGTCGTGGGGCTCTAATTCTCATCCTGAGCCAATATTTTGCAAAATTTTACAACTGGGCACCGTCCTTCACCTCCAAGGACAGTGGCCATTTGGGAGAAAGACCAGCAGGGGCTGGTGGTGGCGGTAGGCTCTGCGGTGGGTTGGAGAAAGCCTGAGTCCCTGCAGACCTCGCCCAGCCCTCAGCCAGTCCTGGGCTGCTTTCCTCAGACTCTTAATAAATGGAAAGGAAATGAACTTCTGCTTTGTTTAAACCTATCTTAGGGTTTTTCTGTCCATCACTCACAGTCAAACCTAATGCCACAGGACTCAATAAATACCTGAATGGGGATGCCTGGGTGGCTCAGTGGTTGAGTGTCTGCCTTTGGCTCAGGTCGCGATCCTGGGGTCCTGAGGTCGAGTCTCCCATCAGGGTCCCCACAGGGAGGTTGCTTCTCCCTCCACCTATGTCTCTGTCTCTCTCTCTCTCTCTCTGTGTCTCTCATGAATAAATTCATAAAATCTTTTAAAAAAATACTCCCTGAGTGACCAACTGACCTATTGGGTGATTCAATGAAAAAAAAAAAAAATGAATGGATGGATGGATGGATGGATGCAGCCCTGGGTGCCCAGCTCTTCGTGCTAAGCCCTACCCCACATCGAGGCAATAACAAGACAGACACGGCCCCTGCCCCCGTGTGCCTACAACCTCCTAAGAAAGCCTGACTTTGAACAAGTTGTAACAAGTGTGATGAACTGTTAAGAGAAGTGTGGTGTGCAATGGTGGTATATAACCGGGCAGCTCCAGCACGATATGCAGAGTGATATTCCAGATGAATCCTGAACACTGAACAAGAGTCAGGAGGGAGAGTGGTGCCCGCCTTGCAGTGACGGGCAGCATGTGGCACAGAGGAGCTATAAAAGGCCAGTGTCTGCAGCCCTGCATTCCAGGGGACTCACAAGGGGGAGAGCCGAAGAGGCAGGCAAAGGCCCAGCCGTGCTGTGTCCTCTGAACCCTCACTATGCCAAGAGCGCTCTATGGACCAGCAGCTCCATCGTTCCTGGGAGCTTGCTGGGAATGCAGATCCTCAGCCCCCATCCAGGCTATGGGACCAGAGCTACATTTTTTTAAAAGATTTGTTTATTTGAGAGAGAGAGACAGAGACAGAGAGACAAGAGACAGAGAGACAGACAGAGAGGAGGGGGAGAGGCAGAGGAAGAGAGAGAGATTCCTAAGCAGACTACTGCTGAGCGAAGAGCCCTGCAGGGGCTCTATCTCACAGCTCTGAGATTGTAACCTGAGCCGAAGTCAAGAGCCAGATGCTTAGCCAACTGAGCCACCCAGGCGCCCCCAGAGCTGCATTTTAACAAGAGCTTCAGGAGATGGGTGCGCATGAGAAAGTTTGAAAAGTACCGGTACGGGTCCCACTGGGGATTTATGTCTTATTTTGCGTTGTTACTTTTTCTTGAGAAAATTAGGAGGCGGCCTTTTGAGCATAATCAGGTTGGCCGCTTTAAAAAAGAAATACGAAAAAAAAAATAAAAATAAAAAAAGAAAAAAGAAAAAAGAAATACAAAAAAAATAAAATAATAAAATAAATAAAATAAAATAATAAAATAAAATAAAATAAAATAAAATAAAATAAAATAAAATAAAATAAAATAAAATAAAAAAGAAATACGTTGGAGGCCCGAGGGGATGCATAGAAACTCAGGGAAAAAGTCAGGGAGTGACCACAGTGGCCCGAGCTGTATGGCTAGGGACAGATAGGACAAAGGGATGTGGATAGTTTGAAAGATGCATGTGAAGCATAAATACGAGGACCAGTGGTAGGTTGTCGGCTGGGTCAGGGAGATGCCAGCTTTCTGGCTTGCTACCATAGCTGGATGTGGAGCTACTCTTCTGGGGAGCTCTGGAGGACGAAGGAGAGCCGGGAGCCCATGACTTGAGGTAACCAAGAAGATGTCCAGTAACCAGATGCACACTGGGGTTTAAATCTCTGGGACTGTATTCACCAGGGCCCTACCGGAGGCACAGAACCAACAGGATATGTGCAAATAAAGAAAGAGATGTATTTGAAGCACTTGGCTCCTGTGTTTGTGGAGGGTGGCTAGGCCAAAAGCTGATGGGAAGACCCTTAGGAAAGAGTTGGAGTTCAAAGACAATCTGCTGAGAACCAGGAAGAGCCAGTGCTGCAGATAAAGTCCAAAGGCAGTCCTCAGAACATCCCTGTTGCTCAGGAGAGGTAGACCTGCCATGTTCAGGCCTTCAAGGGCTTAGATGAGCCCCCACCCACAAAGTAGACACCTTCACAGAAAAACCCAGAGTGATGTTTGACCAAGCATGGACAAGGTGGCCCAGCCAGGTGAACATATAAAATCACCCATGACAGATGAACACTGGCGAGTCACTGGCATGTGGCTGGGTGGCTACGGAAGCATCATGAGTGGGTGGCACTGCCTAGGGCAGGAGAGTGGGGAGAAAACAAAGGGAGACAGGCAGAGAGAGCTGGGGAGCGTCCCTATTGAATGGTCAGTGGGAAGAGACAGCAGGCAGCCGGCAAGAGAGACTGCAAAGACACTTGACCGAGTCCTCAGGTGGCTTTTCCATAGAGGCCACCGAGACTGGGAGCCTGAGCAGCCTCACAGCACAGCTGGCGCCCTTTCTGGTGCAGGCTGGGAAAATGTTTGTATACCTGTCCCTGTTTTCCAAAGAACAGCAATTTCCTCATCGGGGTACTTTCTCAGGACCAGCTGGAGGAACCGTAGGTGCACAGTGTTCAAAAGAAATAACAAAATATTAACAAAGCATGGGATCCAGCAGCCTTGCCGTGGGGTCATTGACCTCTCTGAACACGGGGTTCCTTCCTCAACTACAGGGTAGGATTTCTGCTCCTGCCCGATTGCTACAGGGATCAGAGGATGTGCTTGCGTAAGCTGCGTGGGGCATATGCTAAGACCCCACGATGTAAATACGAACAGGATAACCTCCCAGTGTCTTTAACAGTATTTCTCTTTTCTCTCTATAGCCTTTACTCCCCAACTGCCTTCTACTCACCAAACACTCCCTCTCCACCCACCCCCCCCACGCACACGCAATTTTTGCTTTCCTTTTCTGTATTTAATTACCATTTTTTGGTTTTTCTCACCCCGCATTCCCTCACAAGTATTAAATATGGATGTGTGTTCACACAACCGAGGCGATCCTTTTAAACGCATACAGAAATTTTAATGAGCCACCTCACGCTTGTGCCAGCTTTTGGAATTGTGCTGGGGAAAAAAAAAATGCATGAAGTCAGTTATAATTTGCTATTGCCAGACAGAAATTAGATTGCTGCTCTTGGTTGCCAGGATTCGGAGGGAAGGGGAATAGCGAGACTGCCGATGGGGAGTGGGTTTCTCTTTGAGGTGATAAAAACGTGCTGGAGTTAGTGATGATGCTGGTACAACTGTAAATACACCAAAAACCACGGAATAGTTGTACACTTTAAGATGGTGAATTATATGTATGCGAATCGTGTGTCGAGCAGTGCAAATGGCTATTGCCTAGGTCAAAGAGGGGATTGCCTGCCGCCACGGTCACCTGTCATGCAGACATGAGGCACCTGCCACCGAGCAAGGCACACTAGGGATCCACAAGTGATTCATGGCAGCACCACGATGCCAGCCTCACGCCAGCCTGCGAGTGCAGCACAGACGCAAAAGGACTCACCAGTGGAGCCTGGAGTACATTTCAAGAAGAAGGTGAGGCTTGAGCTGAGTGTCAGGGAGAACGAAATGCATTTGAAGAGGTGAAGGGAGACACACTCCAGAGAAGACTCCAGAAGGAGTGAGAAATCATGGTGTGCCCTTTACTTCAGGAAGACTGGCTCCAGGGCAGAGGAGTGTGGAGCACAAGTCTTGGCCAGACTCAAGAGCCACACATGAGAGTTTCTTGCCAAGCAAGCTTTGTCTGCATGTGGGAGGATCCAGGAGAGAGTTCGAGGCCCATGAGCCACGCTGGACGTTCACCTGTCATTCATTCCGATGCCCCTGGACACCTGTAGCCTTCATCATACAACAATGTAAGGATCGCCTGTTGGAAAGGCCACGTTCTGACGGCCTGGCCTTTGCAATTTTGCATTTACAAGATTGACTAAACTCTGCTCCAGAGAAATGAGGTTTCTTGGTTTTAAAGAAATACAAAGTTGCAGGGCGGATGGGGAATTCCTAGGCAGCCATCTTATTTTATGTGGGCGTCAGGTAGCAAAATCTCATTTTTTTGGTAAGCTGAGTGAAGCTGGGGTAAAGCGGGAACAAGATGAATATACACGGGCTTTAAATAGCACTTTGAAGATTCAGGGCAGCCTTTGTGGGCATGCCTGGGAAGCTTCAGTGCAAAGGTTGACACAAAGTCTTGATTTTGTGAATCAAAGTAGTGGCCAAGTGTGAAATGTCGCAGGGTAGCTGCCAAACTGACCTGCCAGGTGAGCTGGTCAAGCCCAGAGCCCTGAAGGGGCTCACATGGAGGTGGTTCTTCCCAGGCCCCATAGCAGATCTACCTTTGCCTCTTCAGTGGGTGAGCATGTGAGGGAGGGTGTACGAAATGAGAGCAAGCCTGGCATCTCCTGAAGCCTCGTGCCCCTGCCCTGAGGTGGGTGCAGGGCCCTGAGGCGGGTGCAGGGCCTGAGGCACAGACACCGATGGTACTTACGTCCATACTCTTAGATTCCATTTTGCTGGACTATTCGGTAAGCTCCTCCCAGGAGTCTATGACATTCTGTGCCCTTTGGTATTCACATTATTTTGGTAGCAGTGTAGTAGAGTGTGACTGCCATTTAAGTACTCCCTCCATCTCCCCCCCACCCACCCCAAAGTACTTGTTTGTCCTGAGAAGGAGTGGTTTGGCATACAGTGGAAGTTTTTAAACATCCATTTTCCAGAACTCTCTGTGAAATAAATAAATAAATAAATAAATAAATATATATATATATATACACATACACACACACAAAAAAAAATTAAAAAAAGCTACACCATGTGGAACACTCCTAAGCGAGTATTATTGTTTACTAGACTTCTTATTCCATCTTATGGCATTTTATAATAAAATATCACCAAGCTCATAAAGAGGGCTTTTTTTTTAAGATCCATAATCTTTCTAACCATAACAAAAGTGCGGTAAATATATTATACAAGAGTGCGATGGAAAAATGTGCTAAAGTATTTCCATAAATCAAATGTAGCACTTTGGCATTGACTCTAAAGCATTAAATTTAGTAAATTAGAACCAGATGATTTTAAAATAGAAACTTACATAACTTTACGGTGTGATTTTTTTTTTTTTTCTACACAAGTTTATCTTCATGAAGTTCCCTTGGCTGCTACCGTAATAGGTATTTAAAAAAGAAGGGCAGCATCTGGGTATTATTCAGCTTTGTAATCCCCATGGTGCCTAGCATTCTGTTGAGCAATGAGTTAGTATTGGTGGATGGATGAGTAAAAGCTCAGCGGTGATTAACAAGTACAAGCTAATTGGAAAGGCCATATAATATAAATATTTATACGGATCTATAGGTAGACAAAACACTGCTACCCCACGCTTCACAGTAAAACTATGTCTCGCTGTTCTTTTCGTTGTGAAATCTGTGCCTCTCAATCAATGAATTTGAAATCAAAGGGTGGATCTGTTTTTTGTTTGGGCCCCCATGACCCCAACTACCATCACCCTGGGACATTCCTCTTTCATAAGTCTCTATTCTATTCCTGCCATCATAGGAGCAGCAGAAAATGTTCCTTCTGTCATTTCTGCCTCTCCCCCCACACCCAATTTCACAATGTGGCTGACGACAATCTAGGAATCCAGTGCAACACACAGACCAAGAAGATTCTAAATGTGGTGGCATATTTAGGAGACACACATGAATAAAGTAGTCTTTGCCCTTTAGGAGATTACTTCCTGGTGGAGGGTTAGTCAGGACACTGTAGTTGCAAATGAAAGAAGCTCAATTCCAACTAGGTTAGGCAGAAAAGTGTGTTCATTGCCTTATGAATTGGGTTATCTAAGAATGGGCATCAGGTATGGCTTGATCCAGAAGCATAGACAATAGCATCAGTGTTCTCTCCATTCCTCCACTCCAAATATCTTTGCTTCTCTTGGCATCTGGACTCATTCTCTCCTGCTATATAGATACTCTGTACAATGAGGAAAAGAGGTTCGCTACCAAATATACATTTATAGATTATGATCCAAAGAAAGAGAGATCCTCTGTCTCCCAAGCCTCATTTACAAAATCTCAAAGAAGATCTCAGATTGACTCTGTGAATCACATGCCAATGTCTTAGGCCTGTCTCTGTGGACAGGGGGCGGATAACCTTCTAGGATAGACCAGGCCTAAGCAGTGGTTCGAGATCTTCATTAGCAAATGAGTGGAAAGGAGGGTTTTTATGCCATAAATATTGAGGATGTAGAACTGACATGGCTGATCCATGAGGGAGAGCCAAGAGGCCAAGAGGATGTGTGTGTGTGTGTGTGCGCGCGTATGTGTGTATGGAAAGACAGAGAGAGATTTTATGGAATTGGCACATGATTGTGGAGGCTGACAAATCCAAAATCTGTAGGGCAGGCTAGCAGCCTATGGACCCAGTGAAGAGTTGAAGAGTTGATGCTGCAGCTCAGGTTCAAAGGCAGCCTAGAGCAGAATTCCCTCCTCCCAGGGGGACCTTTTGTCTCTTAGGCCCTTCAACTGATTAGATGAGGCCCACCCACATGATGGAGGATAATCTGCTTTACTCAAAGTCTACTGATTCACCTGTTATTCTCATCTACAGTATAGCTTCACAGCAATGTCTAAACTCCTACGTGACCTACTATCTGGGCACTGTGGCCTACCCAAGCTGACATATAAAATAAACCATCACAGTATGTGAATAGACCAGAGACTATTTGGGTGCGGTAGCAAGTGAGAGTTCGGGACTCAGAAAACAGGTCAGGAGATGTGATTGTCATCAACGTAGGAACGAGAGAAGTCACTAGAGAGAATTATGTACATAACGGGAAAAGTACTGAAGAAAACAGGCGGAGGGTGGAACCTGCCGGAAATCCTGCCTGGAAAGGAAACTGACACAGAAGAGCAAGGAGAGCTTGCTGCCGTGGAGGCCAGCGGAGGAGGCCATTTCAAGAGACGTGGTGGTGGAGAATGTCAGAAGCCAGGGCAGGGGACAGGCCCAGGGGAGCCCCCCGCACGGGCAATGGAGGGCCCCTCCAAATATGACCTGCAGAGCCCGCCCGCCAGGCCACATCGCCCCCACGTCCGCAGCAAGAGTGAGGTGGAGAGCCAGCACCTCACAGCCCTGACAGTATGAGACAGGGGCAGTTTTATGTCGCTGGATTCCATAATAAAGACAACACACAAGGGTTGTATTTTTTTTTTTACTCCATTTTTCTAGTAACTTATTGTTAAGTATTTTATGACCCCAACTGCCTGGTGATGGACTGGGAATGGGAAGCTCTCCCATCCCCTTGGAGAGCCCAAGAGGCGCTGGCCCCAAACAGTGGTCCACAGAGTGGGCGGCAGAGGCAGAGGAGAGGAGGCCCAGATGGGAGGCCGGGCTTCGGACTGGTCACTCTGACCCTCTGGTCGTGGCAAGCAGAAGGGAGAGAGCAACTCGGCCTGATGTTGGGGGAAGGGGACGTGCCAACGGAAGGGTCCGAAGAGACTCAAGTGTACTAGTGGTCCATGCTCGCTCATCCACAATCACGAAGGAGAAAAGTCTAGAGTTCTTTCACAACTCATTTGGCAGCAAAACCTGACCTGGGTTGGCCCAACCAAGGTAATGCACACTCTTCATTTACCCGACTTGGCATGAATACTTGTACATCTTACTGCTGAACTGTGAATGAGTTTGCATACTGCATGCTGGTCTGGGTCCCACTGGGAACCGTGTAGTCTGGGGGACAGGTGAACCGGTTCCTAAAATCTGAAAGATTCGGAACTCCACCACTTGTCTCGCCTCTGGATTTTTTTTTTTTTTTTTTTTTTTTTTTTGCCTCTGGATTTTTGAACAAGGAACCGCGGATCTATATCCAGGATAAGGAAGACCTGAATAGACACGTACAGAGCAGGATATGAGAGATTAGGGGTAAAAATGAGAAAAGGGAGAGGGGGAAGCAGAGGCCCAGAGTGGGCTTAGAAGAGGAGGAAAAACACAGCATTGGTTGGGTAAGGAGGAAAGAGACCTGCTCTCCCGGTGACCAGAACGGCACAGGAGATGGCTTTTGAAGATGTAGATGTAGAGTGATTTTGAGATGCAAAATCTGAAGCTGGGAACACGTGGACCCCATCTTTGAGGGGCAGAAAGAGCCTTGCTTCTGCCCCCAGCTCTCCACCCTTCGAAGACCAGAAGCTCCCAAGCCTGGATAGAGCAGAAATCATGAGAACCGCAGCACTGGAGTTCAGGAAAAGCTTTGCCACAGCCCCTCTGCTACTACCCACCCCCAAGTTTGAAGTCACAGGTGCCAGGACATGAGCAAAGGAGCTTCAACCCAACATCTATAAACCTCAGTGGTGTGACTGAGGCTTCGGGTCCGGGGCACACTCATTAATTTGCAGGGCTCCCCCTTGGCTTTCCTTATGAGGAAAAGAGCTGCTGTGCATGGCTCGGCCTCAGTGGGGGCAGCAAGGGACATGCCATCCACGCTCCACAGGGCAAGTGACCGGGGGTGGGGGGGACACGCAGGGGTCGCCCCGGGTGCCCAGTGCCCGGCCCTCGCAGGAGAGGCATTCCTCTTGCAGACAAAATAAAAGATCACTGAGAGCCGGAGCGGTGTGTTTGCTTTTGAAAATGAATCAAACTCTTAAAAAGCTCGGCTTCAACAGGGCTGGGTGAGCTGTGTCCCCACACCACATTCCTCCTATCCTGTCCTCCCCCCACCCCCAAGGCCCTGCATTGCTCAGATTCCTTCCCCCCTTCTCGCTCATCAGCGCCAGCTGGCGGCTGCCTGGGCTGGCCGGACAGGCCTGATGCCCCGGGCCAGGGCCTGCTGGACACTCGCTGGCCCCAGCTCAGGACAGCAAGGGACCAGGGCAGTTGGGCCCTCTCGGGGCGGCGGGGGCTGGTGGGGAGGCATCTTCAAACCCTCGAGAACTGCCTCACCCCGTGCCTCCAGGAAAGCGGGTAGCTGGTGTTTAGAACAGCCACCCCGCCTTGCTCCCCGATGCGCCCCTGTCCCCCCTCTACTTCCATCTCCGGCCCCCTCCCCACCTCCACCGGGAGCCACGCAGGATGCCAGATGCAGAAGGTGCATTTTAGTGGCCAGGGTGCCTGGAGGAGTAGCCTGGAAATGGAGCACCCGGCCCCCTCCGGACACGTCGGGCCTGCAGTCCCCAAGCCCGGCTGTTCCCTGCACCTGGACAGCAGCGCACCCTCGGGAGGGGACGGCAGGGTGCCCTGCGTGACCGCGTCACATCATAGATGCAGGTGCAAGGGAGAGGACGGGAAGAACCAAAGTGAGCAAAGAGGAAGCCTGGTGCGCTTATGGCCTCCCAGCGAACACCTAGGACAGGCAGTGCCATCGGGCGGCGCCCTCAGGAAGCACAGGCCACCCTCCGCCCGGGCTTGGGAGTCCTGGGCACGTGGTCGTGGCAGGTCACCTCGAACCTTTGTGAAGACCCGCGACCTGCAGTCTCTACCAGCAGAAGCAGCTTCTGTGACCAAGCAGGGGATGCTCGGGGGACAGAGCGCACAGTGGTTAGGACCCACAGCCTCAGGAGCCAGAGAGCCCACCTTCACACACCAGACCCGCTCTCGTGGGCTGTAACCTCGAGCACGTTGTAGGACCTCTCTGGGTCTCCAGTTTGGGTAGGTGTAAAATTAGAACACTCCAACCTCACAAATTGTTTATTTGGACAACGTGAAGCATGCGACAACACACTACCTCGCGGCTGGAGAGAACAGGAGAGAGCCTTGCCAGGCAGCCTGCACGATTTTACCAGTAACATCCTCTTGTTCCACTGAGCGTCATTCCTGTGTCCAGCTGGATATATATAAACAGCAGCAGTTTGAACCTTTGCACGTTCATCTTTCTCATAGTTGCACCCCTAAGTTGACTCCCCAGAACCTTCATAAGAAGAGAACACCCAATGCCTAAATGGAGCTTCATAATTGCTTTTCATATTTGACTGAAGTTGAGCAAGTTTGGGGCACCCGGGTGGCTCAGTGGTTGAGCGTCTGCCTTTGGCCCAAGGCATGATCCTGGGGTCCTGGGATCAAGTCCCACATCGGGGTCCCTGCTTCTCCCTCTGTCCGTGTCTCGGATTCTCTTTCTCTCTCTGCGTCTCTTACGAATAACTAAATAAAATCTTAAAAAAAAAAAAAGTTGAGCAAGCTTACTTGACATATAATTTAACCTGTTTTGTTTTTTAGTTCTCTGGGGAGGGGGGAAAGGTAGTAATTAAGGATTCCAAAGTTATAATAACGCTATTATGAATGTAGATATAAAACATCAAAAACTTCACAATGACACTGTTTTACAAAAATCAAGCCAAGGTATTGGCCATAATCGCCAGGGGCAATTTACAGGGGTACGTGTAGGTTTTTAGTAGCGTGTTAAGTGACACAGTATGCTGTGTGTTCCTTCATGGTTTATCAAGGATTGATAGGGGGTCTAAGACACGCCAGTTTAGCACTTCACCCTTGGGAAAATTAAAAGCCACCTCAAAGAATCTGTGACCGATGGCAAGAGGAAGTGGGAAAGAGGAGGGTAGATTTTTTAAAAGGAAGGTCACAAAGACACACTTACAGACTTGGCTCAGTAAAATGGGGCAGTGAGACCTTGTAAAGTCGTCACAATGTGGGAATCCACCATGTCATGCAGTAAAGAGAACTCTAGAGGAATCATCCCTATTCTCTGTTTAGAGCCCCACCCCTCCCCGGGTGGCTCGTCACTTCGTGAGAATAAGAAGTAAGTCAGAGGGCACCAAGTCAGATGCAATTTTGGGATCATGAGTCAACAGGCCTTTTTAATAAACAACACCCTCCATCTGCAGAAACAAATATCCTAAGACAGTGTTCTTAACAACTCTTTCAGAAAACAGTTTATCCCTCAGGTGCTATTGTTAAAAGGGAAGGTAGGAAGAAAAACTTTAAAAAAAAAAAAAAAGAAAAGAAAAGAAAATCATTGTTGAGAGAGGGGTGGGTGGGAAGGGTGAGGATAGGGCTGGTCTCATGAGTCTCTTTGACCAAAATATGAGCAGCAAGAAATGAATGAATGCCGCATTCCCTAGCACATGAAGAAACAAGTGTTAGAGACGGTATCTGGAGCTTCTCTCTAGTAATAGACTTTCAGTCATTCCAAGAGCTTGACCAGCTCAACAGAGCTTTTTTTTTTTTTTTTAAAGAGCTATTTCCTAGAGTGAGAGGTGTTCTTTGTTCTACTGGCTGAAAAGAGACTTATTTTTTTCCATGTTGACGTCAGTGAAGGCTGGGAGCATGGACAAGACACAGGGCTCTGGGAAGACCTACCCGGAGACTCAGTTGCCTGCGTAAATGCAGAAGGGTGTATAGAGTAAAGAAAAGATAGGATCCCCTTCTGCAGGTTGCTTGAAATCTCACTGGGGAGAAGCAGTGCTTCCTCATAGGAGAAAACGATAAAGGCAATACCCTAAGCACTAAACGCTGAGCTATACACATAACACTTCATACATAATCATCTGGGGGATTTTTACAAGTGTATTAGATTCCAAGTCCCCAAGTCCCCACCCCAGGCCCACTGAGTGTTCATAAGTGCTTTTAAGGGAGGTCAGCTTCGGGAAGCACTGACCCAGGGCAGAGGTAAGAAGAGACACAGGGGGTTGGGGAAGAGAGCAACACTGGAAAGGGAAGGTCCCATGAAGGGGACGGGGTGGAGATGGGATACAGAGAAGCACGATGATTCGGGGGGGGGGGGGGCAGTCTACATGAGCAGGGCTTGACAGCACGAATAAGGTGTGTCACAACTTGAGAACTTGCTCTTCAGTTGGGTTTAGTCCCACCCGGATGGAGAAGCTACCTTATTGAACTAACTGACAACTGGGGACTCAGATGACAGAGGCTCACCAGGGGATGCTCGGGGGACAGAGCACAGAGTGGTTAGGACCCACAGCCTCAGGAGCCAGAGAGCCCACCTTCACACACCAGACCCGCTCTCGTGGGCTGTAACTTGGAGCACGTTGTAGGACCTCTCTGGGTCTCCAGTTTGGGTACGTGTAAAATTGGAACATTCTAACCTACTCACGAGGCTGTCATATCAGATGCATATTAAATGAAATCACATTTGTGACATGTAGCACAGGGCCCAGCACCTGGTGGGGGTAGGGGGGTGGGGTTCAATCAAGGTGGGGTACATCAGGAGTCAGTTGGAAAACTCTCAGTGGCTCGTCTCTGTTTGGAGACGTTTCTGGAGATTTACAGACTTGAAAAGTTGCTGCCTGTTTTTGAAATAACTTCGGTTTTTGTAAATTTTTTTTGAAGATATCAAACTAGAAATGGTAAAACATGGCTCTAGGATGGGTATTTCTAGAGTGTTTCTCTACAGATGTGGAACGATCAATGCATTAGTCTGAACTCAGGGTTAGATGTATCTTACACTATTGTAGAGCAGGGAGTCAGCAGACATTTCCTGTGGAGGGCCAAATAATACTTACTTGTTTGGTTGGGGTTTTTTTTGTTTTGTTTTGTTTTTTTGTTTTTTGTTTTTTGTTTTTTTTTTGTTGTTGTTGTACAGCCTTTACCACTTCAAGTCACAACTCCTCAAGCCTGCCATTACAGCCCAAAAGACACCGTGTAAAGGAAGGGGTGCCTGTGTTTTCGATAAAACTTTATAGACACTGAAATTCGAATTTCACATAATTTTCACATCTCACAAAATATTTTTCTTTTTACTTTTTGCCAACCATATCAAAATGTAAAAGCTATCCTTAGCTCATCGGTTGGACAAAAGCAGGAGGCCTACAAGCTATAGTTTGCAGACAAACCATGTCCAAGAGCCAGAACTGGCTACGGGCCTTGAGTAGGTTCTGAAAAGTTGCATCTTTTTTTTTTTTTTTTTTTAAGATTTTATTTATTCATGAGAGACACACACACACAGAGGCAGAGACACAGGCAGAGGGAGAAGCAGGCTCCATGCAAGGAGCCCAATTCAGGACTTGATCCCAGGACCCCAGGATCATGCCCTGAGCCAAAGGCAGATGCTCAACTACTGAGCCACCCAGGCGCCCCGGAAAAGTTGCATCTTAGCTTGGGTTCTTATGTGTGTAAACCACACCACAGCCTTCAAACTCAAGTTTTCTACATTCCCTTCCTGGGCATCACAACGAACCTCAAGATAATGTACATTCCTTGACGTTACTTCTGTCCTCTCCTTCATCCATTTGTTCAGCCAGCGTTGAAATATCCATGAGGTGGTATAAGGCTGCAGGGGACACGGAGATGGACAAGACACCACCCCGTCCCTCTGGAGCTCACTTTGAAGATGGGGCAATAGCGATCCACCAATATTATGGTACAATGTGGGAAAGCCTTATAATAGGGCCGTGCTCTAAGTACAATAGGGGCATAGTGAAGGGAGGAGGAATTCATGCCGAAAGGAGGAGGTGGCCAGAGTAGGGGTTGTAGACAAGGAAGCACAAAAGGGTTAGTGTTGGGGCTCGGCTAGATAGCAGAAGCGTGAAGGGAGGACGTGCTAGGCAGAGGGCCCCATCTGTGCAAAGTCAGGACAGTACAAGTGTGTCTAGGATTTGGTGAGTACCCCCAGTGCGGCCGGAGTGTGGGATGTGGGGTGGGGGAATGGGGGGAGATGAGGCCAGAGGCGAAGGGTGGGTTCAAATTGTAGTCCATGCCCGAATCCGCAGATTTTGTTTTTAAAGGCATCGACGCATCCCTCGAGGTTTTAAATCATAGGAGCAATGTGATGCGCTCTGAACTCTAGAAATTAAACAGGGGATGATGTGGAATACAGATTCCAGCAGGGAGAGACTGCAGGCAGGGAAACTACAAAGGAATGACTGGAATAGATCAGACAAGGGAGACAGAGAATGAACCTGAAGCCGCGATTGCTGTCTTGAGCCAACCTGGCGGCAGCCCGTGCAAGGCACCCAGCCCTCGGAGCAGCTTTGTCCTCCTTAGAGGGGCTGCACTAGGTGCCCCAGCTCACTTTCTACCATCGCGTGTTCTGACCTTGCCCTCCACCCTTAGAGAGCAGCCACATGGGTTCCTCCAAAGTCATGCATAGAAGAACCTCTTCCCTCTGACGTCCTCCTGATTTCTTGTTGTATACGTGCCCATGTCCAGTGGCAGCTGGAAAATTCTTTGGGCATCTGGTGCCGTGTCCCTTGCTCCTGCCTGCATCAGAGTCTGGGGAGATAGAGCCCTTGGCAGACAAGCAGGCAGGTGGCAAAGCTGAGGGGCCGACAGGGTGTTGTTGGTGAGCACAGGGTAGTGCCCGCCCCCCAACATCCTGGTCCATTTTAGGAGGCCACCCACGGGAGGATGACGGCGCCCCCATTCACCAACTGACAGTGTTTACATAGCATCATTTGCACAGTATTTTTTGCATCCAAAAATTGCAGGTAATAGATGGGGATGGAACTGTTTTTTCTATTCGGTGGGAGAATTTGTGTTCCCCCAAAGGGTTTTGAAGGAAGCATACTAAATGCCTAAATACTAATATACTTAATACTAAATATGAATAAAGTATCACGTAAGCTACAGTAAGACCAGAGCTCAATATTTGAACCAATGGCCTGCCGTCCTTGGGTGTTTAAACAAAAGGTAAAAATACAGAGAAGCAGATCACATCATTCTGTGCTCAGGTCACTCCGCTGACTTTCTCTGGCACTCAGGAGAAAATTCAGCTCCTGGCACCCACCCATCTGCGTCTCCTTCACCCAAACCCCAGATGCCCGACTCCAGGAACCCCGGCCTGTGTGCAGTTCGTAAACACACCAAGCTGATTTCTACATTAGGCCCTTTCCCCTGTCTGGAATGTTTTTTTCTTCAGATCTTTGAGTGGATCCCTCATGTCCTTCAGATCTCTGCTTCAATGTTACCTACCGCCTGAAAGGGGCTCACCTGACCACTCTCTAAAATCAGACACCCCCCACCAACACACACACAACCTTCCACCTGTTTTCCTCTAGCAATTTTCCCTGCTTGATTTTTCTTTATGGCATTTACCACTCCAGAACTGTATTACCTATTCATTGAATTATTGTTGCCTGCTCCCAGGAGACTTTAAGCTCTGTGAGGGTAGGAGTTTTGTGTGGGCTGCTGCTGTACTTTCCCCACCTGGAACAGTACCTGGCACGTGGGAGGTGGTCAATCAATATTTGTTAAATTAGAAAGCTGTCCTCCACCTTTTTCTGAATTAAGCTTATCACACTTAAAATATTGACAGTAGTCTAATAGTCATAATAGTTATAATTAATAGAATTAAATATTTATGTCATAATGTTATATGGCATAGTAATAAAATAATATATAATGAATTTTTTTTTTAATTTTTTTTTTTTAATTTATTTATGATAGTCACACAGAGAGAGAGAGAGAGGCAGAGACACAGGCAGAGAGAAAAGCAGGCTCCATGAATCGGGAGCCCGATGTGGGATTCGATCCCGGGTCTCCAGGATCGCGCCCTGAGCCAAAGGCAAGCGCCAAACCGCTGCGCCACCCAGGGATCCCTATAATGAATTTTTTTAAAGATTTTATTTACTTATCCGTGAGAGACAGAGAGAGAGAGAGAGGCAGAGACATAGGCAGAGGGAGAAGCAGGCTCCTTGCGGGGAACCAGTGTGGGACTCAATCCCAGGACCCAGGATCATACCCTGAGGCAAAGGCAGACTCTCAACCACTGATGAGTCACCCAGGTGCCCCAATATATAATGAATTTATGATGAAATAATAATTAATAATGGAAATATTAATAAGCAAATATTTATTAAGATCTTACTATGTACTGGATACCATTAACTTCTATGCATATGATCTCACTTAATACTTACTCTAACTCCAGCAAGTAGGTAGTATTATCTTCTCTAATTTATATTTCAGGGCACCAAAGTCAAGAAGTTAAGAAATTTGTCGAGATTCTAACACAGTTGACCTGACTCCAAGGTAACTAATGCCAACCCAAACTGCCCTGAAATGAACTTCAGGCAGATTTGAGGTGTCTTACCAAATAGGAGAGAAACAGGAAAGCAAGAGGGCCACTTAGTATGAATCAAACTTTCTAGCTAGAGAATGAAATGACAAAAAGCCCTAGCAAACGCTTTGGGAAACCGTCTGAAAGCATTAAAATGGGATGCGATAGTGTTCACCTACTCAATGGTACTCATCAAACAAAACAGAAGGCGGATTCAGCTTTACTGCTTAGGAAGCCAGAGGAATGTTATCTAGATCTTCTGGAGGCCACAAGACTCATCTTACAGATGAGAAGGCCTTTGACTGACCCAGCAAAAACAATTTCCTGCAAACTAATGACTCGCCCATAAGACTGTGGGACTGTCAGGAAGATCCTTTGCAGAGCAATACGCTGCATGTTTAATTTGTGTTCAGAAAGACCTTGCAAAATCACCCAGGCTCATTTTCACTGCAAGGCTAAACGAGCAGAAGCAAAGTCCAAGCTGAGGCCCAAAGGGGTGTGTCAACCTCATTATGACGGCTGGTGGGGGTGAGAGGTGGGGGTGGTCAAGTCCAGGGAATCAGTGCCATAGTAAACTCTGTTCTAAACTATGAGCCCTGTATCTGGAAACCCTTTTGCAGGACAGCTGCCCTCCTATTCTTTTTGTCTGGATCATAAAAGTAAAATTTTAAGCCACTAGGAGTATGCGGGGGGAGGGGGGGCATAGGGGAATCAAACGGATTCTGATCCAACTAGGTCAGGAAAAAAAAATAAGTACTGTTTTTTCCATCCCAGCCGTGTAGGCTGGTTGGAGTCCACCCCACTCAGGGACAGCTATTGTCTGCAATCACAGAGCCTTGATCCTGAGACCCAGTGCAAAGGAATTTCCCCCTCCATGAGCTCTATCCTTCAGAGGAGTCGCTAAAGGTGACTGTTTCTGTCTTCTCCTGGGTGATCTCTTTCTCTATAGAAGTCACGAGGCTGAACCAAATGTTCTGTGCTTCGCTGCAGAGACTGGTCTTTTTTTTTTTTTTTTTTTTTTTTTTTAACCAGGCTCATCAAACAGTGGGCATTTTTTGTTCCCCCGATAATAAGTGTCGGTGGGTTCATGGGTCATCCTCAGGAGAGAGGTCAGGAAGAAAACACTGCAGTGTTCAAAGCTGGAGCTAGAAACTGCAGCCATCAAAGAACCACAGTACTCAGTGGACAGCGATGATGTATAGGACATGCACTGGCCGGCCTCGTCTGAGAGGTCACATCCAACCTTTATCCTCAGCAAAGCCAGGCAAGATCTCTGAATGTGTGGCTGACACTCAACTCTAGGAGGCCCTGGTGAGAAGCAGGCCAGGGAAGCCCTGGTGCCCCGTCCTGGGGGAATTCCTTGTCACTGAGGGAGAATTGTATTCAGGCTCCTCGCAGACTGACGTTGCAAGTACTTTGAACATTGAAAAGAACAAAAAAAGCAAACAGCCACAGAAAGGGGGAGGAGGGAGGGGGGGAGAGGAGAGAAAAAGAGAGAGACAGAGAGATATCAGCAGGGGTAGTTAGTAAAAAGGGGCCCGGGAGACAGAAAACCTTTTGTTCCCAGAATTCGTTTCATGTAGAGATTGGGAGGTGAATGGCTTTGAAATGAAATGGGTTTATGAAGGGGTTGCTAGGTCACAGGAAGCAGGGCTGTCAGGCTGCTTTGTATATTCAATTTCCTTAAAACTTAGGTTCATCTTAAAAAGAAATTTCCTTTTTTTTTTTTTTTTTTTTTTTTAATCAGGAGGGGGAGGACGAAATGGGGAGTAGAGTTCCAGACGGTTCCCGACTTTGTTTTACTTTCCACCCTCTCTGCGAAACGGAGAAAGAAATGACCGCATCCCAAGTTCTTTTGTCAGTTTTCCGAAGTTGGGGGGTGGGCGGGGCCTCGCACTACCTTGGCCCGGCAGCCAATGGCGGGCGGTATGCAAATGAGGCGGGGGCGGGGCCGGCCCGTCGGGGCGGCGAGCGGAGGCTGTGCGGGAGCTCGGCGCGCAGCCCCGGCGAGCCCGCCCCGGCCCGGCCGTCCGCGCTTTCATTTAGGGCTGCAGTCCATGGAGGGGCGGGCACGCCCGTGCTTGATGCAGTCTCGCTAGTGCAGGAGCACGGCTCAGCCTACCGCCGCCGAGATGAAGTATAAGGTAAGCGGGGGAGACCTCCTCCAGCGCGTGCGCGCGCGTGTGTGTGTGGCGTACGCGCGTGTGTGTTGCCCACTGCGGCAACTGCTCTCCAGGGACCCTTTTCGTGCATCCCGAGGTCGGCATACAAGGAGGCAGGCACCCAGTGTCTCAGACCCGCTCCGGGAGTTCATAGCACAGCCGTGGGCCATCTCCCCTGAAAGGTTTGGGAATTTAGAGCTGCCCCTGGAGCCAGTGGGATTCACAGGGTGACTAACTTGGGGCGCACACAGGTCTGGATTCCGCAGCCCTCTCCGCGGCTCCCCCGGGCCCGGCCTCCGCTGGCCCCCCGAGCTGTAATGAGAGAGGAATGAGAACTGCTGAGTCTTTCAGACTGGCTCTTAAAGCAGTTTTAGCCTTTGCTGTAAGCATTTGGTAGGAGAGGCAGTTTGCCTTAGGTAGTTTGGGTGGGAGGCTTGAAAAGCCCCAGGTACTGTTGTGACACAGCTGATGATGGAGGATTCTGACACCCTGAAAGGATATTGGATGTGAGAACAAATGAGTATGTGCCACTTCTCGAAAGCACTTTTAACTGGCGTTTGAATGGGCTGAGGGTCTCAAGTGTCCGGCCAGCTTACTGTCCCTGCAGTTTGCAGAGTGTCATGATACCTTAGCTTCCCGTGCATTTTGCTCCATTGTCTTGGGGTGTTCTTGGCAAAAGGATGATAACTTGCTCGCAATATTCCTGTTCTGTTTAAGGCACCCCCATCTAACCAGGCAAGCAGCTTCCAGAGACATTGTACTTGGAAGCACATTGCAGGCAATTGGGTGTGACTTCTAGAATAGACATGAGACAAAATGCTTTTAAACAAACATGCTATTATTAAAATGACGGTTGGCAAGGTGTCTATGCTCTTGGACTGACAATTTGTATTACCTGTCTGACCATCAGGATTGTGCTAGCTGGGGGCTACGTTGCTTCCTTTCCGAATTATGTAGTTTCTGGCCCATCCTTTTTTAATGTGTGGTTGTAAATACTCGGTTCTGGCTAATAGTCACTGGCTAACCTCAGTGATAAATCTTTTATTCAAAAGCTATAAATCTCGTTCAAAAGCTCTAAAGCAAAATGCCCAAAGTCTTTATTATAATGCATGAGTTATGGTTCTCCTTGGAAAGGTTACAACCGTCTGAAGATACACACATCAGTTATCCCTGTACTTTCCATTAGTAGTAGTAGTATTATTCCACTATTTCTCCAGAGGAAAGAGCAGAGGAATGGATAATCCTGAAGATTCTTAATACTTTTGATTTTAGGATACAACCAGCAACAGATCCTTCTACCTGGCAGGAAAGTTCCCGTTCTTGAAGGGGCTCACTCAGTATTTCCACAGTCCCTTGTTTAGAACAGTGGTTGGTCCAGAGATTCCTGAGCCTGCAGTGATTCTTTGCCCCTCCAGTCCCTACTGCTGAATGCCTGTAGTCTTATAATAAACAGCTTGTGGGGCCCGGGCGGTGGGGGGGGGGGGGGGGGATACATTCATATGTTTATGATTGGAAAGTTTAAGTGCCTGAAATCAATGCTGAGTACCACGATCTAGAAAGCGACAGGAGTCACAAAGTCTAAAGTCACTTTTATTCAGTGACCTCATCGTGTTTTGTTTTACTCTTATGGAGAGAAAACGTCATGGCAACTGACAAAATAAATTGCAATTGGTGTGCACGGAAAAAACCCTCCTCTTTGCTGGGTCTTACCAGTGTCAAACACCCTGCCAGGTGGTGTACATATATGGTTGTTATTAGCTCATGGGCACCTTCACCAGAAAAAAAAAAAAAAAAAAAAACAACAACTGATTTCTGACTGCCCAAATGCTAGATTACACCTTATGGTGGCTATAAAATAGACTAGTAGCTGAAGCAACCTACTGTCCTTGTTTTATAAAGTCTGTTTTCTCTCCAGTGAATAATGGACAACTCTATTGCGGGAGATGATTTTGTCATTTTAAGTAGAAGAGATGATGAGGAGGTAGAGGGATGATAAATGCTATTAAGAGTTACCGTGATAACACAGGATGGTCTTATTTAACACTTCCAGAATCTCTATGAGGTGGGTGTTATTATTCACTCATTTTTAAATGTGGAAATTGTGGCACAGAGAGGCTCAGTGATTTATCCAAAGCCACACAGCAGACAAGTGGTGGAGCTATTAACTGAACCAAAGCGATCTGGCTTCTAGAACTTGTGACTTTAAACCACTATAAAAGAAAGAATCATCTGTGACCTCCCTAAAATGCCCTGTGTGACTGGTGGTTTTGTCCTCCAGGGAGTTGAAAACTATTTCATCTCCAGTATTCCTGCAGAATAGATGCCTTTTTTTTTTTTTTTTTTTTAGATATAACTTGACAAAGCGAAGTCTTAACACACGTTTGGCAGTTATTTGTTTCATTTGAGCCCCTTCGGTAGTAAAACCAGATAATTATTAGATTGTAAAACCCTGGAGTCAGGAATTATCTTTTAAATACTGTGTTGCTCTACACACTATAAATGTAGCACAGTCAGACTTCTGTTTACCAGGAGAGATTTATAATTCAGCCGTTATAAGAATTTTTTTTTTAAAACCAGATTATCTGGTTTGGCTACTTTAGGAACCATAACCAGAGGACAACCAAACCCACACTCATTCTGCACTCCTCCAGGGCTCCAGGCCAGCCAGCCATGTATTTATAATAATCTTGAGAACTGTGGAATACGAGCTGTTACTTACGAACTTTTTTGGTGAGCACACATCGCATCTAGCTTTATTTCATTTTATGGTTTTTGTTGTTGTTCGTGGAAAGGCTGCAGTTTCATATGAACTTTATGTTCCATTTCTCTTAAAAGTCTTCAGTCTTCGGTTCTGGGAGAGTAGACAGTAAATCACGGGTCCTGCATGTATTAAGAGTTGTCCATGAGCTCTTCTGAATATACAAAGCGCATCCTGAAGTCGGGGCGTTGGATGGTGGGGGGCACTGGGCCTCAGTGGCAGTGGCTTGCCCAGGGAGGGCTCCCCTTCTGAGGGTCGAGAGGCAGGCTGCCAGGAGGGCGATGGAAGCATCCGTGCACAGCTGTGTTGAGCCAAGACCCAAGACCGACCCCGCCCACTTTGTGCAGGCCCAGGCCTGGTCAGAGCCCAGCCGGCACTGCCTGTCTGATCTCTAATAACTGAGCAGCTTTTGTGGCTTTGCCAAATTTCAGAACTCTGTGTGCCTACCCTGAAATTCTAAATTATGTATCTAGTCTACCATTCAACAAATTCTTTTTTTTTTTCCATCGAAGTATGGTGGACAACAAATGCATGCTTGAAAGTTCTGAGCGAAGAGAAAGTCGAGGTGGGATGTACAATACAAGTAAGAAAACTGACCTCTGAAAGGCAGATCCCTGTGTTCTGGCTGGATGTGGGCAAACAAAGTGTGTACTGTTCAAAGCCTTTGACGGGACTTTGAAAATACTTTCATTTTTTTTTTTGAGCTACATTGAGAAAAAAATGAGCAAGGGTCTTCAGCCTCAGCAACACAGTCACCTGTGACTTAATACAATTCCCAGTTCCTTCCTTGCTTTGACACTTGGGCTTTGAATTCTATATTCTCTTGTAAGTGATTTGTTGAGCTCAATCCAATCTAGAGACTCCTGTCCCCCGTGCTCCTTTGTAAATCTTCCATGAGAGCTATGAATTCAAAAGCACTGAAAGATGTTTTAATATTAACTCAGTTGTTTAAGGATGGTTGTATTTATTGGGCAAACCCATTTTGAGAGCTAAATGACTTACCCACTGCAGACAGGAAAGGCTTTGGAGAACTGGAGGTGCTCAAACGATAGGAAATGGAGCAAGTTGTGCAGTGTGGACGTACCAAGAACTCCCTTAGCATCCTTTCCTTACTGTAATATACATCATTCCTTTTCTCAGAATTCATCAATGGCTTCCTGTCTGCGCTCCTACCCCCCCCCCCCAGACCTCTAAAGACACTTCCTCTCAACTTTTTCCCCTTTGCAAATTCCCTCCCCCTTTTGTGCCCTCATGACCTTATCGTCTCTCATTTGTTCATTCAAGCTATCCTTATGCAGGCCTGATACCAGACTTGCGTACAGCTCAGCCTTCTCTGCCCCACGTAGGCATGACGTCCTTAAAGCACATCCTGAACCCCCAACCTCTCTCTTCTCTTTTGACTCTGCCGTGGGACATCTCGGTCTCTCCCTGTTCCCACTCATTTGCCCCCCGTCTCTCTGTGCCTAACCTACTTGCTTATATTGTCACTTCCCACAGGCCAGGTCTCCTCATCCACCCACTCTATAAAACGATCAAAAGCCTACACCTTTGTCTCCTCGACTGACCTCTAATCCCTGTGACAGCCTTCATGTTTTCCACCCCTGCCCTGCTCTGTTAGCACTGCCTTACTTATTAACCCCTGCCAATCGAGTCACTCTCTAAAGGATGCCTATAACTCACATCGATCTCCCAGTCGGGCCATCCAGTTTTAAGTAAGCTGCACTGAAAATGAGAGACCACCCTTTATTTGTGTGTAAAGGTAGACTGTTGGACAAGTCCTTGAATCAAAAAGTGTGATCTGGGATCTGTTAGAGCCTTGAGGGTGCACAGCCTTGATCCTATATGTTCTTGTGGCAGATACAAGCTAGTGTGGGCTCTGTAGAAAGGCATTTCTGTTTCTTGGGACTTACTGCTCTATAGAGCCTCAGGCAAGGTAGGCTCTCTGAGCCTCAGTTTTCTTATCTGTAAAATAGGGATAATAACTATCTCAGACTATTGTTCTAAGGCCTAAACAGGATAATACATGGATATAAAGTACTTACCATGGCTCCTGGCATATAGTACCCAGATAATGCTAGTCAGCTTCAGCTCTCTTTGCATCGATAGGTGTTGAAAGGATAGTGTGGACGCAAGACTTGGTGACAGGATTATATCAAAATCCCAGTTACTAGGTTAAGATGGCTGAGTATTTTTAGTGTTCTATGGGCCTGGATGTGTGGTATGGAAATGCAGATGCCAGACAACAGGGGTTTACCAGTGAGCTATGTGCCCTCTTACTAATATATTTGGTATCTTCATTGTTATTAATAAGATCTGATATTCCTGAAACTACAGGACCTTGCTCATAGTCAACACTCAACAAATATTGAATTGAATGTTGAATGACATAAAATACTTATACAAGTAGCCATTAAAAAGAGGTGGGTGGGGTTTGTTTTTGTTTCTGTTTTGCCACTAAAAAGAGTCTTAATACTGTATGGCGTAGTGGAAGGGACTTGGGTTTTGTCGCAGATACAACTTTGGCTACTTCACGCTCTATTTCCTTATTTATAACATGGAAGTAATAATACCGATCTTATCAGATAGTGGTAAGGATATAATTTATGAAAATCATTAGTTTTTAGCACCCAGGCATATAAAAATGGCAGCTATTATATGATGCATCATAAGACATATAACGTATAGATACAGAAGCATTATATAGATAAAAATTTAAGAGGAAGCATTTGCTAGACTTGCTTCTCCAAAACAAAAATACTAGTGAGGACAAGAGAAAGTCATCAGTGTCCAAAATCGAAGGTAAAACTTGAAGGAGGTGATTTGGGGGGTAGGGAAGTTCAGAGGAAATTATATCTCTTATCCGATTACTGGAGATGTAACGTAAGAGGTCTTGGTGATCTATCGTTAGATCATTTTAGGGTTAGAAAGAAACCTAAACAAATTGGTTTGTGATGCCAGCCACTGAGCCCCGTGACATTACTCCACAGTAACATACAGATTTAATTACCAAGCCTCCTTGCCAAGATACAGAAGAAGGACCCCTGAGAAGAAATGCTATATTTCCAAGGTAAAGTGCAGAGAATAGCTGCTGGTTTCCTAGGTGATGGATGATTGCAAAGAATATGGGCATGGAAGAGGACTCCCTCCCAAGAAAACCCCCCCTGTTTATACTCCATCAATGGCACCCCCCCCCATCTTATTTACTTAGAGCATACCAGTCACCCCCCTGCAGTCATTCCTACTGGTTAATGAGGACGATGCACGCCTGGGGAACATTACAGCTCGGCTGCAAACGACTATCTTCCCAAAGAATCTTCATTTTAAGAGAAATGGCCTTGCTGATGACCCCTGCCACCGTCCACCAGATAGAGTGAATCTTTTAGGAGGTAGCTCTAGTAGACCATGAGATCCAGGTGAATTGAGGCATATGCTTTGAGGAAGATGGAACAGGCATTCCAGAAAATATGCTGAGTTGTGACAGTGTGTGACAGTGATTTTTTCATGTCTGAACGGGGGCTGGGGCAGCTGATCATGGAGATACTAAAATTGCCAGTCAAGTGTCTTCACATAATCTGCCTGTTTTCAAATACCTCCTCCCCAACCCTGAATGGTGCTAAATAGTGTTTTAGGAAGCGATTCAGGAACCTTATTCAAAGGTGGGGTCCATCCCCATGGAGGGAGGTGTCTCATCTCTCATGGTGTGTATGATGCAAATGAGAATTCCTCCCAATATTTCTAATATGTCAAGGTCATACTTACATCACCAGAAATAAAGACTGAGCCACCATGAATACATAAAAGTGCAAGCATTGCACAAAAATGTTTGATAGGATCTTTTGAATTGAAGTTTAATTCCTTTCTTTAGTCTGTATGTGTGTGTGTGTGTGTGTGTGTAAGTATGTGTATAAGTGTGTTTCGGGGGGAGTTATTTGGGAGGCTCAATAGAAAGCTGTAGCAACCAAAATGTACATAAGGTTAAGATTTAAACCAGATCTTTCTATTTATTAAAGCAATATGTATTTAGACAGAATGATGTGCCCTTCATATTTTTTCGATTTTTTTTTTTTTTTTAGCTATGTGGTAACCATATGCTCCTTTATGAATTAGCCTTAATCTCATTGATTTGTAGTAGTCAGTTCATTATTGTTAACTTAGCACCTCACTCCCACAGGGTATGTGGCTAACTCAGGACTCATCTAGGCTTCTCTGTCACCAAGCCCTGTGCTCTACTAAAAGAATGAGCTGGAATTCACTGCCCTCCCCTTCAGCAGCCAATAACCATAACACCGGGAAGCCAGGAAAGTCGACTTCTAGACACTCCGGCCTTTTTGGTGTTCAGTCTTTAGCGTCTAGCAGGACATGTCAGTAACCTGTTGGTGAATTTTTTTTTTGTTTTCTGGGTTACCAATCATTTGTGGTTTGAGTCTGAGTTTGGCAGGAAATGGGTTAGTGGACCAGCAGTATTGCATTTCTATCACAACAGCATTGGCATAGCAAAATTGTGAAGACCTCTCTCCCTTGAATGGTCCAGTCAGCTCAACAGCACTCTTTCTCTTAACCCCACTCACTGGGAAGCTAGGCTTCTAGACAATCCCACAAAGGCCCAGATGGCCTTGAAATATATCTCATTTCCTAATAAAAATCATCTTGTCGATCAGAGACTTTTATCAATACCTATCTTTCTTTTCTCCCGAATCCTAAAGTCAACCAAGGCAGACCCATTAGCAAGATACATACTTGCATGCCTATCATTTATTTTTAGCTTAAAAAATAAGTAAATAATTTCTGTGGATACGCATCCATGTTTCCCAACCCAACAATAGAACATATGGTCTGATAAACGGATACTTAAAACTGGGACTCTTAAAAAGTTCAGGAACACATGGCCACTCTAGACAGTCAACATAAGCTGCTCCAAAGATCAACTGTGGAAGGCATTATCCTTTTTCCGTTGTGTCAGCCTTTTGACAGGTAATTATCTAAGAAGTGCTTTTTTTAAAAGTGAATTCAGGTAAAATTTTCATATAAAGTCATAAATAATATTTACTTGTAAGTTCTTGGGGGCGCCTGAGTGGCTCAGTGGGTTAAGCGTCTGCCTTTGGCTCAGGTCATGATCACAGTGTCCTGGGATCAAGCCCTGCATTGGGTTCCCTGCTCAGTGGGGAGTCTGCTCATCCCTCTCCCTCTGCTTGCTGCTCCCACTGCTTGTGCGCTTCCTCTCTCTCTCTCTCTCTCTCATAATTAAATAAGTAAAATTTTAAAAAAATAAATAATTAGTTGTTACTTTTCTTTCTCCTTGCAGAAATAGGCATCTCTAGAGATGAAGGAAAGGCCTTGTTTTGAAATAAGGGCTTGTGCAGAGAACACCTGAGAGCGTGAAGCGGTGAGGGAGGTTGTATTTCAATTGTTCCTGCTTTAAACTCGGTGGGGCGGCTCTGTGCCTCATGGCCTGCAGCGGCTGCATCAAGCCTCCTGCCTCCCTTATTAAGATCTTAATTACAGACACAGCTTACTTCATGGCTGCAGGGAAAGAATTTAGTTTCTCTGAACTGTGTCTGTTTTTTGGTGTGGCAGGTGTAATCATGATGAGATCATTTCTGGTTTGTTTTCTTTTCCTGAAGGAATTTTTTTTTCCAAGGGAGGGGGAGTACAGTTCTTAAGGCACAATTTCATGAGCTCATAATAGTGCAGTAATAATGACTGTGCTTTGATTTTATAGAGACCCTTTCTTCTGAAGAAATCAGACTGTTCTGCATATATAATTTCATGACTTCTCATAATATTATAAAGAACGTGTTCATTATCCCCATTTTGCAGGTGGAGAAACAGAGGCACAAAAGGATTTCTTTGCCATTAATCTTACAATATGAGGACTGAGGCTAGATCCCATTAATTCAGCGAGTGTCCATTCCTCTCTCCAGGGTTCTCCACTCAGCACGGAGGACTTTTAGAGCTGATCTTTTCTTTCTTTTTTCTTTTTTTCTTTTTTTTCTTTTTTTAATGATGGAAGACTGGCCTGTGCTTTGCAGGATGTCTAACAGCATCTGGCCTCTACCCACCGGCTGCCAGCAATACGCATGCATGTAACGTGACAACCAAAAATGTTTCCAAACTTTGCCAAGTCCCCAAATCGCCCCTAGTTAAGAATCACTGGTCTAATCTCCCCTATTTCTTTTTTGGTTAAATAAAAAATTGCCTCATTGGTTCCATGTGACAGAAGCACAAAAATACAACCATAGAGCTGTTGGCCATAATTGTACCATACTGATGTGTACTACATGTCACAAGTCCTCAGCAAGAGGAAACTTCCTCTTACGTATATAGCCCCAATGTGTTCAAATGAATGCCACAAAGTACTAAGAAGCATGAGGTCGCAGGCCACCTGTAAAACCATCAGACTGTTTCTAAGGCAACCTTAGTTCTCTGAAGCCTTCTTCTGTCGTGTGTGTGCTCATGTACGTGCACTTGTGTGCATGTGTAATGGACCTATACTATTTTATATCAACATATAAAATAATGGAACATGCATTAGAGTGGAACTTTGAAGAAATCCATTTAATTCTTATAGACTGGTATAGAATACATACATGTAGGAGCTTGTCTCTGTCTCTCTACCCTACCTAGCCACTGAACAACTTCATTTAGAGGTTCTCTTCTGTTCCTTGTGCTCCTGCCATGTTTCCTCCCTCTTCTAGCTGAGAAGCTACAGCATCTGAAGCTTCTTTCTTGAGATCTGTCTGCAGGTGCCAGGCTGCTGGCATATGGTTGTAGAAACCCTTTCAGCCAATGGTGTGTTTTGAAAAACTCAAGTAAAGTGGGATAATAACAATCAGACAGCAAGCCTAGGTGACGTCTGAAAGACTGTGGGGGGCAACCAAGGTATGTCAGCTGGGTCTGGCTGGGGGGCAGGCCGAGGTTGCTAGTGTGTGTACGTACTGGTGTTGATGGGTGTAGATATTACTTCGTACCTTGAGAGCTGCATACCTTGATGCAGGAAGAGAAGATATGCAAGAATGTAAAAACATAGGAAGATCTTTCCCTTCCTTCAAATACTTTATTAGATGTTATAACTTTCGGGTTTTGACTTTTGAGAAATGATGCTGTTTTTGGAAATAAACTGTAATATAGTGGGCTGGCGTCTCCTACTCCTTCATAACTTAATTCTCATTTCACTTCCCTGAGTACCTGGATGTTGGAGGGATTTGTCTAGACAGGCAGATAGATGTGATCCAGTGCCAACACTGTCATGTTGGCTGAAATCCAGTTGGTTGTTTCATTGTTAATAAAACCTATCTTTTGGGTGAGTGGGTGTCAGGCCTTCATCATTATATGGCGCCTGTCAGATTTATCTAGGGACAGAACCCTGAAAAGAGTTTGTGCCTGCCCCATGGTTTTGATCTTTTGCCAACACACTATACTTAAATCTATCAAAACCAGGCAACCCAGGACAAATGCTTATAAATTCCAAGGCTTAATAGCAACAGTACTAAATTCTAAGACGGAGAGGTTCTCAGGAAGCACATCCTGGTCCAGTGGAAAAAATCCTAGATTAAGAGGGGAACCAGATGCTAGTTCTGGCTCTGCTGCTAATCTAATAGATGACCCTCAGGGCTGTAAAACAAGATTGGGTTAGAATGATCTCTAGAATCCCTTCTTAGTCTAAAACGCTAGTCTAATTGGTTTTGGTCAAGCTATAGGTGACCACTGGTTCTAATACATAGAAACCATGGTGTTCTTCTGCCTTCTTTAAGACCCTCAGGAGGTGCTTTAAAAAATCTCAAAGACCACAGAGGAGTGGAAGATTGAACTCCTGAAGGACCATCAGACTTGTTAGGAAATGCTACCTTCTCACTACTGTCAGGATTCAAATTCATTCTCCACAACTGGCCAAGAAATAATAGAAGTTGACTATGACGTCACACACACATGCACGCGTGCCTCCCTAACAACCCCTTTTGTATTTTTTTTTTAGATGAAACAAAGGATTTGCTCTAGGCTTTTGTTGGTTTCATGGTAAACAGATCTCATCGTATGGATGTTCTTATCCTGCATCAAGCTTAAATCAAGGGAGAATAGGTGGCATTAACTCTAATGCAGAGAAGGAAGGAAAGCCAGCATTTTGAAGGAACACTTATTTAACCTCACATCCATGCTGTCCATATGAGATGACCAAATCTGGCCAGATGGAAGATTCTTTCAGATGTCCTAATACTCAAATTGGCCAAGAGCCTCAGCTCTTCTCACCCACTCCCAATAGGTATTGATACTCTGGCACATGAACCACCAAAATAATTCAGGGTTCTAAATGATGCCTCATCAAACAGGGATAGGCCAATAATGGAAGATATGTTAAGATTCCCAAATCTCAGTGCCTTGGGTTGACCACACACAGGGTACAGCCTCACAGTGCCTGTCAGGGCTGCTGTGTGTCAGAGTACCTTTGGGAGACAAGTGCCTAATGCAAAATTTCTTAAAGCATCTTCCATTTAGAAATGCTCAAAAGAGAATACAATGGGTAAAGTTCACAAGGCTAGAAAATCTAAGAAAAAGTCTGGACTTGGGGCAGAGTGAATGGATATGAATATTAAGAAGGTCCAAGATACTCTTGTAAGCTTTGTGACCACCATAGGGGTTGAGAAACACTTTCCAATAAATGAAAATCATTGGCTGAAGTGTGGTCTTGGTGCCAGAGAAATCTTTGTGGCACACATTGGACACCCCTCACAGGATATCAGAAGTATGACTAGGGAAGTTCTCCTGCTGCCTTTCCATGGCTAGTTCAGATCACCTAAAGATTACTGAGAAAAAAAAACCCTGGAAATGATATGTATTCTATCTTCTGACTCCTGAACTTTCTTCAAAACCTCACGTCCCCTACTTAATATAACCTCCAGAGGATTTAACTCTAAAAATTCAACAGTCCAAGCATCCAATGAAAAGACCCAGGTGTAGACCCAGTATTCCAAGAACAAAAATCCAGACACTTGTAGATATTCATGTTTTCTGATTCTTACCTTCCTTGCGGAAATCCCACATTTCCCTATAACCTAAAGGTGATGGTGGGGTGAAGCCAAAGTGGTTTGATTACCCTCAGACCAAAGCTGATTGTTTGTCAGCAGGCACGAAAGCCTTTTTTTCTCTTCCCCAGTGTGTCCTGAGACTGACCTTCGTGATGCTCATTCCTTAGCTACTTCCTTTAGGAGTAATTTCCTCGATAATAGCCATTTCCTTCTTTACTGTGTCTTTTTCTCAGGATCTGTCCACTGTGTGTGCGTGTGTGTATGCATGTGTGCATGCACGCGAGTGCATGTACCCCACCAGAGTTCAGGGCAGTTGGGTACAGGCAAGTCATGTGGTTGAGAATGTGGCAGTCCCAAGGTCTTGGCAGAGCTCCTCCATGATAAATATAGAATGAAGTAAAAATAATAAGAGGAAGTCGGGCCTTTGATGATGCTATCAATCCTGGTGGGGTGACACATCAGCCATTGTGTCTCATTTCTCTTCAAAGACCAGCATGAATGGTCATGGAAATTATACGTCACACCTCTCTGTATTTGGAATAGCATAGAGTTTCCCTGGCAGTGGGAGTAATAAGCTTTCTTGACATTGGCAGGGAAGAGTGGGTGACGGTGTGGAAGCTGTCATATGACCTAGAGCTCTCTGCACCCAGTGATCTGGCTAGTTGTATGGTATTTGATTCCCACTCCTCAGCATAGCTGAACCCGGAAGAGCAGAACCCAACATCTTGGCAAGGCATGAATGGTGCCCAGTTACCTGCTGCCGGATGGAGGGAGAGAAAACTCTTCCAGGGATGATTATATTTAATCTGGCTGGGACAGTCAGCTCCTCCTAGCCTTCCTGTTTGCTCAGTGGTTGTGGACACCAGATTCAAGCTCCCCATCTGCGTCATTATCCTGTTTAATAGAGAGGGGCGGGCACTTTCCTGCTTGCCATCTCCCACATTCTCTGGCTGTGAGGTCTGGCCATGCCATTTATCTTTCTGGTTCCGTTAGCTGATCTTCCCATGTCCATCTGAAAACTTTTACCAAATATCTTGCTGACGTCTCTAGAAAACAATTTCAAATCACCTTCTCTGTAGAGAGCCAGGAAATCAGAGTCCAGAATCCATTGTAAATTAGCAAACATATAATGATGCGCATTTTGCTTCAGACGCTGGAAAGTTCTGGAAATGCGTAAGGACTAGGCCAGCCTCCCTGAACTTCAGGAATTCACGGTCTTGAAAGGGATATTACAAGTCACACTGTAAGAAATACTATTCCAGGGGCAGCCCGGGTGGCTCAGCGGTTTAGTGCCGCTGTCGGCTCAGGGCGTGATCCTGGAGACCTGGGATCGAGTCCCACGTCGGGCTCCCTGCATGGAGCCTGCTTCTCCCTCTGCCTGTGTCTCTGCCTCTCTCTCTGTGTCTCTCATGAATAAATAAATAAAATCTTAAAAAAAATAAATAAATACTATTCTAGAGAACTGGAAGGGGAAAGCATCAGATAGGATTGGAAAGATAACTCTTCTGGGTAGGGGGAGGATAGATTTTGAGGTGCGAGAAAGTGAATGCAGGAAAACCAGTTGAGAAGCAATTGTCAGCCTCCCAATACCAGGTTGTTGAAGGTCTGAACTAGGAGAGGCAGTGAAGAGGAAGACGGGGGCCAAGCTGATCGGCTTCCAGATTGTGAAGAGACTCAGCAAACCTCCAAGGCTCCTATCTTGGGCAGCTGCATGTGTGCTCTTAACTATGAGAGAGAAAGCAGGAGAAAGGGCGTTTTGCACTTGTTGAGTTAGAGGTGAGGATACCTATTAGCCAGTTGGAGATTTGGGACGGGAGTGCAGAAGTGTCTAGGCTGGAGCTATGGATCTGTTATCTGGGTGGGGTGGGTTTTTTTTTTCCTTTTTTGAGTTTTTATTTAAATTCTAGTTAGTTAATATACAGTGTAATATTAGTTTCAGGTGTAGAGTTTAGTGATTCAGCACTTCCATACATCACTTAGTGCTCATCACAACAAGTGCCCTCCTTCATCCCTATCACCCATTTTACCCATCCCTCCTCTCACCTCCCCTCTGGTGACCATCAGTTTGCTCTCTTGGGTTAAGAGTCTGTTTCTTGGTTTGCCTCTCTCTATTTCCTCCACTATGTTCATCTGTTTTGTTTCTTAAATTCCACATATTAGGGAAATCATATGGTATTTATCTTTCTCTGACTCATCTTGCTTAGTATAATATGCTCGAGCTCCATCCATGTTGTTGCAAATGGCAAGATTTCATTCTTTTTGATAGCTGAGTAATACTCCATTGTGTATATAGATATAGATAGATATAGATATAGATATAGATAATCTACCACATATATATGTTTTATATACCACATCTTCTTTATCCATTTATCATCAGTGGATGAACATTTGGGCTCTTTCCATAATTTGCCTATGGTAGATAATGTAGCTATAAACATCAGAGCACATGTATCTCTACTTATGAAACCAATAATACATGATATATTAATTAATTGAATTTAAATACAATTTAAATACAATTTTAAAAATAATACCAATTTGAAGGGTTATCTGTGTGTTTCAATACCATTGGTACGGATGAGGTTTCCTCTAGAGACTGAGCATGTAAAGAAGAGCAAAGAACGAAGGAGGGGTCCCTTTTGAAACATGATTAGTCCATGAAGAAGAAGGTAGATAGATGAGTGGTCATGAGAACAGAGGGAAGAAACCAGAAGTGGAATCATGGAAGCCAAACGAGAGCTTCAAGAAAGACTGGGGTGGGAATCGATGCTAGAGGCTGCTGTTATTAGGGTTCCCTCAATAGGATTTATAACTCTAAATGCTGATTTCCAATCCTTTTTTTTTTTTTTTTTTTTTTTGATTTCCAATCCTAATTAGAACCACAGCTTTGGTAGCTGTGCATTTGCATTTGACTTTGTTAAAAGTGTCCCCATTCCGGAGTTGGAGACCAGAGACCTGAATTTGTGTCCCAGTTCTGTGACCTTCTTGCCAGGTGGCTTGGCAAATCATTAACATCTTGAGCCTCGTTTGTTCTCATTTGTAAGGTGAAGGAGCTGGAGTGTAATTGTTTGAAGTTCCTTAGGCTTTCAACTTCTGTGCCCCAACTGTTCTGGCACTTAGCCAAGCCCTAGCTACATTTCTAACTGCCACCCTCCCGAGGCTAACCATCCAACTGGCGATAGAATGACATAGCTCTCTTATCTCTCCTGGATTTGTTTCTGTGTTGACCTTTCCTGCCCTAGAGATAAATATCCTGGGGTGGGTGGGAGAAAGAGGAGATCTTGAATAGACAAACTGCCTCTCCTGGGTTTTTCTAAGATGTTCAGATAATCACCCTTCTGACTTGGTGGCTTTAAGGCATCACACTTCCCACCCTGAATGAGAAGGTCCCTCCACCTTCTTTCTACCCAGACAATTAACCCTTGATCTGCCTATAAAGTAGGTGCACTTTTGACTGAGACGGTTTGTGTTCTGGCTGACGTTCATTTTGCTGTTATCTTCTCAAATGAACTCTAGCCCCCAAAGCACCAAGTGTTTTCAGAAGCCAAGCTCCTCACCCAGTTTTTTCCCCCACTTTCTGATAGCTTGGACTCTGCTGGAATCTGAAGAGATATATCCATAATTCATTCAGTAATAATCAGAGCAGTGATAATAATAATATTTTGTCTCGGTCTCTTGAGGCCAGTCGATAGCTTCATATTTGCTGTTTATAAGCAAATATTCCACAAGGGGTTGCAGTGACCATGACTCGTTATTAATTCAGAGAAATACTGCAAGATACAGTTCTCCTGATATGTAATTGAAAGCAAGAGAAATATCAGCTGTGTATAAATATATGGATATATATATATATATATAAATTCTAGCATAACTAACCCAACCCTTGTTGAGCACTGACAGGAGGCTGAGTGAGGAGGGAGCCCAAGGCCAAAATGCCATCCAGCAAACTAAATAAATTGTCACAATAGCTTCCTGAGCCCTCCAGCAGTGTTAAGGTACTTGAGTTGGATTAACTCAGCTCATCCTCACAGCAAACCCATGAAGTAGGCGCCATAGGTACTGTTACCCTCACTCCCATTTTACAGATGAGGAAGTTAAGGCACAAAGGGAAATAATCTATTTATTCTATAGATACGACAAGAATTGTCATTTTCAGAACTTCCCTATATAATGGAGTTGAGCCCAGTTGGGAAGACATTGTGTAGTTGAGCTAAGCTGGCTTAGAGTTCTAGAAAGAGATCTGAACCAAGAGACCATAGTTCTGTTCTCATCTCTGACACCAAAATTGTGGCTTTGAGCAAAAGATAAGCTGGCCTCCCCAGACCTGTTTCTTTATCTATAAAACAGAGAGGTTGGGTCCAGTTCTCTAAAGGTCTCTGGAACTGCATGCATGTAACCTTCCATATGGGAGAGTAATGGGTGTGTGTAGACTATGTGTAGATGCTGACTCTCTGGAGCTTGCACCAATATTAAGTAACTCACTCCTGTTCAGCCAAGGCTGTAAATATCTGTCATTATGTGAGGTGTCAGGCTAGCACTGGGGGGTGCATGCCACCAATGGTCATGCTAAACTCTCTTCCTAAATCCTCTCATTTCTCAGGGCAGCAGGGGACTGATGGGGAGTCATGGACAACCAGTCAGGAGGACTCACCCAGGGTTTCTCTGTTAGCGAGGACAACAGTCTCTGAAAGTTTTCCCAGAGAACCAGGTCTTGAGGCACATCTGAAACATTAGCATGCTGCTAACCAGGTGGTGGGAAGGTCACTGGGATGGGAGACAAAGAACATCCAGAACAACTCTCACATGGGGATTTCTATCTGCCTCTAATCAAGCACGGCCCAGCGCTCCAGTGCTTGGAGTCCCATGGCAGTGACCCAACTCCACATGCCTTGAGCTTATTTATGCTGATTAGGTCCATAGTCCCTTGCCTTTCTGCTGTTTTCTGTTTCTTTGC
This sequence comes from Canis lupus familiaris, assembly GCF_011100685.1. NCBI lineage: Eukaryota > Metazoa > Chordata > Mammalia > Carnivora > Canidae > Canis > Canis lupus. The sequence goes on along the minus strand of NC_049256.1, from coordinate 12,188,640 downwards.
TTTCTTTGTAGCCCCTACAGTCGTCCAGCGACCCACCCCCAGCTTCCATAGAACGGATCCTGACTCTCTTACTTCTGATTTCATCTCGAGGCTTTCTTACCAGCCATTCCCAATCATGGTATGGGCCCCAGCAAAAGGGATAGAGACCATAGTGCTCAACTCTCTCCCTCCTCTATCATCACAATACAACTCTTCTTGAGTGGAGTGATCTCCATCAGATTATTTTGGTACAAAGGCCCAGAACCTTGTCGTCCGTAACTGACTTTTCTTTTAAGTTACAGAACACTCAAGAGATGGAAGAAGAGAAACAGATTTTAGGATTATGACACATTCTTAAGTGGTTCCTCAAGACAGGATAGTATGCTGCATGATTTTATCTTTGTGTATGTGAGTTTCTGTTAGGAAAAAATCCCAAAGCTTCCTAGCATATAAATACTAAGTAAAACTTTCACTCAGAACACAAATCCCTCAGTTTCCCATGAGCTTCCCTGTCTACATTGCAGACTTCTTGGATCCCCAAACTGTAACCAATAAGAACTTCAGCCTTATTCTTCAAAAGCATCATCTGGGTACTGACCTCTTTTTTATTAGGTTAAGTAGTAACACTAAGAGGATTAACAGTAAAAGTAGGACCTCCTCCCAGGTACTGATGAGAAGGGAACTGCTTACATAATGCAGCCCCCAACCCCAACCCCCACTCCAGAGGGGAGACCCAGCACACAGCACAAGACTGTGGTTATGGGGCATAGTACAGGGGGAGATGATTAATGTATGTCAGTTCTAAAGGAATGAGAAGCACGGGGCTGGAAGATCAAGTCCACGTTTCTAGAGAAGCAAACAGGGGGCAGAAGTCCAAACAACAACTGCCAAAAATTCCACGAATATGTAAAGTCCCAAACATGTTCCACCCAATAGGCAGTCCCTCCTCCCACAAATGATCAGCATCCCGGTGACTCAGGTGCATCCAGACACTTTCGTGAAGCACCGAAGAGATCACTTTTAGTTTTCCAAGTGCCTGTGATGAATTTACAGCGTCCCGGCTCCTCTGTGTGCTGGGAAGGAGCAGGCATGTGGTGATGGCTGCCATCGTACCGCGAAACATGACTAACGCCAAGAAATGAAGTCTTCGGAGCCTTTGAAAGGCGTCCAAGAATGTCAGCACATACCGCTTGCCCACTCTCTGCTGAATGCCTACTTGGGCTGTCTGCTTAGTACTGAATGTGCCAGACAGGCCTTCATACAAAGGGGGAGAGTGTTTGGGGCCCCTGAAAGGGGGAGGCAGAGCCTTTCTGATGTGAATGGAGAGATTCAAGAAGTGGGGGGAAGAGGTGGCAGGGGGCGGGGGGGGGGGGCTTCAGGAAAGGTATGAATAAAAGACCAAAAAAGGAAAGAGGTGGCATCTACCTACACGCAGTAAACTCTTCGTAGCCCCCTGCCATCAACTCTGAAGAGAGACTACTGTCACCCTGTGCTCCATGCTTGGTTGTCATGCAAAGAGCACTTGCTTGTGGATTCCCCCTGTATCCACAACTTGATCGACTGGGAATAAGAATTTGGAAGGCCTGCCAAGGCATACATAAGTCGACTTTTGTTTCCACTTTAACACCAAATATAAACGCCATGTGTACCATTTGTCATTTGGGATTGTCTTTGACTCCTCCTGCCTCCGATATATGAAAAGATTGAGAAATGTCTGCTGTGGCACATCTGAATATCTTGGAATGTCTTATTCTTCGAGCTGGCTTGAGGAAAGGAAGAAAAGTGTTCTGTATAGTGAACTCTTTAACAGTGCTACTCGTAACTCCTTGGCACGGCATCCCCTGCTAGAGGGAAGAACTCTTGTGGTGTTCAGAGCTTCGCCGAGGAGGCAGTCTGACGTCACTGGTGGCAGGCACAGTACGGACGTATCTGTGTTTTGTCTGCGTCCATCTGTTTTTCTCCTTACAGGCTATTGTTCACATTTGTTCTTCTCCCCCTTCCAGGAAGTGTGCTTCTCCAGAAGAGCACGGGCTTTAGGTGTTTAAAGGACTGAGCTAGCATTCTAACACCATTTCCCTCTGTTCTCTTCTTCCTAGAATCTTATGGCAAGGGCCTTATACGACAATGTCCCAGAGTGTGCTGAGGAATTGGCCTTTCGCAAGGGAGATATTCTGACTGTCATAGAGCAGAACACAGGAGGACTGGAAGGATGGTGGCTCTGCTCCTTACATGGTCGACAAGGCATCGTCCCAGGCAACCGGGTGAAGCTTCTGATTGGCCCCATTCAAGAGACCCCCTCCGGTCAGGACCAGCCTACTTCAGGACTAATGCATCAGACCTTTGGCCAACAGAAGCTCTATCAAGTGCCAAACCCACACAGTGCCCCTCGAGATACGATCTACCAAGTTCCACCTTCCTACCAACATCAGGGAATTTACCAGGTCCCCACTAGCCATGGTATCCAGGAACAAGACGTGTATCAAGTACCACCATCAGTGCAGAGAAGCATTGGGGCGGCTAATGGTCCCCACTTAAGCAAAAAGGTGAGTGAGTGACCAAGATTTCTGTTCCTACTTATTTGTTTCCATTGTACTCAGAGCAATAGAAATGTTCTCAGAACAAGAACTTAAAACTTTCGAGAGGTAAATATATCTTCTAAAGAGTAAGTATAACTAAATACTTGACCTTGAGCATTAGTTTTGCATCATTTTTCCATTCATTGGTCAGCAAAACTTTGTTCCCATGTCATTAGAAGTTCTTGTGTCATTCCAGATCAAACTGGATCATTAAGTTTTTTCCGTCTTTCTGATAGACCTGCTTTTAGACCTAGGTTGTTCTAGACTCAGAAATAGTTTCCCGTCTTTTCTCTTTCCTCCTTGAGTGGTACAAAGCACCAAATTTACACAAATACAATGATGCAGAAAGGACTGTCTTCTCATCAAAAGCTGAATCGTGTCCGCATTGAACTGGCTGCACAAAGAACCCACCAGAGAGCAAAGAAGCTGTTAGTGGGTCATGCCAACCAACTTGTTCTGCAGAGTTGTTAGTTTCAAGGTTGACCCATTTAAAATAATACATGGGAGGGAGGAGCAAGATGGCGGAAGAGTAGGGTCTCCAAATCACCTGTCTCCACCAAACTACCTAGAAAACCTTCAAATTATCCTGAAAATCTATGAATTCGGCCTGAGATTTAAAGAGAGACCAGCTGGAATGCTACAGTGAGAAGAGTTCGCGCATCTATCAAGGTAGGAAGACGGGGAAAAAGAAATAAAGGAACAAAAGGCCTCCAAGGGGGAGGGGCCCCGCGAGGAGCCGGGCTGAGGCCGGGGCGAGTGTCCCCAGGACAGGAGAGCCCCGTCCCGGAGGAGCAGGAGCTGCACCGACCTTCCCGGGCGGAAAGGGGCTCGCGGGGAGTTGGAGCAGGACCCAGGAGGGCGGGGATGCCCTCGGGCTCCCGGGGACAGTAACAGCAACTGCGCGCCCAGGAGAGTGCGCCGAGCTCCCTAAGGGCTGCAGCGCGCACGGCGGGACCCGGCGGGACCCGGAGCAGCTGAAGGGGCTCGGGCGGCGGCTCCGCGGAGGGGGCTGCGCGGCCCCGGGAGCAGCTCGGAGGGGCTCGGGCAGAGGAAGAGGCTCCGTGCGGAGGGGGCTGCGCGGCCCGGGAGCGCGAATCCACCAGCGCAGGCTCCGGAGCACAGGGCGCCGGGACACAGCCCAGGATCCCGCCTCCCCCGGGACAGGCAGAGGCCGGGAGGGCCCAGGACAGCAAGGACGCTCCTGCCCCAGCTGAGCAGATCAGCGGCCCCGCCCCGGAGCCTCCAGGCCCTGCAGACGGAGTTCCTGCCGGAGCTGAATCCAGGTTTCCAGAGCTGCCCCGCCACTGGGGCTGTTCCTCCTGCGGCCTCACGGGGTAAACAACCCCCACTGAGCCCTGCACCAGGCAGGGGCACAGCAGCTCCCCCAACTGCTAACACCTGAAAATCAGCACAACAGGCCCCTCCCCCAGAACACCAGCTAGACGGACAACTTCCAGGAGAAGCCAAGGGACTTAAAGTACACAGAATCAGAAGATACTCCCCGGTGGTTCTTTTTTTGTTTGTTTGTTTTTGTTTTTGTTTTTGTTTGTGTTTTATTTTGCTTTTTGATTTGTATCCTTCCCCCACCCCCTTTTTTTCTCCTTTCTTTTTCTTTCTCTTTTTCTTCCCTTTTTTTTTTTTCGTTTTTTTTTTCTTTTTCTTCCCTTTTTTTTCTCTTTCTCTTTTCTTTCCTTCTTTCTCTCCTCTCTTTTTCTCTTTTTCCCAATACAACTTGCTTTTGGCCACTCTGCACTGAGCAAAATGACTAGAAGGAAAACCTCACCTCAAAAGAAAGAATCAGAAACAGTCCTCTCTCCCACAGAGTTACAAAATCTGGATTACAATTCAATGTCAGAAAGCCAATTCAGAAGCACTATTATACAGCTACTGGTGGCTCTAGAAAAAAGTATAAAGGACTCAAGAGACTTCATGACTGCAGAATTTAGAGCTAATCAGGCAGAAATTAAAAACCAATTGAATGAGATGCAATCCAAACTAGAAGTCCTAACGACGAGGGTTAACGAGGTGGAAGAACGAGTGAGTGACCTAGAAGACAAGTTGATAGCAAAGAGGGAAACTGAGGAAAAAAGAGACAAACAATTAAAAGACCATGAAGATAGATTAAGGGAAATAAACGACAGCCTGAGAAAGAAAAACCTACGTTTAATTGGGGTTCCCGAGGGCGCCGAAAGGGACAGAGGGCCAGAATATGTATTTGAACAAATTCTAGCTGAAAACTTTCCTAATCTGGGAAGGGAAACAGGCATTCAGATCCAGGAAATAGAGAGATCCCCCCCTAAAATCAATAAAAACCGTTCAACACCTCGACATTTAATTGTGAAGCTTGCAAATTCCAAAGATAAAGAGAAGATCCTTAAAGCAGCAAGAGACAAGAAATCCCTGACTTTTATGGGGAGGAGTATTAGGGTAACAGCAGACCTCTCCACAGAGACCTGGCAGGCCAGAAAGGGCTGGCAGGATATATTCAGGGTCCTAAATGAGAAGAACATGCAACCAAGAATACTTTATCCAGCAAGGCTCTCATTCAAAATGGAAGGAGAGATAAAGAGCTTCCAAGACAGGCAGCAACTAAAAGAATATGTGACCTCTAAACCAGCTCTGCAAGAAATTTTAAGGGGGCCTCTTAAAATTCCCCTTTAAAATAATACATGGATACTAGTGAATTTAGAAAGGAGCCATCCTCTTGTCGTTCAACTAATTCCTATAATAATGCTGGAGCCAGTGGGTGAAAATAGTAGAGCTGGAATACTTAGGAAACCATCATGGTAAAAAAAAAATTTTTTTTAAAAGGAAGGATCTCTTCAGCACTTTATGTAATTCCAGATGCCACAACAATTTGACATAAATAGAAGTCTGTTTGTTGAATTAATTTTAAGCATTTCATATATATATACATTTATTTTTAAAAGAGTTTATTATTTTTTAAAGATTTTATTTTTATTAATTCATGAGAGACACAGAGAGAGAGGCAAAGATATAGGCAGAGGGAGAAGCAGGCTTCCTACAGGGACCCTAATGTAGGACTCGATCCCAGGACCCCAAGATCACGACCTGAGCCAAAGGCAGATGCTCAACATTGAGCCACCCAGGTGCCCTTGTTTATTTTTTTTAAGTAATCTCTATACCCAACCTGGGGGCTCGAACTCACAACCCCAGGATCAAGAGTCACATGGTCATGGGATGAGCCAGGCAGGCAGGCAACCCTTTATTTAGTATATTTTTGATGCTTGTGATACAGGGATGAACTAGAGTGAACAAGGATGAACCTTCATGATGCTTCATTGTAGTGGGGAGAGAAGCAGATGCTGTAATGTCAGGTGGAACTGCACACTGGAGAGAAAATAATGTTAGTGAACTACTGGGGTGATAGCCAACACCAGGATCCTGCTTATGTGAGCATTACAAGGGAGGGCTTTCCTCTTTCGTTTACCGGCAAATTCCAAGGCTCTACAATGGGTCCTTTGAGGCTTGAGATTAAGAATGGACTGAATTTTCCCACATATGTGAGTGAAACCATATGATGATTGTCCTTCTCTGACTGACTTATTTCACTCAGCATAATACCCTTCACTTCCATCCATGTCAAAGAAATGGTGGATATTCGTCTTTTCTGATGGCTGAGTAATATTCCATTGTATACATAGGCCACATCTTCTTTATCCATTCGTCTGTTGAAGGACATCGTGGCTCCTTCCACAGTTTGGCTATTGTGGACATTGCTGCTATGAGCATTAGGGTGCAGGTGAGGTGGGTGGGGGGATGGGGCAGCTGGGTGATGGGCACTGAGGAGGGCACTTGATGGGATGAGCACTGGGTGTTATACTATATGTTGGCAAATTGAATTTAAATAAATAAAGAAAAAGAATGGACTGATTTAATGGAATAAGAAATAAGGGAAGACGCAGTTAGATAAAAGATGGAGCTTGCTGGCTCTGAGAACACTACATAGGCATGTGCCCTGGCTCAAGAAAATCTAATACAACTGCTGAATTTACAAACCCAAGTCAATTATGCAATAATCTATTCTCATGATAATGGAACTAACTCTCCGTTGGACCAAAAAAGGGGGGAAGGGGGGGAATCACTGATGGATTCCTTAAATAACAAAACCATGAGTGTATTTTCGAATCACCTTTTATACAAAGGTACGAATTACAAAATACTGCTCAAGAGCACCTGTGTTGCATAAGCCAAGGGCATGCCTACGAGGAGAATTCCTCAAGAAGTGGCGACTTGTTTTGCCCTGGACGGTGATCACTGTCTGGAGGCAAAGTGACTCCACCATGACCTTTCAAAGGCCTTCTTACCCCAGGGATTTTAGATTCAAAGGGAAAGCCAAACCCAGCCCCTATCTCCAGAGGGGGGAAAAGAACAGTTGAAAGGTGTAACTATAAATAAATAACTTCTCTCATTCTTACTCCTGGTTGTTTGCACCTTAAAAATAGCTCTCCCTCATCTGAGCTAGTATGAGGCAGACGAGGGAACAGACCAGAACAGGAAATGCTTGGCTGAAAGGTGGTGGGGTCTAAACTTTCATCACAGTTTATTTTGGCAGGAAGGTGACATGTTTTCCTTTTTAGACTCAACCTTTTGAGTTCCAAGTCTGAAAAGTACATCAGACTTCTTCCCGTTTTATTTGCTATAACTGCACGGGAGATTTGCTCCTTGACCCTCCATCCCTTTAAAGGGGAGAGACTAAAAAAATAAAAAATAAAAATAAAATAAAATAAAAAATAAAGGGGAGAGACTTTGGCCATGCCTTCCCTTGGACTGATGTTGGGGTGCACGCTTGCAGTCAACGTTTTGTTTGTTTAATTTTAAAAGCAGTAGAACATTTTGTGTTTACCAAAAGGTAGGTGATTCCTGTAGGAGGAAGCCAACTTCCGAATCAGACCTCCGCCAACGCTTACAGGGGGGTGATTTTACCAGAACTGAGCAGATAATGCCTGCAGTGCCAAGTGTTGAGCTTTTGGGGTTCAAGGTGGTAACACTGGCAGCAAGGATGGGAAGGGCAGGAGGGAATGGTCCTGGCTCCCCCATGCCAAACACCAAGTGTTCTGCAGGATATCCTGACCTCACCTTGAAAGTCATCTGAGTGCCTGTGGTTGCCTAGGCTGTCTGCCTCCATCGTGTCCACTGGGCCTCTGCTGGAACCTCCAGGGGTGTGAGGAAGAAGACCCCTTCCTCCCTTTCCTCATCTTCTTTTCTCTCTCCCTTCCTCTCTCTCTCTCTTGCTTGCTCTCACTCTTGCTCTTTCTCTTTCCTCTTTTCTTTCCCTTTTCCCTTCCTTCCTTCTTTCCTTCTCTCCGTCCTTCTTAGTGGAGATGGCTTGGCTGCAAAAAGGTAATTTTAACCTTCTAGATAATAGTTGCTTTAAAAACTATTGTCAACATCTTCCTCTCTGTAGGGACCTTCTCAGTGGGTGAGAATCACACTAATGACTTAATAAGCCCACGCCCCAAGAGTTAATCTCAGTACAAGAATCAATCAGGCAGGCTTTTAGGGTTTTGCTTTTGTTTTTGTTTGGGCTTTGGGCTTTGGGCTTTTTTTTTTTGAGTTCTTATTGTAGCTGACTTAGTGAATAGCCGTCTACCCATTTTTCTCTTTACTCTCTCATCTGTAAAATGGTGGTGAGCCCACAACTAGACATATCTGGAAGTTTAAGCTACGGTCTGGAAAAGCACTTAAAGAAGAAAAAGAGGAGGAAGTGGATCTTATTCTAAACCATGCAAGTGTGGTTCAGAACTTTAAGAGAACATAAGAATCCTCTGGAGGTGAGCCGAAATGCAGATTTCCAGGCCTTCCCCACCAGAGATTCTAATCCTGGGACTTGGGAATCTGCCCTGGGGTGAGCTCATTGGCTAGTCCTGGGGGAGGTGATCCAGGACTGCATTTTGAGAAACACTGTGAAGTGACCATTATGGGGGGTTGGATATGTTCCAATCTGATTGTGATCTGGGACTTTCCATAGTTAAAGATTCCCTTGATGTTGCTACAGAGTGTGGGCTTCAGGAGTTTTATCCACCACAGTTTTTTCCACGAATGAATCATTTAAGAGAAAAAAAATTCTCCCTTCTATCACTTCAATTTTGCTCTTTGGGAAACTTCAGCCTCTACCCACCTAACACGCCTCTACCCATCCTGACCACATTAAGTGACACGCATCACTTAATACATCAGCAGTTAGAAAAAGAAAGATGATCATATGATCCCCACCCTTTTATAAAACAAGACAGTATGAGTTTTGTGCAAAGAGCATGGACTTTGGGGTTAGGCGGACCCCTGGCTCTCTTCCTTCATAGCTGTCAACCCCTTGGCAAGCTGCTCAACTTCCCTAAGCTATGGTTTCTCCATCTGTAAAATGGGAGCAATCACAACTACCTCTTAGAGTTCTTGTGAGAATGAAATAGAACAACCTACAGAAAAGGACCCAGCCCAGGGCTTAGCATGGCAGGGGCCTAAAAAAAAAAATTAGTTCCTCTCCCTTATTTGTCTTTCCTTTCTCAGAGTTTGTTTTGAATGCCTCAGCCCTGTTTGTGTTTCTGATTGTACACCAAACATGCAAATACTTTACTGCCAACACCTAAGCTGTTCCCTTTGAGCCTGTAGTGCTCTCTCTCTCTCTGGTTCTACAAGAATTTTGCACAGAGTGGAAAAGAACTCTTAAAGTTATCTGGAAACCATATACACTGACACCTTTCTTAATTTCATTGGTCTTTTGCACTCTGGGTTTTGTGTGCAGTGCCGTTTTATCCATTAGGCATTATGGGCAGAATGCCCAGGGCCTGCAAGAATGTTTAAGAGCTCCCCCCCAATTTTTTTTAACTCCAAAGCATGAAACACAAAAACTGCAAAATATAAATTAATAAGCATCGAGACAAATGTGTAGGAAACAACATAAGGTCAACCTCATTAATTGTTACATGGAGGGCTCAGAGCTATTTCATTACATTTGAAAACAATTTGTAAGTTAGATTCTTCTCACTTTGCAAAGATTTCTAAATATGCCCTGTGGTTGCCAAGAACTCACAGGCAATCTTAAATTAAAAGAGCTACTCAGAATCCAATAATTTGAAGAGCTAAATTATGTATATTTTTTAATGTTCTCAGTTTTTTTTAAAAGAGAAAATTCTGGGGATCCTTGGGTGGCTCAGCGGTTTAGCGCTTGCCTTTGGCTCAGGGCATGATCCTGGAGTCCTGGGATCGAGTCTCACATCGGGCTCCCTGCATGGAGCCTGCTTCTCCCTCTGCCTGTGTCTCTGCCTCATGAATGAATAAATAAATAAAATATTTTAAAAAAGGAGAGAAAATTCTACTTCCTAAGGGACTGTGGTTGGGAGTGGAGCCCCCCAAACATCCAAAAGTCTAAGATTCACAGAGGTCTAAAATAGCCTCATTTTTCTGCTTCGGAGATTAGTAAAACTGCCACCTGAGTTCATCCATTCTGTGCCTTGATCTGCAGAGAGACTGATCTGTTTTTCTCTGATTATTTTTCTGACATGTCACTTTTATTTGACTGATGTAAGTAGGTTCATTTTGCATTCTTCTAAAGATCGGTTTTGAGCTAAATTATAAGTCCCATTAAGGCGGGCAGGGGCCAGAGCTGTCATCGACATATGGCATTTAACGTATGGCATTTACTGCTATAGGCCAAGCTCACAGCAAAGTGTCAGACACGGAGGACCGCCAATGAAGGAACGAGAAAGCCAGAAGCAAGAAATGAAGCATCTAATTTGAGTTGACCTTTAAGTAAACTGAAAAGTGGTTCTGATCTTATCACCCATCAGACTATCACACATTGTTCACATCTTATTGCCCAGCTCATTACAGTTATGATGTATGTCAGATTCTATAGGGTTGTTTCCCCTAAGAAGGGTGTTGGGGAATGCCAACATCTCTTCTCTGTAATCATAACCATCTATACACAACTGAGCATTCAAAGTATGACTGATGTAAAGTTCAGCATGTCTGAGGGGCTAACATTTCATTCATTCATTCATTCATTCATTCATTCACTTATTTAGTTTTTTAAAAGAATTATTTATTCAAGAGAGTAAGCACGAGGAGGGAGAGGGGAAAGGGGGAGAGAGAGAATCCCAAGCAGACTCCCTACTGAGCACAGAGCCTGATGTGGGGCTCGATCATGGGACCCTGAGATCATGACCTGAGCCAAAATGAAGATTCAGATGCTGGGGGTGCCTGAGTGGCTCAGTCGGCCAGGTGCCTGCCTTCGGTTCGGGTCATGATCCCAGGGTCATGGGATAGAGCCCTGCTTTGGGCTCTCTGCCCAGCGGGGAGCCTGCTTCTTCCTTTCCCTCTGCCTCTTGCTCCCCCTGCTTGTGCGTGCATTCTTTCTGTCAAGTAAGTAAAAAACTTAAAAAAAAAAAAAAAAAGAGAAAGAAGAGTCAGACGCTTAGGAGCCACGCAGGCTCCCAAGAGCCTTTATATATTTTGCCCAACGTAGACAAGATTAGTTGACTCTTCCGTGGTCACCTAAAGAGGAGAATATACTATTTTTTACTGGGGATCAGAGCTTCCTTTGCATAGTCTGTTATTTACCTAGAATAATTTTTCTCCTCCATTCTATCTGTAAACTCCTATTCATACTTGAAAGCCCATTTCAATGTTCATCTCTTCTGTGAAGTTTTCTGTCTGCACCACTGCAGTTTTCCCCCTCCTCTTTGGTCACCAAATATGTCATACTCTTCACTTAATCTCAAGGGAGCTCATGGGTTCAATAAAACTTCAATGGCCTTTACAGTGTGTATGATGGGCTAGGCTGGGGCAAATACTGTGTGGGGGATGGCACTTAGAAAACTCAAGTAACATTAAAGTTTATCTAGACCCCATTACATCATCTTTAAAGACCATATGCTACCTTCCAAAATGGGACATGGCCAAATGTTGGCAGGATACGCTTATAAGCTTTTAGCCAGGTCTTCCAGGCCCGTTCTTGAAAGGTAGCATAAGAAGCAGAAATAGATTTGCTATAATATTTGTACCTTCTCAGACACTGAGTCACCACGAATTACACACACATACACACCCTCACCCAAAGCCATTGGTTAGGGAACAGAGGACTTCCCTTATTGGGATTTGAAGCATTGTGAAATCTGGTTGCCCAAAGCAACACTCAGTTACCAGCCAGCTAACTGCTATATATTAGCAGTAAGATTTGTCTACCAACAAGTAAAAATAGATTTAGAGGAAATGAAAGTGCCCGAGAAGATAAACTCTGACTTCACCCACTTTCCTTTGTTCCCTTCCTATATACACACACACAGACACCCACCCATCCCTTGAAAAATAGCAGGGAGAATCAGAGTTTGACAGGGCACAGGGTGCCTCTGGTTTCTTCACTTATAAGCTCAATAAAGTATGACCATGTTTCAGAATTGTACATCTCTCTATAAAGATAATCTGAATTGAAATGATGTTCCGCCTCAATATGTGGCTTTTGGGCTGTGTGGAGAAGTGACCTTGCATCTAAATAGCTCACCCTCAAGAGTCAAGATGAATTCTACATCCTGGGGCAGTCTGGGTGGCCCAGCGGTTTAGCGCCACCTTCAGCCCAGGGCCTGATCCTGGAGACCCGGGATCAAGTCCCACATCTGGCTCCCTGCATGGAGCCTGCTTCTCCCTCTGCCTGTGTCTCTGCCTCTCTCTCTCTCTCTGTGTCTTTCATGAATAAATAAATGAAATCTTAAAAAAAAAAAAAAAAGAATTCTACATCCTACACAGAATTTGAGGTCCTTGAGTGCTTAGGGGCAGGACTTTATGAGATCATTTTGGAAATGAGAAGTCTCCCCTCCCAGCCAAGCCACCCACGCCAGGGGAATGAGCAAAGTGTAACACCTCCCTAAAAATGTACAAAAGTCTTTTTTGTTTGGTCAATGCCAAGGCCTTCTAATTCAGTTGCAATTTGTCATAAAGCTCATAGATAGTGTGTATTTCTAAGAGTGCATTAGTAACTTCTTATGAACCCACACCAGAGCAAACAGAGGTAATCTTCCTTCCTTTTTCAATGATTTCATGCTAAGTGACTGTGCTTATCAGAGTGAATAGGTCAGATATTGTGTGTGGTGTGATGTCTGGCTGAGTGGATAATGCTCTGTTTGTGAAGGAGATAAAAAGAATACATTGATTTATTTGATTTGATGATAGAACTCAGACTTAATATTGGTGGGACACATCTTTAAAAGCAGGCTTGTTTGAGCACTTTGTGGAAAATGCAGAGCAAGATCCCATCAGAAGTGGACTTGGTACTAAATAGTGCCATACACCCAGCTGTCGAGGCATGCTTCTAGAGAGGCATGCTGTTCCTGTTTACAGAGTCGCTTAGGACAGTGTGTCTTCTCCAAAAACTTCTATGTAATTCTGGTAACATCTGAAAAATACCAAGGAATCCTCTCTTTTTAACCCGGTTCCAGAGTAGATCAGTTTTTGGAGCAAAGAATCTTCAACATGCCACAATCACATCTGATTTATTTGAGTAAATTTTATTTGGTTTTCTTAAAGCAGGGCGTGCTTAAACCAGTTATTTATCATAATAGTTATTTATTTTCAAATTTACCCACTAACTGACTGTGTAGTCCTTAGCACCCTATGAAGTTAATCATTTTTCACGATAGCTTTAGGACTAAAGTGAGGGTAACCCAAAAGCACCCTGGAGCCCTGGCTTCATGTTAGGGACCTTATAGCCATAATCTCATCTGATCTTCTCAACAGCTTCAAAGGTGTTCCTTACAACCCCCTTACTTTATGGGGGAGGGATCTGAGGTCTGAGAGATTAGTTCACTTGCTGAAGGACATGCCTCTGCTAAGAGGCAGTCTCGCTAGTTGAACCCATGCCTGTCTGACTCTGAAGCTAATGATTTTTACATCCTGGCTAATGGTTGATGTTGCCAAGTCCTTAAAGTAAGAGGGCATGGTTAGGACAATTCACTAGCAAGTCCAGCTCATCGAGTCCTGGGTGTCCAGTGTCCAGTGTCGTCTTGGCCAGGAAGAATTAAAGTCACTTCAGAAAGCTCTCACCCCAGAGCTGAAGAGTAGCCTCTACGCTGAGACACTGTGAGTTGAGCTGCAGTGGGCAGTTTCATGGCAGGCTGATCTGGAAGTCCTAAGCAGATGATTAAGGTGATGTAAAGACCGAGGTATCGCTGAGAACATTGCTATGTTGGCTTTCTCTACCATTGGAAGCACTATTTTTTCAAATGACTTCATATTGGTCCAGATGGATAACATCATTTAACCAGACGCAGTAGTCCCAGACTCCCTTATCTCCAGTTTTGTTCTCACAGTTTCAGTTATCCATGGTCAGGCAGGATCCAGAAGCAAATGATCCTCCTTCTGACATACTGTCAATGCCTAGGCCACTCACCTCCCTTCAACTCATCACACAGGCATTTTATTGTCTCACATCAATGCAAGAAAGGTACATATAGTACGGTAAGACATTTTGAGAGAGAGAGAGACACCATGTTCACATAACTTTTATCATAGTATATTGTTATAATTGTTCTATTTTATTGTTAATCTCTGTGTTGAATTGATAAATTAAACTTTATCATAGGTATGTGTGTATAGGGGAAAAACATGGTATATATAGGGCTCAGTACTAACCACAGTTTCAGGCATCCACTGGGGGTCTTGGAACATATCCACCATGGAGGAAGAGAGACTACTGTACGGTTAAATCTCCCAGAATGAGCTTGCCAGGGAAAGCTGCACCCCCAAAATTTAAGATGCCCAGATTTCAAGATTTGCTTCTCAAACAAGGATGTGAGTTTCTCTCTGAAACCAGGAAAGTAATAAATTTCTAGTAAATTTCTAATCTGTCTTGCGAATGTAAGCACCGGGGCATTGAGAAAAGTAGTGTGGACCGTGGGACCCAGCCAACCAGATTCTTCTTGACTTCTCTGTCATTAACCAGCTGAATAACCTCTCTGAACTTCAGTTCCCTCAACTGTGAAATGGTGAGTAGGGCTGAATTATCTCTAATGGCCTTTGTTAAATTTTTATGATCCAGATATCCTTATCTGATTCTTTCCCAGAGTCACTTGAAAAGTTTAATAAAATGGCTTGACCTCAAGATGCTTAAAAAAAAAAAAATTAAAAAAAGAAAAGACACTCAGGCATTGGTATAAATTTCAAGTTGACCCCTTCAGTTTTGGCAAATCTTCCTCTTCTTTTAGGATGCAGCCTGCCTTCCCATCTAGAAACCGCAGTCACCTTTACAAGACTGAGCTGTGGCAATAGAAGGCAAGGAGCAGAGCAACACAGGAGGGAGGGTCGGGTATGCTGAGCCAGGGGAGACTCAGAGCTCGCAGTCCCATCCCTGAGAGTGAGAGCACTTCCCAAAGAGCAGCTTATAAAGGAGAACTCTCTCCCCTGCTTTGTTACCATAAGATAAGAGAGTGTTTCATCCGAGAACTCGTTATTTTCTGTCCATTTTCCTCTGTTTGAGCCTCTTGAATATGGCAGAGACGCTTGGTGGGTCAGGTGTGTCTCGAAGCGACAACCCTGTCGCAGCACCACCTACTGCCATGTGACTGGTCTGTCCCATCAGCTGCTACGTCTTGTCTCCCAGTGAAGCCATGAGAAGAGCTGAGTGCCCTACGTCCTTGGATCCAGAAATTCTCATGCCTGGCCCCCTCCTTTCCACGATCACATCCCGTTTCAGGCAGTCTGTGGGCATCTCTCTGAAATCCATTTCAAAATCTAGACGTAATGGCTGGTGTCCTGTTGCATTTATTTGGACATCGAAAGAACCAAAACGCTTATGGTTCTCCAAGAACATTGCAGGCCATGAGATCTAAAACATGACTTCGCTGTACCCAGCTCTGTCACGGGTCCCATTCAGCTTTGTCCAGAGAAAAATCTCAACCACTGCAGGAACCCAGACGTCATTCCCTGCCATGCTCTTCCACGTTAAATGCTCGGAGCTGCTCTTTGGCGCTTGGTCGCCCCATAACTAAATATTGCTTTAGCACTTGCTGCACAAAAAGCTTCCTGAAAGCAGCAGGGGAGGCGCGCTAGAGGCTTGACAATCGGGGCACTGTTTCCATTGAGTGGCTTGCCTCCTGAATGCTGTGTCAAATGAAAGTGACCCAAGAGCCCCGCTCCACTTCTGAGCCTTCGGTGGTGACTTTTTTCCTCATTTGGAAAACAGAGACCAGCCACGATGTAGATGTGGTGAGCAAAAGGCTTATTAGTTCTAGCATAAAGATCAGACATCAGAATGTCTTTGATGGAAAGGAAATCACTGCCCAAAAACAGAGGGGGAGAAGCCTCGCTGTGCAAAAGAGGGGCTTTAGGAAGGGTAAACCATGCACTTGGCCCATTGGGGTGTATTTTTCAGGCCAGACTCAGTTTTCATTATATTGTTGCTATGCGAATAATAAATGAGCTCACTGCTACACCCAAGCTGGGCAGAGAGAATTTATAGAGGATTAATAAATCCAGTGTAGGCAACATGTGGCTTTTCCTCTGGTCTTAGAAAAGAAACTAGTAATCTTGGATTTTAAACAGACAAGTCTCTATAACTTTGCAGTTTCTGAAAACTGGATCCAAGTTCTAACGGGCAGGCGGTGATAATAGTGATGTTTCTCTTCCTAAGGGTTTTCTTTAAAGGGAGAGGGTCACACAGTTCATGGGCTTTAAGACAAAGAGGTTATTATAAGGTCTAATAAATACCATGGTGGCTCTGTGAATGCTTTTTAAGGGCATTTACGTGAAATAAGTCCTTTCCAGCAGGCAGTTTTAGAAATCTAAATACTCTTGTTAAATGCATGAAACCCAGAGATAGTATAAATAAAACAGGGGGGCTAGGGGGATTAGCAATAGACAGGAAGCCATCTGATTTTTCCACTTATGCCAAGAAAACTGCAAATGGCTGATTTGCTAATCAGTGAGGCCTACTTTTGAATTCAGACAATCTTAGGTGCTGTTAATGGCAGGGTTATAAATCTGTACTTAATTATTATGGCACAGTGGCACTTTTTAACTTCTCATCAAGTACTCATTATATTTCCTGAGCCACCTGGTTGCCCAGTTCTTGACAAGGCCCTGGGGTAGAACACCGGGAGCCGGTTCTGTGTGTTCCTGCTCCACTGGACTGATGGGTAAACTCCAGGGGTCAATTATTGAGCCATTATCTGGATATCAGAAGAAAGGATTGCGTCATTCTGGCCATTTCTGTGTTGCTTTGGAATGGAGAGACTTAGACCCCGAGAATTAAATCACAGGACACAGAAACTCCCAACAGTTCCAAAAGACTCCTTCTTGCCCTTCCAAGTCGGATTTTTTTGTTATTTTTAAAAATTCTGTTAAAATTATTTTTTAAGAATTCTAGTTTTGTGATTTTTTTGTAATTGTTGCAACAGGCATCTAGCAAATGGAGAAGTATGAGCAGTAATGATGGTACCTGAGACCGGTTAACCTGTGCTCCTCCTCATCCCATCTCTGCCCCTCTTCTGTTCCACCCAGCTTTCTGTCAGAGAGTAGGGTTTTTCTGCTTCCTTCGTACTGTTTTTGCTCTTCTTTATGGTTGCTGCTAGCATGGCAGGAGGGAAGGAGTCAAAACAGGGTGGGTGGTGGAGGAGAGAGATGAAAAGTTGCCGTAAGTGCTGAGTGGTTGAGCTGGTGTCAGATGGAAGCATGGCACAACACAGCAGGACCTGAGACCCTACTAGTTGGCTTTCACAGGATTTTTGGGGTGGGGAGGGTCTGGCTTCATGGGTGGCACAGCCTGCCCCCCTCCCGCTTCCCACAGCACCCACTGAACTGGTAGCATGCAGCTGAGAAGCTCAAGTCTTCCTGACCTCAGGCCTCCATAGCAGCGAGGCCCCACTCCCAAGCACTCAACAGCGATCTTGGCTCTGAGGAGGTGAAGTGGGTGCCCAAGGAGACTTGCTGAGACTTTGACCCGAGTGGTACCATGTGAGCAGGCGTTGTCTTGAAAGTATTTTGCTTCTAGACATTCCAATTGGGTATGTGCCCTACTTCTTGGTGAGATCCTCTTGACAAACCCAGCTTGTGATCTTCCACTGAAAAGGCCTTGTCTGAAGAGAAATCCAATAAAGTGTCCTGGGTTTGGGACATTGCCATCTTTGTTCTGGATAAATAGGTTTATTTCTATGCCTCATAGAGCACTTTTTCTCCTGGGGCTTTCCACTGGAGTGTCTTGGGCTGTTACGGTGATAACTGTGACAATGGCAATGCTGATATGACCTGAGTGAAATGGTAACCCAAGTCAATCTACTGATAGTCATCGAGAACCAGTCTCTTGTCACTTAACTGCTTTGATGTGAAATTCCCATCGCCTCATAGACCTCACTGGGAACACTGTATGCATTTGTAAAGATTAATTTCTTTCTATTCCAGTCATATCTAAATGATTACATTTTGTTTTCTCCCATGGCTTAATCACGAAACATTTTGAAAGCAAACAGCCTTGAGATCTGTGACCACTAAGACACACAGACCACGTCCTCCTCACATTAGGAAGAAAGCAAAAATTGGCTGTTGTTTGTTTTTTTCCGCTGTCTCATCTCCCACGTTGTTGGGTATCTTTGTATGGTGGACACTGTATTTTTAAATATTTGTAAGAAATAACTTAAGGCCTATTAAGATGTTCTCTACATCCAGAGAGGATTTTATTTCCTTCTGCCAGCCTCCCAGTCACACATAAATCTAATTTCAGGCTTTGAGATGTTCTTACCAACCCTGATGAGTTAAAACCTGGCTTCAGCCCGTGCAAGGGTAGCTTCCCTTCTAGTTAATTCTCACGTTCACATGCAGCTTTTGGACTACCAACCCAAAGTGGGGATGGTTATCAGGGTCCCAACCTCAGTGAGTCCTTGTGTCCCATATTCCTCCCATACCTGAAGATGCTGTAAAAAGACACAGTGTGGCCGCTCAGACATCTGTCTCCGGTCAGCAAATGCCCCCAGGACAAAAACAGCCTTTGAATGGGAGTTTACCTCTATGAATTCATCTCTACTCCCAAATTTGGACCTGATCATTCTTTACTATCTTTTAGTGCTTTCATGCAATGAAGAAGATTTTTGAGTATCTTTTGCTCATCTTTTTAAAAAGCTGTCTTCAGTAGGATGGTTGATCTGAATTACCTGGTTCAAATTTAAGTCCAAAAGTAAAAGCTGTATAACCCAGGTGACAGTCCTCATAGAAATAACCAAGGCTGCAGGGGTTTACTCTATGCTGGGCACTTTCTGTACTTGATCTCATTTAATACACCAATAGCCTGTAAGTAGTATTATTTCCATTCTTGTAATGAGGAAACAGGCTTAGAATGGACAGATGCCTTGGTTGTGTTCTCACATGTGGTAGAGTCAGCTCTCCCTGAGCCTGGCTTATTTTCTCTCATCACTCTCCTCATCAGACCTAATCCTTTCCATGAGCTAAAGACCTAGTGTGGCTATGGCCTCTACTGTACAGCTTCTCGAGACCCATGTCAGAATTCCTGTTCCTTTCTGTTGTATTTTATTTTTTAAGATTGTATTTATTTATTCATGAGAGACACACAGAGAGAGGTAGAGACACAGGCAGAGGGAGAAGCAGGCTCCCTGCAGGGAGCCTGATGTGAGACTTGATCCCAGATCCTGGGATCACGCCCTGAGCCAAAGGCAGACACTCAACCGCTGAGCCACCCAGGCATCCCTCTGTTGTATTTTCCTTCTGATATTAAGGTAAACTGCAGAGGTTGCTTTGATTTCTTCTTGCAAAACTCCCTGGTCTGTTTCTAGCTTGTGGCTGAGAACAACACAGATGTTCATGTTGCACGCAGGCTCTAGAGTGAGGAAAAGGAAACCATCTAGCAGCCTCTTTTGGCCTCCACAGGTGGTTTGCACCAAATACTGGTGCAGGTGATCATGCCTCCGTGGTTTACGACTTCTTGATTTTATCTAAAATTCACTCTGGTTTTTTGGCTTCCTCGCTTGCCTGATCTTACCACACATGGCTGATGAGAGCCAGTTCCAGCCTCTTTTCCTGTGGGTCACACTCATCCTAGAGCTGAATTCACCTGGAAACCAACCTAATCCTAGACAGCCAGATCTTGTTTCCCATCCAGTCCAGTTCCACACTATCTTGCTTAAGAAAAGCCTCGAGTTTTCCTTTAGTTCACAAATGTATTCAGTCAAGGCATTTATCCAAGCCCTACTACAGTCAAGGCACTGTGCTAGGTCCTGACGTGGATCTACAAATGAAGAAGAAATGGGCTCGGTCTCCACTGTGCCAGGAGAAGAAATGGAATGCCCTGGAACAGACCACAAGTGATAAGGACCATTAGAGATGTACAGATAACATGCTTACAGCGTTCTGAAGGGAAAGGTATTTTATCTGTTTGGGAAGGCCTCATGAGAGAGAGGCACTCAGCTTGGCCTTGAAAGTCGGATAAAATTTTAAGTATGAGGAAAGGAAGAAGAGTATCTTGGACAAAGCAGTGTGAGGAAAGGCACAGAGGAGTGGCAGGCAGGGCGCAGGTATAAAATGGTACAGTTCAGTCTTCCTAAGGAATGGGATTGGTAAAGGGCTTTCGGGGCCCTGGCCTTAGAAACTTAGAAACACATCCAGGGAGGAGGGCAGAAATAAGTAGATGAAGGCAAGACTGGCACCCTGGGGGCCACAGATAGATTTGGTTTGGTCAAGATGCTGTTTGAAATATTTGAGCCAATTCTGGAAATCAGATTTCATATTTTAAAAAAAGTCCAGATTTCTGGCTTCTCCTGAAAATTTAAGAGACTTAGCAACACAGCGTGTATTTTTTTCAGGATGACAGTTGGCTGGAGCTGAGGAGTGGCTGCTTTCTTCTAGGAGGCTATGAGTTCTGTCTCCCCAGTGCAAAATCCCAGCTCGTTTCTCCCTTGGCCTCACCTGCTCGGCCCCGCAGGCATCTTAAGCATCAGGCTCTTGCTTGGCTACAGGTGCAAGGCCTGGCCAAGGACTGGGGAGGTGGGAGTGGCACAGCCCAAGGGCCTCTCTTCCAGCTCACTGACTCACACACGTGGGTTGTCAGTGTCCCCTGGCCCTCACTGCCACCCTGAACATGGGCTCCTCTTCTTTAAAATTTCAGCATGTGGAACTCCTGGGTGGCTCAGCGGTTGAGCGCCTGCCTTCGGCTCAGGGCGTGATCCTGGAGACCCAGGATCGAGTCCCACATCAGGCTCCCTGCATGGAGCCTGCTTCTCCCTCTGCCTGTGTCTCTGCCTCTCTTTCTCTCTCTCTCTCTCTCATAAATAAATAAAATCTTTTCCAAAAAAATGAAAAAATTTCAGCATGCACAGCTCTCAAAACGATGAGACAGGGAGGTATTTAAATCATCTCGTAAAGCAGCTAGTGGTGTGAATCAAACACACCACAGTGCGTGGTGGGGCGCGCTGTGCGTGATGGCCTGCTTTTAGGCAAGCACATACTTAGAGCACTAACCTAGCCCCAGTCTCTGGACTTTGTAGATGCCAGGATGCCACCCCCCTGTGAGACTTATTAAATGGACTATTCCTTTCCTCAATTTCTACATCTGCCCTTCTCATCTCAAAGTGCCCAACTTCAGACTTTTCAGTTAGTTGGCAAGAATAGCATACTAACATCTGAGGAACAGTCAAGATTCTTCCCCGGGGGCAGAAAATCCACATTTGGAAAATGCTAATCATCTGCCAGGGTCATCAGGACAGGGGTTGCAGGAGCCCCAGGAATCCCTCTTCCTCGCCCCATTTGCATCAACTCTAAGGAATAAGAGGTCAGTTTGGTAGTTCCCAAAGTGAAGCCTTTGTAACTATAAATAAATACACAGAACACAAGGAAAGCACGAAAGAAAAACAAACGGAAGGAGAAAGGAAATGAAAAACCTGACTTCAGCTCATTGAGAAAATTAGGTTTGAAATGCCCTTTCTGTAGCGAGTCCCTCAGCGCCTTGCTGCGCAAACACCCAGGAGAACCCTTCCAAAATTCACTCCCCCTTAGCTCGGCCTTGGTGTTCCTCGTAGGCTGAGGTTCAGTATTTCTGGGACAGTAGGAAGGTTTTTGTGGACTTTGTCAAGCAGGAAGACATGACCTGCTTAGAAAGTATCCATGACCACAAAACTGGATACTTTCTAAGGTACAGAACAGTCAGCACTTTCCCCCCCAGGAGAACACACAGTTGGCATGAGAGTCACCCAAGCGACGGGTGGAGGAAAAGAATGTGCAAAGTAGAAGACTTCCCGCTCCTCGTTCCTTCAGATGTTCACAGAGTGCATCGCTCTACGCCAGGGATGCATCTGACCAGATGCAAAACGCTGGTCCCTTTTAAATGCTATTTGTGGACCAGCGTGCATTAGATGGTACCGTCGGGAATGCTGGAATCGGGGAGAGATTGTATTTTGTTGGCTTTCTCCCTCTGCGGTTTGCGCCATCTGTTTCTTTTAATGCATAAACAAGGAAAATGACTGGCTTGGAATGCAAAGTTTTTAAAAACCAGATGACCACAGGCATCCTCTAAATGAGAAAGAGAGAGCAAGTTGAGGTTCTGTGACATTTGTCAGGAAGCGAGATGTTAAATACCGGGAAGCGCGGATGCTCTCTGCCAGGGCAGATCCACCAAGGCAAGGAAAAGCTTTGCCTATGACCCTGCCTTTCTGAGGTCTTGCCATATGTTTACATTTCACCAGGGACTATTTTCAGATCCCGGCACCCCCACCTCTATCTCCCAGCCTCCCTTCCCGTGTTTAAACTAAGGATGGAAACGCTCAGCTGGCCTTCAGCATAACCAGCCTTGGTTTTCCATTAGCATTATTACTGGCTTGGCAACCTTGGACAGAATCCGCTCTTAGAAACTTTCAGACTGAACAAAAGCTGTGCTGTGTGCAGGTTCTCTTACGAAGCCAAAATAGAGAGCTATAAATAGAGGGGCTGAGGAGATAAACTCAGAAAAGATACTTTACTTCTCTCCTGGATAATAGCGAGTGGGAAAAAAAAAAATCCTATAAGGGCAGGAGGAAGACAGTGCATTTTTCTTGAGCAAAGGGCATGCTGCTTTTAAAAGGAAGATTTGCTCTGCACAATCCAGTGGCCAGTGTATAAATGGTTCTGTATGCTCCATGCCAACAATCTTTAAAGCCATAGATGCTTTAAAAAAAAAAAAAAACAAACAAACATGGCAGTGGAGAGATCTGATGGGATAGTGGCTGCGTACAAATCTTTACCTTCATTGCAAGAAGTAATCAGCTGCAAGCACCGGGGATTTCAGCATTTTAGAGCTCCCGGGGAGAGGGGGCATTGGTGCATCTGGCTGAGTTCCACCTACTTCAGCATGAGACGGACACCGAGCATTTTTCACATAGTTTTGTAGGCAGCCCGACGCCAGAATTTTCACATTAGAGAAAGGATCAAAGATGACAGTTTCTTAGGGAAGAACCAACTCTGCCTAATTTACAATGCCCCTTCTCCTAAAAAAAAATAAAAATAAATAAATAAGACTTCATGGGCAATACTAAGAGGGGCTTTGTTAGTCATTTGGAAGGGCCTGCATTAGATAGAAACAAGACCCTGGTCATTTAGAAGTCCTTGGAGGACTAAATACGTTTCCAAATGAGTTTAAGTTCAAATAATTTCTCTACCCGTACTTAGGACACAGTGAAGGATGGTAGATAGGAAAATACGAGCCTGTCGGGTGAGGTTCGTTTCATTGGCATTGGTTCTAGATGCCAGAGTTGTGATGAGTGTGTTTGACTTCCCACATCCCTTGGACATAGGTACTGTCTGGGATGTCTGCTTTCCTGGTAGAAATGAGAAAAGGGTTAGAGACCTTGAACTCTGTTCCTGGTGACTCTCAACCCAGTCTGTCATTTGTTTCAAAGGTTAGATTGAAAGCTCCTGGAGGCTTCCGAGAGCAGCACTGCTTGAGCGTTCGCTTCATATAAGTACTCTAGTGACCTATGGAATTTTAGTTATAATAATAATCATGTCACATGAAGAGGCGTCCTGGGGAAGGTATGAGAGGAATTTTAAGTAGTTCAACTCTCTATTTGCATTCTTCTCTTGACAAATAGTTTCAGAGCCTTTAAAAAAAATCGTGGGGTTTTTTTTCCCCATTAGGCTATGTTTTTGGTGCTTCTAAGGGATGATCTAGGACCTTCATAATTTAAAAATGATTCTCCCCTAAGGTACATACTTGGGATTGAGACTTTGACCAACTTTGTCATTAGGAGGAAGAGGGTTGGAGCTGTTTCAGGGATTTGTTCTTTATTGGGATTCAAGAGGGGGTTTAAAAGTGTTCTGACCTGATGTCTCCATGTCTCCTTCGTTTTCTCTTCCCTTCCTTGTTTTTCTTTCTTTCTTTTTATGGGAGATAGGTGACGGAGGAGAGTGCCTGGTTAGGAGTCTAAAAGATTCACTCAGGACTGTGGTTCAGAAGTTTACACCCTCTTTGTCTTCCTGCCCACAGGTGGTAACCCCAGTGAGGACAGGCCAGGGCTATGTGTACGAGTACCCGTCCAGACACCAAAAGGACATCTACGACATCCCTCCTTCCCACACCACTCAAGGGGTACGTACCAGGACCGTGGTCACCCGGGGAGGGGAACACTTCAGGGTGGCATCCCTCAGGGCTTCAGAGCAAAGGGATGTTCACAAATTATGCATGTTTCACATGATGCTCTATTTAGGTTATCATCCAGAAGCCATTTTCACCAAAGCTGTTCAAATTATGTTTTCGGGATTTGCCTTCTCAGGAGGCCCTAGGCTTTTATCTGACAAAGCTTTTGTTGCTTATCATTTTCCTTCGGGAAGTGTAAGATTTAAACTATAGTTCAAAGTACAGGCAGTGTAGATAATTTCACATAGGGTCACTTTTATACTCAATCTAAGTCAAAGTATATGAAATATAAAAAGAAAAATCCTATCAACCCCTTATGACATAGTGTGGCTAAAGAGCAAGGTTGTACATGTAACGTGGCAAATAAACCCATAATGAAAGGCTTAGCAGATTAAGAAATGACAAGGATACAATATTTCTATTCTGGGTAAAGCAAGTGTATTCTCTTCAGGTGTATGACATCCCTCCGTCATCTGTGAAAGTCCCTGTGTTCTCACTGCCAGTGGGAGAGATAAAACCTCAAGGCGTCTATGACATCCCTCCTACTAAAGGGGTAAGTGAATTTCCTACGAGCAGCAAAAAAAGGTGTGTGTGTGTGTGTGTGTGTTTGTTGGGATGAAACAAGAAGGTCAAACCAAAGGGGAAAAACTAGTCTTTATGAGAGAGTGAATGGGAGGAAGGAAAGGCCATAGTTAGTGATAAGTCTAAGGATTCCAGGGGTGCCTGGCTGGCTCAGTCAGTGGAGCATTTGACTCTTGATCTCAGGGTCATGAGTTTGAGCCCCACAGTGGGTACAGAGATTACTTTAAAAAAAAAAAAGGAAAGGAAAAAAAATCTCAAAGAGAAGTCTAAGGATTCCATATTTACGGGATTCCGTAAAATAATTCAGTTTGGCAAGCAATGAATATATCTCATTTTTATTAGAAGTGTTACAGCGTCCTCAGTTCGTAGACTGGGGTTGCTGCGTCTGATGCACTCTGTTACCCGCTGGGGTATTCCTGCACAGCAAGCGTAGTTATCCTTATCGTGCAGAGAAGGGAGCTGTGTGTGGAGACATTTAAGCCACTTATTCAGCATCTCATGGCCGATAGATGCAGGGAGAAACCTCAGGTCTTCTGACACCTGGTCCTGTGTGTGCACGCACAGTCTGCCTCCCCGGTTGGATCAGCCGAGGAAGGAGACCCCAGGACGTGGTCAGAAATGCGGGGCTGGGCCCCAGGGAGAGCAACTCAGCCAGGAAGGTTCCACACACAGGCAGCACTGAGGCCATGGGAAGGACGGTCCTGTCAAAGGATGAAGGAAGTGAGAACAGAACAGAGCGGAGCCTTGGGAACCACCGGCCATAAGTGAGTAGAAGGTGGAAGACAAGAGCCAGTGATTCGGACTGAGAAATCGGGCCTCGTTTTCATGTCCTTTTCAGTTTCTGCATGTTCACATGAGCCAGCTGAACAAATAATAACTCCTTTTCCTACTCCCTTTTCAGTTATATGCCATTCCACCCTCTGCTTGCCGAGATGAAGCAGGGCTTCGGGAAAAAGAGTATGATTTCCCCCCTCCAATGAGACAAGCTGGGAGGCTGGACGTCAGGCCCGAGGGCGTTTATGACATCCCCCCAACCAGCACCAAGCCCACTGGGAAGGACCTTCACATAAAATATAACTGTGATGCTCCGGGGGCCGCCGAACTGGCCACACGAAGACACCAAAGCGTCTTGCTGAACCACGCGCCCTCACAGCTGGGACAGTCACCGGGCGCCCAGAACGATGCCTACGATGTCCCCCGAGGGGTTCAGTTTCTGGAGCCGCCAGCAGAAACCAGTGAGAAAGCAAACCCTGAAGAAAGAGACGGCGTCTACGATGTCCCTCTGCACAACCCACCCGATGCCAAAGGCTCTCAGGACGTGGTGGATGGTATGAACCGGTTATCTTTCTCCAGCACGGGCAGCACCAGGAGCAACATGTCCACATCCTCCACCACCTCCAAGGAATCTTCGGTGTCAGCCTCCCCATCTCAGGACAAAAGGCTCTTACTGGACCCAGACACAGCCATTGAGAGACTTCACCGGCTGCAGCAGACCTTGGAGGTGGGCGTCTCCAGCCTCATGGCCCTGGTCACCACGGACTGGCGGTGTTACGGATACATGGACCGCCACATCAACGAGATCCGCACCTCGGTGGACAAGGTGGAGCTGTTCGTGAGGGACTACCTCCATTTCGCCAGGGGGGCCGTGGCAAATGCTTCCTGCCTCCCCGAACTCACCCTCCACAACAAAATGAAGCGGGAGCTCCAAAGAGTGGAAGACTCCCACCAGATTCTGAGCCAGACCAGCCACGACTTAAATGAATGCAGCTGGTCCCTGAATATTCTGGCTGTCAACAAGCCCCAGAACAAGTGTGATGACCTGGACCGGTTTGTGATGGTGGCAAAGACAGTGCCCGATGACGCCAAGCAGCTCACCACGACCATCAATACCAACGCCGAGGCCCTCTTTAGACCAGGCCCTGGCAGCTCGCATGTGAAGAGTGGGTCTGAGAACATCATGAACTCCACGGAGTACCCACACGCTGCATCCCAGATGCCTCTGCTGCATCCTGGGGACCACAAGGCTCAAGGCCTCAACAAGCCCCTGCCCCCAAGCCTGGGTAAGGACCAGCCTCCTGACTGCAGCAGCAGCGATGGCTCTGAAAGGAGCTGGATGGATGATTATGACTACGTCCACCTACAGGTAAGGAAACCAGGCCTCATAAAGCGCCTATTTTCGCATTCAAGGAGCCTGAGGCTGATGGGTGTTCGGCTATTAGGCTGACCTGCCAGAGGCAAGAACATGATTAACAGTTCCCAAGCGGGATTAGTAGTTCATGTATGGAGGCGACATTGTACGGTAGGAAGGGTGCGGAGTCCTCAGTTCCAGACCTTTCCCTGACACTAACTGTGTGTTATTGAACCTCCCTGGGCTGTTATTATTTCTTCATTTGCAAAGTGAATGAAGCACAGGGTTGGAGTGACCCATTGGTATGCCCCAGGCAAGCAGGAGGAAGACTCCCCAAATAGGAAAGTAGGCCCTCAGATAAACACGGCAGCTCCACCTCTATTTGCATTTTATGGTAATAGAGTTCTGCATGGTATTTTATTTGAAAAGGGAAGGAGGCCCTGGTAAGAAAAAAAAAATACGAAAACCCTAGACAAGAGAATTTCTAGGTCCCTTCAGCTCTATAATGTGTGTATGTTTATGTGTGTTTAATTACTTACAGAAAAACTTCACCCCACCTCAGGTTTAGCTTGAGGAACATTGGGCATTTGTCAATTGACCTAGAACTTCACCAGCCCGTGGAAAATTGGGCAGGCTCAGTCTGCCTCCTACAAGTGGAAAGTCTGCCAAGTTGACCTGGGATCACTGTCACTTTGGGAAAGTCAAACATTCAACCAAGATCCATTATTTAGAACTTGGCGTACTATCTCCTTTGGCCATTCTTTTCAGTTGACTGAGAGGGATGGATCATCCTGGGAACTGTGCATTCAGGAGACTGGGGAAGGGAGAGAGCGGAGCCCCCTTCCCACTCCCCACTGCTAAGGAAAGGTATAGGGAGAGAGTAGATGGGGGCATGCACCATTCCCCTGGTGGGTTGTTCAGCTCGCATGTTGGGAAATACTAGAAACCAGGGGTGCAGTGTGGACCCCATTTAGACCTGTGTTAGGGGGCTTATGGGTTTGCAGATAACCTATTAGAAAAGAACCCTGAGAAATAGTACTGCTTAAGGAGGTTTGAAGGGGATTGTGGATCTCCCAAAACGGTAAAGTGGTGCAGAGATGGTGGCACACCACATGGAAACAGATTTTAGTTTTCTGCCCTTCCCTACACAGCAGCTCGGGAAGTCTGGTAGGGAAGTCCACCCTCCCAGGCTGGTGTTCACAGGGCCTAACAGGGCCAAGGCAATGGAAAACAAAAGAGTATTTACACATTTGTCAATGGAAATGTTAGCACAAGTGAATCACAGGGGTGATAAAATGTTTTCTTTATGTTGAAAAATAATAGGGTAAGGAGGAGTTTGAGAGGCAACAGAAGGAGCTGTTGGAAAAGGAGAATATCATCAAACAGAACAAGCTGCAGCTGGAGCATCATCAGGTAAGCCCAGCCAGGACAGAACCTGCCTGGTTGTGTGGATTTCCCGCTTTGTAGGAAAGGTAGCACTCCAGAAGATCCTGATTCTGATCTTTCCAGCATACATGGGCATAAATAAGCTCCAAGGCTCCAAGCGCCTGAGTGGCTCAATCAGTTAAGCATCTGACTCTTGGTTTCAGCTCAGGTTGTGATCTCAGGGTTGTGAGATCAAGCCCCATGTTGGCTCCATGCTCAGCATGGAGTCTGCTTGGAATTCTCTCTCCTCCCCCTCTGCCTCCCTCTGCACTCTCTTTCTCTTTCTCAAATAAATAAATACATCTTTAAAAAAAATAATAAGCCCCAAGGCTTATAAGAGGGGATAAGAACAAAGAGAAAATTTATGACTTTAGTAATCCAGATGGTTATGTCCAAACAGCCATTTCTCCAGGCTACTTCTGTACACTTAACATATTAGGACTCATGGGACGCCTTCAGCTCAGGGTGTGACCCTGGGGTCCTGGGATCAAGTCCTACATTGGGCTCCCTGCAGGGAGCCTGTGTCTCTGCCTCTCTCTCTCTCTCTGTGTCTCTCATGAATAAATAAATAAAATCTTAAAAAAAAAAAAAGACATATTAAGACTCTTTAGGTTAATGCTCTTGGTTTCAAGAAGCAAGTCCTAGTCAAGCTAGCCCAAGCAACAGGTTTTATAGTAAGGCCATAGTAGGGGAATACAGGAACAGAAAATACAGATGCAGCCAAGTCCGACGAGAGCTAGGACTATAAATTCTCCTTCCTTCTTATACCTCATTTGCTTTGCTCTAAATCTGCTTCCTTCTCCTCTATTTTCTGAGAGTTTCCTCTGCGTATCTACTCATTCGGCCCCCTTGAGCTTTACAGAACCCATCAGTGGCCATTCAAAGTCCTTTCCACAGATGGCTTTTCATCTCAGCTTCCTCTGTTGGATAGCCCCTTACTGTGGTTCATCAAATTCCTTTAAAAAAAAAAAAAAGAGTCATATTGTGCTCTATCTATCTATCTATCATCTCCTACAACACAAGCCTATGGCTAGGCTATTCTTGGTCCCATCTAAAAGAACAAGGGCAGGATCAAATGTGTCCAAACCCTTAAACAGGGGATTTTGGCAAGGCAGTTTGTTCACTCAAAAGTTGGCCATGAATGGGGTTGATAAGGTATTGCTGATACAAGGGCATAAAAATAAAGAGTAATGGGTTGAGGATTTAGATGCTTTCTAAGTTGAAATGGTATGTAGAGACATGAACTGTCACACTCCACTCAGGAAACTCATTTCCTTTTTTTAATATATTTTATTTTATTTTATTTTATTTTATTTTGAGAGAGAGTACAAGAGTGTGAGCAGGGTTGGGGGAGGGGCAGAGGGAAAGGGAGAGAGAGAATCTCAAGCAGACTCCTTACTGAGTGGGGAGCCCAATATATGGGGCTTGATCTCACAACCCTGAGATCATGACCTGAGCCAAAACCAAGAGTTGGATGCCTAACCGACGGAGTCACCCAGGCACCTCAGGAAACCAGAGTTCTAACCCTTGCTTTCTGACTAGCCAACTGTGTGACCTTAGGCAAATCTTAACCTCCCTGAATTTGTTACTTCTCTATAAAAATAGCCCCATGTCTCCATCTAATAAGATATTATATTTATGAACATATTTGCAGGAGCATAATTGAAATATCTTCAAACATCACCCTATATCTCTTTTTTTTTTTTTTTTCACCCTATATCTCTTTATGTCTGCTTTGGCATTTGGCCAAATGCCCTTCTGCAGGGCTTTAGGGAGCGTGTTGAAACCATAGCAATTCCTATGAAGAAAGCAGACTCTGTTGAAAAGTAAAGCTCGCTGTGCCTTTCTTGGAGGAGAAGCTGGATGAGGCTATCCCTACTCTGACTGAGCTCTACCTCAGAGCACAAGCCCTGAGCCCTAAGCTCATATCACAGGTCATCCTTACCTGCAGAAGAACGTCTCTCCTGAGACTTGGTGGAAGAGTATGAGAATATTCTAACTGCAGTCTAAGTCCTACAGCAGTTGGGAGCAGTGAGGAAAGAAGACAGCTAACACACTGAGTCTGACCGCATGTGAGGTTCTTTTCTTTCAAAAAGAGGGTGACTAAGTGCTACGATGCACAATTAGCATTCAGATTCCCTTAGAGATGCTCTTTTCCACAGTGTGTAGATATTTATACGCGATAGTCTCTCCCATAGGGCTGCATAGTAACATTTACAAATCTTGACTCAAAAAGTAGGAGACACAGAGAGGGATCATGGATTGTCATTTATCTAAGAGCCCGGAAGGGATAGAGTCAAGGCTTTCCCAGAGAAGGAGCCAACGGTCAGTGATTTACCTGATGAAGAGATCCCTCCATTTGACTTTCCCTCGCCACCACTCAACGTCCAATAAACATTTACATGGAGACTATGATATACCAAACGCCATTCTGAGCACTTTGTAAATGTTAACTCAGGGAACTTTCATAAAGGTGCAGGTAACAGAGCTGAGTAGCAATGCAAGCTGCCTTCCAGCCTTAGGACAGAAGAGCCAACACCCAACCACAGGGGCCTGCTCTGGAGGATTCCTTAGGGATCTTCTTTCTCAGCCTCTACATTTTACACTTGGGGAAAGCAACACCTCCCATCTAATGAGAACTTGCTTCTTAGTAGGGATTAAAATCCCTGTCCAGGCCCTGGCTAATGCCCAGCACAGCACACTGCCTTCCCCTTCACAAAATCTGCTTTTTTTTCCTCCCTTTGCAGCTAAGTCAGTTCCAGTTGTTGGAACAAGAAATCACCAAGCCCGTGGAGAATGACATCTCAAAGTGGAAGCCCTCTCAGAGCCTCCCGACCACCAACAGCAGCGTGGGCGCTCAGGATAGGCAGCTGCTCTGCTTCTACTACGACCAGTGCGAGACCCATTACATCTCCCTCCTCAACGCCATCGATGCCCTCTTCAGCTGTGTCAGCTCAGCGCAGCCCCCACGCATCTTCGTGGCCCACAGCAAGTTTGTCATCCTGAGCGCACACAAACTGGTGTTCATTGGGGACACGCTGACGCGGCAGGTGGCTGCCCAGGACATTCGCCACAAAGTGATGAACTCCAGCAACCAGCTCTGCGAGCAGCTCAAGACTATAGTGATGGCAACCAAGATGGCGGCCCTCCATTACCCCAGCACCACGGCCCTGCAGGAGATGGTGCACCAAGTGACAGACCTGTCCAGGAATGCCCAGCTCTTCAAGCGCTCTTTGCTGGAGATGGCAACCTTCTGAGGGGAGGAGGAGAAAAGGGGGACTGAGTGCGCTACTAAGGAAAACTGGAAATGCTATCTGGTTTTTGTACATGTTATCTATTTTTGTAGATAATTTTATATGAAAATGAAATATTTTAACATTTTATGGGTTAGACAACATTCAGAAATTCAGGGAGCTAGAGGGGGAATTTTTTTTTCCTGTGTGGTTCTTACATAAACACATCTAAGGCATAAACTGTACAGAAACTTGTCCACGTGCGTGTGTATGCCTGTGTATTCATGTTCGTTTGTAGATGTTTGTCCGATACATTCCATTAGAAAACATGAATGAAGAAGCACCTTAGTAAGCACGTCCTAATGCTGCATCTTTTTTCTTTTTTAGGAAACATACCAGCTAGTTGTAATATTGCTCTATATATACTAGCAATTATTCTGAGCCTGTCACTTCCAAGTCTGGGAAGCACAGTATACATATCAGTGTTCACCTTCCAATAATAAGGCATAGTATGAACTTGCTCTTGTTCTGAAACCTGTTTCAAAATTGACCATGTTGGGCCCATTGTGGCAAAATGCCTCACTTCTGATTGAAAAAGCCCTTTTATAAAAGAGAAGTTTCAGGAAGTATATGTTAACCCAAACGCTGAAATAGGCAGAGACCATATCCCTAGGTAGGGCCGGGTTGTTTCAACACAGAGAAGACATTGCACTAGAAGGAGTTCACATGGTTCCCCAGGACTTTTTGATTGCATTTATGAGACACTTGGCCAAGAGGTTTTCTAAAGGGTGTTTCAAGATTTGCAAAAACCATATTACTGGGCAGCCCTGGTGGCGCAGCGGTTTGGCGCCGCCTGCAGCCTCGGGTGTGATCCTGGAGACCCATGTTGGGTTCCCTGCATGGAGCCTGCTTCTCCCTCTGCCTGTGTCTCTGCCTCCCAATCTCTCTCTCTCTCTCTGAATAAAATAAATAAATCTTAAAAAAAAAAAAAACCCGTATTACTTGCAGCAGGAATTCATAAAGGCATCAGACTATGATTGTCCATAAAAAGAAGGGATGGTTGCATCTGCCAGTTGTAAACAGAGGCCCTTCTGACTCCCAGCATTCACTTCAGTGCTATTACCTCCATTACCTTAGGAAAATCAGCCAGTTCCTTGGTCACTTAAAGGTTAGAGCCACCAGGCCACATCCTATTTCAAAGGGAGTCCTTGCCTGATCATGCACCCTCCTTAAAACATGCAGCTGCTGACCTGACACTCAGCCCATCCAGTCTTTATAATTCTCCCTGGCCCATGACCCTGTGTACACAGCCCACCACCATCTTATAGTTCATCACAGCACCCATTCCAAGTGTGTCTCTTACACTGCGGATGTTGACACAGCACAGACGCACCCAGAAGCTGTCAGATTTGTTTTGGGGGCAAATGAAATACTTCCTACCTAGTGGGTTAATGTATCCACATATTACCAAGTCAGGAAGCATGTTATCTACAGACTTTGAGTCCAGTTGTTTTTTAATGGTTTTAGCCTAGTCTATTTGAAAACATTTTTATTTGCAATATATTCCCTGACTTAATCAAGCTTGCTTTAAACAACCAAACCATTGGAACAGGAAAGGATTTAAGAGAGAAGAACATGTGATCTAAGTGTGAGAAAAAAAATCACAGAAGGTGCTTTTTGGAACAACTGTTATTGTTGTTCTCCGAGTTCTGCTCTGTCAAAAGATGATTAAAAGTTGTATTGTTATATGACAAGTAAGCATGGGGGGAGAAAGGAGATTGCTGAAAACCAGCTAAGCAGGAGTTGAAAGGTGTCCCTATAGGGCTCATTGTATAACGTGTGTTTCTTAGGTGATGACAGACTTGTTCTAAGCTAAGTGGTGACATTTCACGCTTTCAAAACCAAAATGTTCAATCTGTATTATTCTCTTTCCCATGTTGTATATAAAGGATATTTTTAAATCATTAAATTTTTAGATCTCGATTTCCATAGGCACTGGGTTTTCTTTATTCCTCTTTGTCACAGCATTGCATGCTGGCTTAATTGAGCCCTTTTAATATAGAGAGTTAAATTACGGTTACTGTATCAGTACTATAGATCTAGATTGTTTAGGAAAATTGAGAGTCATTTTTTCATTTTGTATCACTTCAGAGTACATTTACAGTTGAAGAAAATTCTGGAATCTGTGAACATTGCCAAACCCAAATATCTGGAACAGGCTTAGCTTTAGCAGAGAGCCTATATAGGTAGGATGATGTCTGCTATCATAATATAGATGTTACCACTTGTGAGGTTTTAGGTTCAATGACAATTACTTAATTCATTTTGGAATATACATAAAAAATCAACAGTTAATATGCGCCTAGGTGGCTTGGTTGGTTAACTGTCTGCCTTCAGCCAGGGTCATGATTCCAGAGCCTCAGGATAGAGCCCTACATTGGGTTCCCTGCTCAGGGGAGAGTGGCTTCTCCCTCTGCCCCTCACCCCACTCATGCTCTCACTCTCTCGCTCTCTCTCTCTCAACTAAATAGATAAAATATTTTTAAAAAAAAAGAAAAAGAAAACTATATTTAATGAAAATTAGATTCATAACTACATAAATTATTTTTAATGCTTAAACCACAGTTTCACACAGGTATACTACTGAGATTTATAGATAAAGTATTTGAATATACTCTGTATCATTTCTCCCACATCCATAAACATGAATTGATTTTCAAGAAAAGTGTCAAGACACTTTAATGGGGTATAGCAATCTTTTGAAAAAATGGTGCTGGAACAACTAGCTCTTTCCACGGAAGAAAATGAATACTTACACTCTACACAAAAATGAAATGGATTATAGACTTAAATTTAAGTTTCTAGAAGAAAACAGGAGAAAATTTTTATGATCTTAGGTAGGGAAATGTTTCTGAAAGTAAATGGTCTATAAACACTCCAGTTAGAAGTCAGAGATTCTCACACTGGATTTTTTTTTAAAGCAAGACTAAACTATATACTATTTAAAAGACACCTACATTAAATAAAAATACACAAATAAGTTTAAAAGCAAAGGGATAGAAAGAGATGTATCATGCACAATGTGATTTAAAAAAGAAAAATCTGGAGTAGCTATATTGGCAGACAAAGTAGAATTGAATACAGGGACAAAGGAAGACATTTCATGATAAAAGGGTCAATTCATAAAAAAAAAAGAAGAAGAAGAAACAGAAACATTACTAATTGTGTATGTACCTAGTCACAAAGTTTCAAAATACACAAAAAACTGATACAACTGAAATGAGAAATGGAAAATCTGTAACGATATGTGGAGATTTAGATACTCCTATTTCAGTAATTAGTAGAACAAATTAACAAATATCAGTAATAACTGGTAAAGATGGAGCAACTGGAACTCTCCTATACCACTGGTAGAAATGTAAAATGGTGCAACCATTTTTGAATAGTTTGGCAATCTCTTAAAAAGTTAAACATACACTAACCATATAACCCAGCAATTCCAATCATAGGTATTTATTCAAGAGAGTTAAAAAATATTATGTCCACATAAAAAAAACTGTTTTATTCATCATAGTCCCAATGAAAACAATCCAATGGCATCAACAGGTGAGTAGAAAATAAATTATGGTCTATGGAATACTATTCAGCAATAAAAAGGAGTGAATGGCAGTAATTTCTTTGACATCAGCCACAGCAACATTTTCTAGCTATGTCTCCTGAGGCAAGAGAAACAAAAGCAAAAATAACTATTGAGACTACATCAAAATAAAATGTTTCTGCACAGCAAAGGAAACAATCAATAAAGCAAAAAAGGCCAACCGACAGAATGGGAGAAGATATTTGCAAATAACATATCCAATAAAGGATTAGTATCCAAAATATATAAAGAACTTATAAAACTCAAAACCAGAAGAGCAAATAATCCAGTTTAAAAATGGGCAGAAGACATGTACAGACATTTCTCCAAAGAGATACAGATGGCCAACAAACACATGAAAATATGCTCAACATCATGTACCATCAGGGAAATGCAAATCAAAACCACAATAAGATATCACCTCAAACCTATCAGAATGACTAAAATCAAAAACATAAGAAACAACAAGTGTTGGTGAGGACATAGAGAAAAAGGAACCCTTGTGGGGCCCCTGAGTGGTGCAGTCTGTTGAGCATCAGGCTTTTGGTTTCCGCTCAGGTCTTGATCTCAATGTGGTGAGATTGAGCCCTGTGTCAGGCTCTGAGCTCAGCTAGGAATCTGCTAAAGTTTCTCTCTCCTTCTCCCTCTGCCTCTATCTGCAGTCTCTCTCTCCCTCTCCCTTATGAATAAATAAATCTTAAAAAAAATTAAAATTAAAGTTAAAAAAAGGAACCCTTGTGTACTGTTGGTGAGAATGCAAACTGGTGCAGTCACTGTGAACAACGTATGGAGGTTCCTCAAAAAATTAAAAATACAATTACCATATGATCCAGTAATCACACTATTTATCAAAAGAATACAAAAACACTAACTCAAAAATATACATGCATCCCTATGTTTATTGCAGTATTATTTAATAGTCAAATTATGGAAGCACCCCAAGTGTCTACCAACAGATGAATGGATAAAGAAGGGTGATTGGTATATATATTATATATATATACCATTATATATATTATATAATGGAATATTATTCACCATTAAAAAAGAATGATATCTTCCCATTTGCAACAACATGGATGCAGCTAGAGAGTAGAAGTCTAGGTGAAATAAGCCGGAGAAAGACAAACACCATATGATTTCACTCATGTGGAATTTAAGAAACGAAACAAATGAACAAAGGAAAAAACAGACAAACCAAGAAACGGACTCTTAACTATAGAGGACAAACTGATGGAGTAGGTGGAGGGGATGGGTGAAATAGGTGAAGGGGATTAAGAGTACACTTATCATGATGAGCACTGAGTAATGTATAGAATTATTGAATCATATTGTATACCTGAAACTAAATAACACTATAAGCTAGCTATAAAAAAAAAAAAAAAAAAAAGCCAGGCAACCACAACAACAAAAAAAAGGAGTAAACTAATTATACATGTAACAGCATGAATGGATCAACCTTAGAAACATTATGCTGAGAAAAAAAAAAAACACACAAATAAAAGAGTACATATCTGAAGCTCTAGAAAACACAGATCTAAATTGTAGTAACAAATCAAATCAGTGCTTTCCTGAAGTCAAGGGTGGGAGTTGGGAGTAATCTGGAAAAGAACAGAAAGGAATTTTCTGGTGTGATAGATATGTTTTATTTCAGTGCTATATATTTATGATGGAAATGTTTTTGTCATTTGCACTGTCCAACGCAGTACACAATAGTCACATGTGGCTATTGAGCATTCAAGAGGTGCTTAGTACAACCAAGGAAATGGGTTTCAGTTCATTTTAGTTAATTTTAAATAGCTACAAGTGATGGGGCGCCCGGGTTGCTCAGTTGGTTAAATGTCCAACTCTTGATTTCGGCTCAGGTCATGATCTCAGGGTCCTGGGATCAAGCCCCGCATCAGGCTCCTGGCTCAGCACAGAATCTACTTGTCTCCTTCTCCCTCTGACCCTCCCTCTGCTTGTTCTCTCTCTCTTTGTGTCTCTCTGTCTCATAAATAAATAAATCTTTAAATAGCCACAAGTGGTTAGTGTCTACCATATCGGACAAGTACTATATCTATATCTTGAGTCTCAGGGTACTTATGCAAATGCAGGTATTTGTTAAAATTATAATATACATTCAAAATGGGTACATGTTATTGTAGTAAGTCATAGCTTAATAAACCTGATTTTAAAAAGAGGTAAAGCATTTCCCAACTAACTCTAAATAATGTTCCATATGTTTTTAAATCAATATTACCAATTAATCGACAGAAACATTGGAAGGCCCACAAAAGTAAGGTCAAATCAGCAAGTTTAGCTTTTTAGTGTCAACCCAGAGGCTAGTTCAAGAGCCACCAGGAAGACAGAGGCAATTTCTTGCTCCCCTAGCCAGTAAAAGTTATAAATCACATCTACTTTCTTCACAGTTTTTGAGGAGATATGACAAAAGAACTGCTGTCATTCATCAAAGGAGATTCATTTATTCATTAAACAACAAGGATTCATTTATTCATTGAACATTTCCTGCCTGGCCGCCAGAGCCAGAGGATGGGCTGTGCCATCAAGGCAACAGGGGTCCTAGCCCCAGGAGCCACCCAGCCTCCCAGTCTCCCACCCACCCAGCCTCCAGCCTCCCAGCCTCCCAGCCTCTCAACCTCCCAGCCTCCCAGCCTCCCAAGCCAGCGTCTCTACATGCTCAGCAAACCTGTGCTGCTCCAGCAGGGGCAGGAAAGAAAGACAGAACCTGTTCTCTGCTTTTCTTTCTTTGAAACCCAAAGTAAACATGCCTCTTCAACACTTTAAGGCAGATTACAGACAAAAGCCCAATGGAAGGTCAATCTTGTATGAGGAGCTTTAAAACAAAAGCATTTTTCCGATGGGAACCCAGGAAGTGACAGAAAAGTAAAATACATATAGATAGAAAGAGAAATACAGTCAATGGTAGATTGTCTGGACTCTCCCGGGCTTTAATCTAAGAAGAGGTGCTTAACACAGGTGAAGCCTTCTTGAGAAGGCTGCCATAATGATACAGACCAACACCTACTTTGTTCTGAAAACAGCTCTCCTAGTGAGGAGGCATCTTGAGGATCCTGGAAGCACTTGTGTTCTAGGAGAGAGTTCTAGGAGAGAGGGTAAAGGTAGCCTGGGCTAAGGAGACAGATGCAGACGGATTCCAGGTGTATAAGAGAGGAACTCAATGCCATCGATGAATTGCACATGGTGCCTGATGGACAGGGAGTGAGGCTGAGACTGAGGCTTTGGGCATCAGGACAGATGCAAACCCCTTCTGAGCCAAGAAGCATCCAAGTTCAGGGAAGCAGCCTGTGGTCAGCACTCTCCGAACCTGGCTCTTGAACCCAAGGCTGCACAAAGAGTAACACTGTCCAAGAAACCCCAAACCATATCAGGAGAACACTCGGTGGAGCACACTCTCTTTCCTCCCAGGTCCTGAACGTGTAGGCACATGCTGGTCTTGTGGTTGAAAAAAAAGAAGAAAAAAAAACAACAACCTTGAAAGGGTTTTAATGAGTCGAGACCAGTACACAGGGGGAGAAATGTTTAAAAAGGGGGACCTGAAAAAAATCAAGCACGTTGACTTTTATCTCCGGGTTTACTGTTACGGGTCCCTAAAACAAATTCCTCTGCAGCTTGGAGGGAAGAAAGAGCCCATACCTCACAACGCGATTTAAGCCCAGGTCCTAACAACTATAATTAAGAAAACTCAGTTAAGAGAAAGGGCACCCTCGTTTGTCTCCTCATGGACAATTTTCCAGGGAGACCAGAGTCAGCAAGGAATGATGTTAAATGGAAACATACCCCTAATTTTCTCTGGCCTGCCTGCCAGTTAGGATACCATCAGACACCAGACACCATCTACCCCTCCCCTAGCAGTTACCGAGAAAAGGCAGTTTATGAGTCTCCTTTATGACCCAGGGAGCATAACAGAGGTTTTTCAGAACTGCCTGAACTCTTTGTGATTTAAATCCCTATTAAAGAATTCGAAGTCTCTAAGAACAATGGTTGTGAGTGGGACATTTTTCAACACGGCAAAGAGAAGCAACATATTCCAGGGTCTTGGGCAATGTTGAAATACCAAGACAAAGGACTGGTGTGGGTGTATTTTTAGGACGATGTAAAAATCTAAATGGACAACTTAGTTAAGGTTGTCCTTTCCCCCCCACCCTGGGGCAATTATTTCCACCTATCTGTCTAGACATCCAATCAACACTAGGGGAAAAAAAAATAACCGCAAGATTTGACAAAAGAAGGTTTTAGTTGAAGAATGGGCCCCCCAATCCTGTTTGCAAAGGGAAAATCAACAAGCAGGAAAACAAAAGGTCTGCAAAGAACATTCAG
Organism: Canis lupus familiaris; assembly: GCF_011100685.1. NCBI lineage: Eukaryota > Metazoa > Chordata > Mammalia > Carnivora > Canidae > Canis > Canis lupus. The sequence goes on along the minus strand of NC_049256.1, from coordinate 12,149,126 downwards.
AAGAGTGCCTGTGGGGGCTTGTTGTGTGGAGGAAGGCATTCTAGAAAAAAGTCATCAAGTCCGGTTGCTAGCAAAGCGGACTGGACTTATGTGTTTACACTTCCCAGGCAGCTGCCCATTTTGGAAAAGCAACCCCCCCTTCCGAGAGTCCATTATTTCCCTGCCACTGCAAATGGTCTACACTCATCTCTCCAGGTAACAATGTCTTTATCTGAGCACCACCTTGGAGGGTTCTGAAGCTTTTCATTTATTGCCCAGTATTTTGCTGATGGAAAACAGAGTTCACTCGGGGAGCCCTCGAGGGTTAGCCTCACACGGCACCCCCTTGGGGTTTTTGGGCCTAAGGAGGACAATTGGGTTTTTCTAGTTGGTTCTTCCACCAACCTGCCTTTGAAATGGGGATGCTGACGCAGACCTTGCTGGATGTTACAAATAGAAGCTTTAAACATAACCTAGAAGTGGCAAACACACAACAGTACTATTATTTCTTTGTCTGCACATCTTGAGTTGTATATTTCAGATCTGGGGCATCTCTAGTTCTTCATCTTATGGCCTGACTCACACAAGGAGTTCAATTCCTGTTTGCTGACTGTCTAACTCACCAAATGAATGAATCCACTCCCCAACCACCCCCTACCAATCCCACACTGGAGAAGCCCTTTGAAACAAAAGGACTCTGCAGGACCCTTAAAGGTAACAAAAAGTGAAATCCTCCAAAGTTTTGGTTGCCTTATTTCCCTTCATGTGATTTTTCCATCATTTACCCTAGTGCCATCTTGTTGTGCTGGTGGCACTGGTGGTCTGTTGGATGACTGCGATTTCTCTGCCTCCAAGTTCCTGATGTGGGATTTCATGTTTCATAGCTTCCTGTGGGCACAGCTCCAGGGCACTCCCTTGCAAGGTTGACGCAATGAGACCAAACCCTCATCCTCTGATTTAGAAGCCATGGCTTTGGATAACTGTATTGTTACATCACCCTATGTGCTCTCTGGACCAGACTCGACACTTGTGTCTCTTCCCCATCCTTGATACTCAGATCTTTATACAAAACAGCATTTACAGACCTTTCAACCATGGGGCCTATAGGTAAAAATCAATTACAGAGAAAACTGACAAAAGCCTAAATGGAAGAAAAGCTCTATTACCAGATGTGGAAGCATCCATCGGGAATGTTCTGTTTCTCCTGAGTAACTGATAAGCTTTTTGTCATGGAGGTGGGATTTTTGTAACCAGCCCATCATGTTCTCCTTTTTGCCTTTCTTACCGAGAAGTTCAGAGACAAATTTGATATCCAGTAACTAGTTAGTAACCTATGACTTGAGTATCTGGGTTCTAAATTTTCTCTTCGTCTGTTCTCTTTAACCTAAATTATTCCTTGTCCTCTCTTTTTAACCTACTGCCTTTAATATTATAAGAACTCATGGGAAATACTTTGACAATGTAAGAGCTCAGATGCTCATGGGGTGTGTAAACTCACGGGCTCTGGTCTTCCTTCTGCAGAATCAGGGTGTTCTCCAGGAGGATGGACTGGGCCAGTCCTACTGGACTCACAACCAATCTGCCCGCTGCCAGGGTAGCCAGGTGGGACAAGTTCTATTGGCTATTTCTGACACCCTAAATCAATCTTTCATTGCAAATATTCCCAGGTTTAAATGTAAAACCAGTCTAGATTTCTATTTCTGCTGCTGTCTGCCTTTCCTCAAAGAACCAAAGCCCTTTCCTGAAATCCAGTGTCTGACATTAAAGGTGAGGATCCTATTCCTTGTTCTTTCAGGAGGCATCTCAGCCACTTTATTATTTCATAGATGCAAGGCACTCGTCAGTGCCCAGAAACACCAAAACCCCAAAGCTCTACCTGCGAGCAGTGTCTCAGCTCTAACAAAATGCCTTGTGACATCTGGAAGCTTCATAACAAAAGAGTGCAAACTTCCCAGCTGCAGTTGGAGGGAACACATATCCCCCCCTCTCATCACATTCCCATGGAGGGAAGAACTTCCTTCTACCCTCTCTCTCTCTCTCTCTCTCTCTCTCTCTCTCTCTCTCACACACACACACACACACACACTTCTCCCTGTGACTAGTGTTTCCAAGTGGCAGAGACATAGCCTTCAGTGTCCCCACAGACTGCTTATTAGCAGCAACAGAAAAATAGCAATTATATGGTGGAGAAATCAGACAACCACTTGACAGAGCAGGGTGATCAAAACACCACTGGTGAGGGGCAGATGGACATTGTGTGTCTCTAGAGAGGAGATCCTGAGACGGTCACAACATACCTCTGTGAGACTGAATTTCCTTAAAACTAATCATGACAAAATATCAATCACAAGATGAAAAATGCTCTTTCTATTTTTTAAAGGCAGGAGGGGAAACATACTCTGCAAAAATATCAATGTTACACAAGACAAAGGAAGGCGATAGAATGTTTTCAGATTAAAGGAGGCAAGAGAGACCTTACAACAAGAAAGAATACCTGGTGCTAGTCTGAATCCATCCCATCCTGCAAGGAAATAAGAAACGACCCAACACAGGGCTCAAACTCGTAACCCTGAGATCAAGACCTGAGCTGAGATAAAGAGTTGGACACTTAACCAACTGAGCCACCCAGGTGCCCCAATAAAGGATTTTATTATTGGGTGAACAGTCAACATTGAAATCCAGACAGTACATTAAATACAGAAGTATCTCATCAGTATAAAGTTACTAATAAATATGCTAATTTCATAAAAGAACAGCCCTATTCCCAGCAATTGCACACTGAAGTATTCTAGGGTAAAGAGGCACAACATAGGCATGTGTGTCTCAGAAAAAGAATGTTATACGTGCTAAAGACAAGGAATCTCAGGAAAGGGTGCTATTCTCACTCCTATAGCTCTTCTGTAAATTTCGAATTATTTCCAAACAAAATGCTCTAAAAACAACAACACTTCAATCTTACCTGTAAGAGCTTGGCCTCAGCTATACAATCTGGGTTTAAATCTCATCTCTGCCTCTTAGTTGTGTCATCTTGAGCTCTTTTACTTTCTGTAAGCCTTGATTTCCTTGATGAGTATATGAGTATAATAATAGTATCTGTGTCATAGACTCATAACACAGCTCAAAGTTACAAATTAAGATTTATGAAGCATTTAGAACAGGTTCTGGCACAGTCCACATCATGCAATTGTTTGATAAATGTGTGGCTAAATTCTGAAGTTAAAAACAAAGCAAACACACAAAACAACTTTTCCCAAACCTAAAAATCCCTCTTAGGATCCACCGATGGGCTAACTTAGTATGTCAATGTTTTCATTGATTTAGCATAAACTGTGTGTGTTAACTGTGGGGTAGTCAACTAGACAAGCGTGGCTCATCGAGTAAGGTTAGAAATGTGGTGGGAGCTTGAGCTACTTATGTGATTTTGCTTCTGTGAAAAACAGCAAAATATATTACAAATCAGATATTCAGTTAAAAATAAACAGAGAGAAAATAAAGTTATTTATTTATTTATTTAATTTTTGCCAGAGAGAGAACAAGAGAGAGCATGAACAGCGGGGAGGGGCAGAGGGAGAAGCAGGCCCCTCGCTGAGCAGGATGCCTGGTGTAGGGCTTGATCCCAGGACCTTGGGATCGCGAGCTGAACCGAAGGCAGATTCTTAACCGACTGAGCCACCCAGGTGCCCTAAACACAGAGAAAATAAGTGCTCATTGAACTGAACACATCTTTGAATATTATAGAGTTTCCAAGAAATAAAAGGGGAGGGGAAATATAAATTCCTAGATGGCCCAGCCTTCTTTGGGGACCACAGAGTAAGCAGAAAATCACAAGGAGTCCCCTCAGAGCCATGATTTATTTCAAACTTCATAGTAGAATGTCCTACTACACACCATAAACCCGATGAAGGAAAGGTAAGAATCTCCCATTTTTCAGCCTCTACTGTAATTTCTCCTGGAAAAGAGTAGAGTTAGGGCAAAAAAGAGACTTTTTTTGCAAAGCTCCTGAGGACTCTTGTCAGGAAAGCCCTCACGTCGGCACGTGTCCAGGGCCTGAGCAAGCATTCTCTCCGACTATCTCTGGGCTTCAGGGCACCTCAGAAAGGCATCCGGCTCATCTTCCAGGTTCCAGAAAAATGACCACTGACAACATCCAAGGGGAAAGCAGTGCCTCCAAGCCCCAGGTCAAGGCGACTACAACATGGAGACAGTGATGAATGTTCACTTGGGGTGACCCCGGAAAGAAGCACCTCTTCCACACTTGCAGCTGTGCCAAACTTTATCCTGATCAAACCCTGATGGAACAGCCTCACTGTTCTGCTGCTGGAGCAATGGATATTATTATTATTATTTTTAGAGTGAGAAAGGGGGAGGAACAGAGGGAGACAGAGAGAGAGAACCTCAAGCAGACTCCCTGCTCAGCCCAGAGCCCAACGTGGGGCTTGATCTCATGACTCTGAAACTGTGACCCGAGCCAAAATCAAGAGTCAGTCATTTAACCAGCTGAGACACCCAGGCACCCTAGTGATGGATTTTTTATATTATTATTTTAAACAAGAAGCTCTATAAATAACAAGACACTTGACCTGAAAGAAAAGCTGCTTAAGTTTCATTTTGTTCAGAGAAATTTATTCTGACTCACACAGATTGTCCTATATGTAACAGCTCTGTACAAAAGACTACACAACGATTAAAAATACAAACAAACAAACAAACAAAAAGACTACACAACGATTAAGTTGCCCTTGGTTTTACAATGATAAATGAAATGCGTTGGAATTCTCCAATCAAATAAAGTAGGCAAAGGATTTTGTTGTTATTGCTTGTCAAACAATGAGAGCAAAAGAATTTAACGACATATAAAAATAAAAGTTGAGGGGCGCCTCAGGTCATGATCTCAGGGTTGTGAGATCAAGCCCCAGGGGGAGCTCCAGGCTCAGGGCAGAGTCTGCTTCAGATTCTCTCCCTCTGCCCCACACCCTGCTCTCTCTCTCTCTTTGTCCAATAAATAAATAAATAAATAAATAAATAAATAAATAAATAAATACATACAATCTTTAAAAAACAATAAAATTTTAAAATAAAAGTTGAGTGAGCACACCACTACAGGGTCCTTTTACAGAAAGCTTTCTTTCTCCACTCCATTTCCTTTGGATGTCAACAGAATACATCAATGACCATTTAGTAAAAAAATGAATAATGACACAATAGACCTGGTCACAAAAGCCAGTTGCTTTGTGCACGACAAAGGAAAGGAGACGGGAAAGGACAGAGTCAACAGCATCAAAGTCAGAGTGCGGTGGAATCAAGTTCCGCTCTATTTTCTTGTCTGAATTCTGCGGCGATGCAGCGCATCACTTGGATTGTTCGCCTTCAATTACACCGCACAGGTGCATCGGTTTCGTTGATTCTCTGCCCATCAAGCTGGAATCTGACCTTCCTGGGCGCCAAACCCTGCCATTCACACTAGGTTTTCATCCACTGGCTAGTGCTGCATTCCTCTTAATCCTCCACAGAACCACCTGCCCTGCCTCCTTCAAATTAATTCGCTCCCTGTCCTCAGTCTCAGCCCCTCCTTGGGTGTTGCCTGGGCCACAGCAAGGGCTGGAGGCACCAGGTGTGCACCCAGCAAGCACGCAGGCCGTGTGGGAGGGGCAGAAGCAGGTGGCAGCGGGGTAGACAGGAAAATGCTTTTGAGAATTCTGCTGCTCCCAAGCACCACTTCCTAAGGACCCCCTGAGGAATTTCTCTCGGGTCTCAGACCTAGAAATGCTAAGCTCTCCTGAACAGCAGGTTGGTTGATGGAGGGCCCCAGGGCTTGGTCCCACGCCCTTCTCTTCTCTGTAAGGCATCTGACCCAGTCCTATCAACCTAAGCCAGGCTAGAGTCATCTCTCTCCTGGATGTAGCAGATGTCCTCGAACGGGCCACCCGTTCCCACACTGTCCCTTTACAATGCAATTATCACATAGCAGCCAGGAAAACCTTCTAGAAACATCAATCACAGTCTGATACCCACCTACTCAGTGCCCTCCAGTCCTTGTCTTTGCCCTTTGATTTGAACCTTGACTTGTAAAGCCCTTCGTCACCAGGGCTGACCTCTGACCTCAGCTCAGACCACCCTCACCCTTGCCTCCCATGTTCTAATGACAGGAATGTCTTTTCTGTTTCTCAAATAAGCCAAAGTCATTACTTGGCACCAGCTGTCTCATTGCCCTACGGCTCCCTCCCAGATGGTCAAAATCAGGCTATTTATTGTCCCCCAGAGCTCAGCTGCTGTAACCTCCCAACCAACGTCCCTTCCCAGCCACCTTCTAGCACATTCACTCCTCTTAACCCTCTCAGAATTCTTGTTATTAGCTCTTATACTTCTTGCCTTTTTTCTCTAATTTTACCTAAAATGTGATCCCATGGGAGAAGCAACCTTCCTGTCTTGCCCACTGTTGTGCTCTCAGAGCCAAATAGGAGCTGGGGTAGGATATGTGCCAGCAGGTATTTATTGAAAGAGTTTTGTGAACACAGCAGACTTTGCAACCACAAGTTTTTCTCACAGCTGTGATCCCCAGAACTTTCAGAGTCAAAGGCGAGGCTCACATCTACCTGCACCAGACCTTACAACACGCATTTCAGGGAAACATCCTTAACTCTCAACTTTCTTAATGCTTCTCTTATTTTCCTCTCGCACTGCTTTGTCCATCTTAAAAAGTAGATATAAAGGGCTAAATGCTCTGCTAAGCTTCTCTCAACCCTGAATCAAATATGGTGATGCGTCAATGAATCGTGGAGGAGGACTTCTGCTAAATGTGACAAGATAGGTTTGTGTGGTGAATGAGAGGAACCAGTCACCTGTGTCCTTCACCAACCACAAGCTGCTGAGAACAAAACCCCACCTCCTCCCTATCTGAGTCAGTGCTAGGAAGGCAACAGGAAAAATCAAGTGCCTTGTAGAAAGCCAGTGTGAATCCTCAGGTCATGGCCAAAGTCCGTTTCTAGGTGTCAAGAGAGCAGACACCAGGCTGAGCAAGCCCCAGGACCAGTGAAGGTGGACAAGGAGAGAGGAAAGGGGCGGATGACCCTGCTCAGCCACATCAGATGGAACACCTTTTTTTAAAATTGTAAATCAAGGGTCGCCTCGGTGGCCCAGTGGTTGAGCATCTGCCTTTGGCTCAGGTTGTGATCCCAGGGTCCTGGGATCAAGTCCTGCATCAGGCTCCCCTTGGAGAGTCTGCTTCTCCCTCTGCCTGTGTCTCTGGCTTTCTATGTCTCTCATGAATAAATAAAGACTTTTTTAAAAACTGTAAATCAAGCTAAACATCGTTATTGCTTAGAGTATGTCTTTTAATTGTGGCAAAACATACCACAAACATAAAATTTAGCATTTTAACAATTTTTAAGTCTATAGTTTACTAATGGGAAGTATATTCATACTGTTGTGCAACAGATCTCTAGAACTTGTTCATCTTCCCATACTGAAGCTCTGGACCCATTAAACAACTCAGCACCTCTCCCTCCCCCAGCCCCTGGCGACCACCCTTCTGCTTTCTGCCTCTATGAATTTGGCTACTCTACGAACGTCATATAAACAGAATCACACATTATTTGTCTTGAGACTGGCTTATCTCCCCCAAGGCCCATCCACATTGTAGCATGCATCTGAATCTCCTCCCTTTTTAAGGCTGAATAATATTCCATTGTACGTATCTGCCGCATTTTGCTTATTTATTCACCCATTGATAAAGACAGTTGGGTTGGTTGTTGGTGGTTATACAGATGGGACACTGTATATCTATCTATGCTCCCTGCTTTGGTCTAAGGAACATCTGATCATGCCAAGGCATCAGTCCGCACCCAAATCTTTCATAAACTCAGGGAAAAAAAATCATATAGTCATGCAGACAGTTCCATTCATGGTCCTCACCTCCAGGTGGACCCACAATGCTGCTTAATAAGTCTCTCTCTGGTCAGCCCTCCCACTCATTTTGCACGTGGCTAGCTCCGGCCTTCTCCAGTTATCTCATACCTTTCAACATGCATACCCACTCTGCTTGGATTTTACAGACAATGTCTGTAGCTATGCTCTGTCTCGGGAATGGCATTACCACCTATGCTGTTGGTGAAGCCAGACGTCAAAAATCATTCCATTCTTTCAAGCTCTATATCCAACCAGTGATGAAGAGTAATAGCATTTTGCCTCTGGTATCATGGAACCTGTGTGCTTTTCATTGCCACTCCTAATGCTTGTCCCTTATTGTCAGGTACCATCTTCATCAGCTAGACTATTGTAAGGACCTCCTAAATGATTCTCCTCCATGCACCCTTCCCTTTTTGACCCATACTCCGTCCTGTGTTCAGGGTGACTTTCCCCCAACTCCAGTGTGATTATGCCATCTCTTGGGGACACCCCAACTTCTTCTGGGGTGGCATTCAAGTCCCTCCTTAACCGGAGACTTGTCTCCTGCATCCTGTATTGGTCCATACTTGCCTCAGCTATGCCTCTTCACACATCAGCCAATTCACACCTTAACTTTGCTCATGCTACTCCTCCACCTGGCACACAACTGCCATGTTTCTTCACTGACCTAATTTTCTTCTTTATTACTCAGGAATTACTCATGTCTTCATCCAATGCATAAGCCTAGGCTCCTTCCTCCTGTACATCCTCTCTACAACTAGAGCACCTGTTTTATCTCTCAGTTTCTGGATGAATCACTCCTTTCCCCAGATTCCCACTGTCACTCACTCTGAGTTTCTTGAATATGTTCTCAGGGCACAAAGTCACATTCTCCATCCCCTCGCTGCCCTGTTTCCCATGCTAAGGAGACATTTGGCAGTATAATAGCACATAGGAATTTCTCAAAAGCCTCAGTGTTACGCCTGAGGAACATATAAACAAATGCACTTTAGAATGTTTAAATTGTGAATTATAGGTACAAAAGAAACTATAAACAATTTAAACTAGTGAAGAACTCCCCTGCTGTGTGCCTCTGTTTCATGCAAGTATTCATGCATGAGGGCTGAGTCACAGAACAATAAAGAATGGCTGTTCAGCTCCTCAGCAGAAACCACAAACGCTAAGGTCACAGACAGACATCCATTCTGTGTCCCCTTTTCAGTAGTTTATGAAAAATTAGCCTTTCTGTCTGAGGCTTTCTTTGTTTAAGCTCAAATTTCATTTCAGAAATTCTGAACAAGCTCTCTTCAATTAAAATGAATCACTTTTCCACATTATAAAATATTTAAAATATTTAAGCCCAAAGTTGGTTGAACTTGGAGAACTGGTTGGTCAAAAAGGAATGAGAGCTGTCAAATAACATTAATAATAAAGATTTTGGTTAAGCGGGGTGAGGTTTTTAAAGGAAAGATGTTCCTTGGGGGAACATACTTTTTTTTTGAATTAGCAGTTTTCAGAAATGGGAATTTGAATACTTTTAGGTTGAAGTGGAAATAACAAGAGTAACATGGCCACTCATATTTCTTGATGTTTTCATAGAAGGACATTTTTAATTTGTGCGACTAACAGCAAGCTTTTCCCTCTTACAGATCTAACTGCATCTTTTCATGTGAATTCTCTCAGGTTGATTCTTTGAATAAGATAACATAATACAGTGCCATAGCTAGGATTTGGAAATAATGTTTTCAGTTCTCTTGAGAAGGTATCGATCTTCATACTCATGCATGTTTTAAATAAAGAACAACATCAAAATAAAGCAATGAGAAATTAAGGAACTAACTAATTTTCATTCAAAAATAAGAACAAAGTAAACTGAAACAAAGTAGAAAAAGAGGATTGCAAAAAGCAAAACAAAAAGAGAGAGAATTGCAAAAAATAAAAGCAAAAAGTAATGAATTAAAAAAAACAAAAAGTATAATTGATAAGTAAAATCAAGATTTTAGATTTTTAAGAGTCCAGCAAAAAAGACAAATCCCTGGCAACTGTGTGCAGGAAAAAAATAATAATAACCAGGAATCTATAACATTTGAAATGAAGAGAGAGATAATCACAGCATAGAGGAGAAACTACTATATACAACTCAATGTGAATGTATTTGAAAATCTGGATGAAATAGGATCGTGCCTGGAAATTTTAAATCATCAGAGCAAAACCAGAAAGATATAGAAAACTTGATGGAAAATAAGTTTTATTAGGAGAAAAAAACTGAAAAAGTTTCAAAGCACTATCCTCCAAATAAGGCACTGCATTCAGATGGATTTTTGAAGAGACTCTTATCAAAGTCCTAAGGGAGATATAAATAATCCTAATGTGAGTTAAAACTACGCAGAATAGAGAAAAAGATGAAGAGTTTTTAATTCATCTTATAAGCATTACATAAGTTTTATTCTAAAACAAGAGAAAAAAAGAGAAATAAGAACTAGTATCCAAACGAATGAAATGGGCACAGATTCTAAAAGGATATTTGTAAATTGAAAGACTTAATATACTTTAGTGCATTAAAAGAACAATGTGCCTGGGTGGAAGGATGGGCTAAATGAGAGATGGGCATTAAGGAGAGCACTTGTTGGGATGAGCACTGGGTGTTATATGTAAATGATGAATCACTAAATTCTAATCCTGAAACCAATACTACATTTTATGTTAACTAACTTGAAATTAAATTTTTAAAACTTAATAAAGTAAAATAAAAATAAAAAATAGAAGAATCATTGTGTCATAATAAGTAAGGTTTAGTCCAGTTAGATAAGATTAATATAACAGTAATCTTCAGTGTAAACTATCACAAAAATAAATTGATATAAATAAATCCATCTGACCATCTCTATAAATACTAAAAAGATATCCCATAAAATCCCACATCTATTCCTAATACACAAAAGCTCTTTGTATTTGGGAATAGAAAGATGGTTCCATAATCTGAAACCAAAAGCAAAGAGCATGCATGCTAATGAAACAATAGTGTCCTTTCAACAAAGGTCTAAAACAAGAGAAGGTGTCTAACCAGGGCAATAAAGTAATAAAAAGATACTGTTTTTGTTTTTTAAAACATCAGTTTAAACAAAAAAAAAAGTTTAAGTGAAGGGGAACTTATTATAAATATTAAAGAAACCAGAGAATAGGAAATATAAGTGGACATCACTAGGGACCAGAAGTAAGACCTGAAAAAATTCCTAGATACAGTAATACTGTCTTTAAGTCTTGGTGTCGATCTCTCTAGAAACAGTATGATCCTAGATTTTATTCATTCTTCCTCCTCAGAAAACCTACTACCTTATCTACTTCTATATGGCCCCGATATTTATGCAAAATGGCAGCCTATATGATCTTTCAATCATTATCTTTTAAATTAGTATTATGCCCAATTCACTCTCTCCCCTCCTGCTGGGACACCATTTAAATGTCTGTTAGACTTTTTCATTTGATCATATATGTCTCTTACCCTCCTGTAGGCACTTCTCATTTTTTTGTCTCTCTATGCATCTTTCTTCTGACCTGATGTTCAGTCTGCTAATTCTCTCTTCAGCTGTATCTAAACTGCTATTTTGAGTTCTTAATTTTAGTTATTTATTTTTCAGTTTGGTAATTTCAAGTTAGTTTTTCTTGTGAAACTAAAATACAGTTCCTTTTTTTTTCAGTTTCTTCTTGAAATTATTCATGAGAGTTTCAATATGGTGATTTTTCTATTTCTTTCTGCCTTTATGAGACATAATTCTCCCATAATGAATACTTTCCCATCATCAACTATTTTGTTACCCAAAAATTCAGTTTGAAAGGAAAAAACAGGAAAAATGCTTGATTCTTTCCAGAGTAAGAGTTGATATCTTTCCAATTTCCAGTGGTAATCAACATTGTTTTCCAATGTATACCATCATATACATTCATGAAATTTTAAAATAGCTTTGCTGACACATAATTTACATGCCATAATGTTCACAATTTAAAGTATAACATTCAAAGGTGTTTAGTATATTTACAGAGTTGTGCAACCATCACCATAATCTAATTTTAGACAAACCTTGCACCTATTAGTAATCACTCCATTCTATGAGGTCCCTTCCTGCAAGTCCTCAGCAACCACTAACATATTTTCTTTCTCTGTAGATTTGCCTATTTTGGATATTTCATATAATGGAATCATATAATATGTGGTGTTTTGTGACTGGTTTCTTCCACTTAGCATCATGTTTTTTTTACTTGCATCCATGTTGTAGCATGGATCAGTATTTATTGCTAAATAATATTCTATTGTATGGATAGACCACATTTTGCTTTTCCATTCATGAGTTGATAGACATCGGGTTGTATCCACTTTGGGCTATTATGAATAATGCTGCTATGAGCATTAACATACAAGATTTTGTGTGGATGCACATTTTCATTTCTCTTGGGCAGATATCTGCCCAAGGGGATTGCTGGGTTATATGGTAACTTTGTGTTTAACATTTTGAGGAACTATCAAACTCTTTTCCAAAGTGACTGCACTTTGTAGACTTATACTATCAACATATGTGTTTCTAGATTCTCCACAATTTCATAATTTATCATTGTCCTTTTTATTATAGCCATTCTAATGGGTGTGAAGTGATATATCATTATGATTTTTATTTGTATTTTTATAATTACTAATGATATTGAGCATCTTTTTACATGTCATTCACCATTCATTATCTATTTCAGAGAAATGTCTATTCAAATTCTTTGTCCATTTTTATTTTTATTTTTATTTTTATTTTTTTTTAATTTATGATAGTCACACAGAGAGAGAGAGAGACAGAGAGAGAGAGAGAGGCAGAGACACAGGCAGAGGGAGAAGCAGGCTCCATGCAGGGGGCCCAACGTGGGACTCGATCCCGGGTCTCCAGGATCACGCCCTGGGCCAAAGGCAGGCTGCGCCACCCAGGGATCCCTCTTTGTCCATTTTTAAATCGAGTTATTTACCTATTACTATTGAGCTTTAGGAATTCTTTATATATCTTGAATACAAGTCCATTATCAGATATATGATTTGAGAATATTTGAGAATGAAGGTCCACTAGTTTTGTTCTTTTTCAAAATTGTTTAGGCTATTCTGTTTCTCTTGCATATCCATATAAATTTTAGGATCAGCTTATCAATTGCTGCAACAAAAGCACTTGGAATTTTGATAGAGATTGTGTCAAATCTCTAGATGAAATAGGTATATCTCAACAATATTAAGTCTTCCAATCTGGGGAAGAATGTCTCCCCCCAAAATGGGTATATTGATATCTCAACAATATTAAGTCTTCTAATCTGTTAACATAGGATGTTTTCCCATTTATTTAAATCATCTTCAATTTCTTTCAACATTGTTTTATAGTTTTCAGTGTATAATTCTTGCATAATTTGTTACATTTATTCCTAAGTATTTTATTATTCTTGCTACTAATGTAAAGGAAAGTTTACATGTAATGTAAAGGAAAGTTCACTGATCTTGAACTTGCTTATTAGTTCTAACAGTTTTTTAGTAGTGAATAGAGATAGTTTTACTTCTTTCTCACTAATAGGGATGCTTTTTTTCTTCCTTTCTCCCTTCCTTCCTTCCTTCCTTCCTTCCTTCCTTCCTTCCTTCCTTCCTTCCTTCCTTCCTTCCTTCCTTCCTTTCTTCCTTCCTTTTTTTCTCCCCAGTTGCCCTGGCAGGAGCTCTAGTACAATACTGAAGGGGCAAGTTCAATGCTGAACTTATGCATTTTTATATATTTTATATGTTTCTATCAATTGCAGCCTTTATTCTCTTTTGAGCTAAAATTATCCCATCTTTGGTCAGTGGGAGCCTATCTTACTAAATGTCTTGAACTTTTAATATGATTTCATTAGTTATTGATTGCTTTCTCACTTTCTGATATGAGAAGATCCCTGATCCAGCTAGTACTTCCCTGCTCTGGTCCTGGAATCATTAAGTTTTCCAAAAATGTTCTCCTTTAAATGGGAAATGGTATTTAGAAACCACAATCTGGGCATAGGGGTAACCACTGCTATGAGTCATCATTTCATCTAATCTTCATATTTCACAGAATTAGGAAATAAGATTTTCTTTATACAATAAAGGGAAAAGTCACAAACTCATATTTATATTTTTAATTTAAATATAAAATTACAAAGTTTTACTTAAAGTCTTTAATTTTATGCTTTTTTAAAAAAGATTGTATTTATTCATGAGAGACACACAGAGAGAGGCAGAGACACAGGCAGAGGGAGAAGCAAGCTCCAAGCAGGGAACCTGATGTGGGACCTGATCCTGGGACTCCAAGATCACACCCTGGGCCAAAGGCAGGTGCTAAACTGCTGAGCCACTCAGGGATCCCCTGATTTTATACTTTTATCTCATTTCTCTTACACTGAGAATCCTGATTCCTTTTAAGGATGATATAATTAGATATTATATGAATATTGCTTTATTTATAACAATATTCATGTAACAGTTTCAAAGTAATAATAACAATAGTATTACTAAAAATTAAATGCTGAATAGCATTTGAGCTTTTGAGAGCTCTGTTTTTTTTTTTTTTTAAGATTTTGTTTATTCATGAGAGACACAGATAGAGGCAGAGACACAGGCATAGGGAGGAGAAGCAGGCTCCATGCAGGAGCCCGATGCAGGACTCAATCCCAGGACTCCAGGATCACATCCTGAGCCAAAGGCAGACGCTCAACCACTGAGCCACCCAGGCACACGGAGGGTTTTGTTATTTTTGTCATTAGAATATATCCCAAGAGATGTACAAATTATTGTAATTTATAGTCAGGTAGAGTAATTCTTTTCTCTTTGTGATTATGGTACCAGTTTGATAGGTACCATAGGTTTATTTGTTTCAATTAATTCATCATTTTTATTGCTTGCTTTCCCTTCTTTTTAATTTTTGTATTTTAATTATATAAAACATTTATAGTTCTCCAAAGTCCAAACTATCTAAGAAGGTATTTTTACAGAAAGTTCACTTCCATCCATGTTACCTCTACCCTACTCTGTCACTCCCTGTAAGTAACTATATTAGTTTTTGTTTAGCCTTCGATTTTTCTCCTTTGAAAATCATCCCTATACAGTATAGAAAGTTAGCAATCTTGCATTCTTATCTGAACTCAATAGGCTGAGTTGTATTATATTACTTTTTCCTATACCACTGGTTTCAAGTTGCCAAAATTTTGTTTAGAATTTTTGCATCCATGTCTGTAAGACAGACTAACTTGTAATCTTCTTTTCTTGTAATTTTCTTGTCAAATTATGCTGGCTTCGTTAAAAGAGTTCACAAGTGTTTCTTCTTTGTCCATTCCTTTTATGCAGTGAATTAAACTAATTATTTTTAAAATAACAACCAAGCATTATTCTTGGAATGAATCCAAACAAAAGAGTGTAGAGTTATGTTTAAACCTTTCTGACAATCTTATCTTTTAATTGGAGTAGTTTAGTACATTCATATTTACTGTAATTACTAATTATCTGTTGTTTTTTTTTAAGGTTTTATTTATTTACTCATGAGGGACACAGAGAGAGAGAGAGGCAGAGGGAGAAGCAGGCTCCATGCAGGGAGCCCGATGGGGGACTCGATCCCGGGACTCCAGGATCATGCCCTGGGCTGAAGGTGGTGCTAAACCACTGAGCCACCGGGGCTGCCCTAATTATCTGTTGTTTATTTAGCTTATCTGTTTTATGTTTCTTTTTCTTTCCCTTCCTCCACTTCTTTTAAATAGTATTTACTATTTTTACCTCTCCATTAGTTTTTCTTTTTTTTTAAGATTCCATTTATTTATTCATGAGACACACACAGAGAGAGAGAGAGAGGCAGAGACACAAAAGGTGGCGCTAAACCGCTGAGTCACCTGGGCTGCCCACCATTAGCTTTTCAGTTATATATTCTTTAACTATTCTCAAACTGCTTCTTCTACTATTCTTATATAAAGTGTTTCTTAGGTTATTTTTATATTAAGTGTTTTCCTTCAAGTTTGCAGCATGAATCCTTGACTTATGAGGGTCTAACATAAATTGGTATTTACACTTCTCAAAAATGTTCATTTCTTAAAACACTTTTCTCTATTTACCCCATCCTGCTTTATGTATTATTATATTTTGATTCAACGTAACTTTTAAAAGAGCTGTTATTATTGCTGTACAGTCAATAATCACTTAGATTTTACTATATATCTATTTTTTCTCATTCCTTCCTGCACTCCTGGATTTCTCTCTGGGACTATTTGCTTTGCTTTTTAGAATATTTTTTTACTTTTTGATGTACATTCTATGAATCTTAATGCCCATATAGATTTGTGCATGCACCACCACAATTGTGATGTAAAACATGAAAACTCCGTTTAATACTTATACTAGTAGACACACACATATGTATGTAATATATATATATATATACACACACACACACATATATATATATATATATATATATATAGTATGTAATAGCTTCTATTTTTCTGGAAATACATTTATTTTGCCTTCACTTTAGGTAATTATCATGAGGTATAGAATTCTAGACTGGCTATTATTTTCCTTCAGGCTTTTAAAAATGTCATTCCATCATCTGGTTTCCATAATTTCTGTTGAGATGTTAACTTTCAGCCTTGTTGCTTCTTTTGAAAGTAGCATCTTTTTTTTCTTCTCTATTTGCTTTTATCATTTTCTCTTTGTCTTTAATTTTTAGTAATTTGATTATCATGTACCAATGCATAGGTTTTTTTGCCTTTATCCTGCTTAGGGTTCATAGTAATTTTTGATTCTCTGACTCAAAATTTTTTAGCACTTTTGGGAAACTCTTGGTTATTATCTCTTCAAATATTGCTTCTCCCACATTTTCTTCCTCCCTCCAATTACATATGTTGGAATGTTTCATATGATAGATCATGTCTCTTATACTCTTTTCTGTATTTTCCATCCTTTTAGTACTTTAGTCAAGATTTTTCTACTTTCCTATCTCCAGCTCACCAGTTCTCTCTTCAGCTGCATCCAACATGCTGTCAAACCCCATTTATTGAGTTCTAATTTTGATTACCATATTTTTCATTTCTTAAATTTCTATATACTTATTAAAATACAGATTCCTGTTCTTTAGCAAAAGTCTTCCTTTTCCCATTTATTTTCTTTCTTTTTTTTAAAAATTTTTTTAAAATTTATTTATGATAGAGAGAGAGAGAGAGAGAGGCAGAGACACAGGCAGAGGGAGAAGCAGGCTCCATGCACCGGGAGCCCGACGTGGGATTCGATCCCGGGTCTCCAGGATCGCGCCCTGGGCCAAAGGCAGGCGCCAAACCGCTGCGCCACTCAGGGATCCCTATTTTCTTGATAACAGTAATTACAGTTATTTTAAAATCTGCATCTGATAACTGTAATAATCTGGAACACCTGTGAGGATATTTCTATTATGTTTTTCTCTTGGTCTAATTTCTTAGATCCTAGTAATTTTGTATTAATGCACTGTGCCTGAAAAAGTGTAAAGGCTCCAGATGAAGCGATTTTCCTACAGGGAGGAAAATCTATGTCTGGCAAGCAGCTAGAGAGTAAGGACAGTTTGTCTCAACACAATGAGGTACTAAGATGACTCAAGGCTGAGTTGTAAAAAAGCTTGATCTACCCTAATGTGCCCTCTTGTAAGGGTCTCAACTAAGTCTGTGGCATTTACTCGATGCTGTCTGCTGGTCAGTCCCAGATTTCTAGTTTTTATCTCCACAACAACCTAAGACTGCTAAAAATTCCACTCTGTGTTCCAGCTGCTCTTCTTGGCTTCTTAGCCTTTCACTTTACAGACTAAGAGTCATCAAGTGCTTCAAAGAGAACATCATCAAATGTCAGGCTCACTTCTGCACCTCCTTTATTTTCTGGAACTTTGGTTTCTTGAGTCTTGGCTGCTTTGGAAATCTACTTCAAGGGCTCCTCAGACCCAAAAGACTGTCAGGAGCTCTGCTGCTTCTCTGCCTCTTTGTGTCCCCACTCTAACAAAGCTCTCAGCTTCCTTTTCAATGCTAAGGATCACCGATGCCAAGAGAAGAAAAGCAGCTTTCAGGATATCTGGCTTATTTCTGAGGTTTCCTCACTCTGATATCTTGACCCTTCACCTCCAGGCTGCAGCAGTGGTTCTCTGAAAATTTCAAAGAGGTCCATTTCAATTATATCCATCTTTTTCACGTTGTTCTCAGTGGAAATTGGCAGTTTTCCAACACCTACTCCATCATATTTGGAAATAGGAGTCTCCTTTGACAACTGAATAGTACTTCACTTAGTAGATATGCTATTTAACCAGTTCTTTGTTCAGAAACATTTGGGTTGCTCTAGACTTTTGCTGTAACAAATAAGGTCACAGTGTATATATCTTCACATATTTGCAGTTGAATATTTGAGAAACGTATATGAAATTTTGCTAGGCATCCCAATTTCACTTCATAGACATTGTACCATTTTGCAAACCCACTTGGACTTTTTAACATAGCCTTGTCAAAATTTACGTTGTCGAATTTTGTAGATTCTGTTTCAATCTGATAGATGACAGTGTCTCAGTAGTTCTGACATGGCATTTCTCTTACCACAAATGTGGGCTATTAGTGTACCTTCCTGTGAACTCTATTCATACCTTTGCTTATTTTTTTAAATCAAGTTGTATATATTTTTCTTCTCAATTTTTTAGGAAATCCTTATTACACTTAGCATGTTCATACTTGGTGATAGAAGTCATCAAATTTTTCCCAATTTGTAATTATCTTATTATGACTCTATTTTGTTTTATTTGCAGTGTTGTCAAATTTCTTCTTTTATTGAATCTTTTTGTATTGTTCAGTTAGAAATTTTCACTCAGGTTATAAAATAAGATTCACCCATAATTTTCTTCCCATATTTGTGTTTTTTCCTGTCTTTGTTTTATTTTCATTTAGATCTCTAACACATTTGTAATTTATCCTGGACTATCTTATGAGAAAAAGATCCCTTTTTTTTTTCTTTATCCTTACAGTTATCTATTTGCCCCACAACTATTTTTTTTTTAAGATTTTATTTATTTATTCATGAGAGACACACAGAGAGAAGCAGAGACACAGGCAGAGGGAGAAGCAGGCTCCCCCTAGGGAGCCTGATGCAGGACTTGATCCCAGGACCACGACCTGAGCTAAAGGCAGAGGCTCAACCACTGAGCCACCCAGGCATCCCAACCCCACCTCTCTTTAAAGTAAATTTTCCCCTCTGATTCAGTGCCTCTTTTGTTATACACTACATTTTTCTTAATTATATTTCTGGGCAATCTATTATGATCCCTCAGTTTATAAGTCTTTTCCTGAGCCAGTACCTCAATGCTTTAATTTAGAGGATTTTTAAACTTTTACTATATTCTAAAAGGATTAGCCATGCATTAGATGTTCATTCCAACTATTTCCTGGCTATTCTCAGTTGTTTATTCTTCCATATAAACTTCATAATCAACTTGTCTACTTCTATGGGGAAAAAACCTGAGGAAATTTTTATTGAGGTTGCATTAAATTTATAACTAACTTAGGAAGAAATAACATCTTTATGATGTTAAGTGTTCCTATTGAAGGATGGGTATTTTTTTCATTTGTTCAAAGCTATTTTTTCTATCTTTCAAGAATGTTTTACAATTTTATTACTTTTGCATATTTCTTATTAGCTTCTTGTCTAGGTGTTTAAATTTTTGTTACTGTATCTTCTCTTTCATTTTATCTTCAAATTGCTTATCATTTACATATGAAGGCTAATGATTCCAGCGTGCTCATATTTCATCATCATCATACTACTTTATTATGTCATGCTTGTACTTTTCCATTGATTCCTTTGGTTTGTCCAGATATGCAATTATATGACCAACACAGGGCTTGCCTCTTCCTTTCCAACTCTTATGAGTCTAATTGTTTTCTCTTGTTTAATGGACGTGACTAACATTCAAATGCAACGTTAAATAATTGCAGAGGTAGTGGGCATCCTTGTCTTCCTCCTGACTTTAGGGAAATGCCTCCCTAAAGTATTTGATATGTGACAATCATATAGGAAACTGGCTTTTGGACTGATACACACATACACACACACAAGCACACAATCTTATTAGGCTAAAAAAATTTTTTCTGCGCTATTTTTTTTCATTGTATGCTAGACACAGACATAACATAATTTGAAAACTTACGTGTAGAAATGAGGCCAAAGATGATATAGCTTGCTCCAGAGTTTTTGTTGCTTATGCCATAACTGTGGGGGCATTATTGGCAATCCAGACTAATCCTATTCTAATTTCAGGTTTTAGATTTCCTAAGTCTTTCAAGTGACTTGAAAAGAGGCTGTGCTCCATATGGGGGCCCATTTAGTTCTACTCCACCCTTACTTTTAGGGGGCAGCTTTTCATGCTTCTGACACCAAAGTACAGGGCATGTCCCAGGGCCACTAACCTTGTGAAGCCCTGGATCCAGAGCTCTTTCTCTGTAGCATCAAGAAGTTTTTAAAAGCATAGCTCAATATTTCAGTTCTCCCTTCAAGATCTGCAAATGTTGCCCAGACAAGAGCAGCTCCAATACCACTCACACTCTTGATTTCTGTCTTCTCCTGTACCCTGACCATTAATTTCTCACTACCTTAATTCTTTGATGATTTTAAAACTCAATTTATATTTTATCTAGCTTTATTTTAGTTTTGCCTTTAGCAAGAAGGCTGGTCTGAATCATCTCATCCCGTTACCAAAAGTAGCAGTCCTAGTTGATGACAACAAATTAAAAATAAATTTAAGAATCAATAAAGAGAAAAATGAAAGAAAGCAGACTTTTTGAAAATCACATTTTTCAATGTGTAGAAGATTTCCAGATGTGTCTGGACAATCTTTTAGAAATAGGTACTTCTCCACAAACAGATAACAGCATGAACTTCTTAGGACTAAAAAGTAATAAAATAATAAAGTTTATTTCCACAACATGCCCCTCAAAGTAGCATAACTTCACAGTCTTATCTTACATTTTATTCAATTTACATATCATCTAAGCTCTGCTAAGCTTACTTTAAGGCACATGAGATGTTATGAAACATCTTATGCTCAGAAAATGCAGAGTTACTCCTTGTTTCTTATCTGTTGCCTAAGCAAATTTTTTCCAGGGAAATCATTTCCTCATATACATAAGCAAAAAATAAGCAAACAACAACAACAAAAAAGCATAAGGCACTTTCAGCTCCTTGTTCCTTTACTGCCCCACCAGATACAATGTGACATGAGATCTCTTGGACTAGATCACATACTCTGTGGGACTATCCCACAAGTTCCTCAATCTCATTTCTTTTAGTCCGTCAGAAGCATATCTCATTGGTTTAACAACAGTACTTAAAGTTTGAACAAAGTACTTTTGTAACAGTATGAAAAGCAACTACCCAGAAGATTATGAGTCTCTTGGGCAGGTTGGCTAATATACTTGGAACAGGATCTGACATTTAATAAGAACTGGCAATGCTGAAATAGCACTTGAAGGCAGCCACTGTAGGGAACTTCAGGAGGGATGGAAAGGTAGACCCATTTCATGCAGGGCCCAGAGGTGCTATATATTTGGCTTCAAATGTTCAAAATATATATCCTTTATTGGGAATCTCTTCTGGGAATAGAACAGACTAAGGTAATGCAGACAGGCCTCTTTTCCACTGCAAACACATTGACTAGTCGGACATAATAGTAATTGTTTTTAATAGCAGTATTTCATAATCCAGCTATAAAGAAAGAACTGGAGATGACCAGGGGCCAGGAACAAAGACAGAAATCAAACTGGAGCAGTGAGAGGGAGCTGAGGCAGCACGGGGGTAGAGAGGCCCACCACGGACAGGGTACTGACAAAGGCCCTGGGGCCTGGAGTGTGAAGGTCTAACATGGGCAGTAGACTTGGCCTCCAAACCACAGGAGATGGAGGGACTGGAGCCGAGCTCGGGCATGCATCACTGAGTCTCATTTATAGAAGGGGGACTAGAAGTTTTTGCTCACTGACCAGGAAGGAGATGAGAAATTTAGTCATATGTGCATATTGGGTAGGGGAAGACTATTGCCCTTAGGGAACCAAAACTTCAGGCATCTGCTATATATAGGTATGAAAGAACATAAACCCACAACACTATCTTATACCATATAAAAATAAGTTCAAAATGGATTAAAGACTTGATTATAAAAATTAAACAAAGATCCTGCAAGAGAATTGAGGCAACTATGCATTCAGAGTAAGTATGGCAGAGACCTTCTTTTATTTATTTATTTATTTATTTATTTATTTATTTATTTATTTTTAATAAAATAATTTTTATTGGTGTTCAATTTACCAACATACAGAATAACACCCAGTGCTCATCCCGTCAAGTATCCCCCTCAGTGCCCGTCACCCACTCACCCCCACCCCCCACCCTCCTCCCCTTCCACCACCCCTAGTTCGTTTCCCAGAGTTAGGAGTCTTTATATTCTATCTCCCTTTCTGATATTTCCCACACATTTCTTCTCCCTTCCCTTATATTCCCTTTCACTATTATTTATATTCCCCAAATGAATGAGAACTTACACTGTTTGTCCTTCTCCGATTGACTTACTTCACCCAGCATAATACCCTCCAGTACCATCCACATGGAAGCAAATGGTGGGTATTTGTCATTTCTAATGGCTGAGTAATATTCCATTGTATACATAAACCACATCTTCTTTATCCATTCATCTTTTGATGGACACCGAGGCTCTTTCCACAGTTTGGCTATTGTGGACATTGCTGCTAGAAACATCGGGGTGCAGGTGTCCCGGTGTTTCATTGCATCTGAATCATTGGGGTAAATCCCCAACAGTGCAATTGCTGGGTCGTAGGGCAGGTCTATTTTTAACTCTTTGGCAGAGACCTTCTTAATCAAGACTAGAAATCCACAAGTTACTTAATAAAGATTGGTATGTTTGGTCCTGTAGTCTTTTAAAATGCTTTATGGCAAAAGATTCCATGATCAAAATTAATAAAAATAGACTCAGAGGGGATCCCTGGGTGGCGCAGCGGTTTAGCGCCTGCCTTTGGCCCAGGGCGTGATCCTGGAGACTCAGGATCGAATCCCACGTCGGGCTCCCGGTGCATGGGGCCTGCTTCTCCCTCTGCCTGTGTCTCTGCCTCTCTCTCTCTCTCTCTGTGTGTGTGTGACTATCATAAATAAATAAAAATGTTTAAAAAATTAAAAAAAATAGACTCAGAAAAAGTGTCAATGCAGACATTAAAGAAAAGGTTAGTATCTGCAAAATACAAACACTCCTTATTCATTGGCAAGAAGGGAACAAAAAACAGAAAAGGACAAATAACATGGAGATAACTCACAAATGATAAAAATTTAAATGGCCAACAAACATATTAAAAAATGGGCAAACTTACTAATACTAAGAGAAAAGCAAATTAAATTTACAGTGAGCTATTTACTTCATATCCACCAGACTGGCAAAAATTTTAAATATTGATAATATCTATTTGTTGTTGGGATTCAGGGATAATGGTAATTTCAGATATTGGTGGGGGACATGAATTATTATAGCTTTTTTGGAAAGTAATCTGATAATTACTATTACCATTTTTTAAAATATACATTATATCTCACTTCTGATAATCCATCCCCAGGGCCAGCAAACCATGGCTGTGGGCCAAGTCTAACCCATTACCAGGTTTTACAAATTAGGTTTTATTAGAACACAGCCACTCATTTGTTTATATATTGTCTACAACTGCTTCAGGGCAAAGGCAGGGGTAAGAGAAGACTGCACAAAAAAAAAAAAAAAAAAAAAGAAGACTGCACAACCCACCAAGCCTAAAATATTTACTCCCTGGCCTTTTTCAGGGTAAGTTTGCTGACCCTTGATCCATCCCATGGAAATAAAGGCACGAGTCTGTAGCGTTATTTGTACAACAGTGCATACTAGAACACTGCTTATAAGAACAAGCAAAATGAAAGTCAATTGTTGAAGCATGTTTGAATAAATTATAGTATGCTCATACCATGGCAATGGTAAGCAAGTCTTAAAAGCAATGAATTAACATTCTACCAGTAGATTTGGAAGGACTTCCATGAGGTATCTTTGAGTAATATATCAGGAAGCAAGTGTACAATTCTATTTTTGTAAAATAAATAATAACCATATGTCATATATATTTGTATAGAGAGGCTTCGTTTAAGATGATATGACCAAGGAAAACACATGTGACAACATACACTGTGTTGTTCACATGAATTACACAGAATAGGGACAGGATCAAGAGTATAGGACTGAAAGAAGGAGCTACATAAGAGACACACACACACGTTTGACAAGGTCACACTGATATATTTATATAAAATATAATTTTGTGTATGCATATAGACAATGAAATGAAAATTTAAACGGAACTCAATTGAAAGGTTAAATCAATTAGACATGGGTGAAGAGAGAATTAACAAACTGAAAGGGAACCATGAGGAAATATGATAAAAAGGAGCACACAGAGAAAGAGTTGAAAAGTACAAAGGATCCAGCATTAGTCTACTCAGAGGCCCCAGAGAGACTAGAAAGGATGGAGGACAAATGATTTCAAGGCAATGAATGAGAATTTTCCAGAAATAAGAAGGACCTAAGAAGCACCACAACTCCCGAGCAACATGAATCGAACACACAGGAACATGGTGGTATAAAACTGTAAGACAGCAAAGAGACTGGTGTATGTTGGGGGGCAGGGAAGGCAGCTTACAAAGGGATGATCATTTAGAGCTTTCCTAATTTCTGCAACAATATTAGCCAGAAGACAATGGAATCTTAACTTCAAAGTGCTGAGGAAAAATACTTCCAATCTAAAATTCTATTTGCAGTTTGTGTCATGAGGGAAGGCAAGATAAAAAAATATATATCCAGACCAAGATAGAGTGTGCACCATGTGAAGACTTCCACTGAGGGAATTTTTAAAATATTTTATTTATTTATTTTAGAGAGAGAGAGCGCCTGTGAGAGCATGCATGGCGGGGGGGGGGGGGGGCAGTTTGTAGACGGAAAGAGTGGATCCCAAGTAGACTTCCTTGCTGAGCAGGGAGACTGGTGCAGGGCTCATTCCAGAACCCTGAGATCATGACCGGAGTTAAAACCAGGAGTTGGCCACTTAACCCACTGAGCCACCCAGGAACCTGGCAAGGGAACAGAATTCTGAAGGAGGTAGTCTTGGGTGAAAATAAATTGAACCCAGAAAGAAGAATGGATTGCAAGAAACAATAAAGAGTAAAAAAAATGGGTTAAAAAAAAAAAAAAGAAAAGAAAAAGAAATGGGTAAATATGCTGGCATAATGAAAGAAGCCTAAACTCTTGAAGCTATAATAATGATGACTAATAATAATTTCTTTGTTAAAATTAGGGGGGAACAAACACACTCAACCACCATAGCATGAAAGATGGAGAGGATGGAATCCTTACCGACTCCCAAGGTCCTGCCACTGAGGAGGGAACATTACTGTCTATCTTTATTTAGATTTTGCTGAACACACATTTTTAAATAATTTTAAATTTTAAATTTTTTTTAAAAAAGAAAAAACAAAAGAATACAAATGTCCACTCACCACAATCAGGCCTTTTAGCTGCCGGCAACAAAAGCCACCAGGGGCTGAGGGAACTAGGAAAGAGATTGATTAAAAGGACATCGGGTAGGGGCACCTGGGTGGCTCAGCAGTTGAACATCTGCCTTTGGCTCAGGTTGTGATCCTGGGATCCTGGGATCAAGTCCTGCATCGGGCTGCCCACATGGAGCCTTCTCTTTCTGCCTGTGTCTCTGCTTCTCTCTCTCTCTCTCTCTCTCTCTCTCTCTCTCTCTCTCTGTGTCTCTCATGAATAAATAAATAAAATCTTAAAAAAAAAAAAAAAAAGTCGGGTAGCTCACAGGTAGCTGGGGCATCTCAGGTAGGCCCAGCGCTGCAGGCAGGCTGCAGAGCTGGCCCAGGGAGGACATGTCACCTTCTTCACCTGCACCGCTGTGGCATGACATCGCACGCAGCACCCTACACACCCTGCCAGCACTGCCTGGGGCATCACACTGGCAGGCAGCACACAGGGCTGACCCAGAGCAAGGTTGCCCTGGAGCAGTGGGGAGTGGAGAGGGGTGGAGGGGGGGCTCCTGCAGTGGGGCCCCCAGCTCCTACCCTGGTGACAATGCGAGCACAGGGCAGCTGCCCAGGAGGCAGCAGGTTCTTTCACTGTTACAGAGAGAGATGGGCTCAGCCTCCCAAAGACAAGGGAGGAAAGGGATGTCCCCCAAGAGATCCTCCACGGGCCCACTGAAAACTTCACGTAGGTGCACCACAGCACTGAAGCAATCTGAATAGGAAGTGTAACTTCCTGCAGCAGGAAAGGGGAAACAAAGACAATTTAATCAAGACAATGGAAGGTAGTGGAGGGGAGGCTGTTATTTATTTCCTAGGGCTGCCCTCCCAAAGGACCACAGACTCCAAGGCTTAAAACAACAGGAACACATTCCTTCAAGGTTCTGGAGGCTGCCAGTCCGAAAGCAAGGTGTGGGCAGGCCTGAGTCTTTTCTCTGAGATCTGAGGGACAAGCTGTTTGGTGCCTCTGAGCTTCTGGAGGTCGCAGGCGGTCCCTGGCGTTCTGCAGCGTGTAGGTGCATCACTGGGACCTCTGCCTCCTCCTTCACGTGGTATTGCCTCTGTGCCTTGGTACGTGAGAGTTTCCCTCTTCTCACAAGGACACCAGTCCTTGAACTGGGGCCCAGCCTCATCTAGCATGACCTCATCTTGGCATGATGACATCTGCAAAGATCCCACTTCCAAAAAAGGTCTCATTTGCAAGACCCAGGTGAACGTGAGTTTTAGAAGGACATGATTTGACCCAGTATGGGGCAGGGCGGTGGGGGAAGGGCGGTGGTTTAAAAAAATAAAAAGGATAGTAATCACCTGGGGGGGACCCTGCTAAAAATGCAGATTCTCTGTTCCAATCTCCTCGAGGTTCTGAAGTCAGTGGACTGAAAAGAGGAAGGGCCAAGAATCTGCATTTAGAAAGCATCCCCGTGGTTTTCCTTGTTGAAAACGCTGGCGGAGCAGGACCCACCGGTGAGAAGTACTTTACTAGAGGATCCCACGCCAGGCCACAGGAGCACAGGGGACAAGGAAGGCTGCATGGAAGAGGCGGTTGTTCAGGGGGGAATTAAAGGACAGAGAAGGTCTCCGGGCACAGTGATAGGTTTTTGCAGCAGCACAGAGCACAGTGCTAGAGAACCAGTGGTTCGGGATGGAGAGGAGGGTGAGAGAGGCCAGGGCCCTGGGTTTCTTTCTGTTTCTTTTCTGGGTCTGAGCAGGAGGGCCGAGAGCCTGTTGGTACACGTTATCATTAATGGCTGTGAAGTGACGGGACAACACTCAGGGCAAGACTCCTTATGTACTTTGTTTTGAATTGTTTTGTGTCTAAATCAAATGAACTTGATGCTCAGTCTATTTGCCACGGTCGGTGAGACATTGGGCCTTAGTCATTATTGGCAAACACATCTCCTCCCTAAGAGCCCACAGGGTCCTCCACGATCCCGAGAAGTTAGCAAAGGCCTTTACGCTTCAGTCCAACAGGGTCGCCTTTGAGAATGCTCATGACCATGGGGCGCCTGGGTGGCCCAGTCGGCGAAGCACCTCCCTTCAGCTCAGGTCATGATCTCGGGGTCCTGGGATCGAGACCCGCATCGGGCTCCCTGCTCAGTAGCAAGGCTGCTGCTCCCTCTGTGATCTCTCTGGCTCTCGCTCCCTCTCTCAAATAAATAACATCTTTTTAAAAAATTTTTTAAAAGAGAGAGAGAATGCTCATCATTTGGCCCCCTGTGAGAGCCACACACACAGCTTCACTATGCACCATGGAAAACCTGGCTGCAGTTTTCAAAGCCGGAGCTTAGGGCTCAGATTCCAAGTAGTGGCCAGCATCCCCACCGCACCTGCTACCTCCCCGGGACCTGTGAGAATCAGGTGCACGCTTCTGCTTCCAATCCTTGGGAATCCAATTGCGTTTCTCCACAGGCCCCTGGATCACCTTCCCTGAATGTCTTTTCTCTACCAACCCTTTGCAAGTCCTGCTCCCTGGTGGACAACCCAGAGTTAGAACCCTGGGGAGCCTACACCTGCCGGGAGGGAAAGCCAGCACCAGGACACAAAGGCCCATTGTCCTGTTGAGGAGTGGGGGAGGAAACAGAAGAAGAGAGACACCAGGACCTTCTCAATCCGTCCTGCTCTGTCTGCTCCCATAAATGAGGGCTTCACCTTGCGTTTGCATTCAAACACGGATTCATTTCCCTTTGTGCTAAATGACCTCCTGGGTGATTGGTCTTTGCTCGTTTGGGTTTTGTTTTATTTGGACATTTTATGTGAAAAGGCAATTGTGCTTCCTTTCTCTAAGCAACAAGGCAGAAGCCGAGGGTTCGGCGCTCACCACATCCAGGGCCAAGCGACTTTACCTCCCTGAACCTCAGTTTCCTTCCCTGGGAGGTCCAGCTAATGTTTCCCCTGACTTCCTCACAGCTCACAAAGCTGCGGGGTTGGAGGAAGGCCATACATCAAGAAAGGATGGTGCACATGGAAGGCGCCACCAACACAGAGCCTTCCGATTTCCAAGAACATCTCACTCATCCATCACTCATTTTCTGAAACTGCCTGGTTTCGGGGGCTAGACACTGGGAAGTGGGGTTCAAATGCCATGTGTGAGCGCTCCTCTTTCTCTGCCTTCCAGCTCTCATCAGTTGGAAGCAGCGGGACGACTGTCGCCTCAGCTTTAGATGAAGAGGAAAGATGTCCCTGTGTGGCCAGAACAGCCCTGGTTTCTGTCCCTTGTCCTGGCCCCATGATGACTATAACCCCCTCCCCTCCCCTTCGCTCTCCAAAATGCTTCCGTTTGATCAATTTATGAGTTCAACCTTAGCTGCTTTAAGCAAAGGGGATTAAGTAAAATATCTGTGATGCAGAGCAGGATGCCTTGTAATTATCAAACCCATCAACGCCAGCCCAAAGGAACACACACCCCAGCCAGGAATAGAAAAAAATAAAAATAAAAAAACCACTCCCCTAAATGCTTGAAATCTGTCGCCATCGTGTGGCCAAAAGCTGCTCTTTCAACAGGATCTTTGGGTCTCCGGAGGGATGGAGGAGGGACACAGAACACACAGAATTAGGGGCTTGCGAAATAAGCATCTCATGAACATCTACTTTGGTGGTTGGCGCCTAAAGATAACAGTCACCGTTTTCGGGAGACGTGGATAAGGCAGGAATTAGGCCTCTGATTTGAGGCTGAGATTCCAACTAAAAGATGGAATGTTAGGCAGCTTGCCGGTTAGAACGTAATTAATTTCCCTAGAGGTTCGGCCTTATATTGAAATATGAATTCAACACAGTGGGGATGATGGTGATTAATCAAATAAATCTGCCAGCGAATGTTTAATTGGGTGGGGCCCCTGGAGGAGAGGAAGACTTCTAGGTAACAAATGAACTGCCCGGAAAGGGGAGGAGGGTGATGTTGAGAGGAGCTTCCCTGAGAAGGGGACCTGTGAGGGGAAATAATGGTGAATGACCAGCGCACGAGGGGAGGGGAGGCAAGGGTTCAAGTCAGGGCCAGGATCATGCGACAGAAGAAGGTGTGGGGTGCTGGGGGGCAGCCCACAATGCCATAGGGTGCAGAGAGTGGGGGGCCGTGCTGGGAGATGAGGCTGGTAAATGAGATCTGGTAGCGGGTCACTGGGTGTGTTACAGACTTTTAACCCTAGGAGTAACGGGAAACCGTTCACATCACAAGCAAGGAGACTACAGGGTCACGTCTGAGTTTCAAAATGCTCATTCTGGTGATGACAAGGAGGAAAGACTTGAGAGGGGCTATCGCGGATTTAAGACAAACCATCATTGCAGTGATCCCTGTATTATGGTAGGGAACAGTCGGGATACACTGGGCACTGTTTTTTTCTTACTTTTCTTTTTTCCTTTTCAAGTAGGCTCCACACCCCAGCATGGAGCACAACACGGGGCTCGAACTCACACCCTCGAGATCAAGACCTGAGCCAAGAGCAAGAATAGGATGCTTAACGGATTGTGCCACCCAGGCGCCCCCATTGGGTACTGTTTCTAAACGCTTTGAGCGTAATCACTCATTAATCCTCACAAAAACCCAATGAGATAGGTAGGTTTACTACACCCATTTTACAGATGCAAAATGAGGCAGAGAAGTGTAATCCCAGAAGCCCCCCACCCCGCCTTGTGGCCAATACACGACAATGCTTATGGATGGTAATAAGAAAATGGAGAACAGGCAGTTTCAGGACTATTTCAGAAGAAAAACCAACAAGACATGATGTGCTAAATATGGGGCCCGAAAGAGGGGTCGGGGGTACGTAGGCTGTCGACTTTAGCAGCTATTACAGGGATGCCAAAAGAACAGCAGGCTGGGAAGCAACCACGGATCTGACCTTGCTGGTGTGGAGTTGGACCAGCGTTTAAGACCATCCAAGGAGATCCTGAGCCGGCAGCTGGCTCAAGAGATAGAGAGAGGAATGTGGTCCTGCTGGTGGAAGAGATGGTAACTGAAGTCACAAGTAGGACTGCCTGAGGTCACGGCACAGGGTGAGGACGAAGGGGCTACAGGTAGCCCAGGGGAACTTGGACATTTAATTGCAGGATGAGACTGCAAATGAGATGGAGGGGGCAGGGGCAGACCGGAGGTGCTGAAGCCTGCAAAGCCAGGAGAATTTGGTATCGTGCAAGCTAAAAGAACGTTTCAAGGAAGAGATGAGCAACCACAACAGATGCTGTCGGGAGGTCAGGCCACGTTGAGGGCTGGGAAATGCCCTTTGGATCTTGCGTCGGGCATCCCAGAGGCAACTCCTCAGAGAAGTCCGCTGACTGGAGGGAAGAGGGGCTGGCAGCCCAGGGGAGAGAGTAGAACAGGCCTTTCCTTCTTCCAAGATAGACGATGCGTAAACACGTACGTTGAAATGTTGAGGAGAGTGACACAGTTGACCAAGTGCCTGAATGTGGAGAGGAAATACAGCTTGTCCTTGTACAACACGGGTTTGAACTATGCGGGTTGTCCACTTCCATGAGGATTTTGTCAAGACACACAGTACCGTAAATGTATTTTCTCTTAGGATTTCATTACCTTCCCTCTAGCTTGTTTTATTATAAGAATGCTGTATATAACACATGTAACATACGGACAAAATATATGTAATCGACTGTTATTGATAAGGCTTCCTGTCAACAGTAGGCTATTAAGTTTTGGGGGAGTCGAAATTTAGTAAGATTTTTGATTCCATGACACATTGTTCAAGAGCCAACTGTACTTTACAGTGTCAATTTGCTGAAGAGGGAGGAGGAGAATAGGATCCAAAGCACAGGAGGAGGGATTATTTCAGATAAGCAGAGGGGTCTGTCCTTTAATGTACCAGGAGGGAAGGAGAGGGTGGGAACAGACACACAGGCATGAAAACTCTGTACAAGGGTGCCAGGCTCGTAGATTTCTCTTCTCACTAAATGACTTGTTTAACCAAAATGGTTCCCAAACCTGCTTGCTTCTGCTGTCTCTATTATAATTCTATAATTAAATACTACAGTGAAATGAGAATTTAAAAAATGGTTGCTATTTTTATGAATGTTTTGTGAAAATCTGATAAAGCCAAGATGCTAAAAATCCTGTCCATCTAGGGACAAGTGAGGCAGCTGTAAAAAAAAAAATGGGAAAATTAGAGTCAAAATCTTTGCTCTGCAAGGTTCCGTTCTTGTTCCGATTTTGAGAACAAAACCAGAAATCACAGAATTGTAAGTCTAAACTTTTACAAAGAAAATGAGATTGAAATTCTAAGGGATCTATATTCAGTGAGAAAACAGCCGTGGTCTCACTTCAAATAGTGTAGGATGAATGCGTGTTTTGATTCCCCATTTCAATGGACTTTTTCAATGGCCTGACCAGCTCCTAGACCAAGCTGGCATTAAGGAAGGCTTCTACAGTTACAAAGGTAAATATGAAGAGGAGAGGGAGGGTAAGTTATGGCTTGCCTACTCTACATTAAAGAATATGCTTCACTAGGATTTTTAAAAAATATACTCCTTACAGTGATCCTAGATGTTATCATTTCCATTTAGCAGCTCAGGAAACATGTTAAGTAACTACCAACTATGAAGATAAAGAGTGTAGGTAGGACCTCCATCCTTCTGACTTCATCCTAAGTTCCAGATGGGCCATTTCCACTGGTCTTACCCAGACCTGGACTTTCCCCCAAACTACACTCCACCCACATCCTCCATCAGCCACACCCTTGGGGCATCCTTCTCCTTGACCTTCCATTATCTACTCACCCACCAAATCCAGTTCCCATCAGTATCTGTTCCATTTGTCGCCACTTCCACGAGCCTTGCATAGACTCACATTGTCCTCTGCCTGGATCCTGCAATAGTTTCCTGTTACCAATTTCGTAAATAGGCAGATCTGAGCAATATCATTCTACATGCATCAGTGGAACATTTGCTATTCTTTCAAGTTCTTTCTTCGGTTTGCTTCCAGCACATTACTTTCCTCCAGGTAGGTTCCTGGTTTTCTCCCCAATCCTTCTCAATGTCCTAATGGTCTCTTTTTCTTACACCAGCCTCTTAAATAGTAGTGCTCTTTAGGGGCCACTCCTTGGGTCTCTTCTCATTCTATCCTCCCCCTGGTAGATCCTATTTTTGCCTTCAGCTTCAACTGCCTTCACATACTGATGATCAGTCTGTATTTTCAACCATGCCCTTTAGACCATTCTTAGAACTGGTTAGTATTTCTATCTACCTAATGGTCCCATAAGCACATCAAACTCAAATATCCATAGCCATAACTGGACTCTCATCTTCCATCTCCCTATGGCCAACCACTGACCTACTTCTTCAGTATGCATCCCTCAGTGTTGCCAATCTCAAACGAAACTCAAAATGTTGAAGTCATCCTTCACTTATCCTTCTCTCGTCTTCACAATCCAATCTCAGGTCCGGCTGATTCTTTATATCCTCACATTTCCCATGGCTGTCACTCTTTTCCACTAACTTTCTATTTTCTTACTTACGCTATAGTAAGATGCATCCTGTTTCCACTGTGCCTCCAAAGCAATCCTCCTTAATACAGTCAGCATGAACTTTTGGAGTCATCTATACTTAGTCCAGGTGCAAGACCACTCAATATATGTTAAACAAGTGAATCCATGTTTTCACTCAATTCAAAGTATTTCAGTGATTTCCAACACAATGCATGTACCTCAAAGTCTTTGCCATTGCATACGAGGTCTCTTGTGCCTTAGATTTTTCTTACTTCTCTAGTTTCACATCACTATGCCCTATAACTACTATTTCCAGGAATAACAAAGCATCTACAATTCTCCAAACAAAGCATCTTTCCATAACTCTGACTTTGCACATGCGTTTCTTCGGTCTGGAATCCTCTGCTCATCCTCTACTTGAAAAAATCCTGCTCCTCCAAGATTTTGCTTTCTTTCTCTCCATTCCCCCTCCTCCTCCCATCAACATTCTCCATAAACAGCATCATTTTTATAATTACTCATTTGCATACAACAATCACATATCCTGGCCTGTAGAGCTGCCGGGGGGCTAGTCCAAAAACATTCCTTGTTCATTTTCAGGAAACTTCTACCTCCTTCTAAGGGTCATCTAACTTCCCAGACTTTGAGATCAGTCTTTCAGGACTCTGAACTGATGCCCAGCACACGGTCCTCTTCTCCATCTCAATTCCAGTCATCAAGTATTAGTGACCATTCTGACAGTACACATACACCCTGGAAGGAGTCTCTGTTCTGATTCCTTTTCTATGGCTATATTTGGTGACACTGCTCAGAACTGCTTCACCTCTAAAATTCTAATCCCTACCCCAAACTTCCTTCTAACCATTATATACAAATATCACACTCATTTTATCTTCAATCTCTACCCCTTCCTATTCACCCAATTTATCAGTATCTTACTGATCAGACTTCTCTTACAGCCCAGCTCAAATCCCACAGCCAATCTCCAGCAATCTCTAACGGCCTTGCCCTTTAGATACTCCTGACCTTAGCATGGTCCACTTTTTCCCACTCTACATTCTTGGCAGCTGAGCACTAGAGGAGAAAAATGAAAAGCTTGGCTCCTGGACACTGCCATTAATGATTTCCCATCTCAAACTGGTTTTCAAAGGCATTCTTCAATCTTTTCACTAGGCTTTGGTCAGTGTTCTCACTTAGTCTTCCGGATGGTTCATACTAACAAATATGTGAGACATGACATATGGTAAATAGAATATCAAAACAATCTTAAGGGTGTTGGGTCATGTATGAGAAGAAAACCAAACGCCACATATGGTCAAAGCCATTTAGTTCTATTGCTGTATGTCCTTTGGGTTCTAAGTCGATTACTTTCACGGCACTGGGAACACTACAGCTGTCTTAATTCTTACAGATTTTTCAAGTTTGAAAAATGTGGTGAAGGGTGGACTCCTGGTAAAAATGACTGCTTTCAACTCCTCTCATGCCCCAGGTACCTTTCATATTTGCTATACTTCATCAATAACACATACCAAACTTTTGTTTTCATCTTAATTTATTCTGTGTTTAAAGTGAAAGTTAAAACATCAAACAAACCACAGAAGCTTTAGGTATAGTATTGACCAGTTCTGAAACAAAAACAGTGAGTGATCATTTATACACATTCCTTAACTCTAACTTTACATCTTGTTATATAAAGGTACTATTAACGCACACAATTCTAATTCCTTATAAACCTATTTGTCAAGCAGCAGGATGACAATGCATCAGAGCACAGCACAGAATATTTCCATTAAGAAACCACAGCAGCAGTATGTATTTGGGGAATGGTTATGCACAGAGTTAACTGGGAGGGCAATGTTAAACGCTGGTCATAAGACAGGCAGCACATGTATTAACAAATGGAAAATGTAATTTTTATTAATATAAGATTAAATGTTATTCTTTATGCTTTAAAAGCTACAGGATACTTTAAAAGTAGACCATACAAGGTGCTTTAATTCTAGACTCCATAACAAAATACTATTCCATTAGTTGCTTCAAAGTCCATCACCTTTGAGTACTGCTCATTGGCTTTTTTAAGTCAACTTCAAATATAAAAGTACTTGAAGTTTACCTGTCAAAAATCTAAAACTAGCTACATGTTACATTAAAACATACCTTGTAAGAAAGACAGACTTTAAAAAATACTGCATTGTTGACTTAAAATAATTTCCAAATAGGTTGCTCCTAAAAATAAAAATTACTACTTTCAAATCTTTCAACATATTTTGGTTTAAAATAACATTCTATGAAACCATTAATATGGTTCACCCACCTTTCAGCAAAATAAAAGTTGGAAGTGGTTTTTAAACCTAGTATCATTTGACAAAATGGGTCAGCACGTATGTGAATTAGCTATTCACCAAAAAGCAATGTTTTAATGTTTCCACCATGAAAACAACACTACAAAATCCATTGGATGAATTCTATTTTTAGCTTTACGTAAATATTAAAAACCTCACTTAAGAGCGCCACACAAATATTTAGCATTTTTTGGCATTTAAATCAGAGCAATGCAAACCAGTACGTTTGATACAGGCAATTTTCACAAAAGTTTCAGAGGCAAAAGAGATGTGGGAATGGTAAATGGGTAAGGAAATGAAACAACCCTGTTAGAGTCCTCGATTTTAGAATTTTCAAAAGATGGCAGCGTTGATTGCCATCACTGTGATCACAGTCACAAACAGTGACTTGTGAGCATTCAGACAAGGCGGATACTTGTATCCTCAGCACCTTCTAAACTTCAAAATTAACCACAGGCAAGTCAGTCTCCCACTGAGAAACTGAAAAGGTACTTGGGAAGTTCCCGATTGAGTGCAGCTACAAAAGCAGTAATATAGGAACAGAAATACCACACAAATAATTGTTAATACTCCTCTTGCCTTAGTGGCCTTAGAAATATATACTATGGTGAGTCTTAATGGGGGAAAAAGAGTACAAGAGAAGAATACAAGTTTTAAACAAAGGAATTGGCTTGTAGAATTTTCATACTGGCACCACTGATTTCTTTTTACTCTCTGAGGAGGAGTTAAAACATGGTAGGTAGAGTGTGAGCGATTAATATGCTTTTGGATAGATATCCCAAATAAGTTAAATAGAACATTTCCTTAAATTCTACTAAAAAAAGAGACATCTTGATGCATATTTGTTAATAAATAATACCAACACATACACCTTTACATGGATTCATTTATATTAACTTGTGGATGACCCTTGCAAGTTGTTACATGAGCCATCATTCCTTAATACTGAAACAGTACAGAAGCTCATTTGTTAAAGTTTGTCAACAACTATTATTACCTAAAGGTAAGGTATTCACTATGAAGCTAAATCCCACAGCTCAAGGTATTAGACAATGAAAGATCTAATTAAATACAATCCCAATACCAAGAAGCTTTTAGGCATTAATTCTTTTCTAACTGACGACCATTTTAATGTGATAGCCAGCTAGTCTGAAGCCCCAAAATTAATGCTTGAAACTCAGTGTCACTGTTCGGTTAATCCCTATAGTCACATAATAATAGAAAAATGCATCCAATAAGGAAATGACAGAAAGATTATGCCCCACTCTTGGCTGCTGAGGATCGTCCCCCAGCAAATGTTTAAAACTAAGCTCATGCTGTGTAGACTCCCTTTTCAGTATATCCGAAGGGCTACCGGGACTGCAGAGGCATTCCTCAGGAACGCAAGGGGACTGTTGACAAAACTATCAGCATTAAGTATGAGGTATCAAACATAGTTACACACCGTCACAACACAGAGGTGATGTTCTGTGATGACTAGTTCTTGAGAAAAAAAAGGGTAAACGCAGAAAAAGGAACTTGGATCAATAAAAGAAATTGGCTTTGCAATTCACTCTTGTACAGAGCAGATAACACTAAACAGGAAGGGCCTTTGAATCTGTATCTCTTCCCTGGTGAACCTTCGGTCCAAAGTTCTGTGAAGACAAACATGGGAACCTGGCAAGCTATTTTCCAGTGAAGAGGGCATTTTCACTCACTGTTTTATCCACCATACCCAGGACCTCTGAGGTCTTGTCACTGAATTGTCTGTAAAGAAGTACTTTCTCCACAACACATGCCTTGAGCATGAAGCCCTCCCAAAGGGAGAAACTAATTCCACTCTTCCTGAAGTAGAAGACAGTTCTTAAGACTCCTGAGTCACTACTCTTAAATCCTGAATAGGTTGAAAAAAAAAATGTATCTCATAGAGGATAACTATTTTAACAGCATTATAAGAGTCAAGATTAAGTTCTCCAATAAATAATCGCTACCCTACAAGGAAAAATAAATTTACAAACTATTATTTATCTAAGATACCATCAATTGTAAGATGCACCACATGTATCACTAAGAAAAAAACAAGGGCAATTAAACTGACACAGTGCTTTCATATCGTGTAGAGTTTTAGAGTGTTTATTTAAATTTACTGAAACGGTTTTTAGAGTTAAGCAGATTTTTATCACATCAATCTTGTGCATACCAAAAGAAAGTGTATGAAATAACTAGTTAGGTTATAACTATAACTTCATATTCTGAATCCAACTCTTCTGAATCACTTCGCAAATCACAGCCAACGATGTCTCCATTCTTCCACATAAGAGCACCCTTGGTGTCATCAAGAGCACTGGGGATGCGGCATTTCTTGAATGAGTGCTCCAGCACCGTCTTCTGTATAATGTCAGCAGAAAATTTTGAGCAAAACGATGTTTGACGCCTTAAAGATAATCCTGCTCGGCGCATGAATCGATCACACCAGCCTCTCGTTGCTTTGAATTTTGTTTCTTCTATTCCGAGGGTTTTGGCAATTTCTCCTGCCTTCAATCGCATTGCTTGGCGCGTGACAGGCAATCCTTTTGCACGCATCTCACTAACAAAACATAGTACAGCTTCATCCACTTGTGGGTACCTTCCTTTCTTAGGTCCCGTAAAGCATTTTGTTGTTGCTTTACAAGAAAATATGGAATGGCGGTCATTCCTCCAGCGACGGATATTTGCTTCACTAATTCCAAATGTACGCCCTGCTGCTCTGTTTCCATGCTTTTCTGCGTACACGATAACTTTTCGTTTCAATAATGAATCATAGTGCAATCTTTTTGAAGACATCTTTAAATGCCAAATAAACCTGACACATTTGGTACCAACAGTACAGTGATGATGCTGTGACAAGCTGTTAGTTAAGTTCACACACGCACAGGCTGAGATAATTACATCATGACCATCTCCCAGTTCACAGTAATCATGAGATACATCCCAATTTCGGACAAGGTAAAATGTGAAAACAAAAACAAAAATACAACATACATTACAGAACTAATAAAATACGGTTTTTCAAGCCTGTAATGTTTACCAGATTCACAACAGTGCAATACAATAAGCCCAGGAG
This sequence comes from Canis lupus familiaris, assembly GCF_011100685.1. Taxonomy (NCBI): domain Eukaryota; kingdom Metazoa; phylum Chordata; class Mammalia; order Carnivora; family Canidae; genus Canis; species Canis lupus. The sequence goes on along the minus strand of NC_049256.1, from coordinate 12,110,756 downwards.
TCAGAGAGTAAGTATATAAGTAGAAAGTTAGTGAAGCAAAAGATGATCTTTAAGATGAAATCTGCAATGGTCTGATTTGGTTTTAATTCCCTTTATTTTCATATGGCTTACATATAAATCTTTTTCTTTAATTGAACTTAAAATCCAAGTAAAAATGTTCTTCAATCTTTTACCAAACTGCAAAGCCAAGTCATTAAAGACAGAGGCTCCCCACTGCCTTTCATCATCCACTAGTACAGGATGGTGGCTAGGGTCAGTGGCCTTCATCAGCAGGCGCCCTTCTGTGCCGAGCAGATCTGATCCTGTGTGAAGATGACAAAGTGTCTTCTTCCGTCTCAGAGCCTGATGGCTCATGATCTCCCTCCTGAGATCCTGTGTCTCCCACCAGTTCCCGCAGAAACTTGAATTTCGATAAAAACAGATGCCATACGAAATACCAACCTAAAAAGAGACAAAAGCATTAAGAAAAATTATTACACGCAGTATTACCATTGAGAACGTCCTAGTTAGTTGTGTATGTGCAGGGGGTATATTACAAAATAGTATATATAGTATTAATATGTGTTTACAAAAATATATATATGATTACAAATATATATTTAAATAACAAACACTTATTAATCATTTACTATGGACAAGGCACAAGAATAAACTCTGACAGACATTATACAAGGATGGCAAAAAGTTTCTGCCTGCATGAAATTCAGAACGAACATGGTTTTATTTACATTAAAGTTAGGAGATTACGATATCTAGGTCAAAGTGTTTATATTAAAATCAAACTTCTGAGAGGACTCTACTGGGGAAAAAAGAATATACTTTGCATTTCCTTAGGACATTCATATCTCAATGCTAACATTTACTAAAAGCAAGTCTGCTCTGATTGCAACGTAAAAGCCATTAAATGGCAGGGGTCAACTGCACTTCACTGAGAACTTCTGACAGAATCAAGCTATTCATAAGTTTCTAGAAATAATACATTTTTAAAGAAAATTAACACATTTTCTTTAATTACATGATGAAAGAATAAAGCCAGAGCACCACTATCTGAAGCTCAAGATTTTTAAGAATGGTATTTTCACGTCAAAGTCATTAAAAAGTCTTAACTCTCCTTAAAAATTAAAAAAAAAAAAAAAAGAGAGAGAGAAAGAGAGAAATTACTAGCCAGGTTTTGTTTTGCAAGGAGTTTAAAGTTCACTACATTTTGGACACCCACGAATAAGGATCAATCAATAAAAATGAGGACACAGGATAAAACCTCTGAACCATGACTAGTTGGCTTAAAATGTTAAGGGCATGTGAAAACAAACAAAAGTAACACTGTAACAAAGTTTTCCAGGGTAGTGTTTTACTGAAGCCTTCTACTCTGAACTCTCTAGTTTAGTTGCTAAACAAATGGGGACCAGTGCAAATTCTGATGAGTAGCATTTTATGAAGACAAAATCCAAGCCGCTTTTCTATCCCAACATTACACCAGGCCAACATGAATGGCCACTTAAGGTAGTTTCTAATTCTACTTGTTTCTTTCTTGCAGTCTCAGAATAAAAACAGAAAAAAGAAAAGAAAAAAAGAAGAAAAGAAAAGAAAAGAAAAGAAAAGAAAAGAAAAGAAAAGAAAAGAAAGGAAAAGAAGGAAAAGAAAAAAAAAGAAAAAGAAAGATAAAAAGAAAAAAAAAGAAAAAAAAGAAAGAAAAAATAAAAGAAAAGAAAGAAAAAAACCAACAACCCCAAACAATAACAATAAAGCCCCACTCACCCACTCCCGCCCACCCAATACCCCCCCCCCACCCCACTACCCCAATGACCGCCCTCCTCCATCCACTCCCCGAAAATCCCCTCCCTCCCTACCGAAAAGTAAAATCCAGAAAGAAAAGAAAACTCCTTGGCATTAAAAGACTAACTTCAGGGGTTTAACCCTATTTCCCAAGGGCTTGCCTTCCTTGAAGCTTGAGGGCTGCATGGTAACTGAACCACACCACAAATGTATTTTGGTCAACTGTGTGAGTAAAGCACCTAACTTCATAAAATAGTATTTTCATAATATTCCAAAGTAGGACGCTCTCGTCTTCACCCACAATTCTTTGTGAAAATGGGCAGAGTGAATTAGCAGAAAGAATTTTAGAGGAGTCAAGGAGCCCGAGTTCTGAGAGAAGATTCACAAAGCTACTGCAGGAACTAAGTGGGAAGGTCTACTACAGGGCTCAGGTGTCTGGCACTAAGCATCTGTAAGCTGTGGGAGTCCCTGGGTAGTGATACGAGGTTATGAGATGGCTTCTACTTTTCTTTTAATTGAGATATGATTCACATAGCATAAAATTTGCCCTTTTAACAGTATACAATTCAGTGGTTCTTAGTATATTCACAAGGCCGTGCAACCATCACCACGATCACAGCCCAGAACATTTTCATCAAAGCCAAAAAAAAAAAAAAAAAAAAAAAAAAACAAAAAAAAAACACCTGTATCCATCAGTGGTCACTCTCCAATTCCTCCCCCACCCCTGGCAACCACTAATCTACATTTCTGTCCCTACAGATGTGTCTATTTCGAGCATTTCATAACAAGTGAATAAGCCTATGTAGTCTTCTGGGTCTGGCTTCTTCCACTCAGCCTATACTTTGAAGGTGCATCATCCGTGTTGTTACAGGTATCACGCTTCACTCCTTTTTATCACGGAATACTATTCCATTGCATGGACACATCATATCTGGTTGAACCACTCCACAATGACTGGCCGTGTGGGTAGCTTCTACTTTGGGGCTGGTGTAAAAAAAAAACAAAACAGTTTCCGCTCTTTGGCTGCAACAACCATTTGTGTACAGTTTTTGCAGAGACATATTTTCATTTCTCTTCGGTATATATCTAAGGATTACAATTGCTGCGCCATGTGGTACCTTTATGCTTACCCATTTGTGAAACTGCTAAACTGTCTTCCAAAGCAGCTGCGCCCCTTCACGTCCCCATCGGCAATGCAGGAGGCTCCAATTTTTCTACATCCTCACCAAGACTTCATTGTCCACTTTTTCCATGACAGTCATCCTAGTGGGTGGGTGTAGCACTATGGCTTTTATTGGCATTTCCCTTGTGACTAAAGATGTTGAGCATCTTTTCACATGTTTATTGGCCTCTTACATATATCTTCTTTGGAAAAATATCTATTCGATTCCTTTGCCCATTTTTAAAAATCATGTTGCCTTTTTATTACTGAGTTGTAAGAGTTCCTTACTCTTGATATTAGACCTTTATTAGATATATAGTTTCCAAATATCTCCTCCCATTCTGTGAGTTGTTTTTTCATTGTCTTGATATTATTTTATAGTACTAATGTTCTTAATTATGATAAAGCCTAATGTATCATTTTTCTTTAATGAAATCCAATTTATCTATTTTTTCTTTGGTTGCTTGTATTTTTAGTGTCCTGTACCTAGGGAACCACTGACTAAAACCAAGGTCATGAGGATTTTCATCTATGTATTCTTCTAAGGGTTTTAGTTTTAGCCCTTACAATTTTAGTCTGATCCATTTTAGTTAATTGTGGTATGAGAGAGAGATTCAAATTCATTCTTCTGCATGTGGATATCAAATTGTCTCAGAACTACTGGTTCAAAAGGCCGTTGTTCTCTCCACTGAATTATCTTGACACCTTTCAAAAATCAAATGACCACGAATTGATCTATAGTATCTTTATGGCATTACCACATCACCTTGATTACTATAGCTTTGTGTTAAGTTTTGAAATTGGGGGGTGCCTAGGAGGCTCCGTCGGTTAATTAAGTGTCTGCCTTCAGCTCAGGTCATGATCCCAGGGTCCTGCTCAGCTGAGAGTCTGCTTCTCCCTCTCCCTCTGCCCCTCCCTATCACTGGTGTTCTCTCTTGCACGCACACACTCTCTCTCTCAAATAAATAAATAAAATCTTAAAAAAAAAAAGTTTTAAAATTGAGAGTTAAAGTCTGCCATCTTTGTTCTTTTCAAGATTGTTCTGAGTCCCTTGCATTTCTACTGTTGATTTCTACAAAGGTGGCAGTGAGAATTTTGATAGGGATTACACTGAATCTGCAGAGTAATGTGGGGACCCTACACTTTTTTTTTTTTTTAACATTTCCCTGTACTTACAAGATTGCTCTACAATAGACACACATGACTTTGATAAACAGAAAACTCAGGGGAAAAACAAGTCAGAAATGAATAAGTAAATCACAAATACTCTGTAAACTTATATTGTTTTAAATATGCCAATGCCACTAACTGGTTTAAATTATTAAGGCCAGTTGATTTCAACAAATACTAGGAAAACTCTTAACTCTTAGGTTAGTTTTGACTATCAGAGAGGAGAGGCTTGACCTCATAAAGAACAAAGACTCCAACAGTGGTTACAAGGCATACAATGACCATAAGGAAAAGCAGGTGAATATGAAGTCTTTTCACTAAAAAAAAAAAAAACAATAATGAAGGGCTGGCATGTCTGGAGTCCCACCATAAAATATTAGGGTGCCCTTGAGATGGCTGAGAGAAAGCAGAGTCTCCCAGCAGAGAAATCTACACAACAAGGAACTAAGGACACCTGTTGCATTCAGTTTGGAAAGGTACAAAAACAATCCAGCTAGATCACAAACTCTCTTTCTCAACTTAAATGAAACCCCCCCCCCAAAAAAAAACCCACCACCAACAACAAAAAAATCATACCTTTTTTAATCACTGCCAACAACCTATACAAGGGATTCAATCTCAAACCAAGATTCAGAATCTGGTTGTCAATGAGATGCTTGAGTTCAGAGCAGTTAAGTTATGGCTACTACTACCTCTACACTCAACACTGCCTCCCCACCCACACAGCTAAACCACTCAATTTCACACCTCTAATTTTTATCCCCCAATCTGGGATAAGAAAACTTTATAAAAGTATGCCAATTTTCCCCCATTCTGTCTAGGTGTTAAGATATGCAAGGGTTGGGGGTGGAAGGGGAGCATGTGGGCAATGACACTGCTTCCCACGAAAAAATCATGAGGTAGAGAATTCCCCTGATTTAGATATAAAGTTCATTTGCTGGGCAGCCAAAAAAGAACAAATATTCACAGTGCTTGTTTTTTTAAGGACTACTGTAATGACAGGGTGTGAATGCAAAGCTAAAAGATAAATTGTAGTGTTGATAAGAACTGCAGTGGTTTATTTACTAAACTGAGGGAAGTTCAACAAGTCGTTCTCCCAAGTAAAATGACTAAGTTCTTACAGAGCTATAATTTTTCAGAGACAGATGGCAGAAGGATGTAGGGGGAGTTTCCACATCACAGTACCTACAATTAGTAAGATCTCATGCTTCTGCAAAGGGTATTAGTATAAGTCTGAACAATAGATGATTCTAAAAACTCCAGGCAGTTTGATTTTTTAAAAAATTATACAAATGATCATTTATTTTATTTTAATTTTTTTAATAATAAATTTATTTTTTATTGGTGTTCAATTTACCAACATACAGAATAACACCCAGTGCTCATCCCGTCAAGTGCCCCCCTCAGTGCCCGTCACCCATTCACCCCCACCCCCCGCCCTCCTCCCCTATCATCACCCCTACTTCGTTTCCCAGAGTTAGGAGTCTTTATGTTCTGTTTCCCTTTCTGATATTTCCCACACATTTCTTCTCCCTTCTCTTATATTCCCTTTCACTATTATTTATATTCCCCAAATGAATGAGACCATACAATGTTTGTCCTTCTCCAATTGACTTACTTCACTCAGCATAATACATTTTAGAAAAAGCACCATTATTAAAACCCCAATGGATATATACCAGGAAAAGCATGATACAGCAAAGAAGAAACTAAGAGAAGAAGTACTAAACTGTCAGATAAAGCTGCTAATAAGACAGTCAACTGACTATGTTAATCAGACATGGAAATAACAGCTAATTTTGTATTTTTTTAACTTTGGGACAGGTACTGTAAGGAAATACTTTGCATATTATCATTTAATGGCCAAACTGTCACTCAATTTAACTAACCTGTCCATTGACATACTTCCAGTAGCTGATTAATGGGGTTCTGCTCTATTCATTTATAGTATTTTTCCTTAAATTGGTCTTATGATAAATACAAGAGTCATATACATAGTTCATCTCCTCTCATTTTAATAAAGCAGCTTTTAGTTCAAGTAACAGAGACGTTGACTTATCTTCACAAAAAAGAGGGAATTTATTGCTAGCTTAAAGGAGAGTAAGCTTACGGAATGAATGCATGGGAAGAAGTGCCCTTTCTGGAGACAGAATTAGGACAAGGCTCTGTGAACTGACGTCATTCTCACAGCATTATCTGTTTCTCTCTATACACCTGCTTCACTTTCCTCTCGGCTTCCCCTGAACATCGCTGCTTCTTCCCAGTTCCATGAAAGATTCCTCAGTTCATAACCTCAAAAAAAAAAAAAAACCCACAAAACAAAACCCACCCTGGATCTCTACCTTAACTTGGGTCAAGTGTCAGCCCCAGGACCAGTGTCAGTGTGCATTACCTGGGTCAGGTATTAGGTACGTGGCTGTAGGGCTCACCCCGGAGAGTTAGAGTGTGATCTTAGAGATTGCAGGGGAGTGGACAGGATAGCCTAGAGAAAGAATCCAGCTATGCTACTTTCATTAGCAACAGAGTCCTGGAGGATGGTCTCTATTAATGAGTCACTTAGAAACAAAACATCCCTGAAGGGGCAGGCAATTCTTTTGTTGGATAAAGTCTAACTAACCAAAGCTTTCAATCTTCTTGCCTTGACTCCTTCAAAACCGCAACACTGTGTAACCTTTAATGAACTCCACACTGCAAGAAGTCCTCAACCTCTTGAACTGAGGAACTACTTAAGCGGGGGTGAGATGAGATCAGATGAGACTAGGAGTCATATTTTTACTTTTGGGGAAAAGAACACAAGTAAATGTAAGACAAGTACAAAAACATTCATCATCCAATGGAATGACCCTATTAAAGACATGTGATTACCACATCATAGTCATTCACAACAAAATCACTCCAATTGCTCCTCATCATACTCGAATAGGGAGCTTTCAGTACAACTCTGACTTCTCATATGAACAGACCAGCTCCATTTGGACTCTGGGCCCTAGTGACTAATTTCTGCAAGGTATGCTTATATATCTTTGTGGGTGAGTAGGATGAGAGAAAGAATAACCACTTAAAAAGCTACCCTGTGCATGCCTACAAGCCAACAGGAAGCTCTTACGGAAGTATAGCTCATACAATTCCTCCCACCGACACCAGGTATGAACGAATCGTCCTCTATGGGATGTGGGTAACGCACCTTGTCCTGGAGTTTAGTAATAGAGAAATGGGAAGGAGGAAGGGAGACAAGTGGGGGAGGAGAACTGCCCGCAATTATATTACAGAGAATCAGAGAAATTTACACTGATTGCTAGAAGTAGCACTGCAGTTTTTCATGGTTCAAAAGGCAAGTCTGTGGCCTTGCTCAGTCTCACACTGGTAAGCACTGTATGTCACAAAAACTGGCTGGCAACAGAGGGTGTGTACTCTGGGATAAGCAAAGGAGCACTCACTTGTGCGTGCCAATAACTAAGCATTAATTCAAAGGATGAATTTCATGAAACACACTGTCATGGTTTTTCCCTGCAAGATAAAGGTGCTGGCGGCCGGAGGGTAGTGACAGCAGATGGACCTGAGAGATGCACCAACACCATCAACACACCACAAACCCCAGGGACAGTTGTAATTACAGAACTCTCAGTTTACAAAGCGCTTTTCTATTCAACAGCTCCTTTAATCCTCCCGATTGCCCTCTGAATTAATGAGACTAGGAATCATTATCCCCAGTTTCTAGATAAGAAAATAAAGGCTCAAAATGACTCAACCATTGAAGAAGGCCAGCTAGTGAAGAGAGCAATGAATTTTAAAAGCATATCAAATTTCTCAGGTTTTCATGGCGGAAGGATGGCTCAAAACGCTAATTAGAGAACGAGAATTTGACTTCACTACCCAAGATCTTCTCAGGTCAAAAGCCCGGCTACAGTATAGTCACAAATGTTTGTCTTCCTGGAATCATTCCAATGGAGTTACATAATCCCACCTTCACCATGGCATCTAAGTAGTTCACTAACCGGCTGAATACTAATCTTAAATTGTATTAAGCTCTTTTCCATTTTCAATCCTGTTCCTGATTTTTATTTTTCTCTAACAGCTAAGGCTCACTTCTAAGATAATATATCCCTAAGGCCACAGACTCAGGCTAAGTAAAAACAGAGCCATGCTCTTCCACCCCTTGCCACAATATTCCCTCTACTGCACACCTCTTTCATAATGACACATTGGACAACACTAGATGATAACCCCTGGAGATACTATTATTGAATCAATGTGATCTTGAACCGTAATACTTCCACATACAAAACTCTTTTATCCAATAAATAGTAGGACATTTTTTAACTTGCCTTTTAAAACCTCTCTTCTCTTTTTTAATTTTATTCTCTCTTTGGTGACCACAACACTCCCATTGGTCCAAATATCACCCCTATGACAATGATAACCACATTTTTCCTCCGTATCTCCCACCTTTCTTGAACCCTAGGAAGGAATCTCCGCTCGGTTGGCTTGAAGACACCTTTAAAAAATATATACATCCCACAGTTCCTTCTTCTAATTTCTTCATATTTCTGTAATGGATATGACATCTTCTCATCTCTCTGGTGAGAAATAGTTCCTTTCCAGCACTCTGCCCCTCCTCTACTTTACCTCAGTGCAATAAAACCTCTCCCATCTGTTTCCCTTCTCTACATTCCTAAGGCCATTCTCCAGCCTACATCAAATGCGTATTATCTGTCAACTGGATTATCAGCATAACTGTCATAGAGGTAATACTGTCTCTGTCTCCTAGGTTTCAGTCTCTCCTCTCGAGGGCAAATTCTACAGACACAAGGCCACTACCATGGTTAACTAAGAATTTTAACCATCATTAATACAGAATTTTTACATCTTTATACTACACTATCTCTTCAGTATAATGCTGTCTTGGGTGATTGCTTTAGCGCTTCATGCTCACTTCCATCCTTCATTGCATTAATAACTATCATTCTCCTCAAGATACCAGTTTCTGAAAACAAGGAAATGTATGGCTTATCCAGGTCTTCCACTCTGTTCCCTAGGTCTTGAACAGTACCTGGCACAGAATAGACCCTCAAACCAACCAACCTCCATGCTCTCAGCCCTCCAACATGCAGACAACACTACCCATAAAATTAAAAGTATAATGACTTTCACCAATTAACCCATTTCAGAGTTCTAAAGATGCCTGCTACATATATAAATGGAGAGAACTGCCTTAAGACACTGAACAACCTTACCAACAGAGTTGACCTGAAATGTACAGTACATTCTACTCAATAACTACAGAAGAATTATTCTTTCCAAGTATATATAGAACATTCACCAAAATACACCATTAATCAGTCTCATTAAAGAGTAAACTTTCTGGGGATCCCTGGGTGGCGCAGCGGCTTAGCGCCTGCCTTTGGCCCAGGGAGTGATCCTGGAGACCCGGGATCGAATCCCACATTGGGCTCCCAGTGCATGGAGCCTGCTTCTCCCTCTGCCTGTGTCTCTGCCTCTCTCTCTCTGTGTGACTATCATAAATAAATTTTTTAAAAAATTAAAAAAAAAAGTAAACTTTCTTAAATTATATAAAACATATTTTCTGACCATAACAAAGTCAAAATAGAAATTGATAAAATGATATATGGGGGAAAAAAATCAAACATTCAAACTTTAGGGGCACCTGGGTGGCTCAGTGGTTGAGCATCTGTCTTTGGCTCCGGTAGTAATCCTGGGGTCCTGGGATTGAGTCCTGCATTGTGCTCCCCATGGGGAGCCTGCTTCTCCCTCTGCCTATGTCTCTGCCTCTCTCTCTCTCTGTCTCTCCTGAATAAAGTTTTTTAAAAATCTAAAAAAAAAACTTCAAACTTTAAAACGACATACTCCTAAATAATCCATTCAAAAGGGAAATCACAAGTGAAATTAAAAATAGTTTGAACGGAGTAATTTGTTTAATTTAAATTCAAGCTAGTCAACATATAGTGTAGTACTGATTTTAGGAATAGAATTTAGTGATTCTTCACTGACATACGACACCCAGTGCTCATCACAAGTGATCTCTTTAATGCCTATCACCTACTTGGCCCATCCTCCCATCCACATCTCCCCCTGAATAATTTTTTTTTTTTAAGTCACAAGCAATACTGGAGACTTCTGGCATAGCCAGGGCGGCTAACGCTATCCCACTAACCCATCCCAGCAGCTGCCTCTAGAGCTTATAGACGAATGTATAGCATCAAGAATTCACATTGTGGGGGATCCCTGGGTGGCTCAGCGGTTTCGTGCCTGCTTTTGGCTGAGGGCGCGATCCTGGAGTCCCGGGATCGAGTCCCATGTCGGGCTCCCGGCATGGAGCCTGCTTCTCCCTCTCCTCTGCCTGTGTCTCTGCCTCTCTCTCTCTCTGTCTATCATAAATAAAAATAAATTTAAAAAAGAATTCACATTGTGAAAAACAAAAAACAAAAACAAAAACCCAACAAACAAAAAAGGAATTCGCATTATGATGAAGAGTGATTAAGAAATTGTTGACACACTTTTGGGATTTGATGACTTTGTCAATACGGTGCTGGAGGATGTCAAGAGTTTGAAATCACACCAGAAGGAAGAAGGATCACTAAATTAGATCAAATCTTGCTAAATGGAAATAATATAACAGTGCTGGTTCCTAGAGAGGAACGTCCTGAAGTATGAATGGATTTCCTTGACTTACTCTGTATTGTCCTATAATGACAACAAAATAGAATATTTTTTTAGCCTTTTAATGTTTGGATTCTGTAAAGCTAAGCTTCCCATTAAAGGGAAATATTTTGAAGATATGTTATAAATGCCCATTTTTGTAAATTAATCATTATTCTCTTGGAAAAAGAATAGTTTGTTCTTTGAAGACTAAAATAAAAATTTTTTGGTTAAAACAAAAGCAATACCCCCAATGAAATTTATCTCATTAATTTTTTATTTTTTATTTTTTAATTTTTATTTATTTATGATAGTCACAGAGAGAGAGAGAGAGAGAGGCAGAGACACAGGCAGAGGGAGAAGCAGGTTCCATGCACCGGGAGCCCGATGTGGGATTCGATCCCAGGTCTCCAGGATCGCGCCCTGGGCCAAAGGTAGGCGCCAAACCACTGCGCCACCCAGGGATCCCTCATTAATTTTTTTAAAAGAAAGGCCTAAAAAAAAAAATCAATAGTCTGAGCTTCCACCATAAGAAGCTAAAAAGGAAGTACAAATTAAAATAAGTAAAAGAAAATAAAGATATAAGCATAAAGCAATGAAATAGAACATGGACAAATAATATAGGGGAAAATATTATGAAACCAAAGGTGAGTCTTTGAAACGATCAATAACATTTATAAACCTCTAGCCAAACTCATCATGTGAAAAAAAAGGGGGGGAGGGGGACACAAATAAGGAATGAAAGAGAATCATAGATCATACAGAAATTAAAAGGATAATGAGAATACTATAAACTTTATTCTTATAAATTACACAATTCAGAATAGAGTGTTGGGAAAGCACAAACTATGAAAGCTTACAAAAGAAATATATAAATAGAATAGCCCAATATCTAGTCAAGAAAACTGAATTCGTAGTTAAAACTTCCCCCAAAAGAAAAGTCCTGGCCTAGATTAATTCTACTGAATGTTTATGAAAGAAAGCATACGAATTGTGGCAGACACAGCTTAGTAACCTGAATGAGTCAAGCCATGTGTAATTCTTAGGTGACCTTTCCCTCCTTTGCGTATGGACAGAACCTGTCATCTACTTCCAACCAAAAGAATATAGCAAGAGTGAGGAGATAGCCACTTTCTTTACTAGGTTATATGATAAAGACAGTAAGATTTTGCAAATACAATTAAGGTCTCCATCAGTTGATTGTGAGTTACTGAAAAGATAAACTACTGTAGGTGGACCCAACTCAATCAAGAGTAAATCTTTAAAAGAGAGACTGAGACCTTCCTGGGTATCACAGAGATTCTCCAGCGGGCTTAAAGAAGCCAGGCACTGTTAAGTCCTACAGTCCGTCACAAGGAACTAAATTCTGTCAGCAGTCTTAAGAGGCAGGCTTACAAACACTCTGAATTCACTTGTGAGATGGAAAGCAGAGGACCTAGCTAAAGCCATACCAGATTCCTAAACCGTGAGCTAATAATTATATGTTGTTGTAGACTGTTAAGTCTGTGGTGATTTGTTACGCAGCAATAGAAAATATCCTAATTCCAAGCAAACTCTTCCAAGAAGTAAGAGGAACACCTCCCAACTCACTTTTGATGAGCTCTTACGTGATCCTAATGACAAACCTAGATAAAGGGATTTAGAAAAACTACAAATATTCCTCATGAATGTAAATAGGAAAACCTTAAATGTTTAATAAATCAAACCCTACGACATATAAAAAGGAAAACCCAACAGTATATAGAAAGGGTGTCTGAGGAATGTAGGATTGCTTTACCATTCAAAACTCAATGAAATATATCATATAAACAGACTTAAAGAAAAATGACATGATCATCTCAATGCAGAAAAGGCATTTAGAAAGAAATTCAACATCCATTGCTGATTTTTTTTTAAAAAGTCATCAAAATAGGAATAGAAGGAAAACTTTTCTTTGTGACCTGATAAAGAATATCTACAAACAAACTACAGCTAACATGAAACTGAACAGTGAAAGACTAAGTGTTTCTCTCCAAAAGATCAAGGAGAAAGAGCTGCTCTCACAACCTTTCAAATTTCAATGCTATACTGGAGGTACAATGAGGCAAAATCTAAAAGACATAGACACTGGAAGGAATAGGTAAAACAATCTTGCAGTTAGTATGAACCTCCGAGCAGAAAATCCTTATGGAATTTACAAAAAAAGAAAAAAAAAAAGGTATTAAATGATTTTAGCAGTTTTGCAGAATACACTGCCAATATACAAAAATCATTTGTATTTCTATAATTTCTATATATTTGTAGCAAACATTAAATGAGTACCACATACAATAGCATCAAAAATATGAAACCTTTACAGTTAAATCTGACAAAATTAGTGCAAGAACTGTATCATATACTGAAATCCATAAAATGTTGCTGAGAGAAATTAAAGTCCTTAAAAGAAAAGAATAAAGAGATACAATATGGTCATGGGTCACAACATTAAGATGTCTGTTCTCTCCAACTTCCATAGGTCTATTTTAACAAGTTGATTCTAAAGCTTATAAGGAAATGCAAAGGATCTAAAATAGCAAACATTTTGAAAGGAATAACACAGCATTGCCTACACAATTGGTGTAATATACACCAAAGAACAGAATAGTCCAGAAATAAACCCATACATATATAGGATTGTTGTGCCCAAGACTGTGAATCCGAATCCGAGAAACCACCGAGGAGCCGACACGGAGGCAAACACACGAGGGTTTATTTACAAGCTCGAGCTTGGGTCCAAGTATACCCGACACAGTGGAGCAGGGACTTGGACCCTGAGACTAAGAGGGGTAGCAGCTTTATAGGGACCAGTGGCCAATGGGATATGCAGAAAGTTGCACAGTCATGTCGGTCCACAGGCAGGTGGCCGATTGAATTACATTTTACCCTAAAGTATCCATTTGAACTGGCCTATCACTGAGCTGATTTCCGATTAGGGTTTGCCCTGGGTTTGACTAGGGTGGGGCAGTGCCCTAAGCAATAAGCAGGTCAGCCTATCACTGAGCTGGGATTTCCGATTAGGGTGTGCCCTGGGCTTGACTAGGGTGGGGCAGTGCCCTAAGCAGGTCAGCACAAGGTGGGTGCAGCACCAAATGGAATCAGTCCTGCTCTGCTTGTCCAGGGGTAGGGGATTTTTGTTAAATTTCCTGGGTCCCACAGGATCAACTGATTTTCAACAATTGCCTTTTCAGTAAATGATGCTAAAACACCCTTATGTAAAAAAGAACCCTGATCCTTAACTCAAATCATACACAAAAAATTACTTCAAACAAAGTATTTACAAAACATGTATCTGATAAAAGATGGTACCCAAAATACATAAGAATTGTTACAACTCGATAACTAAAAGATAATGCAATTTCTTAAATGGGCAAAATATTTAAACAGACACTTGACAACATAGCTGTTGGCAATGGACAATGTTTGGTAGTTTCTTATAAAATTACCCACGAAAAATAAAAACATATATCCCCCTAAAACTTGTAAATGCATGCTAATAATAGCAGTAATACTTGTAATAACCCAAAACTGGAAACCCTAACCTCTACCAATAAGAAAGTTAATTAAACTATGGTATATCCATCCAATGGAATATTATCCATCAATTTTAAAAAAAATGAATCACTGCTACAACAACACAGATGGATTTCAAAATCATTATACTAAATGAAAAAAGTCAAATACAAAACCAATGCTGCATGGTTCCATTTACATTACATTCTAGAAAAGGCAAAATTACAGTTCTGGAAAGCAGTGCAACTGTTGCCAGGGGCTTGAAGACTGACTAAAAGGACATGAGGGAAACTTTTGGAGTGATCAAAATGTTCTGTATCTTGAATATGGTGGTGGTCACACCTCTGCATACATTTGCTAAAACTCATCAAATTTTGTACTTTCTCTTCACATTTTTCTGTGAGCAACACCTTTTACCTTAGCCTCTCATTATCTTTGAAATGTTTATTACCCATTTTAAACTAGGAAAAGTTTATATTTTTAAGACCCGATTTTTTTTTTTAAGATTTTTATTTATTTGAGAGAATGAGAAGCAGACTCCCCACTGAGCACGGAGCTGGACAAGGAGCTAGGTTCCAGAACCCCAAGATCATGACCTGAACCGAAGCCAGATGCTTACCCAACTGAGCCACCCAGACGCACCCCTCCTTTTTTAGGTACCCCTTTCTAAGACCAGATTTAATCTTTGAAAAATTATTTTCCACACATTAATTTATATTTATTCACTTGTACCTCAACGTGACATGGATAAGCAGAAATATACAGGTTCTCAGTAATCTCGGATTCTATTATTCACATTTGTCTACTGGCTAAAATTAGAGGTTGCGTGCACTGCTCAAGTCACACAGCTAATAATGTGACAGTGCCAGTAGTCTATAAAGCTAGTTCAGCCAGAGTCCAACTCTGTTCACTAACTCCCTGACCTTGCTTGGCACAGCAGGAACCCAGGACTGGGCACAAGAGAAAGCCTGCAAATTTCAGTCTGTCTATGGTCTGTTAAATCAGGTTGAACTAGGGAGGACAGCCAAGCCAACCCCTGGAGAAAGGAAAATGTGTACATCAAGCCAAACTACTTCCTTCTCCTCGTGTAGGCCCACACTGATACACTCCTATGATCTAAAGACAGGCAGGGCATAGTGCCATCACCGTCGTTTGGGTCATGCTACAATCAGGCCAACACCACTCCCAGCCCCAACACTGTTGCCTCCTTATTTCAAACTCTCATCAACCCATTAACACTAACCTACCTGGTTTCCTCCCTCCTAGCCTCCCACTCCTCACTTTATCTAGCACAGACTATAAAATTCCTGCTAAAAACTCTTAGCTCCCCATTGCCTATCAGAAAGCATAAATTCTGCAGGAGGTGCACATAAAATGCCACTATCTGGATGCTTCCTGCCTGCATCTCTAATCTCATCTTAGCCAATTCTTCAAGAACTAAAAGTCCATTCATTATTCACTGAGCACCTACGGGGTTCCAAATACCATTCTCATTGGAACATTATCGGCCCCATAAGGAAGTCTAGGCAAAAATAAAGCATTGTAAGGGGAAAAGGGGCAGGTGTATGGGAGGCTACTGTCTTACAGAGAGGTCAGGGAGGCCTCAATGACAACTGGAATAAGAGTGACAAAGACAGGGAGAAGGCTCCAAGATCAAGAATGTGGTTCTAGATATGCTCATTATACTGTTGTTTAGGAATGTTTATAATCCCATCTCCAGCCTCCCTTCCTCCATGGAGTTCAGAGATGGAGCTGAAATTCCCCATCCTCTAATTCTGTTTAGAATTTTTAGTGACCAGCCTCTGCCCTCCAACCACCTCAGGGCCCCTCCCTGAGCCCACTTCCTAAGCATAAATTCAGGCATGGTCCAAGGCTTGCTACACATAACAAAAGATGCTACTATTACTACTCAGTAAATTCTAAGGGTTAGGGGAACTTTTCTGCAGAGACCAAAGACAAGGATCAAATACAGTATTATCTCACTGAGACGAACTCAGTGCTTCATGACTGCTCTTGGAGGCATAGGCAAAGAAAAACTGTGTTTAAAAGAAAGGTAAGGGATCCCTGGGTGGCTCGGTGGTTTAGCACCTGCCTTCGGCCCAGGGCGTGATCCTGGAGACCCTGGATCGAGACCCACGTCAGGCTCCCCACATGGAGCCTGCTTCTCCCTCTGCCTGTGTCTCTGCCTTTCTCTCTCTCTTTCTGTCATGAATAAATAAATAAAATCTTAAAAAATAATAAAATAAAAAATAAATATAAGAAAGGTAATTATATCACAAAGGACATATATGAAAAACCCACAGCGAATATCATTCTCAATGGAGAAAAACTGAGAGCTTTTCCCCTAAAGCAGGAACACAGGAGGGATGTCAACTGTCACCACTATTGTTCAATGTGGTACTAGAAGTCCTAGCTTCAGCAATCAGACAACAAAAAAAGAAATAAAAGGCATCTGAATCGGAACATAAGTCAAATTCTTCACAGATGACACGATACTCTAGGTGGAAAACCCACAAGACTCCACCCCAAAATTGCTAGAACTCATACAGGAGTTCAGCAAAGTGCCAGAACATAAAATCAACATACAGAAATCAATTGCACTCCTATACACTAATAATGAGACAGAAAAAAAGAGAAACTAAGGGATCGATCCCCTTTACAATTGCAAAAAACCATAAGATATTGGAGTAAATCTAACCAAAGAGGTAAAGGGATCTGTACTCAGAAAACTCCAGAATATTCACAAAAGAAATTGAGGAAGACACAAAGAAATGGAAAAACGTTCCATGCTCATGGACTGGAAGAACAAATATTGTTAAAATGTCTATGCTACCTAGAGTAACTATACACTGAATGCAATCTCTATCAAAATACCATCAATTTTTTTTACAGAGTTGAAACAAATAATCCTAAAACTTATATGGAGCCAGAAAAGACCCCAAATAGCCAAAGGAATGTTGAAAAAGAAAAGCAAAGCTGGTGGCGTCACCACCAGACTTGAAGCTCTATTACAAAGCTGTAATTATCAAGACAGTATGGTACTGACACAAAAACAAACAGAGATCAATGGAACAGAATAGAGAACCCAGAAACAGACCCTCAACTCTATGGTCAACTAATCTTTGACAAAGCAGGAAAGAATATCCAATGGAAAAAAGACAGTCTTTTCAACAAATGGTGCTGGAAAAATTGGACAGTCACATGAAGAATAAAACTAGACCATTTTTTTTACACCATACACAAAAGTAGACTTAAAAATGGAAGACCTACGTGTGAGACAAGAATCCATCAAAATCCTAGAGAACATAGGGAACAACCTCTGTGACTTCAGCCAAAGCAACTTCTTGTTAGAAACGTCTCCAAAGGCAAGGGAAACAAAAGCAAAAATGAACTACTGGGACTTCATCAAGATAAAAAGCTTCTGCAGAGCAAAGCAACAGTCAACAAAACCAAAAGACAAGCAAGAGAATGAGAGAAGATATTTGCAAGTGTCTTATATAAAAGGCTAGCATCCAAACTCTATAAAGAACTTCTCAAAAGAAACGGGCAAAAGACATGAACAGACACTTCTCCAAAGAAGACATATAATGGCCAACAGACACATGAAAAAATGTTCCACATCATTCCAGCATCAGGGAAATGCAAATCAAAACCACAATGAGATATCACCTCACACCAGTCAGAATGGCTAAAATCAAAAAGTCAGGAAATGACAGATGTTGGTGTGGATGCAGAGAAAGGGGAACCCTCTCACACTGATGCAGCCACTCTGGAAAAGTATGGTGGTTCCTCAAAACGTTGAAAATAGAGCAACCCTATAACCCAGAATTCCACTAGTAGGTATTTACCCCAAAGATACAGATGTAGTAATAATTTGTACTGAAAAATCTTTCTTTCTTCAAATATATGAGGACCTGCTACATGCCAGGCACTACTCTAACATCCAAAAATAGAGCAGTGAACTAGTCAAACAACATTCCTGTCTTCACAGAGCTTATGTTCTTATTGGGGGAAAACAAACACAAAATAGCTCATTTCAGAAAGGGCTAAATGCTCAGAAAACCAAGGGTCAGTGAAATAAAGAAAAAGTCAATAAGTTACCCTAAGTGGACAGGGCATGTGAAACCCAATGTGAAACCTGAATGAAGAAGAACCAGTCAAGTGAAAAGCCAGAGGAAGACTGAGGGCAAAGGCCCTGGGGAGAGTACAAGGTTGGCCTGTTGGCAGAATGATGAGTAGTGGGGAGGAGAAGGGAGAGATGAATGGAGAAGCGGGAAGGGCTGTATCACACAGATCCTTGTAGCCACAGTAAGGGATCTAGACTGTATTTCAAGGGAAATGGGAAGCCACTCAAAGATTTATTTTTTAATCTTTTTTAAAAGAGTGGTAAATGTTCTAGCAGAGCAAAGGAAATGAAAATCTGGATGGCAGGACAGAGGGACAGCAATTGGAGCCAAAATTCAACAGGAAACTATGGAAAAGATCAGGATTTGGGGCAGGAAGAAGAGTTGAGGAGGGAAGAAAAAAAGAATTTGCTGAAAGTCTATCTACAAAACTGTCATGCAGGCAGCCAAGTCTTAACATCCAAGCAGAAAATGAGAAGGTTCTCCTCTGAAAAGATGGAACACCCACAGAGAAGAGACCTCTAGATATCAACAACTGGGGATTCTCCGAGGGAAGAAGCAAACTTGATGTCAGGACTGACACTGAGAATTTATTACCATCCTTTACTTCCTCACCCTTAAATATAAATTCAGAACAGAGCACTGGACATTTGTAAAAATCTTCAGTCATAAAGAGTCCAAAGCAAACAACCTGAAAGAAAATACATGGAAGAAATAAAGGCAATACAGGGAGAAGAAAAACACTTTATTAAAAACTACAGTTGACCCTTGAACAACAGAAGTTTGAACTGTGTGGGTCCATTTATACACAGAATTTTTTCAATAGATATCATACAGTATTATGTATTTTCTCCTCCTTATGATTTTAATAACATTTTTTCACCTTATTGCAAAAACAGTATATAGTACATATACAAAATATGTGTTAATTATGTTCTCAATAAGGCTTCTAGTCTACAAGAGATTATTAATAGTTACGTTTTTTGTTTGTTTTTCAAAGATTTTTATTTATTTATTCATGAGAGACAGAGAGAGACAGAGAGAGGCTGAGATACAGGCAGAGGAGGAAGAAGCAGGCTCCATGCAGGGAGCCTGATGTGGGACTCGATCCCGTTAACTCCGGGATCATGCCCTGGGCAGAAGGCATCCGCTAAACCATTGAGCCACCCAGGGATCCCAGTAGTTAAGTTTTTAAGGAATCAAAAGTTATCCAGATTTTCAATGAGCAGGGGTTGACATTCCAACCCCTATGTTGTTCAAGGGTCAACTGTATAACTAGTATGGTTATAGTGAAAAGATATTACATAAAGAAGAACAGGTACTGGCAAAGCAATGAGAAAACAAGGACGTTCTGAAATTTAAAACCAGATAAATGAAAACGTAAGAGATAGAAGATAAAACCCAAAACACTGGCCAAAAAGGAGAGGAGAAATAATTAAAAAAAAAAAAAAAAGGATATAAACATGTAATACCAGAGAATTAGCTATGAAGTCCAACATCCAACTAACAGAAGTCTTTTTTTAATTGAAAGGACCCAGAAAAATGGAAGGAAGAGAAATATACCAAGGCATATCATTATGACATTTCAGAATAACAATGATAGAAAAAACTACCAGAAAGCATCTAGGAAGAAAAATCAAGTTACTTACAAGGACAAAGAAACAGAAGGCATTAGAGTTCTTAAAATTAGGCCTAGGAAGCTAGACATCAATGAAGTAATCATTTTTAATGGATGAAAATTATCTACCACCTGAAATTTATTCAAATTATCAACCAACTATAAACGTAGAAGATTTTTCTAGACACTTGATATCAATTTGAACATTTTGAACACCAATGAAAAATATTTTCAGGCAGGCATTAGCTCAAAAAATGATCTTCCATGCATTCTCTCAGAAAGCTACCAGAAAATGTGCTCTTGCGTAACAAGATTACTGGGGCACCTGGGTGCCTCAGTCAGTTAAGCGTCTGCCTTCAGCTCAGGTAATGATCACAGGGTCCTGAGATAGAGCCCCACCTCAGGCTCCATGCTCAGCGGAGAGCCTGCTTCTCCCCCTCCTGCTCCCCCTGCTTGTGTGCACTGTCAAATAAGTAAATAAAATCTTAAAAAAAAAAAAAAAAAAACCTCAAGACTTCAACACCATAAACTGAGCAAGATGATAACATGAGATCCAGAAAACAGGGTCTACAGCAGAGAAAGTGAAGGGCAGACTGAGAAGAAAGGAGAGCTCTGGGATTGGGTAAGGGAATGGGGCTAGAGGGTAATAACTTGCACATACAAAAAAGTAATACTAGGTAAATTAAAAACACAACTGTTAACTTTAAGAGAAATGAAGAACCACATAAGAAAGGAAGTGTAGTCACATTACTATTTGACAAGCAGGGACTATTTACACAGTTAA
The DNA here is from genome assembly GCF_011100685.1 of Canis lupus familiaris. Taxonomy (NCBI): domain Eukaryota; kingdom Metazoa; phylum Chordata; class Mammalia; order Carnivora; family Canidae; genus Canis; species Canis lupus. Next base: position 12,089,940 of record NC_049256.1, on the reverse strand, counting down.
AATATAAATCTTGGGGTGCCTGACTCTTGATTTCAGCTCAGGTCATGATCTCAGGGTCAAGCCGCGGGTGGGGCTCTGCACTGATTGTGGAACCTGCTTAAGATTCTCGCTTTCCCTCTGCCCTTCCCCCATCCTCTAAAAAAAAAAAAATGCAAAATATAAATCTTGCCTCTCAAATGAATCAAAAGTTACCATTTACTAATGGCGTGCAGGGGAAGAAGTAGGGACTCCACCAAGGTTTATAAGTTGCAAAATCAAGAACTAGGTATAAAATTATTTACAAATATGGAAATAAATTACTAGGAGCTGAAGGGAACTACCTTATGTCTTTAGTACTACTAACTTTTGGAACTTTCTTTTGTTAAAAACACTTGAGAAAACACAAACTTAATACAAGAGTCAGGCTAGTATGCGAAAAGTGGATTATAAAGAAATTAGGGGAGAGAAGGGGGCAAAAAACACTAGTTAAGAAATCAATGCAAGCTGAGGACAGTGCCAGTGATCACAGACAGGGAGAACCTAGTTCAGATTTCTTAAAGAGATAAAATGAAACTTCCAGATAGAGCTGGTATTTGCAAGAACAAGGGGACGGGATGAAAGGAAAGGGCAAAATCAAAGATGACACCCACATCCTTAGCTGCTGGCAAAATCTGAGACAGGAAGGGAGCAGGGCAGAAAACAGGTGACAGAAATAGAGAATTCTGCTTCAGATGTATTAAGTCTGAGATGTTTTTTAGATCTCTAAGTGGGGCTATCAAGAAAAAAACGTTTGATGCATGAGCCTTGGGGGCGGGAGAAAAGTGAGAGCTGGAGATGTCAATTTGAGTCATTGGTTACAGTTAATATTTCAATCTCTAGGACTGGAGTAAGGTATCATAAGGAGAGAACAGACAGAAAGAAAATACCATTATATCTCAGAAACATAAGAGAAAATAGCATTTATCTCATGGAGTAAGAGCAAGTACTAGTCCATAATATTTTTATCTCAGAAACAGAAAGATGATAGCTAGCTAACTAGACATATCATCAATAAACTGATATATGTAATTTAAATACCCATGAATGTACTGGGAATAATGTATTTCCTACCATAGACTGCGATCCAAAAACGTTTTAATAAGAAATTCTAGGGCGGGGGTGGGTGCCTGCCTGGGTGGCTCAGTTGGTTAAGCTTCCAACTCTTGGTTTCCGCTCAGGTCATGACCTCATGATCATGGGATCATGCCCCATGCTGGGTTCCTCACTCACCTCGAAGTCCACTTGAGATTCTCTTTCTCCCTCTCCCTCTGCCCTTCTCCCTGTTCTCTCTCAAATAAGTAAATAAAAATTTAAAAAATATATATATATATATAAAGTCTAAGGGATGAGAATCCAGGAAAAGACAAACAACTAGGCACTATGGTAGGAAGGACAGTACGAATGTACAGTGTACAAAAGCCAAGAGAATTACTTTATGGAAGCAAGGCTCACCGGTATAGAATGAGTAGGAGACGTAAAATACAATTAGGACTAAGCAACCATGGACTTGGTAATACGGAGGCCGTTTGCTACTGACCTTGATGAGGGCCATTTCAGTGAATGGTGACAGTGGAAAACATTTCAGCATGGATGAGAGGCAAGAAGGGACACAAAACCAGCACACACGAGAGAAAGAAAACCGCCCCAGGAACCCGAAATTTGAAAATGGGCATTCGCTGTGCGAAAGAAAGAGCCAATCAGTTCTAAAATAAAGCAGGCTATGAGTTTCTTGGGGGCAGATCCGTGTCACAGGTTTCTAATCTCCGACGTGACTGTATTTGGATAGGGCTTTTAGAGTTACTACATTTTAATTAAGGTTAAAAAAACTCATAAGGGTGAGGCCCTAATCCAATATGACTGGCATTCTTACTAGAAAAGATTAGGGAACAGGTACAGAGAGGAAAGACCACGTGAGGACACGGGGAGGGGGAGAAGGTGGCATCTACAAGCCAAGGGGAGAGGCCTCCGAGGAAATCAACTGTGCTAACACCTTGATCTTGGGCTTTTAGCCTCCAGAAGTGTGAGAAGATAAATTTCTGTTGTTTAATGTCTCTGGGTTTTATTATGGCATCCTTGCAAACTAATACAACGCCCAAGAGCCTCAAGTCTAGCTGGGTCCTTCCCTCACCCCCCACAAGCCCCAGGCCCATCCTAGTCAAAACATGAAACCACTCCATCATTAGCTCTCCCAACAAAACAGTGCTTCAGTGACTTCTTCATAAAGCTCTTCGTGCTGGACCATTCCAATCAAAATAAGATGTTCTTTTGCTTATCACACCTCACCTCGCATTCCACAATATTTTCTGAAAACAAAGGCACGGCATTTTTAGAAAAATGAGTACAATCAAAGTTAACTAGCTATTGGGAGCTGAGAACAAATATGATATAAGTAGCAATTGGGAATTTTGCTGCCCCAGAGGCAAGTTCGGCAAATACTCTATGCAAGGTTTTGTATGGTCTCTACCTGTCGCACACATCCCCACCTCCCGGCAGCTTGCATCTTCAGATCAGAAAAGAAAGCCTTGCTTTCCTCCTTCCTCACGTGCAAACAAATCACAAAGATCTGGTCTTTCCTTCTAGAATCTTAAGCATCTACAATCAGCCCCAAATCCGGACGTCACAAGCAGGAAACCGAGAAAGGCTTTTCAATTGTTTTACCATCACAAAAGCAAGGCTGTTAACTCTGGTTCCTTCCCGCCACAAGAAGACAAACAAAAATATAGATACAAGTACGTAAATATGAATATGCAACACAATACACAGGTAAATACAAATCCATATGTATGCATTTGCAGAAGTGCACGCGCATCTTCTCCAAACACAGCTGATAGTGCGCATTTAGTACATTCATCACGGAATGAATAAGCCCTATTAGAGCATGTATTTTTATGTCTGGCCCATGACTGTCATCGACCTAAACCCACCCTTCGGTACATTGGAATTACGGAAAATTAAAACTCACGGGCACCCGGTTTTCAATACTTCCCCCCACCAAAAAAAAAAAAAAAAAAAAAAATCATCACAACTGCTCGGCCACTCTGCGAAGAGACCCGCAGTTATCAGTTTACAGTTATGTAAAGAAATCAAGACCTGAAAATTGCGCTAATATTACCCTGAGAAGAAAGTTTTACATCCTCTGATCCCAAGAAAGCAAACACACAAACAAAAAATCACAGCAAACAAAACAGCACCATCATTACCAGACTTGAGAGCTGGGGTGCCCGACCCTGGAAGGCTGGCACGGCAGGTGTTTCTCGGGTTCGGCTCAGCCCCCACAGCTCCGCCGCAAGGTGGTTCAAGCCTCCCCGACCTCCCAGCGCTCCGGACCCCAGCTCTGCCCCTAGTATCGCCTGATTCGAGGGAGGGAGACGGCTCGGGGTTCATCGGGGTCGGAACCCCCTGCAGAAGGAACAGGGGGGACCAACCCCTTCACCTTCGAATACAGGCCAAGGTTAAAGTCCGGGCGCTGGAGCCCGAGCAGCAGAGTCTCTACCTGCTCTACCCGCGGTCGGGCCGCCGGGCCCGGCTCCCGGCTCCCGCCCCGCGCCCCCGGCCCCCGCCCCCCGGGCCGCGGCTCCCGGCTCCCGGCTCCGTCCTCCCGGCGGGGTGGGGCGGGGCGGCCGGCGGAGGGTCACGGCGCCCGGGGCCGCGCACTCACCGCACACCATCAGCAGCAGCACGACCAGCAGCGTGGCCACGAACACCACCAGGGTCAGCCCCACGTTGTGCCACATCTTGGGCGGAGGACGGCGGGCGGCGGGCGGCGGCGCGGGCCGGGCTCGAGCGCCCCCGGGGGGCGGGGCGGGGCGGGGCGGAGCCGGGCGGGGCGGCCCCTCCTTGGCTCCCGGGCCCGCGGGGCGCGCGCGGCGTGGGCGCCCCTACCCGGTCATCGCCCCCGGGAGCCCGAGACCCCGGCGGAGGCCGGCTGCGCTTCCATGGCGGACGCCGCGCGCCCGTGCACGGGACAGAGGGGGCGAGCGCGGGCACGCGCGGCGGCCGCACCGCCCAGGTCGCCGTCCGCCCTCGGGGCAGCGGGGAGGGGGCTCCCCTCGGCGCGCAGGACCCGCGGCTGACGCCTCCCGGCTCCGGGCTCCCGGCTCCCGCAGCAGCGCTCGGCCCCAGTCCCCTCCCCCAGCAGCAGCCCCGCTCGAGCACGCCCACCGCTCTCCTCCTCCGCGGCGCGGGGCCGCCTGGGAGATGGAGTGCGGAGCCCAGTGGAGGCTGTTGGGGGCCGCGTCGCGGGAACTACGACTCCCACAATGCACCGCCGGCTCGGCCGCTGGGCTTCACCCTCCCTCGCTCGCTCGCTCGCCCCCTCGAGCCCCAACCTCGGCGGACGGATTCTCGGAACTCGCGTGGTCGGCGCCTCTGCTGCGCGCTGCGAAAGCGCCGGAGTGATTGCAACCATCGTCCCGCACGTGGAAGTCGTTGTGTTCCAGCGTCGGCGGAGCGCGGAGAGGGAAGGAAGGGGAGGCAGCTGCCTGCAAAACTGGCTGCGTGTGAAGCTCGCCCTGTGGATGGGGATGCACGTTGGATGCTTGCTTGGGCTTTTGAGGAAATACCCACGCCCGTGCCAAAGCCAAGAGCTGGAGGCGCGGAACCTCCCTCTCCAATCCAGCCACCCCCGAGTGTTGGTCTAGGTTTTCCTGAGTACTGTATTCCAGAAAGGGTCCTTGAGTGACTTAAGTGCTTCTGCTTAGCCCTTATTTCACCTGAGTCGTGGACGCAATCCAGGGACTCCTTGGAACCAAGCGACACGTGACCCAGAGCTGAAGATTTTGCCGCCCTGGCTTGGACAGGTCACTGCGAAACAAGACCACTTGATAACCCCAAGTGCTCGAGCTCTACCTGCCACCCAAACTCTTCAACACTACCAGGTTAGGTACATTCGTTAAAGATGTGCCCCCGGAAGACAGGATAAATCATGTGCACCCACTTTTTAGAAGGTACCATAAATAGCCCTTCCGTTAGTACCCTCTATCCCCAGGTGGGCCTCGATCCCTCAACCTCGATCATGCCCTGAGCCAAAAGGCAGCTGCTCAACCGCTGAGCCGCCCAGACGTCCCAGTGCCTCTCTATTCTCCTACAAATTCCTTTCCTCTGTTCTGTCTGCAAAATCTGAGCAGAAATCTCTCGTTTTTACTACAAATGTATCTTGGTCATAACTCAGCTGTCCCACTGCAGATTGTATTCCATAAGTGGCAGTATCATGAACTAATCCTGCATATGAAAATGCAATAAAGGATAATGACTTTGCAGAAGATTTAATACAGAATTCCTATGAATGAATCTGGCAAACTTAATGGTATATTGATCCCAAAAAAATCAATCCTGTTGCATAAATAAGACACATTTTATTAAGCCCCAACTGAATAATTGAAAATACCACAACTACTGGGAGAATTTATTTTAAAGCTTTTTATCCTCTCTCCTATTCCCATGTATTGAATAGGTAATAGATGCCAGGGGATACCGCTGGGGATACAGCAGTGAACGAGACAAAGGTGTTTATGCTCAAGATGCTTATATTGGAAGATACAGACGATAAGCATAAATAGGGAAACCTCCAACCGCTAATTCCTATAATGAAAGCAAGCTGGACAGTGTGATAAAGATAGGGGTGTTATTTTAGATTGGGGGGAGATCAGAGAAGGCCTATCTGAGTGACATTTAATCTGAGACCTGAGGATCCAGCCATGAAAATACCTAAAGAGTGTACTAGGTAACCAGGAGCAGCTAATTCAAAAGCACAAGGAGCAAACAGCCATTCCTTTAGGCCTTGGCAGTATTTCTCAACATTTCAAATCACCTAGGGAGATTTAAAAATTGCAAAGGGTCAGACCAAATGACTCAACCTCTAGAGGTCAATCCCAAGCATAGTACTTTTTAAAAACTCCCAAATGGGGCAGCCCAGGTGGCTGAGCAGTTTAGCGCCACCTTCAGCCCAGGGCATGATCCTGGAGCCGGGGGATGGAGTCCCATGTCGGGCTCCCTTCATGGAGCCTGCTTCTCCCTCTGTCTGTGTCTCTACCTCTTTCTCTCTCTCTGTCTCTCATGAATAAATAAATAAAATCCTTTAAAAAAATAAATAAAAACTCCCAAGTGATTCTAACGTGCACCCATGGTTAACCATCTTTCTAAAGCAGTGATTCTCGGCAAATGGTCTCTGGACCTGTAGTATTAGGATCACCTGGGAACTTGTTGGAAATGAAAATTCTCAGGATCTACCCCAGACCTATTGAATCCAAAACTGTGGGGAGGCACTGAGAAGAGCACTTGATGGGATGAGCACTGGGTGTTATACTCTATTTTGGCAAATCGAACTTCCAATAAAAATAAAAAACAAAAAAACCTCTGGGGTAATCTAGGAGGGGGAATATTGGGTTAGGGTAGTAATCAATGGAATAGTGAAAAGTGACAAGATTTAGGATATGTTTTGGAAGAGGAAGCATATCAGGATCAGCTGAAAGACTAGATGTGAAAACAGGTGAGGAAAAGAAATCAAAAATGACTCTCAGGTTTGTAACCTAAGCTTCTAGGTGAATGGCTGTGTCTTATCTTGAAATGGGGAAGACAGTGCAATCATCTCCCTAGAATGCTTTATGAACTTCTGTCTTTACAAACGATCCTTAACTGCCCAGGTCAAGGATGTGGTGACTGTGGTGAAATCCCACAAGCAACCACCAAAGTCTTTTAATTCTCAAAAGTCCAAGGGCTTTTCCACTAAACCATGTTCCCATATGTCTTATCATTTGTTATATTAGCATACATCGTGTTTTCAAGGATAAATGTAAAAGGATTTTCAAAGATAAGGTCTTAAAGTTACTCTTGGGCCATGGTTATTTCTGGAGTCCTTCTACTTACTGTTCTCCACCCCCTCCTTTCTAACCTTGAGCCTGCTAATCCTTCAGTGTCTGTCCAATTTCCTTCTCAATAAGACCTCCCGCTTTCCCAATCACTTGTCTATCTAGCTCCTCTAAGCCAGTGGTTCTCAGCTGTACCTGTATATTGGAAGCTTTATTTATTATTTTTTTTATTTATGATAGTCACACACACACAGAGAGAGAGAGAGAGAGAGAGAGGCAGAGACACAGGCAGAGGGAGAAGCAGGCTCCATGCACCGGGAGCCCGACGTGGGACTGGATCCTGGGTCCTGGGCCAAAGGCAGGCGCCAAACCGCTGCGCCACCCAGGGATCCCCTATTGGAAGCTTTAAAAGCAGGTTCTCAAGTTTAATACTAGGCATGTGAAAGGTGGGCAGGGGGATATTAACTGTAACTGTTTAATATCCTGTAGGTTTTGATGAACAGTCAGCATTAGTGCAAACTATATTTAGAAATTCATTAGGTACCTATCTTATGATATTCCTTGGTTTGTTTTATGATGTTACTATTTCATGCATACATATATATTAACATTTCACATATACATCTTCTGATTCTCAGAAGAGAACACTTACTCCTCCCTCCCCTGTTCTTTCCTTGCATAAGGGAGGAAGCTCAATTGGTAACATGTCTGGTCTCTCTGTGTTCTTTTATTCCCTATGTCCCTGTTCTGGGAAGGAGTGACTTATCTAATTGGTGCATTTAGGAAGAATAATGTGGGTTTGCTGAGCTTGTCTCCTCCCACATTCCTGTTGGGCGTGAGCTGCCTTAAGCCTCTTGTCTGTGCAGGCTTTCCCTGTAGGGAGAGCCACTCTAATTCAACATTGCCTCAACTCAGGGTTTAATTAGCAGGCCTGACCGGCTCTCACATTATTATATGTTCTCTGACCTAGTCTTTTTTATTCATAAAGGTGGTGACATTTGGCCTCCATATGTCTCACTCTTTTTTTTTAATTGTGCAACATTATTCATTGTTCCCTTTTAGCAATCCTATACTGCTTTTAAAATAATTAAGGGAAGGGGCCATGGATTCAGCACTTACGTATTACTACATAGTAGGTGCAATGTTGGATTTTGAGTGATCCAAATATTTGAACTCTAAAGCTTGGCAGTAGTTCTGAATTTTAGTCATTTGAACTCTTAAGTATTGTGGGAAGAATTATGCTAAATGTGGGAGGGATATAAAGTAACTAAGTTAAGACTCCTGCCCTCAAGGAAACCCTAGTCCTAAGGTAAGGGTTTACCAAATACCGCTTTGTGCCAGGCACTGTGCTTGCCAGTAGCAATACAAAAGAGAGAAAATATGCTCCTTTACAGACAAGAACTCAAACTGGCTCAGCCTTTTTCAATATGACCCTTCTGAGCTTCATGAAATCAATTTAATAAGTCATGATCAGTACCTTAAAAAAATAGAATTAAATGAAATAGATGTCACTGTGTATTACAAGTGCTACAAGGGCAAGCGCTCTTCATGAAATTTGTTTTAGTTATCTATGTATATGGGTGTGTGTGTGTGTGTGTGTGTGAATTGAATTACAGTGCAAAATATATCCTTACTGTAGGTTATAGTTTTTAAAAAGTGGAAGATCTAGAGTCCAGCAGAGGAAGCCAGACATGTATGTAAGTGACTCTATTGAATATTATTGTACCTATAACAGGAATTTTATGGATGGGATCAAGGCTCAGGAAATCTAAAAATTTGGGAGTAGGTAATGGGTAGAACTGACATTCAAACCCAGATCAGTCTGATTTAGAAGAAAATTTTGTTGGACCGTAAGAGTGAGGGTGGCATTGGGCAAGTTCGTAGGAAAAGTGGAATATATGGGAAAAGACATGAGCAAAGTCTTGAATTCATTAAAACGCATGTTGTGAGTATATACAGGGGAAGGCCGGGGTCCTTGAGATTCTATGAAAAATAAACAATTCCTTTCAGTTCTAATGAAATTGGAACAGAGGTATAATATGGCAGCTGAGAACTCCTATTCTGTGATTAGATCCTGGGTATGAAATCTGACTTGGTTGAATTAACTCATCTCTCTAAAAATTTAAACCACTACCACATTTGTAAACATTTATGAAATAGGCATAATAGCAGTATCTTCTTTGGAGGATTGTTTCCAGAATTTAATGAAATGTTATAAAGGGCTTGCTTAGCATGGTGCCCTGCACTTAAGAGGTCTTCAATAAACTGTAGCTATTAATCTTAATAACCTAATGGATTCTAATATAATGGAAGGAACTGGGATTTCAGGATGAGTCTCATCCAATTCATTTTTATTTAATTTGGAAAACAGTCTGTTAGGGTTTGATCAGAGAAGCAGAACTACCATGATACAGAATAAGAGAATTTACTGTAAGAATTAAAGGCAGCTGGGATGCCTGGGTGGCTCAATGGTTGAGCGTCTGCCTTTGGCTCAGGGCGTGATCCCAGAGTCCTGGGATCAAGTACCACATCGGGCTCCTTCTGGGGAGCCTGCTGCTTCTCTGCCTATGTCTCTGCCCTCTAAACTCTTTTTGATTGTGCTTTTAGTACTGATAGCCTAGATAAGTAGGGCCAACCCTCTGGCAGACTACAATTTAAAAATCTGAATTGAGGGGGATCCCTGGGTGGCTCAGCAGTTTGGCACCTGCCTTAGGCCCAGGGCATGACCCTGGAGACCCGGGATCGAGACCCACATCAGGCTCCCTTCAAGGAGCCTGCTTCTTCCTCTGCCTGTGTCTCTGCCTCTCTCTCTCTCTCTCTCTCTGTGTCTCTCTCTGTGTCTCTCATGAATAAATAAATAAAATCTTTAAAAAAAAAAATCTGAATTGAGAAGAACTCTGGATGTCAATAACAACCAGTAAGATAATGAAGAATAACCAGCCCAAGATCAGAGAAGAGACAGAAATGGAAATCCAGAATCAAGCGCCAGCATTTAGGGGCTTCTTTACCCAGAGGTGCGTTTGGAGATCCTGAAGAGAATGCTGAACATCTCCTGGCTCCCCGGCCGGGGACACAGTGAAGCTGGAGTCCCAGGCTCAGGGTGCTAGAAGACTTCCAGGCACATGGGGCTGAGACACCAGACAGCTACATCACAGGAGCAAGGGAGAACCAGAAATAAACACACAGGCTGGGTCAGCTTTGCCTGATCTGGCTGACCCAGAAAAGTTTAAATCCTGAAATGGGATTAAGGAAATCCCCAAGGCCTGGCAGAAACAAATTAAGAAACCCAACATTCTCTGACTCAAAATTATTTTTACAAATAACTTTTCAAACACAATTTCCAGCACATACTCGAGCTTTTTTTTCTCCTTTGTATTGTTTGCCATTCTTAGTTTTTAAAAAAGTTCCCCTTTCATACATATGCTTTTGTTTACAAAGATGAGAGACATGAAATATTTAAGTTTTAAAAAATTTATGTCTAATGGCAAGAAAATATTTTAATATCACTGTTTAGTTTTCTAGGGCTGTCAAAGTACCACAAACTGGGGAGTTTAAAAATGACAGAACTGTATATTCTCACAGTCCTGGAGGTTAGAAGTGCCACATCAGGGGATTCCTGGATGGCTCAGTGGTTTAGCACCTGCCTTCAGCCGAGGGCATGATCCTGGAGTCCCGGGATCGAGTCCCACATCAGGCTCCCTGCATGGAGCCTGCTTCTCCCTCTGCATGTGTCTCTCTGCCTCTCTGCCTCTCTCTCTCTCTCTCTCTCTCTTTCCCTGTGTGTGTGTGTGTGTCTCATGAATAAATAAATAAAATATTTTTTAAAAAAATATTTTTTTTAAAAAAAGCATTAAAAAACCATCAATGCAGTAGCTGGGCCCTGCCCTCTCTGAAGCCTCTAGAGAATTCTTCGTTGGCTCTGGCAGTCCCGGGCATGCATTAGCTTGAGGCAGGATAAATCTAATCTCCACCTCCTCTTTACATGGCTATTTTCTCTATGTGCCTCTGCCTTCTCTTGAAGGGACACCAGCCGTTAATTTAACTGGTTTATCTTCAACAACCCTATTTCCAGATAAAACCATTGTGAAGTACTGGAGGTGAGGATTTCAACTTCTCTTTTATTGGGACACAATTCAACCCATTTCAATCTAACTAGTCCTCACTACTATTAAAAAAAAAGTCTTTTTTTTTTAAAGATTTTTATTTATTTATTTATTCATGAGAAACACAGAGAGAGGCAGAGGGAGAAGCAAGCTCCATTCAGGGAGCCTGACATGGGACTTGATCCCAGGTCTCCAGGATCAGGCCCTGGGCCAAAGGCAGGCTCTAAACCACTGAGCCACCCAGGCATCCCTTGAAAAAGGTTAATGCTTTGAGATACAGCAGCTCAGTGGTCTCAGTTTACCTTATTTTATCATTAATTTTAATGTTTGTCATAATTGTAAAAGATCCCTCAACAAGATCTGGAGATCCAAAATGAAAGCAGAGCATCTCTGACAGACCTTCTGAATTATAATACGAATTTGTCAATCCATCATCCACTTGGTCTACAAAGATTTTCATAAATATTGTTAGTAAATTTCCATCTTTCCTATGTTAGTTGTTCTTGGCCATTTATTAGAAGATGTTGCATTTTTATTATTTTTTTAAATAAGTTAAAAACCCATGAGAATTGCTTGGAAAATTTGGGACAAGTGAAAAAAATTCTGGTCACAAGTTTGTGTGTGACACAACTGTGTAGTTTTTAATGATTAAGTTATATCGCATTGGACATGTTTTCAAAATATTCTCTGCATAGTGTGCACTTCTTTTAAAAGCAACTGCTTTTTCCTTTATTAAGACATCCTCTTTATCTTGAGGTAACAGATTAAATGTGGTTATTTTCCAAACTGTCAGCCACGTACTACACTATAGAGAGCCACTCTATCCTTTCATTGCAGAAAAGATCAGCAAACTTTGTATAGTTGGTTTCTGGGATGGATGCCGATCTACCACTCATATTCACCCACCTTCTCAGTGTCACACCATGGCTCAGCTGCAGAGAATGCTGGTGGCACTTCAGGGATTGCCTCTCTCACGCCCTTCTTGGGGAGGCCACATCTAGAGACTGATCCACATAGAAATACAAAGATCTGGCCATCTAAGCATAACTCATGACAACTTGGAAGGGTCATTCTAGCTCCAGAGCTCCCATGGGGTCAACCCCAGAGTCATTTGCCTGCAATGCAGCTCAACTTCTCCCTCTGATGGGCCCAGCTTCCATCTTTTCTTGCCTTCTACTCAGGTTGAAACCAAGGGCACAGCCTTTATAATCACCCTGCAGGCTTTACCTCAGGATTTCCTTCCCAAGAATCTGGACACCATCATTTAAGAGGGGAAAAAAATGCATAATACTTTGCTAAGAGAAAACCAGAAAACTCCTGTGTGGTACAAAAGACTTGTTGGCCATTCTAGTGATGACATATTATTTTAAAATCTTTCTTTTACAAAATTAAGCCCATATGAAACTACTCCTAGCAAGGAAACAGCAGGGTATAGTGCTACACTGAGAGTAGAACCCCTACCATGCCCTCAGGACACAGTCTGTTTCTCTATTTGATGTGTGACCATATAGCATAAGGACAAGTGAGGCCCTCAGTGTCAATCATTATGGTACATATTAAGAAAACTTACCTCTTAAAAAAAATATATATTAAAATATATAAATATATTATTTAATATAAAAATATATTATTTATTTAAGAGAGAAAGAGAGAGGAGAGAGGCAGGGAGAAGAGAGAGCAGGGAAGAGCAGAGGGAGAAGGAGAGGGAAACTCAAGCAGACTCCATGCTTAGTGAGGAGCCCAATGTGGGACTCAGTCTCACAAACATGAGGTCACGACCTGAGCCAAAACCAAGAGCCCAACCAATTGCATCACCCAGGAGAGCCTCACTTACTCTCTTTTTTAAAAAAATATTTACCTTCTCATAGTTTCTTTTTATGTTCTCAATGTATCATATTTCACATTCCACTCACTCTGGGCAAAAAGCCACAAGCACTGAACTGAACGTGGTGTAGAGCAAAGGAAGGTCTCAGTAGGGAGACAGGACCCATGAATTATCAGAGGGCTGCTGAGGACACAGAAAGAGCCACTGATAACTTCCAGATTGTTAGCCCAGGTGACTGAACGGAAGTCAGCACCCTGAACAAAGATCTTTGACTTGGGGGGAACAAGGCAACATTTGCCACTCTGGATTTGGATCATGATGGTGGGACCTCTGGATAAAGACGTTCAGGAGGGAGATTTCTGGGGGTGTCTGGAGGTTGTTCATGAGAGCCGTCAGACCTCATTGGGAATGTGAAAGCTGAAGGAGGAACGAAAGTCTGAGAAGATGATAAGATCGAAAAAGTGTTTTGAAAAGGTCATGCCTAAAAAGCCTTTAGCAGCGGGCGGGGACAGGGGAGAAAACTTGGGGGGAAGAAAACAAAAAGATTAGGCCAAGCAGTGGAGTTAAAGGTATGTTGGAAAGACAGGTCTTACAGGGCTTCCAACATGTTACCCCCAAATAGGCCACTTTGGCATATTGATATTTTGTGTTAAAGACCCTGATCTTCCTTTTTCTTCATGAAAGGAGAAGAGAACATTTCCAGGCAAAAGATGCCCTCCCTGTACCAGGAGGAGGGAAGCCATTCCTATCACCAGAGAGGAGAGTTGAGGTCAGGAGAAATCTGTACAAACACACCTGGTTCCACTAACCCTGCTCTTCCTAGCCACTCTTCCACTGTCGACTGCCCTGGCCCAAACCCCTTTGTCTTGGCCCATTTTCACAACTGACTGCTCTTTGTCCAGACTATAAGCTTGGACCCTAACTGCTCCTTGGGGTCTTCATTTTTCTTCTGAAGGCTCCCGTGTACACGTACAATTATGAAACAAAATGTGTATGCTTTTCTCCTGTTCATCTGGCTTAGATCAGTTCCATCCTTGGGCCTCTTTGGAGACCCTAAGAGAGCAGAGGAGAGATTTTACCTCCTCTACGAGTCTCAAGGTGACCCCAAGGAGGCTGTGGAAGCACAGCTGTGGGTTCATGAAGTCTAAGGCAAGGGTATGCGGAGGGCACAGGGAGGGAAAGGCGAGGATGGGTTCAAGAGATATTACTAAGAAGGGCGAACTTTTTGAGTAAAGGGAGGGAGAAACCAGGCAGAGGAAAGAATTTAGATTTTCCCTGTAGACATGACTGGGAAAAAAAAAAAATCTTCATTTCAAATACACTGTCCCATCCTCTCATCCTGACTTCCTGGAAATCCACGTAAGCAAGTTTCAGTTTTTAGAAGTGGTTGAAGTTATAGTTAGGCACTGAACACACACCAGTTTCTCTATGGCAACTAGCACAGCTAACTATAGTGATGGGTTTGTATCTATGCAGGTAGCAGCAACTTGTCACAGGCCAGAAGGTGCATATGGCTGATACATGTTTACTTCCTTGGGCTAATCATTGTCACGACAAACAGAATATTTGGCTCTACGGATTATGAGAATGAAAAATTGTATTGTTTTTAAGGAAAGCGTAAACAACTTAGAACTTTAAAAGCCAGCTCTACTGCTATTTTCGCAATGTAACAGATTGAACATTTATAATAGATGTTGTCTTAGTCTGTTTGGGCTGCTGTAACAAAAATACCACAGATCGAGGGGCTTAAACAACGAACGTTTCTTTCTTTTCTTTTTTTCTTGAAGATTGTGTTTATTTATTCATGAGAGACACAGAGAGAGAGAAGCAGAGACACAGGCAGAGGGAGAAGCAGGCTCCCCGTGGGAAGCTTGATAAGGGACTCGATCCCAAGACCCCGGGATCATGATCTGAGCCAAAGGCAGATGCTCAACCACTGAGCCACCCAGGTGCCCCTGAATATTTATTTCTCACAGTTCTGGAGGCTCAGAAGTCTAAGACCAAGATACCAGCAGATTCAGTGTCTGGTGAGGGACCACGTCCTGGTTTATAGAAATCTGTCTTTTTCACTGTGTTCTTGTATGGCAAAAAATAAATAAATAAATAAAAATAAAAATAAAAAAACAAAAGAGCTCTCTGGGCTCTACCCTCATGACCCAATTGCCTTCAAAAAGCCCCATCTCCTAAATCACCATTTTGGGGGTCAGGATTTCAACATATGAATTGAGGGGGGGATATAAACATTCAGTCCATAACATACCATGTTTCTTTCCTTTAGCAGCTCAGCCTATCTTATCTCTAAAGTACCACAGCCATTTCTGCCTACCAGAAAAATGGGGATCGGTAGAGACAGGCACTAATAAAAAAGAAACACATTTCTGAATCATGTCATGTTTTCCTTGGTAATGTGCAGAACGGAGTTGGCGCCCTTACATTGGAACAATAAAGCCCCAAGTCTTGCATTTCCAGAGAAATGTGACAGTTTACCAGATGTCTCTTCTGTAGCACACAAATTCTCATTTCTGGGAGAACACCCCCCCCCCCCGCCCTAGAATAGATCTAGGATGCTAATCAGTAAGTTGAATAACGAAGTTCTTGCAGGTCAATTTGAATCAGAACTGGGGAGAATTGCCTTGGGTGATTACTGAAGACACTTTTATTGGACTTATTATAGCTCGGGTCACTACTTTCAAGCCACTGTTTTAAAAAGTATTTGTCAAAGCATCCGGGTGGCTCAGTCTGTTAAGCATCTGCCTTCGGCTCAGGTCACGATCTCAGGGTCATGGGATCAAGCCCCACATCAAGCTCTTTCCTCAGCAGGGAATCTGCTTCTCTCTCCCTCCCTCCCTCTCTCTCTCTCTCAAATAAGTAAATAAAATCTTGAAGAAAAAAACAAATAAAAATAGAAAAATAGAAGGTACTCATCAAGGCGCACCTGGGTGGCTCAGTCTGTTAAGCAACTGCCTTCGGCTCAGGTCATGAGCCTGGGAGTCCTGGGATCGAGCCCTGTATTAGGCTTTCCACTCAGCGGGGGTTTGCTTCTCCTTCTCCCTCTCCCTTTGCCCCTCTCCTCCTTCACCAACCCTTCCCCACACTCATGCACTCGCTCTCTCCTTCAAATAAATAAATAAAATCTTAAAAAAAAACCAACACAGTACTTTTCTACCTTATCATGAAAATGTAAAATTAGGTTCAAACCGTTTACATTGTAACTTAACTGAAGTCTAACAGTAGCTCATGACACCCTATTGTATTTGTCTACCATGTTACTCATGACATCTTCACCTTCATTCTATTAGGTAGAAACTATTATTGTTCCCGTTTCATAGATGAGGAAGCTGAGGCCGGGGAGGTTGAATTCCTAGATCAAAGCTACCTAGCTAATAAATGGGAGAGGCAAGCTGATAAATGGTAAACCAGACAGCTCCAAGTCTGTGCTTTTAGCAACTCTACTCTTCTGCCTATGTAAGTGAGGGGTATGTGGTTACAGGGAAAAACCACTCTGGCTCGCCTCCATAAAATTCTAAGAATCAAACATACAGTTATGTTGTAGATTGGGAGGAAAATCAAAGTGGCACCCACAATATAAATTGCTCTTGAAAGATATAGCAGGTCTTGTCTGCCATCCAACCTACGCTGGAATTCCACCTTCCAATATTCCTTTTTTTTTTTAAGATTTTATTTATTTATTCATGAGAGAGACACACACACACACACACACACACACACACGGAGAGAGAGAGAGAGAAGCAGGGACACGGGCAGAGGGAGAAACAGGCTCCATGCAGGGAGCCCCATGTGGGACTCGATATATATATATGTATGTATATATATATAAAATTTATGTCCTCATTCTCTGGGCACCTCACTTACCATCTCACCTGCTTGCCCACCTGCTCTAATTAACGTCCCTATTCATTCCCCCCTCCTCTCCTTTTCTCTACTTTCTACCTCTCTCAACCCAAGCAAAACATTAACCTTTTGCCCATTCTGTTCTTAGGATTGCACATCTAAATGTATTTATGTGTGTACGTATAGCCTTATCAGTTTGTGTCTATAGTAGATTTAATAAAATTTGTTAGAGGGTCTCATGAAATAATGAAGTTTCCCTTTAGAATGCATTTATCAAGTTTAGCCCAATGATCCAAGAAGTATGGTGAAAACATACAAAGATGAAGAGGATAGCATTCCTGTCATATTTTTTTACAGTCTTCTGGAGAGAGAAGTGTGAAATGTGTTCGGTAGAAATGCAGATCCTATGTTATGGAAGTAGAAGCAGAATTCATTTTGAGAGAGTCAGAGAAAGGTTCCCCCAAAGAGGTGGTTTTGCACGGGTCTTTTAAGGATGATTGGCATTTTGGGGTACCTGGCTGTCTCAGTAAGTAGAGCTCGTGGCTCTTGGGATTGTGAGTTTGAGCCCCAAATTGGGTGTAGAGAGTACTTAAATAAACTATAAAAATTATTGACATTTTTATAGGTGGAGAAAGGAGAGGGGAGAAGAAGAACAAGCATTTCAAGTGAGTCTAGTGGGTGTTCTTTTTTTAAAAAATATTTTATTTATTTATTCATGAGAGACGGGGCGGGGAGGGGAGAGAGGGAGAGACACAGGCAGAGGGCTCCATGCAGGGAGCCCGATGTGGGACTTGATCCCAAGACTCCAGGATCACGCCCTGGGCAGGGCAGGTGCTAAACCACTGAGCCACCCGGGGATCCCCACCTAGTGGGTGTTCTTAGGAAACAACAAGCAATCATAGAACCTATAAAAGGCTGAGATTGAAAAAATACAGAGTGCCTAGTTATGGAAAACTCTAATCTCATGCTCAGGTGCTAGGTTCAACTCTAGAGTCTAAGGGAAACCACTCTTCTTATAGCCAACTGTATTCCTTCTCCAAACCCAAGAGGAGTAATTTTGTTTTGAGACACAGAACTGATGGCGTCCTGCCTGTAGCATCTACCCTACCCGCCTTCAAGCCCCATTCACCAGATCCCAGCATTCTGAAGTCCAAGAGCAAAACTCCATCCCATGTCCCAGAAGCCCTTGGTCTGTGGGTTCCCCCTCCCCCTTTACTGGTCTCTTTACTGGAATCTTGTTTGTCTTTCACTCCTGCAGCCATCAAGGCTCCCTCTCAGCAGAGTGCTTCACCCGTTACATTCTGTTCCTGGAATGCTCTTCCACCTTCTGCCCACCCTGCTCCTTAGCTGATTGGCACCTGCCCATCGAGTTCTATTCATCTCAGCTCAATTCACTGCTCTGTGACTTAGTTGGGCTCCATGCTACTTATTCGCAGGGAATTGAGTCCTTTCAAATCCCATGTTACAGTCCATAATCAAACACTTATCGACCTCTTCATTTGGTGAAAGTCAACTCGGCAATAAGATTGTAAACTCCCTGAAACACCCATTCAGCTGAAAATTGAACTCCTGCCCTGTGGCAGCACTGTGCCTGCCACATAGTCAGTTGAAGGAATAATTGGGAATGCCATAACGGGTGCTGGGCTTGGGCAAATAACTCAGAAGACATTATGGAGCTATTGGAAGCTCATAAGCCCTATGTGAGCATGGGAGGCAGGGGTGTTGCCAGGAAGAAAGGTAGGATATTACAAATTCTAGTTTTCATGACGTGTATTTTTACATTGTGAATATCTAAATTACACACACATTAATGACTGCATGTGCATCTGTGTTTCTTTTGCTACGTGATCTGCAGAAGACACGTGCCGTTGGTAGATGAATGGTTTGTCAGAGGAGTATTTGTTTAAAGGAGAAATTTCTTTTAGTACAGGGTGTAAATAATATATCCTCCAGAGCCTTTACTTGTAAAGCACAAGTCAAAAAGAGCACATAGGCAGGAATCACCCGTACTTATCAGAGGTGCACATAATTTCTTCAGCAGGGGGTGCTAAAATATAACTTTGGCACAGTGAAGCTTGCTTAGCAAAAGTTTGTTTAGTTGAGTAATAGATTTGGCTATTCTGTTCTGTCACAAATAGCAAATATATCTAAAAAGGGCTAGTCTTGTAGAATATGGGCATAAGAGGTCTTAAGAACCAACGTTTAAAAGTTTTTTTTCAATATTAAATACAAGGGTAATTGCCTCCAAGTTGTCTTGTCACTTCATAATTTTTTTTTAAAGCTTTTATTTATTTATTCATGAGAGAAACACAGAGGCAAAGACTTAGGTGGAGGGAGAAGCATACGGGACTCAATCCCAGGACCCTGGGATCACGTCCTGAGCTAAAGGCAGACGCTCAACCACTGAGCCACCCAGGTGCCCCACTTCATAAAATTTTTAATGTTCTGGGGGAAAGAAAAACTTGCAGGGTGCCATATTATATACGTTACATAATATGACATATATAATACATATATTATACCTTATGCAAGTTACCAGAAGATTTGAGAATGAGCCTTTTTGGAAAGCTTGGCAAAATCATCAGTAGTTCCTCAAAATTGTAGAGGGTGTTTTATCACATTTATCAATCCAAAAACTTTTTGGAGGTTATTTTGCAGGTTATTTGGAGGCTCATGTGTTTAATCCTCAGAAGCTTTTAAGAAACACTATGTATCGGGGATCCCTGGGTGGCTCAGTGGTTTAGCACCTGCCTTTGGCCCAGGGCGCGATCCTGGAGTCCCGGGATCGAGTCCCGCGTCGGGCTCCTGGCATGGAGCCTGCTTCTCCCTCTTCCTGTGTCTCTGCCTCTCTATGTCTATCATAAATAATAAATAAATATATATTAAAAAAAAAAAAAAAGAAACACTATGTATCAGTCAAGCCAGGCTGGGTAATGCTGCTGTAACAATCAGGTTCAATGATTTCGACAGCAAAGGTTTATTTCTAGCTCCTGCTTTGTGTCTACCATTTGTTGTCCTGGGGCTCTGCCCAGTGTTGTCATTGTAACGGGAATCAGGTTGACAGAGTAACCATCACCTTGAAAGTCGCCAGCCACCAACCATGGCAGAGGGAAGGAAAGGCCTGGGCAATCATGCACTGGCTCTCAAAGGCTGTTTGGAGGCAGTATCCATTATCTTTGCCCACATTTTCTTAACTAAAGCAAATCTCATGACTGTGTTCCCTAATGTAGAGTTTGAGAAATATGCTATGTGCTTAGGGGAGGAAAACCAGAACTATACGATAGCTAGCCTTAGTCACTACCAGGTGCTACAAATGTTACCATAATAAAATTCACCGGAAATAATGTAGTCACATTGACTTTGAAGTTATTTCATCTTCCAAATAATGGATTGTAGGCTCCTTAATTATAGGAACTGTAGCATGGATAATTAAACTACTTTGCTTTTGGCTTTTAAATTCATTGCCACCTATGATTTGGAGGGGAGGAGTAGATAGTAGGTTTACTTCTCTACTTAAGATTTGCTTTGATTAATACTAACACTTATTTGTCTTTTTTGGAACACAATAGCCATGGTAGGCGGGAGGAGATGGGAAGGGGAACAACCTGGCTTGGGATAAAGGGTCCAGCAGCTGGAAGCTAACCCTTTGCAGCTGATGGGTGACAAAATAGAAACCAAGATTTGCTGCTCTGCATTCCCTTTTCCCTTAACCTCCAAAAACCAGAGAAACGGGTTTCTCTAATAAAGATGTCCAATGAAGTAGTCCTTCCAAGTACCAGAAAGAGGAGTTTCGTCTCTTAGTGGGGCAGACCTAAAGGAATCTCAGATGGATCTGCCACTAAGCAGACGGTTTGACCGCCTTCCGCAGGGACAACCTTCTCCATTCACCAGGAACAATCCAGGGTTGTAATCAGGTTGTAATCAGAGAGGCACAAAACTCCTTATCCGGGGAACCAAGGCTCTCCTGCGAAGGTGGTGCTGGCAAGTTGCCCAACCTCAGCAAAAGCTGAAGGATGCTTTAGGTCAGAGGCAGGCTGGTGAGGCAAATGACAGCCTCGGCCCGCAAGGACCATGGCCACTAGGAATCCAGACACAATCCTGGGCTTCTTAAAAGGGACCAGCAGAGGCCCGGGTGGCTTAGTTGGTTAAGTGTCTGCCTCTGGCTCAGGTCAAGATCCAGGAGTCAGGGGTGGGGAGGTGGGGAGGTGGGTATAGGGTGGGTCCCTGCTCAGTGGGGAGTCTACTTCTCCCTCTGCCCCTTCCCTTGCTTATGCATGCTCTCTCTCTCTCTGTCTGTCTGTCTCTCTCTCTCAAATAAACAAAAAAAAAAAAATTTTTTTTAAAAAAGGACCAGCAAAGAGATGATTAGCAGTTGATATGATCAAAATGCCCTTCCTATCACCACCTTAATCTAGAACCTGCCTGGGAAGGGGGTGCGAGCTGGTGAGGAGTTAGCTCCATGTGCTTATGGTGCAAGTTGCCGAATCACTGGGGAAAGCTGCAAGGCGTGTTTTATGCATTTTCACAAAATCAACAGGGGGAAGCAAAAGCCCCAGGTAAAGTTCATGAGAATGCAGTATTAGACTTTAACTATTCATCATCCTTACTCTCCAGCCGCCTAAACACAGTTTGCTAATATCCTACTCATCACTCAGGGGCACTGAGGCTCCCATGTTCTCCAAAAGCTTCTCCTAACGTCCCAGATTAGAATTCTCTGTCTCTCTCTGTTCTGATCACTCTTCACCGGCAGCTCCTGAGCCCCGGCCCCCCACATGGCACCTCATCGTGTCTGTCTCCCTCCACTCCAGCCTCTGGATGGGGAGCAGTTGCAAGGCAGTGATGAGCACGGTTCATCCGGGAATATATCCAGTCCTACCCGGTTCTGTGAACACGGAAGGTACTCAGCACCTGCCTGCTGATTTAGATACACCGCGTGGACATTTACCACGGCATTCAGTTTCTGTTGTTAACCTAAGAAATATTTTGAACATCCGTGCAAGTATTAGACTCAGAATCAGAATGCTGTGGCTCTGTTTCTTATAAGCTCTGTGTTCCCAGGCAAACTACTTCATCTCCTGACCTCTCAGTGTTCTGTTCTCAGTGTTCAGTGTTAGGGGCTGGAAGTACCTAACTTGCTGGCTTCGTGTAAGGATTAAACGAGATAATACATGCAGAGCACTTGCCACCGTGCCTGGTTCACAAAAAGGCCTCAAAAGGCGGCTGGCTATTGTTAGTATTTTATGTATTGCAACAAGCTGTGGTGATTGCAAGCGTCGGAATCCTGAAAGTAAAAAATGTATACTGTTTAAAAACTGATGAGAATCGCTATATTGTACACCTGAAACTAATAGAACATTGTTAACTACACTGGAATTAAAATGAAAGATTTAAAAAATTTTATTTATTGGAAAGAGAGAGAGGAGAGAGAGCACAAGCAGGGGGAGTAGTAGGCAGAAGGAGAAGCAGGTTCCTACGCAGACTCCCTGCTAAGCAAGGAGCCCAGGAACCCAGGATCATGACCTGAGCCAAAGGCAAACCCTTAACCACCAACTGAACCACCCAGGCGCCCCAGTTTCAAGGAAGGATAAAGCAATTCTTTCTCTCTTCTGCTGAAATATACTTTAAAATTTGAATGGAGAAAAAAATGCAAGTTTTTTTTTAATTAAATAAAAATGCTAGGTAGATCCTGAATATCTTGGTGAGTGTAACTAAAGAGGGGGTGTAAACTATATTTAATGAAACATTTAGTTGAATATACATAGGAAGATTATTCTTGCTAGGCTATGCAATCTGCTAGTCCACACCTGATAATCGCGAATTACTAGAAAGAAGGAGAACCAGTGCTATGTAATTTTAAGTTTTCCACTTTTATTCAATGGTCTGTCAGTGCAGTGGGGAGTGGTTCTGGGTGCAAGCAACAAGTGGAAATATTGTCTGACAAGATTGTAAAAACATTTTTTAAGGGATGCCTGGGTGGTTCAGTGGTTGAGCATCTGTCTTCAGCTCAGGTCGTAATTCCAGGATTCTGGGATCGAGTCGCATGTTGGGATCCCTGCATGGAGCCTGCTTCTCCCTTTGCCTGTGTCTCTGCCTCTCTCTCTCTCATGAATGAATAAATAAAATCTTTAAAAAATGTTTTTTTTTAAGTGAACTAAACATCTGTCTGACTTTTATTTTCCCTATGTGAAAGGGTCAAGAACTTGGACAGGGATAAGATGAATGGTTCTCCAGCCATGTGTAGAATCAGCTGAGATCACTCAAATGAATTTAGCAGGTAGCTGGGTTGGGATGGAAGATCTGATACAGTTTCACTTATACATCTGGTGCCTGGTGTTCCTCCATATGGCTTTTTTTCTCTTCACAAGCTATCTGCTAATTCAGTAGTATGCTTGAACTTACTCATATCCAAGTGGCTGGTTTCCTCAAGCAAATACAGAAGTTGTCAGCTCTTTTATAGGCAAGACTCAGAACTGGCACATGATTCCTTCTGCTGTATTCAGTGGTTATAGCAAGTCACAAGATCAGCCCAGGCTTAAGTGGAGGGGAAATAGATTTTACCTCTTAATGTGTTTAAAGGGGGGGAGGGATGGAATTGATGAAATTCAACTTTAGACACTTTTACTTCAAGCAAAATATTTAAAATCTCACATAAATATAGGACAAAACAGAGACTTCATTACCAGAAGGCCTGTCCCACAATAAAAGGTTAAGTAAATTTTATAGGCAACAGAATATGATGCTTGATAGAAAGTCGGATTTACAAAAAGAAATGAAGATTTCCCAAAATAGTTAAACTGAAAGTAAGATATAAAAGACATTTTGTTTTTAATTGCTCTAAAAGATAACTGATTATCTTTATTATTCATTAACAATGATTTGGAGAAATGTGATATTTATAGAAGGAAAATTTATGCCATTGGCAGCACAAAAGATAGAAATGGGGAATTTACAATTTGGGAATTTCCAATGGGAAACTGGAAAGTATACTGTCATAACATTCTTATGGTATGTGAGGAGCAGTAGAGTATTATTTGAAAGCAGTAAGTGATTAATGAAAGATTAAGGCAACTTAAGTTATTAGAAGACATAATACTGTGAACCAACTTGCTTAGCTAACACTGGGTAAAGCTAATGTTTCACCCAAAACAGCAGAATGCACGTTCTTTTCAAGTACATGTGGAACATTTTCACCAAGGTAGGCTCTATCCTGAGCTAACTGAATAGATTCATATTCTGAAATGCTTCCACAAATTAAAAAAATATCATTTCTTTGTTAAGATTTTATTTATTCATTCATTCATTCATTCGAGACACAGAGGGAGAGGCAGAGACAGAGGCAGAGGGAGAAGCGGGCTCCCTGCGGGGAGCCCGATACAGGACTTGATCCCAGACTCTGGGATCACCCCCTGAGCCGCAGACAGATGCTCAACCACTGAGCCAGCCAGGTGTCCCAAATTAAAAAAAAAAAAAAAATTAAAACCATACGGAGTATATTTTTTAGCCGCAGCCGAACTAAACTATAAATCCATAACAAAGAGATAACTGGAAACCCCCCAAATCTTTGGAAAAGAAAGATTACTAAATAATACATGGGTAAAAGAGGAAATCACAGAGAAGGCAGAAAATATTTTGAATTGAATAAAAATTAAATCATAACATATCAAAATGTATGGGGGATGTCACTAAAGCAATGCTTAGAGGAAAAGTTATGCCATATATGCCGATATCAGAAAAAAAGATTGTAAGCCAATAATTTAGGTTTCTACCTTAAGAAATTGGGAACGAAAAGTAACTCAAAGCAAGAGAAGGAGGGAAATGATAAAGGGAGAGCAGAAATCAATGAAATGGGAAACAGAAAAACAATAGAGAAAATAGTGAAAATAAAAGCTAATTCTTTGAAAAGATCAATAAAACTGATAAACATCTAGCCAGACTGACCATTGATATAAGACAGGACTCAAATTACCAATATTAGAAATGAAAGAGGGAACATCACTGTCAATCCTGTGAACAGCTAAGGCGCAGTAAGGGAACATGACTATGTACCACATTATACTTATTGACTTGCCAATTTAGATAAAATGGACAAAGTCTTTGAGAGATACAAATTACCAAAGCTCACTCAAGAAGGAATGAATGACGTGAATGATCCTAGGTCTTAAAGAAATTGAATTCATATTTGAAATTCTTCTAAGAAAGAAAATTTGGGGCTTAGATGGGTTTAATGCTATATACTATGAAATATTTTAAAGAAGAAATAGTACCAATTCTACACAAACTCCTCCAGGAAATAGAAAAGGAGGGAGGACCTCCCAACTTACTTAATCAAGCCATCTTCATTCTGATACTAAAACCAGACAAAGACATCAGAAGAAAACAGAATAATAACTCTCAAGAATACAGATGCAAAAAAATCCTCAATAAAATATTAGAAAATGGAATCCAGCAATATACATAAGGCCAACTGAGCTTTACCCAGGAAATGAAAGGTTAATTCAACATTCAAAAAATTACGCAACAAAATTTACCATATCAACAGATTTAAAGAAGAAAAACATGTATGATTATCTCAATAAACATGGCAATTTTTTATTTTTTATTTATTTTTATTTATTTATGATAGTCTCACAGAGAGAGAGAGAGAGGCAGAGACACAGGCAGAGGGAGAAGCAGGCTCCATGCACCGGGAGCCCGATGTGGGATTCGATCCCGGGTCTCCAGGATCGCGCCCTGGGCCAAAGGCAGGCGCCAAACCGCTGCGCCACCCAGGGATCCCATCATGGCAATTTTTTAAACCAAATTCAGCTCCATTTGTAATAATAATATAAAACAATTCTCAGCAAACTAGGAAAAGAGGGAATTTCCTCAACCTGATAAAGAACATCTACAGAAACCCCAACAACCATCATTATACTTAATAGTGAAAGACTGAAAACTTTACCCCTCACATTAGGAACAAGGAACAAATGTCTGTGGTCCACTTCTATTTGACATTGTATTGGAGGTTCTAGTCTGTATGATCAATCAAGAAAAGGAATTAAAAGGAATCTGGAAAGGAAGAAACACCATTGTCTCTATTCACAGATGACATGATCACATATGTAGAAAATCTCAAAGAATCTACAAAAAAACTTCTAGAACTAGTAAGTTTAGAAAAGTTACAAGATGTAATTTTTTAAAAAAGATTTTATTTATTTATTCATGAGAGACACAGAGAGAGAGACAGAGACATAGGCAGAAGGAAAAGCAGCGTCCAAGTAGGCAGCCCCACGTGGGACTCGATCTCAGGTCTGCAGGATCACGCCCTGGGCTGAAGGTGGCGTTAAACCGCTGAGCCACCTGGGCTGCCCCCAAAACACAATTTCAACATACAAAAATCAGTGGTAATCCCCTATACTAGCAACAAATAATCATAAACTGACATTTTAAGAAATCATTTACAATAGCACCAGTAAACATTAGTTACTTAGGTATAAATCTAATGAAATACATGCAAGATATACTTAAAACTACAAAACAGTGAAGTCAGAGAAGATCTAAAATGAAAAGAAATACTAGCTCATGATTGAAAAACTCAATATTATTAAGGTGTCAATTCTCCCCAAACTGATGTACAAATTCAACACAATCCCAAACTTTCTGCAAGAATTTTGGTGTAAAATAAGCAAGCTGATTCTAAAAATGTATATGGGAAAGCGAAGGAGCTGAAATAGCCAGAACAAAATTGAAAGAGTGGAAAGTTTTCAAAACTTGATTTCACCACTTAACCTAAAGAAATGGTAATTAAGACAGTTTGATATTGGTGAAAAGGTAGATACATAGGTGAATAAAATAGAATAGAAAGTCCAGAAATTTACCCACACATATATGGTCAATTGATTTTTGACAAAGGAGCAGAGGCAACTCAAAAGAAAAAAAAAAAGATCTTTTCAACAAATGGCGTTGGAGTAATTGGCCGTTCATATACAAGGAAGGAAGGAAGGAAAGAAGGAAGGAAGGAAGGAAGGAAGGAAGGAAGGAAGGAAGGAAGGAAGGAAGGAAGGAAGAAAAACTTTGACTTATCTCTTGCACCAACTATAAAAACTTACTAAAAATGAACCACATAAACCTAAATGTAAAACACGACACTACAAAATTCCTAGAAGAAAATAAAGGGGAAAATCTTTGTGACCTTGGGAAGGCAAATATTTCTTATATTCAACACCAAAAGTACAATTCATAAAAGAATAGAAACTTGGACTTCATCAAAATTAAGAATTTCTTCTCTTTGAAAGGCCAAAAGAAAAGAAAAAAGAAGAAAAAAAGAAAAAAGAAAAAAGAAGCCATAGGCTAGAATAAAACATTGTACTATATTTATATGATAAAGGATTTATATCCAGAATATATGAACAACTCTCAAAACTCAATAACAAAACAAGCAATGCAATAAAAAATAGGCAAAAGGTTTGAAGAGACTCTATCAAAGAAGGCAGGATGGGTGGCAAACGTACACAAGAAAAGTGCTCAGAAAAACCCATTGGATGGATGGATGGATGAAGGAATGAATGAATTAGCCTGGCTTTCCTGAATTCATTTGCTGCTTGATTAACTATTTTTTAAAAGTATTTTATTTCATTTATTTATTTTAGAGTGAATGCAAGTTGGTGGAGGGGCAGAGGAGGAGGGAGGGGTCTAACAGGGAAAGAATCCCAAGCCAACTCTGTGCTGACTGAGGAACCAGGACAGGAGGCTTGATCCCATGATCCTGAGATCACAATGTGAGCCAAAACCAAGAGTCGTATGCCCAACCGACTGGGCCATCCAGGCAACCCTTGATTAACTCTTTAGAATTCATTTTGATGATTATTCTAGTAACTAGAACAAGTGAAGATCATTCTAATATGAACGTGCATACTAAAACCAAATAAAAGTAAGTTGTAAGCATCTTTATTTCTGGACCCTTCTAATAGGAAAAATAGTTTTTAAAGCATGAGAGACTCCTAACTCTGGGAAATGAACTAGGGGTGGTGGAAGGGGAGGTGGGCGGGGGGTGGGGGTGACTGGGTGACGGGCACTGAGGGGGGCACTTGATGGGATGAGCACTGGGTGTTATGCTATATGTTGGCAAATTGAACACCAATAAAAAAAAAAAAAAAAAAAAAAAAGAGCTGCATTAGGGTAGCCTGGGTGGCTCAGTGGTTTAGCGCCACCTTCGGCCCAGGGTGTGATCCTGGAGATCCAGGATCCAGTCCCATGTCAGGCTCCCTGCGTGGAGACTGCTTCTCCCTCTGCCTGTGTCTCTGCCTCTCTGTCTCTCTCAATGTGTCTCATGAATAAATAAATAAAATCTTAAAAAAAAGTTAGCTACATTAATTTGGTTCATGCCTTCAGCTTTCTAAAGATGTGGCTTAATGCAGGAGTGCACAGAGGCTTTTCAAATAAGACTACAAAAATGACAAGTTTCCATTAGAAAATTCTTCTCTTAATTAGGCTTTTGATAGATACTAGGTATCAGTGAGTCAAGATAACATTATTAGACAAACAGAGTGTAGTTGTGTCCCAGAAGACCACCCCACCACCACAGCTTGACTGTAGTAGGAGTTGCTGCTTTGTTTTAAAGCTAATAGTTTATTTCTTCAGCTCTACTCACTTGCAGAAAGTAGTCAAGAGTTAAGAGTTGCTATTACCTTCATTCCATGAAAACTTTATTAGAAGTCCTTTGGAGGTCTCTGAGTTTATTGAGAATAATCTCAGAGATTCTCCTTTGGTCTCTAGTATTTCATGTTTTACATTTGGACTTGCTTCTGGTAGAAAAAAGGATCTTTGTCTCATTAAAGTATGAGAGGTTTTTTTTTTTTTTTTTTTTCTATTTGTTTTTTTCTTTTTCCTGAACTAAAGCCTACTGACCTGTTAACTCAGCCAGTTCCAAGGGATATCAGTTTGTTTTAAACTATTTGTTTAAGGAATTTTAAATATTTGTTTAAGGAATTCAAAAGGTGGTCAGATCTTTCTGTTTATTCCTATGCTCTGAGTAGTAGTATGAGAGCATTCTAATGTCCCAGGAGATAGTCTGGCTACTGAATACACTTTAGTCTGGATGATAAAATTATGTATAGTCAATGATAGAAGTTCTTTTAACAAGGTCCAAAGCTATGCAGTACTTGCTAGAGAGTTTGGAGGTGAGGGCAAGGGTTAGGGGAGCAGAATGTGTCCTTCATGTGGTAAAAGAGGCCATCTTCCAGGTATAGGGTCCTTAATGACTACTTTGTATCAAAGTTATGAATATAGTGAATTTGGTTCACTAGAGATGATATAAATTAATGCACCAGGAGTTCTAGCTATTGGTGCATTGTCTTTTAAAGCTGTGGATCTTAATGTAAAAGAAGAACAGGGCACAAATTCAACTGGATGGATCGCCATGCTTCATTCAATTTCACTGTGGGGAGGATGATCAGCACAGGAACAAATGAAGTATGTATCTTTTTGAGGATAAAAAACAGAAATGCAAAAGAGGTCAATTTTACCTATTTCATTGGTAAAATTTCTGGGCCACGCACTTGCTAACTTTATCTCATGCTTTAACATATGTAAGTTTCCTGGATGTAAATTCCTAGTTCATTGAATCGCAGCTATTATTAGAGCTCAACAGACCCCATGGGCATTAGTTTAGGTGGGTTTCTTCGCTGCTTGTACAATGTTTAGGACCCCCATCAGAAATGGGGAGATAACGCCAGAACCTATGAAACCCCAACTCCTAATGCAGCTGTCATGCTTAATACATGATAACTGGAACTATGTCTCCCATTGTTTTGGTAAACATTTCAGTTGCTGGTATGGGGCAGGCCTTGACAAAGTGAAGACTACATTTTTTTTCATGATATTGCTTATATAAATGATATCATTTGCTCGAGAACTGCATTTCCATTAGCTAATAATAATAATATTTCTCAAAGGTCTTTGGAGCTAATGAAATTCCCATTAGGATGTCACAGAAACCCCCCTGGCAAGCAGTAATAAAAAAGGGGAGGTAGGTCTGTATTAAATAGTAATTGAATGCTTACCATGTGACAGAAGCTAAAAAGACAGTTGAAATGATCATTTTAAGGCAAATTCTGATATAAGCTGAAGTATTTGTAGAACTAATCACAAATTACCTTTAACGAAACTAGTTACAATGCTGACGAATTATAATCAAGATTACTGTCAAGGGGTGTCTGGGTGGCTCAGTTGTTTAAGCATCAGACCCTTCATTTCGGCTCACGTCATGATCTCAGGGTTCTGAGATTGAGCCCCACATCGAATTCCACCCTGGGTGTGGAGTCTGCTTAGGATTTTCACTCTCCCTCTGTCCCTCTCCTCCTAAAATACAGCTTTTGTCATATGTACTTTTCTATTCAACTAATTTAGTGATAAAACCAAATAATATGCAAAAAATTCTTCATGACTCATTCTCCTGAGTTCTGACCTCTTCCCTTGGAAAGGACCAATCACAGTAGAGTCTTCTGTTAATTTTTTTCCTTTTCAGAGCCTAGATAAATAAAGAAATCTTTGAAAGTCATTCTAGTTAAGATAGAACATGGTATATTTAAAAAAGGAAATTGGGTAACAACAGTTGTGGTGGCCTTGTTGACACTGGCAGCTAGCCTAAGTATTTCCAAATGCTATTTATTCATGTTTAAATTTTGAATTTTTACATTGGTAGTGAACCAGCTCTTCATTTAAAAAATTTGTGTTTTTCCCATATAAATAGCACCATAGGTAACCAAAGAACACATGTAGGGGCAAATTTTTGGAAGCATTCTAGCTAATAAATGAAGAAGGAATGACATAGCTAGGATGTCACAATTTTGCAACTCTTAATGAATCACTGGATGTGGGCATTGAGCATCACCCAACACTTAAGCATCACAGGGAGAGTGACAATTGGATGTCATGTGCATCCTGATGGAAACACACACAGCCACCTCTGAATTTTCTTGTCAACAACTTCAATCCAATCAAGCCTCTGGAACTAGTTATAGTTATCAGTTTACAAAAACTCAGAGCTTAGAAGCACATGCTAACCTATACCCTGGAGGTGTGGTCAACAAAATCCAGACTGTGGGAAATGCTACAATACAAATTACAAGAAAATGAAAAGAGATGGGACACCTGGGTGGCCACCTGGGGGGTTGAGCGTCTGCCTTCAGCTCAGGTCATGTTCCTGGAGTCCTTGGATCGAGCCCCACATCAGGCTCCTCGCAGGGAGCCTACTTCTCCCTCTCCTATGTCTCTGCCTTGCTTTGTGTGTCTTTCATGAATAAAATCTTTTAAAAAGGGATACATGCTGTAAAAAAAAAAAAAAAGGAAAATGAAAAGAGATGGAGGGTAGAGATTAAAGAGACATAAAAGATATAGCAACCAATTGCAATGTTAAAAAAAGACAACCTTTGGAAATTTGTATACTCAATGTCCATAATTAATGCTGTTAATAACTTCTTGTTAATGTTTAAGATATTACAATGGTTTTGTGATTTGGGTTTTTTTGTTTGTTTGTTTAGGTAGGCTCCATGCCCAACTCTTGATCCTGAGATCAAGACCTGAGCTGAGATCAAGAGTCAGACACTAAACTGACTGAGCCACCCAGATGCCCCTTATGTGTGTTTTTAAAAAGATTTCTTCTCTAGTGATATATGCTGACAAATTTACAAACTATTATAACTGTGATTTGCCTCAAAATAATGGAAAAAAACACTACAGTATAATAGAACAGAGAAGAGAGAAGTAGGTAGTGGTATAGATGAAACAAGATTGGTCATGAGTAGATAATTTTTAAAGACGGGTGATGGATGCTTTAGAGTTCATTCATCTGTCTACTTTGGTAGAATCTGTCTAGAATTTTCCATAATTACAAAAAATTCAAATTGCATGAAGTTCATACTTCATCTGTTTTTTTTTTTTTTTTTTTAGTTTTATTTATTTATTCATGAGAGACACAGGCAGAGGGACAAGGCTCCATGTAGGGAGGCCGACATGCGACTCCATCCCAGGTCTCCAGGATCAGGCCTTGGGCTGAAGGTGGCGCTAAACCACTGAACCACCAGGGCTGCCCTCATCTGCTCTTTCAAACCACAGAAAGTGAGTTTCTCTGCCGAGTTTATAAGGATTCTTTAAAGATTGGATTATTCAAAACAGCATGGTGTCCTAGAAAGAATCCAACAGGCTTCAGGTTGCATCCTGGCTTCCCCTCTTTCCAACCGCCTGACCATGTGACCCTGGGCACAATATTTGCCTTCTTTGGGCCTCAGGTACCTCATCTGTGCAATGCAGCTAGTCGGGAATGAGCTACCATTCTAAGTCATTCAGCATGGTTTATGTTAGATACCCAGGAGTTACCTGCAAATACCACATTTGAGCTAAAAGAATGAGGAGCTTATAAGCTGAGGCTGTCTTCTATAACTTCTGAATTAACCTTAGGATCCCTTCCATCTGTTTCCCAGATGTCAAAGAAGTTGCTCAGGTTGCAACGATGCACGTGGTTGAAATCTGGGTCAAGTAAGAGGCTTCTAGCATCCGAACCTCATTTAGCTCCTTCGTCTCTATTCCCTCTAGGAAGCTTGTTCATCAATACAGCGGTGAAGTAAAACAACTATTTCAGGATACAGGTGTTTCACCTTAAGTTCATTCCTATGTATTTTATTCCTTTTGGTACAACTGTAAATGGGATTTTGTTGAATGAACAATGTGAATGAATGAATGGAACCGACATCAAATTGTATACTTGGTTTCGACCTTATGGACACGTTTTATAAAAATATGTCAGCATTTAATACAATATCACTTTCTGGTTTCCAAGGGCATTAGATCAATAACAAGATCAATAATTTGTACTTTTGCACCAGGCATTTCTCTAGTGCTTTATTCATATTAATTTAATCCTAACAGCCATAGATAATGTGTCATGCTTATCACCATTTATAGATCAAGAAACTGAAGCACAGAGAATTAGATAACTGAGCCAGTATCACATAGCCAGTATGTGGCAGGGCTGACTCTTGAGCCCACTCACGGATGGTGAGATTTTAAGAGATTTGCTTAATATACCTACCTACCTGTTCATGGTCTAAAGCTATCCACTCCGTTTTTTGTTTGTTTGTTTTTTGCTATCCGCTCCTTATAAGCAAATATGTAACTGATTTTTAACACTCCAGCTACTGGAAACTCTAAATACTAGGTGGTTATGTGACAATTAAGTGTTAGCCCTGACATCTATGGTTATTCACTCTACTACTTCACAGAACTGCAAATACATCCTTAATATTTACGGTTCAGATTGCTAAAGCATATGTTGCCGGTATCTCTGTGTACGTCCAGATGCGGTGCTCCTGACTCTCAAGAAACATTTGCTTGCATTTCAGTTGATCACATCAGCCACACAAAAAGGCAAGCAGAGGGACACCTGGGGGGCTCAGTGGTTGTGCGTGATCCTGGAGACCCGGGATCGGGTCCCGCATCGGGCTCCCTGCAAGGAGCCTGCTTCTCCCTCTGCCTGTGTCTCTGCCTCTCTCTCTCTAGGTATCTCATGAATAAAAAATTAAAAAAAAAAAAAAAGGATCTGAGATCCCATACTTTCTGTTCACGATTAAGTGCCAATGTAACCACTGGGGGCATTAGCTAAGAAGTCCCTGGAGTGAGACCTTCCGCAGGCAGCGTCGGGTGAGACGCGAGTCAGACGCGGGGCTCACACTGACCCGCTCCCCGCCTTCTGCCGTCAGAACCCGACTGGCCCCGGGACCTAAGACGCGCACGTCCCACAAACCCGCTCCGGCACTAGCCCTTCCCGCTTAAAGGCCGCGGAGCCACCAGGAGGAGGAGCGGCGCCCGGACCCTCCACGGCCCCGAGCCTCCCCGGCCCCCTGACCCTCCCCGGCCCTCCACGGCCCCGACTCCCCACGGGCCCCGACCCTCCCCGGCCCCCTGACCCCCCACGACCCTCCACGGCCCCCGACTCCCCACGGGCCCCGACCCTCCCCGGCCCCGACCCTTCCACGGGCTCCGACCCTCCCCGGCCCCCTTGACCCTCCACGGCCCCCCACGGCCCCCGACCCCCCACGGGCCCCGACCCCTCCACGGCCCCGACCCTCCAGGGCCCCCGACCCTCCCCCCCTCCCCTGGCCGCCGCCGGGTCCCCGGGGCAGAGCGCACCGAGGCGGGCGGGCCGCGCGGGGCTCTGCGATCGTTGGGCCGAGGCGCGCGCCGGACGCAGGCTGGGCCTGCAAATCCTAGCCAGGCCGGCAGGGGGCGCCCCGCTCGCCCCGCCCGCCCCGCCCCTCGCGCCGCGACCGACCGGCCGCCGGGGAGGGAGGGAGGGGAGGGAGGGGAGGGAGGGGAGGGGGGAGCGCGGGCGCCCGAAACGGCCCTGGCGGTGGGAGCGCCGCGCGGGAGGCGCGCGGCCCGAGGGGGCGGGGGCGGCGGGCGGCGGGCGGGCGGGCGTGCGCGCGCCGGGCGTGGGCGTGGGTAAGAAGAGCGGGCGCGGCGGGAGCGGGGCACACGGACGGCGGCTACCCTGGACAGCGCATCCCGGCCGCCGGCGCCGCGGATCATGGTGAGTGCCCGCCCCGCCGCCCCGCCGCCCCGCCCCGCCGCCCCCTTCCTCTCCTCCGCCGACGCGCGGGGCGGGCAGGGGCCGGGCGGGGGCGCGGGGGCCGCGGGTTCGACCGCTGGAACCCGCGGCGCTCGGCGGGCCCGGGGCGGCCGCGGGCTCGGGGCTGGGTCCGGCCCCCCTCCGGCTCGCGGCCCGCGGCCCGCCCGGCGCCCGGGGTGCCCGACGCCCCCTTCCCCGCCCCCGCCCGGCCTGCCCCGGGACCTCGGGGGCTTCGTCCGCTAACGGCTGACCCGGTGCCTGCGGCCCGGGGGCGTGTCCCGGCCCGGCTGGGTCTGCCCGGGGCAGTCGGGAGGCTCCGCGGGTGCCGGGGGGGGGGGGGGGTCGGGGGGGTCGGTCCTCTTCCCGACGGTCGCTCGCCGGCTGCCCGGGCCCGGACCCTGTGCTCGCGCCGCCCCCCGCCCCCCCGCCCCCCGGGACCCCGGACCCCGGACCCCGGGAAGAGAAGGTGATGGGGTCTCCGCGTGGCTCTAATCTCCGCGCGCTCCCCGCTCCCGCTCCCCTGCCGCCCGGCAGCCCCACTGCGCGCTCCGCCCTCCCGGGCACCGCCGTCCCCCCGGTGGTACTTGCAGCCGGCTCCATCTCGAATTTCAGTCTTTTTTTTTTTTTCTACTCCACCCACCCCAGTTCCTACTTGCTTCATTCACCCTCCTTGCTCCTTTTTTTTTTTTTTT
The DNA here is from genome assembly GCF_011100685.1 of Canis lupus familiaris. Lineage (NCBI taxonomy): Eukaryota > Metazoa > Chordata > Mammalia > Carnivora > Canidae > Canis > Canis lupus. Next base: position 12,055,042 of record NC_049256.1, on the reverse strand, counting down.
TCCTTCATTTTTGGCTTTTATTATTTGACGTGCTTTTTTTTTTTAAGATCTTATTTTCATTTATTTTAAAGATTGTATTTATTCATGAGAGGCACAGAGAGACAGAGAGAGAGAGAGAGAGAGAGAGAGAGAGAGAGGCAGAGGGAGAAGCAGGCTCCATGCAGGGAGCCCGAGGTGGGACTCGATCCTGGGACTCCAGGACCAGGCCCTGGGCTGAAGGTGATGCTATACTGCTGAGCCACCCGGGCTGCCCATGATTTTATTTATGTATTCATCTCTCTCTCTCTCTCTCTCTCTCTCTCTCTCACGCACACACACGCACACAGGCAGAGGGAGAAGCAGGCTCCATGCCGGGAGCCCGATGTGGGACTCGATCCCAGGACCCCTGGATCACCCCCTGAGCCAAAGGCAGGCGCTAAACCGCTGCGCCACCCAGGGATCCCTGGACATACTCTTTTGTTTAAATTCTTGTTTACTGAACGTGTGCCCCCCCCTCCCCCCGCCGGAATGTAAATGCCAGCATAGAGATTCTTGGTGAGCTGCTCTGTTTCTAGTACCTGCGACAGCGCCTGGCACATAGCATGTGCTCCGTAAATGAGAAAATTCACCCCGAACACCAGCATCCGGAATGCTGATGTACAAAGGGGAAGCGGCTGTGCACCTGCAAGGATTCTCTATCCAGTTGGCAGCTACAGGGATGAGAGTCTCCAGCCAAGTTTGAGAGGAGGAATGCTCTTGGAAAGGAGGGACTCGTGTGGTGACCCTTAGTGACAAAAGTGTAGCTGGGCGTCTCTTAATGCTGGAGTCTGTCACTTCATGCTCTTGACACCTTTGCACACGGAGGGATAACGCGTTTTTAGGGCTAACTGGCTCTCTCCTTGGAGGCCTGAACCTTTGTTACAAAATATTACGAATTGTAATGAGTAAGGAAACAAGTCCAAGGATATCCCCTTAATTGGATGGAAGAGTCATGGGAATTAATCTACAAGAGCCAAAATAAGGGGCTAGCGCCTATTAGCTCTACCCTGTACTTGTGATACTACCTTTTTAGAAAAGTGTTTTTCAGAAACTGTGGGTTTTCAGAGGAGATATTTTTATGCATTTGTCCATATACAAGTTACTTAAAAAAAAAAAAAAATGATGCCGGCAGTGGGAAGGCTTCTGGGGCTTAAATTCAAAAATAAGCTAGTGGGTCAGTTTCAGAAGGACAGTGCTTTGGCTCCAAATCCAACATGAAAAGTTGCTCGCGATGTCTGCTAATTAGTCTTATTCCAAAGCATATTATTTTTTTTTCCCCCTCAAGTTCCCTTTTGTTTTCCCATCTCTGTGATGTAAATGTATAGCAATCCTTTGTGTTTTCAGCCTGGGGACATGTGTTTTTATAATCTGAGCCAGACTGCGTAGTAAAATTGTCTTGAAAATGAGTTTAGCAGTTCTGTGATTGCTGCCTTGGCCAGATAGGTAGTAAAGATGAAAGATGGAAAGGAAAGAATGATAAATTTGTCTTTGAAACTAAATCCAGCCACCAAACCTAAGTGAAAGACCCCTCATTCTTTTGATCCCAATTTATATTTATAGGGGATTTTATGTTATGATTCCAGTCAAAATATCAAGTCATTTTTTCTTCTACTCCTCAAAGCATAGCCTTTTTCAAGGAGTATAAATCCCCTTTTAAGGTATCCAGCTGGGGATACTTAATTCTTGTTCTTTCAACAAAAGGTTGCAATTTCATCCAGCTCCCTTGAAACCATTTTTTTTTTAATTGAAGTTTAATTGAACCCTTCAAAATATTTGAATCAGTTTGGGAGGTTCAGGTGCTCTCATAGTCTGAAAGAGGGTGTTTAAAATTTAAGTGGCTCCATATCATGTTTGTTATATTCAGAACTCAGGGCCCTTCGGTGGAGGGTTGTGCCCAGGATCATCTTCAGCAGCCTACCGTCTAACTTGAAAGTTTTGGATTTTTTCGGAGTGGATTAAAAGGCAAGACCTTGCACCAGTAAACTCTAAACTCAACACAGTGAAAATATGCCAAATAGCTCAGCAGAATTCTGAAGTTACAAATTTACACATTTGTATCTTAATCAAACTAGGACATCACTGTTACTTCCCTGACTCTGACAGTGGACCATTCTAGTAAATTGTTAGTTTAAATATAACCATTTAACGATTTAAGAGTTGCAGAGGGTAAATTGTTCTGGAATTGTTGATGTGGCAGTTTAGACTTTGAGATCTGGAGGGAGTCACGGATTTGAACTCCAACACCAAGATTTAACTGTGTGACCTTGGGCAGGTTAACTTCTTTAGAACATTTTTTTTTTCTATAAAAGAAGACCATGGTATCATTTCATAACGTTGGGAGGAACGAAGAAGATAATGAACCAGATGTGGCTAGTATAGCTCTTTGAGCATTCAGTGAATATTATCTTTTATAATGACGTGTGTTGTTGCTCCCATACCTGGCTATTTCTAGTTGAAATGTGTCAGAATAATATCTGTAACTCTCTCCTGGTTCTCATCCCCTTATGTGATCCTGAAATGTATCTAGGATTGCTCTATATCAGCACTGTCTAGTAGAAATACACAAATTGCATCTGTAATTTTTTTTTGCATCTGTAATTTAAAATTTTCTTGTAATCATAGTAAGAGACAGGTGAAATTAATTTTAATAATAGACTTTATTTAACCCAATTCATGCAGATATTATTTCAACATGAAATAAGTGTAACAAAATTAGATATACTTTTTTTTCCCCCATATGAAGTCTTCAAAATCTGGTGTGTTTTATACTGACAGCACGTGCAGTTCAGGTGAGCCACGATTTCAAGTGCTCGGTAGCTACCTGTGGGGCCGAGTTGCCCCAGGTGATACTCATCTTCCAAATTTACCTCTTCTCTGCTGGCCCCTTCCCACTCGTGAGAACCTCACTGCCACCTAAAACCTGGTGTTACCAAAAGTCAGCTACTCACCTTTCAGACTGTCCTCTGTCTTCCCTTTGGCTGTTAGTAATTCCACCGGCTTTCGAGTCTACGGTGTCTGAAATCGGATTCTTACTCGCCTTTTTCTTTTATATTGTTTATTGTGTAACAGTCTCTCTTGTTGAAAGTCTCTTTACATCTTCTCTCTTCTCCAGCCCCCTCTCCGTTATTCTTGCCTTTCTTACAGATTTCCTCCTTTGTGGTTTCTTAGTTTTTTTTTTTTTCTTTTTTTACCTTTTCACTTGAAGCTCATTATGTTTTCAAGGCCAGAGTCTTCATTTTCCTCTAGTAGCTTAAAACTTGGGGGTGGGTTGCGGTGGGGGTGCGAGGAGCTCTGATCCTACTGTGTTTCCAAGGCCCCCCTCCCTGCACTTCCCTTCCTTCTGTGCCTCCTGCCTCTAGAGAAAGGTAGTCCTCTACCTGCCAAGTCCCTGGGCTCCACGTTCTCACCATTCTCTCACAGCTCCTTTGTATACTAAGTTATACGTGCTTTCTATTTCATACCTTATTCCTATGTTTCACACCTTTATCAAATATCCAAAGAAATAGGATTCCTTTGACTGACAATTTGATGTTGAAATGACCCACCCAAGGAAAGAAGCACAGATAAAGGAAGGAAAAAAATAAACCATGGGAAGGGAAAATGAAATTATCCTTTGAGCTTTAACTACTTTTCAAGAACTGTCAGTGCACCTGATTAGTAATAACAGCAACAACCACAACTATGTGACCCCTTACTCAGGGCTTTATAGGAAACAGCACACTTGCCTCTCACCTGATGAACAAAGGCACAAAACAACAGAAAGGTGCTAGACTGAGAGTTAAGAAATCTAGTATCTTTCTAGTCTGGCTTTTTTTTTTTAAATAAAGATTTTATTTATTTATTCATGAGAGACACAGAGAGAGAGGCAGAGACAGAGGGAGAAGCAGGCTCCTATTCAGGGAGCATGATGTGGGGGCTCTATCCCAAGTCTCCAGGATCAGGCCCTGGGCTGAAGGCGGTGCTAAACCTCTGAGCCACCCGGGCTGCTCTAGTCTGGCTTTTTTTTATTGCCTAGCTCCATTCCCTAAATCACATAACTCTTGAGACACTATTTACTCATCTGCAAAATGGGGTATTCTCTTTTCACAAGATTGTTTTGGCAGACCGTGGAGCCTTCACACTGACTCTTCTTGCTGGCTGGCTCCCTCCCTCTGCCACTGAGCTCTATGGCTATCTTCTTAATTCCTCCTCCCCTCCTTCCTCCCCCTTCTCCCCCTGCCAACACTTGTTATTTTTTTTCCCTTTTGATCCTAGCCATTCTGGCAGGTGTAAGATATCTCAGTGTGGTTTTCATTTGTATTTCTCTGATGATTAGTGATGTTGAGCATATTTTTATATGTCTTTATGTCTTGTTTGGAAAATTTTCTCTTCGGGTCCTCTACCCATTTTTTAATCCTGTCATCTGGGGTTTCTTGGTGTTGAATTGTATGAGTTATTTATATATTTTGGAAATGAACCCTTTATTAGATACCTCATTTGCAATCATTTGCATCATTCCATTCAGTAGGTTGCTTTTTTGTTGTGTTGTTTTCTTTGCTGTGGAGAAGCTTTTTATTTTGATGTAGTCCCAATAGTGTAATTTTTTTTTTTTTTTTGCCTTTGTTTCCCCTGCCTGAGGAGACAGATCTAGAAAAATATCACTAAGGCCAACAAAGAAATTACTGCCTGTCTTCTAGGATTTTTATGGTTTCATGTCTCACATTTAGGTCTTTAATCTATTTTTGAGTTTTTTTTGTGTATGATGTGAGAAGGTGATTCAGTTTCCTTCTTTTGCATGTAGCTGTCAAGTTTTCCCAGCATCATCAATGAGAAGACTATTTCTTTTCCTGTTGTATATTCTTGCTTCCTTTTTCCTAGATTAATTAACCTATAGAAGCATGAGTTCATTATCCTGGGCTCTCTATCCTGTACCATTGATTATGTGCCTGTTTTTGTGCCAGTACCATACTCTTTTGAGTTCTGTGGCTTTGTAGTAAGTATATTTTGAAATCAGATTGTGATGCCTCCAGCTTTGTTCTTCTTCAGATTGCTTTGGCCATGCAGGGTCTTCTTTCTGTGGTTCCATACTAACATTAAGATTAGTTATTCTGAGATGTGTGAAAAATGCTGACTCGATGGTGACTGCATTGAATCTGTATATTCCTTTGGGTAGTATGGACATTTTTAACAATATTATTGTCCCAGTCTATGAGCATGGTATATTTTTTCATTTGTTTATGGTGTCTTCAATTTCTTTTATCGGTGTTTTATAGTTTTCAGAGTATAGGTCTTTCACTTCCTTGGTAAGGTTTATTCCTAGGTATTTTATTCTTTTTGGTGCAATGACAAGTGGAATTGTTTCCTTAATTTCTCTTTCTGCTTTGTTAGTATATAGAAGTGCAACAGACTTCTGTATATTTATATTTTGCAACCGTACTGAATTCATTTACCATAATGGCATTTTGGTGAAGCCTTTAGGGTTGTCTGTATATAGTATTTTGTCATCTGCTAATAGTGAGTTTTCCTTTTCCCCTACCCATTTGGATACCATTCATCTATTTTCATTGTTTGTTTGCTGGCACTTATAGTTACTGTGTTAAATCAAAGTGGTGACAGTGGGTGTCCTTGTCTTGTTCCCGATCTTAGAGGGAAAACTTTGTTTTTCACCATTGAATATGATGTCAGCTCTGGTTTGTCATATATGGCCTTTATTATGTTGACATGTATTCCCTCTAAGCACGCATCGTTGAGCATTTTTTATCACGAGTGGATGTTAAATCTTGTCAGATTCTTCTTTCCGTTTATTGCCATTATCATACGATTATTACCTTTTGCTTCGTTAATGTGGCATATCACATTGACAGATGTGCAGGTATTGACTAAACTTGCTCCCCAGAATAAATCCCACTTGATCTTGGCATCCTTTTAATGTGTTGTTGGAATTGGCTTGCTAATATTTTGTTGAGGATTTTTGCATCTACATTCATCAGGTATATTGCCTATAGTTTTCTTTTTTTGTAGTGTCTGGTCTTGGTATCAGGGTAATGCTGACCTAGAAGGTATTTGGAAGCTTCCTTCCTCTTCTGTTTTTTGGAAGAGTTTGCGAATTGGTGTTAGCTCTTCTTTAAATGTGTGGTATACTCACCTGTGAATCCATCTGGTCCTGGGCTTTCGTTTGTTGGGAGGTTTTTGATTACTGATTGAATTTTGTTATTAGTAATTGGTCTGTTCAAATTCTCTGTTTCTTCCTGATTGACTGTTGGAAGATTGTATGTTTCTAAAAATTTATCCATTTCTTCTATGTTGTCATATAATTTTTGTTGGCAAAAATGATTTTTCTTAGTAATCTTTTATGTTCTTTGTATTTCTGTGGTGTTCGTTGTCACTTCTCTTTCATTTCTGGTGTTAGTTTTTGTGTCTTCTCTTTTTTTCTTGGAGTTTGGCTAGAGGTTTATCAATTTTGTTTATCTTTTCAAAGAACCAGTTCTTGATTTCATTAATCTTTCCTTTTTTTAAAAGAAATCTTTCATATATTCCTCAATCTTTATTATTTCCTTCTTTCTGCTGATTTTGTGCCTGGATGATCTATCCATTGTTGTAAGTGGGTGTTAAAGTCCCCTGCTGTTATTGTATTACTGTCCTTTTCAATATTTATATATTCACATGCTCCATTGTTGGGTGTATAGATATTCACAATTATTATGTCCTTTTGTTATATTGATCCCTTTATCATTATGTAATGTCATTCTTTATGCAGTCTTTGTTTGAAAGTCTGTTTTGTCGATAGCTAGTTTGGCTTTTTAAAATTATTCTTTTGCACCTCTCTTTGCATGAAATATTTTTTTCCATACCTTCACTTTCCATCTTACGTATTTTTATATCTGCAGTGGATCTATTGTAGGCAGCATGTAAACATATTGGACTTTTTTTTTTAATTTGGTCATCCTGTATCTTTTGGCACATTTAGACCATTTACATTTAAAGTAATTATTGATAGGTATGTACTCACTGCCATTTTGTTAAATGTTTTCTGGGTTTTTTTCTTTGTTCTCTGTTCCTTTTCCCCCTTGCTCTCTTTCCTTGTGGTTCATGGTTTTCTTTAATGTTATGTTTGCCTTTTTTTCTCTTTGTTTTCTATGTATTTGTTAGAGGTTTTTGTTTGTGGGTTCCATTAAGTTCATATATAACATCTATACAGCAGTTTATATATATGTGTGTATATATATTTTAAGATTTTATTTATTCATGAGAGACGACACAGAGAGCGAGAGACAGAGGGAGAAGCAGGCTCCATGCAGGAAGCCCAATGTGGGACTTGATCCTGGGACTCTGGGATCATACCCTGAGCCAAAGGCAGACTCTCAACCGCTGAGCCACCCAGACATCCCTACAGCAGTTTATATTAAGTTGATGGTCGCTTAAGTTCACACACATTCTAAGAAAACTATTTGTGCTCTTCTGTCACATTTTATGTATTAAGTTCCCTTAACAAATCTTTATGATCGATTTTGCTACTTTTGTTCTGTAACCTGCATAGTAGCTTTGTAAGTGATTGTTAAACTACATTTACTGTATGTTTGCTTTTATTCATGAAACTTTGTCCTTTCATAATTTTCTAATTCTGAAAATTTCATAATTCCAATTATGACTCTTCCTTTTAATGAAGTCCCTTTAACATTTCCTCTAAAGCCAATTTAGCAGTGGTGAACTCCTTTACCTTCTATTTGTCTGGGAAACTCTCTCTCCTATTCTGAATGATAATCTCGCTATTGTTGTTGTTTTTCCCTTTCAACGCTTTGAATATATCCTCCACTCTCTTCTGGCCTGCAGAGTTTCTGCTGAAAAATTAGCAGATAGCTTCCTGGGATTTCCCTAATTCATTTGTGATTAGTTGCTCCTCTCTTGCTGCTTTTAAAATGCTCTGCTTAGGGAATCCCTGGGTGGCTCAGCAGTTTAGCGCCTGCCTTTGGGCCAGGGCGTGATCCTGGAGTCCTGGGATCGAGTCCCACGTCAGGCTCCCGGCATGGAGCCTGCTTCTCCCTCCTCCTGTGTCTCTGCCTCTCTCTCTTTCTCTATCATAAATAAATAAATAAATCTTTAAAAAAAATGCTCTGCTTATTTGTAATCTTTAACAGTTTAGTTATTACATATCATGGTGTGGATCTCCTTGGTTCATCTTGTTTGGAGCTCTCTGCTTCTTGAACCTAGAAGTGTGTCTCCTTCTCTAGGTTAGGAAGTGTTCAGCTATTATTTCTTCAAATATAATTTCTGCCCCTTTCTCTCTTCTCCCTCTGAGACCCATATAATACAAATGTTCCTTCCCTTGGTGTTGCCCAATAGATCCCTTAACCTTTTCTCCTTTCTTTTCTTTTTCTATTCTCTTTGCTTTTTTGCTGTCCAGCTTGGGTGCTTTCTATTACATTGTCTTGTAGATTGCCAATCTGTTCTTCTGCATCCTCTAATCTATTGTTGACTCCCTCTAGTGTATTTTTTCATTTCAGTTATTGCTTAGTACTTTCTTAAATAGAGTGCTTAGGGTAGTCTAATTAAAACTAAAACCTGTCTTACCATATTCACACATGCCTGATCCCCTACACTCCTATATTTTTTTCATAGCACTTGATTTATTCATTTATATAATACTTGGTACCTTTTAATAATTATTATTTGCAGTGATTTTTCTGTGTCCCTTCATGACATGTCCTTTCATGTCCCCTTTTGTTTGCAAGCTTCATGAGGAGAGATTTTTGTTTGCTTTGCTTAGTAAAGTATCTCAAGTATCTAGACTAATGCCTAACCTATGGTAAATGCTAAACAGTTATTTGCTGATAAAGTGAAGGCCAGTTTTGCTGGTTTTCCATGCAATGCTCTTTTCTCATCAATCTCATTTACTATCCATAAAATATTAATTTGGATATGCATATCTGCTTTGCAAACATGTCCATATACAGTTCTTTTAAAGACCATTATCTCTTAATGCATTTATAATTATTTATCATAGTCGAGTTTAGGCATGTTTCAGTAATGTAGTTGTTTCATCCATGCATATATACTTGTGTAACTTTTTAGTAAATGATGATGTATATGTGTTCCTACAACTATATTTACATTTCACAATCATTATATTTGTGGAAAGGGTCAGGTTATGTCATTTTTAAGTAGTGAAACCTGTAATTTTAAGTTCTTCTTGAAATTAAAATGTGTATGCATTTCTATAATTATATTTTCTTCCAGTAATATAATTTGTAGATGGGGCCAAGGTATGTTGTTATTTTTACATAATGAAATCTACAAGTAATAACATTAAATTCTTACTGAAATTGAAAATGAATATCTTAATAGTAATATAAACAAAGCGATGCTTTATGAATTTACTGAGTAATTATTTTGATTTTTACATATATGTTGTTTTGGCTTTTAGTTATCACTTGAATACACTGCAAGTGTACTTATTTTATATTTATTAATCACTTAATGTGTGTAGAAGTGCACTGGAAAACATTTACCTCTTTTGAAGCCTTACAAAAAACTTTTGAGAGAGGCAAGTCCTGTATCAATGAACCTACTTTACAAGTGAGAAAATTGAGTGTCAAAGAATAAATAATTTATCTAAGGTCACATACTAGAGGTAGCAAAACCAGATATAAATCTTCTCCAAAAACATTACCTGTTTTATTCCATATAGACTTATCCATGAACTAGTGTAAATGTATTCTTCTCATAAAAATGTGATGAAAGCCATAGTACTCTTCTCTATTATCATAGATGAGAATGGACGAATCAAAATGACTTTCCCATGTAGTTTCTTCCCCGCAAATTGTAAGAATAGATGGATGGATAGATAGGTAAATATATATTTGTATTTATATATATAATATCTGTCTTTGCATGTTACATAGATTATATGTATGTATTTAAATATGTAAACAAATATATACAACCTAATGATCCATTTCCAATATTTGGAAAATGGAGCACGCCAGGAAAAGTGTTTGTGTTTTTTTTGTTTTGTTTTGTTTTGAGAGAGAGAGAGAATCTCAAGCAGGCCCCACACCCAGCATGTAACCCGACAGGGGGCTTGATCTCATGATCCTGAAATCATGACCTGAGCATATATTAAGAGTTAAAAGCTTAACCAGCTGAGCCACCTAGGTGCCCTGCAAAAAGTGTTATGTTGTTCATGGTCACTTACATTTAAAATATGTACATATGAAACTTAATCCACTAGTGTGATAAATGTATTTATTAGTATAATAAATAGAACACCCATCTAGCAGACAAATAATAAATTTGCAAATAAGTAAAGTGGTTTACTGTTTTCCGACAGAATGACTACAGTATTAAGACACTGATCAGAAGGGCACCTTAGTTAGGCATCTGATCTAACTCAGGTCATGATCTCAGGGTCAAGAGACTGAGCCTTGTGTGGAACTCTGCACTCAGTGGGAAGTCTAGGATTCTCTCCCTCTCCTTCTGCCCCCACCCCCACAAATAAACGAATGAATAAATAAATCTTTTAAAAAAAGACCTTGATCAGAGAGACCAATGGTAGCTTTGCACATAAACTTTTGTTTCATAATGACACTTTATCAACTGAGTTTACTTGCAACACTTAAAGACTTAAATGATTGATTTTTCCATATTGCTAAGCAATTGAATCTTTGAGTTTAACAGATATTATGACTACTTGGGGATCCTTAGTTTTTTGGCAGGGTCAAAAGTTTATCAGCTGTTACACTCAAGTTAGATTAGTTAGAGTTAGTTAGTTAGAGTGAGATTAAAAATTAACTCAAATTTCAAACCTTTAAGAAGAAAACAGAAGGTGTCCATAAAGCAAAAATAGGCCATTTTTAATTGTCCAGAAAAATTAGTTCTGATCAGCTTATTTTCTTTGCCTCTGAGAGGTCTATGCGGTGTTCTCTGACTGGTGGGAAGAGGGAACCTAGACTTTGACCTTTTCTGCCCTCATTCAGAGGCTTTCCTTAAATTGTTACAGGGAAGATTTATTCTTTTGGGCTAGCAGCTTCCTTGATTTTTGGAAATGCACATTTGGGGAATGTTTTAATGTCAGTGGTACAGTTATGCTTAAGGGGGTGGGGGTGCTTTGGGCTCTCAGGAAAATATTCAGTTGCGTTTCCTTCTAGGACAACCCAGTCAAGATTGCCCTTAGGGGTTACTTCACATCCCTTCCTCCACAGGCTAGGGATTGTTACTCCTTTGTATTCTTCAAGGTAAGCATTAGCCCCTTTCTCTTGATCATTTTTGTGCTCAAGACTCCTAAAAAGAAATGGCATGTATCACAATTTACTTTGAGATTAACTGCCTGAAGTCTGTTTCAAACTCACTAGTGCAAAGCAACCATACTAGTTTAAAAAAAAAATTTTTTTTTTAATTTAAAAGTCTATCTATCTATATCTCCAAACCTACAACACAGGTAACTTCTTTATTGAACCAAGAATGTGGTCAGGACCAGGCGGTGTTTGGTGATTGAGGAGTCAAAGTCATCACGATTGATAAGACTGAGATCAAGATTGTGTTTGTGATACCAGAGTACTCAGAAGATGAGTCAATTTAGTGATAGGAGAGAAAAAAAAAAAAAAAACAACAACAAACCAGTTGTCTGACAGGTAGTATGGATAGAAGGAGCAAGAGCTTGGGACATGTTTAAATGCATATTCTCAAACTAAATGAAGCCTGACCTACTGAATCACAATCTCTGCATGGGGGGCTTTGGAATTTGCGTGCCAGGAATCAAGTCCATAGAAATCTGGAATCCAATATTCTAGGGGTTCAGAGGAATGAACTAACAAAAATAATTAGTGTATGCTTCATGAAGAAGTTGGGATTGACACTAGATCTTGACTAGGTTGGATTTTGATGTATAGGAAAAGGAGGAATGTAGAATCAAGCAATGGTTACTTCCATTTAGGGGAAGTAACCAGGTAAGGATCCAGAAAGCAGTAACATATATTTGAGAAACACTACACTGTGAGCATCTTATGGACAAGGCCATATGTCCTTCCAGAGCCTAGCTTACATTTAGGTGCTCGGTAAATGATTTTTGAACTGTGAAGGTTGTGGACCAACAGGGGCATGTGATGGGTCAAGTTGGGTTTTTGAAGAGTCTTGAATCTGAGGCCAAGAAATTCCTTCCAGATTTTGTAAACAAAGTTTTTGAAATGGAGAGTCAAATGATGACAGTGTCAGTTAGGATGATTAACCTGGTTTCTGTAATACATGGGCTGAGAGAGCCTGGATAAGGAGGTTATAAAGGGGTTGAACTAATATGTCAGTACTCCCTTATTTTCATGTTGTCGACATTTGAAAAAGTTATTTCTTGAACCACACACTCCTGGGTTTAATTCTCTATCTCCTCTATAAAGTGTGTTATAATAACACATGATGAAGATTGGATCACATAAGATAGCCTGTTTATAAGCTCCTCATAATATACAAGGTAGCTGATGGTGGATATTCAAAACTGGTTTCTGTAACCCACAGAAACTCAGTCCTTTTCATCGTTACAAACCTAGCTTTTTCTATGTCTGCAAGAGAGAATTTCTGTTAAACTAACTTGATTAATCTACATTTACTGACATTTTAAAAATCTTCAAGTTCCTGTGACCATAGATCTTAGTTTAATTCAGAACATTTTCTGGAGAGAAGGAAAAAGTAATGAAGATTTCTTTTTTTTTTTTTTTTTTAAGATTTTATTTATTTATTCATGAGGGACACACACAGAGAGAGAGGCACAGACACAGGCGGAGGAAGAAGCAGGTTCCATGCAGGGAGCCCGACGTGGGACTCGATCCTGGTCTCCAGGATCACACCCTGGGCTGAAGGCGGCACCAAACTGCTGAGCCACCTGGGCTGCCCAGTTAATAAAGATTTCATTGTCTGATATTTAGTACCTTTTCTTCAGGCTGCAGAAGTTCTGTTAATTAGCAAAACATGAAAAACCAAGCTACATGCTAGTTTCAAAACAGTTTTTCCTGCTGAATAATTCTCACCTATCCATGCACTTGTGTTAGGAAACTGAATGTATTTTGAAAATCCTGAGAGCTTCACATAATCAGATTAAACCTTAACTGTTTGCCCAACTGCCTGCATCAAATTGCCTACATCTTGAGCTTCTTAATAGTGCTTAACCTAATGTCTTAACCCCTAAAAATTTACCCTACAAGAAAACATACCTTCCTCTCTCTGCCTTGCCCCCTGGATCATCATCATTTCAGTACTAGAACCCTAAATAGAAATTATTGGATTTGCATACTGTATTTGAAGTAATGAGGAAAGAGAAAACATATACATAATTTTTTTTCCTAGATTTCCCATGTCAGCTTGGAAGCAGTGAAAATTGATTATAAACGTCAGTGTATGGATAAAAATGAAATAAGCAGACAATATAGGACTTACTTTGCATGACCTAGGAGGAGACTGTGTTAGACTAAGATGAGGGGAAAAAAAGGGAAGACCCATCAGACACATTGAGGGCAGCAAAGAGACCAGCCTGGCTGGTAGGAGGCTGTTGCATCAAGGACTAGACCCAGCAAGGCCAGAGGAATAAAATCTCTGGGTTTCTGGTTCAAACTCCATGATGCCCTCTGGCATAAAATTCTTTCCTATTATTTCATCTTACATGGCTTGACTCCCTATCAGTTCATTTTCAAATCAAATAGGATAGCAGCTTCAGTTTCTGGCATCATCCCCAGTGGTGATAATCAAAATGTCCTTTTGATCCTGTAAACTTTTCAATTTACAGAACACTTTCAGAACATCCTCTCAGTTGAGGTTATTTAGTTAGTTGCTTTTGTATTGTCTTTATTTACTTATCACTTGTGCCCCTCACCTCACACTACAATATGAGTTCTGTAAGGGCACAGACTTTGTATGTCTGGTTTACCACTGTAATTTCAGTGCTGGGGTTGTGCCTGTGTGTAATAGACACTCAGAATACTCGTTGGATAAATGGACAGCTGTGTACAGTAGCTCTCCCTTGTTTGAGGAAACTGAGACTCCGATTCTTTTATCAGGAGTCCTACAGCTAGCAAGTGGTGGATTGGGGAATTCAGACCCTTTTTATACCTGTGTCTCTTGTCTTCTACTCTGTTGCTTATTTCATTACACCGGTTGGCTTTCCTGTGTGTGCTCCTAAAATGAGCACAACCAGTGGCTTTCCTGATACTCATGGTATTTTCAGTATGACTTATACAAACCATAAAAAGTGACAGGCTTGACCGTATCAACATTTAAAATTGAGACAGTAAAAGACACCATAGGCAAATATTTTAAAAAATCAAGCAACAGGGGTGTCTAGGTGCCTCAGTCCAACTCTTGATTTCAGCTCAGGTCATGATCAGGGTCATGAGATTGAGCCCCACGTAGGGCTCCACAGTCCCCTCCCCCATGGGGCCTGCTTGAAATTCTCTCTCTTCCTCTGCCCCTCCGCCCCCAGCTTGCACACATCTGTATGTGTGCACACCCTCTCTCTTTAAACAAAATATTTTTTAAAAGAATCAAGCAACAGACTAGGAGGTAGTATTTGCAATCTACATCAATATAGGTTGTTATATATACAAGTGACTTTTATAAATCAAACAGAAGACAAGCAATTCATTAGAAACATATGTAAGAGTTATTAAATGGCAGCTCGCTGAAGAGGAAACCTGCACAACCAGGAAACTTTGAAAGACACACCACTGCAGTAGTAGCAAGGAAATGCAAATTAAAGCCATGCCACAACCCTGAACTTGGGAATAATTTAAAAGATAGGCAGTAGCAAGTCCCATAAATTCATAAGAGCAATATGGTAGTTTTTACTAAAATCGAACATGTATTCCCCAAATAATATAGCAATTCCACAACTAGACTTCCTTTCAGAGAAATTCTCACTTATGAAACAAGGAGATTTGTACAAAGCAGCATTGTTTGTAATAGAAAACCCAGAAACAACCTAAAATTCCTTCATAAGGAAATGGATAAGTAACAATATAAAATATTCACATGATGAAATATTATATAGCAGTTACAGTGAATGTACTAGATTTACATATAATATCATGAATAGATTAAGCTACAAAAAGATAAGTGTGATATGACTTCTATATGTATCTTTAAAATGTATAAAGCAATGCTGTTTTTGTGAATATATGTATATAAATGTATAGAAACTTGGACAAAAAGGCCTAACATATTTATTAAAACAGTTACATCTGAGGAAGGAACGAGAGACAAAAGATTAGGGAGATTTACAAAGGGAATGACAACTTTATCAGTTATACTTTGTTCCGTAGTTCCAAGTACCTAGTAGGTACATTCAAGAAATATTGAATTAATTTGAAAAGATTTGAAACTGCTATGACACAATTTTCAATGTATGTGATATATTTATTTTGTTGTTCTCCACAGTTTTTGCCTTTACATTTTTTCCCAAGTTAAAAATCAGTTTGGATTTGGCATCTGCGTTATAGTGTCAGGTCAGAGATGTGTTAAGTATAGAACACGTAGGACAGATGAGTCACAAGGCAGGAGGGCCTTCTTTTGTTTTCTTAAACCCTAGTCCTTTTCTCTTGGCTGACTGAATTAAGCTTTCCGAGGTCAGACTGGTGGCATCTGTGCAGTTTTAGAGAATGAAAGGACTTACTGAACCAGGGCATGTTGGTCATTCTCAGTGTCAATTAAAGGAATAAGGATATTTTCCTATGTGCAAAAAGAGAGCGAATAGCCATATACTGACAACGATAGCAAATAAGTTGCATTCTTACTGTTTCCCAGGTTCTGAGAACTTTTCCTGCAGCCACTCATCCCCGCAGCAGCCCTGGGAGTTAGCAGCGTCATTTAGTCCTTTCCTTCATAAGCCAGTTAATCAGTAGGAAAGAAAGGAAAAGCCTGTGACCCTTATTACAACTTGGAGGCAGTTTACTCTTCTGAGGGGGAGACTTGGGACTCAAATTATCCAATCAGTCATCAGCCCATTTGTCTACACCCTTCTAGCTGAAGACTTTATCCTCAGAGAAGATTGTGCATCTTATACCTAATGTATTCAACTAACTAATGCTTGTGGAAGGAGGAAGGAAGGAAAGATCAGATGATACAGTAGGGAAGAGGAGGAGGGCAGGAAAGGAGGCTGGGAGAAGCTGGCTTCACTGAGCCTGGCTAGCCAGGAAAGGCATTGCTGTGAGATGCCTGTTGTCAATGTATGAGGGGCTCTCAAGTGAAAGAAGAAAAAAAAAAAAGCACCAGCTGTGTGGAGTTTCAGGTTGATGGGGGAACCGTTGAACAGAGAAAGATTTTTGGCTCAAAATAAGGGTTTTCTGCAAACAAAAAACATTTTAAAAACAGAATGTGCTACCTTGCGAAGTAGTGAGAAAACTTTCTCAGGAGGTTTTTCCAGGAAGATGGGTGAATTTCTATCAGAATTATCATAGAAAGTGGTTATTTCCATCTTTGGGTGGAAAGTTGAGTTAGATGTCCATGATTCTCCGAATTTATGAGCGCCAGTAAGCTGCTCATTGATTCAACTGAGGTTCAAAACATCATTCTGTATCTTTCCTATGTTTCTATCCATCAGAAGAAGTCTGGACTATGCAGGGCTCATTCGTATGGCTTTATAGTGCTGCTTTGTGATGGGAAAGGAACTAACATTACTGTAATATTTTAAAAGTTATTTTTCACAAAACAAGTGTAAGTTTAAGAAATGGAGAAGTAATCACATCAAAAATTTCAAATTTAGAAATTGGCAATAAATCCTGATATTTCTTCAATTTTTGTATGTTGCATATATATAGAACTAAAGGCTCTTTTGTAGGAGTTAAGAGTGTGGAATTACACGTGGATAATAGCACAAAGGTATACTTATTTTACTAATTTTAAAATGTAGTAGGATGCTTTGAGGCATATCCATGTTCCATGAATACTTGTCATAAAGTCTTTGTTTCTAGGTAAATGGCACTCAGCAGTCGCTAATTCAATCATAAGGGAGGGTGTTTTTTTTTCTTGTATTATGTAAATGAGGTTCAAGATGACAAAACTTATTGTTGCCAGAGTCAAGACAGACAAGAACCTGGGTTTCTTAATTCATATTCCAGTGCTTTCTGCCTCATTGTGACAATTACTGATTTGATAGTGAAGCAGTTAGGTTTACTAAGTGGCCAAATGTAGGGCATTCCCTTTGAGAGATCCTATGGAATTGGGAAAGCTCATTTTTGTTAAATAGGATTTTTAATTAACATACATAACTTTGAGTTTATCCTGCATTCTGACATTCTGCTAAGTGCACACAAGCTATTGTTACGGGTTTGGCATGAACATGTTTCATTCTAAAAGATTTAAGCTAGAGTAACCATTGCTGCCATGGAGTTAAATGGCTTTCTCTGTGAATACATTCAAGTGACTCCTATGGTAGAGAATTCTAGAGACTAAAGGAGTTAGAATTAACAGTTAGGTGAAAATCAGACTACTCACTCCAGTCCTTCAGAGGGAAGAGCTAGAGAAAGTGGCAAATCAGCATTGTAAGGTTTTCTGGAAGGAAACACTGTAAGGGTTTTTTTTTCCCCTCTGTTACCAGCTGCCACCTTCCTAAGTCTCTGGGACCTAAGAGTCTGATATTAATGAGACAATGGACATGAAGAAAATACTGATAAACAGCCTCCATTTCCCCACAATCCCTAGTCTGTCTAGAGAAACAAAGGAGGCTCTCTATTTAAGAATCCAGTTCTTGGTGGCTGTCCCAGAGATCTGCAATATAACACTTCATTCCCAAGTCAGGGATTAATATATGAGTTGGCCCGTTCCTCCTGTTACAGCCAAGAAGGATCACAAAGGATTTCCTACCACATGCTCCCCAACTATGTTGGCAGCACAGCATTGTCTGACCTTTGAGCCCAGCTTGTGACCAGCAACAGGAGTCACCTTCATTTTCAGTCTTGGGTCTATTTTAAAACTATGCAAATGAGTTGGCTAGACTTTCTCCTTTAAATGACAAAAACTTCAGAGCCTGACATCTTTAGCTTTTCTAATATGTCTGAATGCAACATATTTATTTTTACACAGTCAAGCTGGAAAACTTCCCATAAGTCTTTACTTCTCCAGTGACTAATTTTGACTCTTATTTGAGAAGCCACTGGAAGTGGTCATCAGGGGAGGTCACTAGGGAAGTGGAAGTGGAAGCCAGGCTCTCATAACTGTTCAATTCTGCTTCCACTGTATCTTCTTGAAGATGTCTGATCCGGTGTCGTCTTGGAGAAAACTTGGGACTGTTTGTCACCCACCCCTTCCCCTACCCAGAGTCACTGTCCATGCATGTTTACTGACTTTATCCTTTCCTTCTAGAGGTTGGAGGGAAAACACTGTAGCCGTACTGGTTAACATTTTGATAATGATACAGTTCTAAAAAGCTATATTTAAAAAGAAAATCTTTGAGTGCTGAAAAGCTAACACTAAGTGAAGACATCTGCCAAGAAAACATTTTAAAAATCTAAGATCGTGAAGTTAACAGTGTAATTTGTCTATGTTTCTTTTATGGAAGTCAAAGGGATAGATTGATGCACTCACTTTTTTTTTTAAGATTTTATTTATTTATTCATGAGAGACACACAGAGAGGCAGAAACCTAGGCAGAGGGAGAAGCAGGCTCCATGCAGGAAGCCTGACGTGGGACTCGATCCGGGGACTCCAGGATCATGCCCTGAGCCAAAAGCAGACGCTCAACCACTGAGCCACCCAGGCGTCCCAATGCACTCACTTTTTAAAGAAAAACTGGTTAGAGTCTCTTAAAATGGTTGTGCTTCTCTAAATCTAATCTTTATGATATACCTATAATCATTTTGAATAGGCATCTGTTCACTTTATAAAATGTTTCTTCTGCCCTATGAAGAGTTACACTGAAGATAAGCATTCGAAAGAAGACCTTGCTTGCTTGCAGTTGAACTAAGAAACTCTGGAAGAATGAACTGAGCACAGTAACCTAGCTTTTGGAGCAGAAATTACCCTGTTCACTTAGAAGCCTCCGCTTTTCAGTTTCCCTGATTCCAATCCCACCTGCCCAGCTTACTTTGAAACTATGCGTCAGTTCTAAATACTCCAGACATTTATGAAGCTAAAATACATTAATTATCACTTACTTCATAATGTGTTTTGTATTTCCAGCAGTTTCTTCAGAGTTTTTATATGGGCCAAGAATGGGAGGGCCATCTGGTGAGATGGAAGATGGGGACAGGGGTGGCAAGGGAGCTCAAAGCTTCTGTTTTGCACTTTAAGGAAAATGAGAAAACACTACAAAACACTTTCTCCTCTCCATTGGATTAAAACGATTTACCAGTAAGAAAAAGAATAGTAATGTTTTGTAAAAGTACTCATTTAGCAGGGTTCAAACAATAACTCAAGAAGGACCCAGAGAGGATTGTGTGATGCAATGCTAATAGAAAACTGGGAGTCAGAGACTTGCATTTCCATAATTTTCTTTATTTTGACACAATACCTTGGCACAGACCATGGGCTGAGCCACATGTGTAGAATTGTGATCATCTTGTCATCTGCCTCTTATCTGTAAAATAGATAATACTTGTCACCTCTCGATCTACCCCACACACCTCCCTATAGAATCATCTGTCTTCATCCATTTGCTCTGTGTTTTGGGACACCAAGTTGGGCTGATGATTGAATGTTGATGAACTACTTAAGGTGAATTAAGGTGATATCCCAGAAGATGTTTAAAATAACATGTATAAAAATAGTTTGTGAAGCTTTCTAACCATCAATAAAGGTTAAGTGGCCATCAACGCAGCCCCCCTCCCCCCCCCCCCGTTTGTTTTAAGTAACTCAGGCTGCATTTTGCCTTTTCAGTGATTTATTTTCTTCTTAGAGCTTGCCAGCTATGCTCAATTTGATTTTTCCATTATCTGAATTAAAATGCTAAGGGAAGAGTAGGTCTTAGAAAGTGTGGATCAACTGTCACTTTATGGTAATATACTGCTAAACAGCAAAATGTGTGATAAGGATTTCATTCATCAGGGAAAGAATCTAGATTGCTCAGTAAGTCCCGTAATTGGGTTGGTTCATAGGAAGATAAGAAGGAAGATACAGAACAGTCTGTAAGACTCACATATTGTCTCTTGCTCAGTATTAGTAATAAAAGAACACTATCTTTTGACTTTACGATAAAGCTACTGAAACTACAGATATTTTTAGAATATATGGAAATAAATAGAATACACAGAAATAGATATGACTATTGCTTAAAAAATTAGAAATAAAATTTGACTCCCTTTTTTCCATGAAATTATTAAAAGCTTTCCTTTGTTTTCATTTATAAGGATACCACTTATACATACAGAATAGCCAACCTGCTTCTCCTCTGGTCACTACTTGATAACCAGGGCACATTCAAACAGAATCTCCTTTCATTGCTGTTGTTAATTGTGAAAGAGCTTTATTCTTCTCCATGTCCCCAAATTCAGAAACTGGTACAGTTCCAAGGTGTCCTGAATACAACTATCTGGCTTTGGATTAAATCTCCAAGGAGTTTTGTATTCACTCGGTACTTCCTGTGGACGTTAGAAGTTGTAGTAATCATTACAAGGATCTTGAATTACAACCTTAATGGTATTGTTATTAGCTTTTTTTTTTGGTTCCTTATGTATTCAGTAATCACTGAATGAGTTTATTTTCTATTGTGGAATTGACACTGTTTTCCTGTAGAGCAGATTTCATTTTATTCACTTGACACTGACAGTTATTTAGTATCTTTTAATGGGCCCAGAATGTTACGAAAGAACTATGTTTTTGGATTTTATTTCCATATTCTTGGAGAAAAGGCCATAATTTGCAAAGTAACTGGCAATAAACTAATATTATTATATCACTATTAAGAGTATTTATTTGTTTAGTAAAATTTCAGTTTCCTTAAACTTGGTAAATATCTATGGGACCGGTGAATTAATTCACAAATCATTTAAGCATCATGAATGTATTTTTAAGGTGTTTGAAGTCTATTTTTGAGACTTAACAGATCAAATATACTTACATCTTTGTTAACCAGGGACTGTTCTATGCCGCAGATACACATCTGAGCACAAGCTCACAGTTCTTCATATATATACTTTTTGTGTCTCACCAGTTCTTTCCCCAGCTCTTCACAAATTTCCTGTAGTATCCTCTATCTTTGACATACACCAATACCCACTGTTTTCAAGAGTTCTCTAGAATTCTGGTCAGTTATTTCAGGACATCTCTGGGGATACTTCGCTTGCTCAGATCCTCTTTAGTTGGGTAAGGCCAGTGCCACCATATCCACCAAACATCTGTCACTGCATCTATAGAATGCCTATTGCCAGCACTGCTGGCTGGTAGAGATCAGTGGTGCTTATGTCAGGTATCTCAGACTCTGCTGGGTACCACTGCTGATGCAAAGGAGCCTCGCAGGTACCAGATTCCATATGCAGTATTCTGTGGAAAAGTCAAGAATGGCAGTCTCTTCTTTGTGGGAGAGATTGCAAAGGACTCCTCTCTTGCAACTCCAAGGTCTTATGTAGGTTTAACTACATCTTCTCTTTTCATGACCACATTCTTTGTCCCTGGGGACCCAGCTGAACCATAAAGAAGCCCAAGTAACTGCTCTTAACATCACTGCATGTCCAAAGTTGTTACCAAGACGCCTTGTCAGTATCTGACCCCTCCACCACTGACAACTCCATAGAATGAGTTTTCTCCCAAGATGTCGTTCAGGCTCTTGTGCAAAGTGGGCTGCCCCATTGGCTTGCAGAGAATTCTGGAGCCAAGAGGTGAGCCAGCAGCACCACCAACAATGGAGATAGCAGGTGACTGAATGCATCGACGCCTGATAGCATCCTGGAAAAAAATTTTTTTTTATTTTTATTTATCTTTTGGAAAACTTTTTAAAAATATGTTACTGAAATTTGTTAATTTTGAAACATATTTATCTCTTAAAAATCTAGAACAAAAATATTTTAGAGTTCTGCTATTTGGCCTGCACTGCATCGTGGGTCTCTTTACCATTCTGGAATTACTGCTGCCTCAATATCCCTCTGCTTGAAAATATGGTGACACTTGATCAGATCTGTCAGTGTCTCTATTCTCTCTTCCTACTTCCAGCACTCTTTACTTGCCATGTAGGTTTCATGTACACATAATCCTGAGAACTCTCTAAACCCATCCAAAGAGGAGTGTTGTGAAAGGAAAAAGGTCAGAAGTGGACCCTTGAAGCCTTCTAGCCCTTTTCCTGGTAGGCTTTTGACAAACTCATCCACTTACTGCTACATGAATTCCGCAGGTGCTCATTGAGTGCCTGGTGTGTGCCAGGCACAGAGGATCTTGACCAGTTTGGGAGGAGAGTGGTTGGGGAAAACCAAAAGCCTGTCAGGAGTCCTCCAGGCAAAAGGAAGGGGAGCTGTGGTGCCACGTCCAGAGAAGGACGCCTTGGGGGAACTTCAGGTAATTAGGTATGCCTAGAGCCAAGGCTGCATGTGGGCTTTGGGAAGGAGGAGGCTTAGCAAAGTGAGTAGAGCTTGTTGGATTTTGGCCCATTCAGCCAAAGCACAATTATTTGCTGTTTTTAAAAATTCTTCGATTTTATGCCAAAGGAATGTTAATCCTCCTGCAACATTCAGTTGGATGCCAAGAAATCGAGGTTAAAATGCATAGTGTAGGCGTCTCCTCTGCCTCAGTGTGGTCCACTAATAAGGTGGCTTTCCTTCCACTGAGCTCTCTACTGGGTTATTTGCACTCTACCAAAATATTGATCATAACAGTAAAACAATGAGGTTGTCATTAGACTAGGCTTGCTCTGAGGCTTTGATTTTTGTATGATTTTTAGCCTACTAGAGAGGAGGTATCCTATTTTACTGTTAACAAAATTGTAATCTGGCCAGTACTCTGAGGACGGCCTCCTGCAAACCCACTGAGGGAAGTCCCTTGTGGGCTTATTTGTTTTGATCGAAGCAAAATCCTCTTAGTGTGGGAGTAGGTCATTCTTCAGCCAGACACCCTTTCCTCTCGTGTGTGTTTGTGGCCAAAGCAGAGTGGAGTAACTAAAGAGCTGGAAGGTCCTCTTGCAGCCTTCTCCAAGCATCCCTAAGGCCCTGCAGAGGAATATTAGCGTAGGCGGCTCCTGATCTTTTGAAGATAGTTGAATTTTGGTAACTTGGCATATTTAATATAAGATTCAAGTGTATCTTGAAGCCAAACACTGCCAGTTACTGTGAAGAATTGGGCGGGCTGATGACTGTTTTTTTCCAGCTTTGAGATATTATTGACATATGACTTTATGTAAGTTTAAGGTGTACAATGTGATGATTTTATGCATTGCGAAATGATTACCACTACAGCATTAGCTGACGCCTTTATCCTGTCTCATAATCTTTTCCAAGATGAAAACATTTAAGATCTACTCTTAACTCCCAAGTATTTGGTACATTATTATAAACTGTATTCACAGTGCTGTGGGTTAGAAGCCCAGAACTTGTTAGTTAGCTTGAGGGCCCCAGAGTCCAGGGCCCCCAAGGTTCATCTGAGTTGTTATAAGGACAGGGTTTCTTTCTTTTTCATAGCTTAATAATCCATTGAGCCTATATACCACATCCCCTTTATCCGTTCATCTGTTGACAGATGCTTAGATTGTTTTCCATACCTTAGCTATTATGAATGTATGCATACTAATAGCTGCAGTGAAAATAGGGGCACAGATAGCTTTGGTATCTTGTTTTCATTCCCTTTGGAATGAAACTTGTATGTCCACAAGTGAGCTTGCTGGATCATGGTAGTTTTAATTTTTTGAGGGACCCTTTTCATAGTGGCTGCATCAATTTGCATTTCTACCAACAGCATGAGTCTATTCAGTTCCTCTCTCCATTCTTTTTTTTTTTTTTTTAAGATTTTACTTATTTATTTATGAGAGAGAGGGAGAGAGGCAGAGACACAGGCAGAGGGAGAAGCAGGCTCCATGCAAGGAGCCGGACGTGGGACTTGATCCCGGGACTACAGGATCATGCTCTGGGCTGAAGGCAGGCACTAAACCACTGAGCCATGCAGGGATCCCCCTCTCTCTATTCTTTGAATCAGGTGGTTTTTGTGCTGAGTCGTGTGATTTCTTTATGTATTTTTGGGGTATTAACGCTTTACCAGATCTATGATTTGCAGATTTTGTTACTGTTTCTTCTGTTTTGCAGAAGTTTTCCAGTTTGATATAGTACCACTTATTTTTGCTTTTGTTGCTTGTGCTTTTGGTGTCATCCAAAAAAAAAGTGTTGCCAAGAGCAGTGTCAAGGAGCTTTTTGCTTGTGGGTTTTTTTTTTTTTTTTTTTTTTTTTTTTTTTAGGAGTTTTATGGTTTCAAGTCTTAAGTTTAAATCTTTAGCCCATCTTGAGCTAATTTTTTGTGAGTATTGTAAGAGAGAGATCCAGTTTCAGTCCTTTTCATGTAGTTACCCAGTTTTTATCCACTACTTATTGAAGAGACCATGCTTTATTTATTGAGTATTCTTTTTCCCTTGTCAGATGTTCATTGACTATATATGAGAGGGTTTATTTTTAGGCTTTTGCTTCTGTTCCATTGGACCATGTGTTTGTTTTTATGCTGGTATCATACTGTTCTGATTACTATGGCTGTGTGGTATAGTTCAAAGTATAATTCAAGATGTTTGATGCATCCAGCTTTGGTCTTCTTTCTCAGAATTGATTTGGCAATTTGGGATCTTTGTGGTTCCATACAAATTTTAGGATTTCCTTCCTATTTCTGTGAAAAATACCATAGGAATTTTGATAGAGACTGCACTGAATTTGTAGATGACTTTGGAGGGTATGAACATTTTTACAATATTAATTCTTCTGATCCATGAATGTGGGGCATTGTATTTGCATCTTCTTCAGTTTCTTTCATCAACATTTTAAGAGTTCTCAGTGTACAGATACTTCACTTTGTTGGTTAATTTTTTCCTAAGTATTATTTTTAATGCCATTGTAAATGGGATTATTTTATTTTTTCATATGTTTTGTTGTTAGTGTGTAGAAATGCAACTCTGTTGATTTCTGTCTCTTGCAGCTTTACTGAATTTGTTAATTAGCTCTTACAGTAGGTTTTTGATGGGGTCTTTAGGATTTTCTATATATAAAATCCTATCCTCTGCAGACAAAGACTTCTTCCTTTCCTCTTTGGATGTTGTTTATTTTTCTTGCCTGATTGCTTTGGCTAGGATCCTAGTACTATGTGCAATAAGAATGGTGAGAGTGGGGGGGATCCCTGGGTGGCTCAGCGGTTTAGCGCCTGCCTTTGGCCCAGGGTGTGATCCTAGAGTCCCGGGATCAAGTCCCACGTCGGGTTCCCAGCGCGGAGCCTGCTTCTCCCTCCTCCTGTGTCTCTGCCTCTCTCTCTCTCTCTCTATGTCTATCATAAATTAAAAAAGAAAAAAAAAAAGAATGGTGAGAGTGGGCACCCTTGTCTTATTTCTGATTTTAGAGGAAAAGCTTTCAAACCTTTCACCATTGAATATAATGTTGGCTGTAGGCTTGTCATAAATGGCCTTTATTGTGTTGAGATATGTTTCTTCTTACCAGTTGAGCATTTTTAACATAAAAGTATGTTGTATTTTGCCAAAGGCTTTCTCTGCATCTATTGAGATAGAATTTTTATTTTTTGTTCTGTTGATGTGATATGTCACATTTACTGATTTGTATGTATTGAACCATCCTTGCAACCTGGGAATAAATCCTACTTGGTCATATATCATATATGATTCTTTTAAGGTGCTGTTGAGTCCAGTTTGCTAATATTTTGTTTTGAGAAATTTGCATCTATATTCCTCAAGGATATTAGTCTGTATTCTTTTCTTATAGTTTCTTATCTGGCTATGGTATCAGGATAATTCTGGCCTTGTAAATTGAGTTTGGGAGGGCCCAGCCTTCATTTTTTGGAAAAATCTGAGAGAATTTGCACTAATTTTTCTTTAAGCATTTGGTAGAATTCATCAGTGATATCATCTGGTTCTAGGCTTTTCTGTGTTTGAGGGGTTTTGATTACTGATTCATTCTCCTTACTCCTGTTAGTTTGTTCATATATCCATTTCTTCATGGCTTAATCTTAGTAGGTTGTCTTTAGGAAATCATCCATTTCGTGTAGGTTATCCAGTTTGTTGTACAGTTCTTAGTAGTCTTTCATGATTATTTGTGTGTCTGTGACGTCAGTTCTGATGTCTCCTCTTTCAGTTACGATTTTGAGTTCTGTCTTTTCTGAGTTAGTCTAGGTAAAGGTTTGCCAATTTTATCTTCTGAAAAAGAAAAATAGCTTTGTCCTGATTAACCACTAATCTTTTTGTATCAATACAAAATAATAAAATACATATTTGAAAATTTAAGTTATCTGTCATGTACTTGGTCAAGAATTGCACACAGGGTTATATTTTTTGGTTTATATCATGATACCATCTATTTCATCTCATATGAATATTTTATTCATCTTTTATTTCATATGAGATTCATCTTTTATTTCATATGAATAGAAAGAGACCAACCTATTCAAAACTGTGATTGTTAGGTATTTTTGTTGTGACTTAAGAAGGAAATTGTACAACTTTCTTTGATAGTTATTCCATTAACAGTATTTCTGTTTTTAGTTGTAATATTTCAGTTATACAATTAGTATATCACTAGTGATTTCTTATTAAAAACTAAGACATTAGATATATACAGAGTAAAGAGTTATTAGTCTCTCTTTCCCTTCACCCACTCCCTGCCCCATGTCATTCTCCTCCCCACAGGTAATTGCTATTAATAATTTAACATGTGCCCTTCCAAAATTTTTCCTGTATATGTATATACTTGTACATATACACGCATAGGCAGATAGATTGAGGTTTGTTAAATTTTTTATTTAAACCAAATCTGATAACGTGGAGTTTGTATTGTATTTTACATTAGGTGAGTTCAAACCATGATTTCTTTTCGTACACAGTCATTCTGGAGGGCGTTCTTTAAGGCTGTCTTTTTTTTCTTTTTACTCAGTGTCTTAGCCAATTCAAACAGTCATAATAAAAGAGCAGAGACTAGCGGCTAAACAGTAGAAGTTCATTTTTTCACATTTCTGGAGCCTAAAGTCCAGCTCAGGTGGTAACGTGGTCATGTTCTGGCAGAGGCGCCCTTCCTGACTTAGAGACTGCCTTTTTGTTGTGCCCGGCATGGCTGAGAGGGAAAGCAAACTCTCTAGGGATCCTGCAGAGAAGGGCGCAAAGCCCTCATAAGGGTTCCACCCTCAAGATCTCATCTAAATCTACTTCCCCAAACCGTCCTCCAAATACGATCACACTGGGCGATGAATTTGGGGGGAGATAAACATTCTATCCATAACACTCTGATTTGTGCAACTTTGTTTTATTAGTAATTTTATTAAAGGTGCCAAAACTTTAAGACACACTAAGTTTAAAAAGAAAATTTTATATATATATATATACATATATATATACATATATATATATATTTAGAAATTTGGAAAACCTTTTTCAAACTTTGATATAGTTAACATAATAACATAAAATGTTGTATTACTTTCAAGTGTACAATATAATGATTTAACAATTCCATACATCACCCAGTGCTCATCATAAGTGTACTCTAACTCCCATCACCTGTTCCACCCAGCCCTCACCCCCTCTCCCCTCTAGTAATCACTGTTTGTTCTCTATAGTTGTCAATTTTTTTTCTTTGATTATTAACTTTCTTAAATTCCACATGTAAGTGAAATGTGGTATTTGTCTTTCTCTGTTTTATTTCACTTAGTATTATACCCTCTAGATCCATCCATGTTCTTACAGGTTGCAAGATTTCATTCATTTTTATGGCTGAATAACATTTCTTTGTATATATATTTATTACATCTCATTTATCCATTTGTCTATCAATGGACATTTCAGCTGCTTCCATAATTTGGATATTATCAATAATGCTACAATAAACAGAGGGGTGCATGTAGCTTTTTAAGTTAGTGTTTTGTTTTCTTTGGGCAAATACCTAGTAGCAGAATTACTGGGTCATATGATAATTCTGTTTTTAATTTTTCTGAGGAACCTCCATACTGTTCTCTACAGTGGCTGCACCAGTTTGCAATCTCACCAACCATGCACAAGGGTTCCTTTTTCTCCACATCCTCACCAGCACTTGATTCTTGTGCTTTTGGTTTTAGCCATTCTGACAGGCGTGAGGGGGATACCTCATTGTGGTTTTGATTTGCACTGAGCATGGAGCCTGCTTAAGATTCTCTCTCCCTCTTCCTCTGCCTGCCTCCCCACTCCCACCCCCCAATGCATGCATTCTCTCTAAAAGAACAAAAAACAAAAAAAACAAAAACTATGGCTCAAAACTCTATGATCCAGCAATTGCACTACTTGGTATCTGCCTGAAAAATACAAAAACAGTAATTCAAAGGGATGCACGCACCCCTAAGTGTTTAGCAGTATTATTACGATAGCTATGTTATGGAAACATCCCAAGTGCCCATTGATAGATGAATGGATAAAGAAGTGTGGTGTATATATACACACACAATGGAATATTACTCAGCCATAAAAAGAATTAATTCTTGCCATTTGTAACAACATGGATGGAACTAGAGTGTATAATGCTAAGGAAAATAAGAGAAAGACAAAGACCATATGATTTCACTCATGTGAAATTTAGGAAACAAGCAAAAGGGGAAAAAAAAGACAAACCAATAAATGGACTAACTATAGAGAACAAACAGATGGTTATCAGAAGGAGGGTGGGGAGGGATGGGGAAATAGATGATGAGTTTTAAAGCATGCACTTGTGATAAGCACTGGGTGATTAAAATAAAAATTTAAAAAACCTTAAAATAAAAAAATATAGATCTTTTAAAGTGTTCTTTGGCCCCAAATACAAAGCTGTATCATTTACCCTTGCCAAAACTTTAACTTCCCATTAAAAAAATGACAATAAATAAAATTTTTTATCACTACTTTTTGTCATTTTAATTACTTATGTGTCTTGGTGTGGATCTCTTTGGCTTGATTTTGTGAGGGGTGGTGCTCTGGGCCTCCTAGACCTGGATACTTGTTTCCTTCCCCATACTTGGAAAGTTTTCATCTATAATTTCTTCAAATAGATCTTCTGCCCGTTTTTCTCTCCTTCCTCCTAATGGGATCCCTATAATGTCAATGTTGTTAAGCTTGATGGTGTTGCTGAGTTCCCTTCAGGTATTCTTATTTGTTATTGTTTTTCTCTTGTTCCACTCGATTGCTTTCTATTACTCTCTTCTTCTAGTTGCTGATCCATTCTTTTGCTCCCTCTAGTCTACTATTCATCTAGTATATTTTTAATTTTATTTATTGAGTTCTTCATCTCTGGTTCATTTTAATGCTTTTTTTTTTTCTATCTCTTTGTTGAAGGTCTCACTGAAATCCTCCATTCTTCTCAAGCCCAGAGAGTATCTTTATGACCAATATTTTAAATGCTTTATTAGGTATGTTACTTAATATCTGTTTTGTATAGCTCTTCTGCGATTTTTAAAAAAATATTTATTTATTCATGAGAGAGAGGGAGAAGCGCACTCCTTGCAGGGAGCCCAATGCAGGACTTGATCCTTGGACCGGGATCACACCCTGAGCCAAAGGCAGACTCTCAGCCACTGAGCCACCCAGGCATTCCTTTTCTGCGATTTTTGTTCTGTTCTTTCATATGGGACATATTCCTCTGTCTCCTTATTTTACCTAATCCCCTATGTCTGTTTCTGTGCGTTAGGAAAGTCAGCTATGTCTCCTTCTCTGGAAAGTACTGGCCTTATGAAGAAGACATCCTGTAGTGCCTTGCATTGCAGTGTCCCATTTATCAGAACCTGGCATTTTACGGATGTCTCCTATGTGTATTGCATGCACCCTCATCTGCCTTTAGTCTATTTACAATGGTTCTCTTTGCCCTCCTGGGCAGGGTTCAGTCCCTGTGGTGTTAGTGGGTCAGTGTGGGGCCACTTTGGGCTTGAGTTGAGTCAGACCAGGCATAGGCCAGGATGCAGTAGCACCAAACTGCAGGCTGCTCTCCCTGTGTTGTCTCCTGTGAAGCTTTTGACTGTGACCAGGGCCTGCAGTCAAACCAGATGTCTGCCCCCAGCCAATGGCTGGGGCTGCAGTAGGACTGGTGTGTGTGGTTCTCTTCCCCTCACCGCAGCGTAGGAGTCACTTTGGAATGATATGTTCTGGCCCAGGACATATTGAAGGGGGCAGGTCCACAGAAATATGAGGGGTTGGGGAGGAAAGTGGCACCTGCCAGCACATTTGTTCTTGGAGAAGTCTCCTAAAGATCCCTGCCTGTCCAGCACGTGCTCTGAAATGAGTATGTACATCTATTTCCCTTATATCCTGGGGGTTTTTCAAACTGCTGCTGCTTCTCTGTATCTCTGTGGGCTGTTTGTTGTGCTGTCTTTTCAAGGTTGAGAACTCCGTTTCCTCTCACCCTCTGGCTCTCCCAGAGCCAGCATTCTGACTTTTCAAGTTCCAGGTGTGAGGCCCTACTGATTATAAGAACTCACGAAGTTAAGTCTCTCTGATTTTCAAAGCCAAATATAGGGATTTGTCCCCAGTGTGGGTCCCCTGTGTCTGGGGTGTCTGGTCTGGGGTCTCCTCTCCCTTCCCTATACCTATGGTATCCCTTCCTCCCAGGGACAGTCTAGTCTCATGGGTCAGTTTTGCTCCTGACTGCATTCCCACCTTTCCAACTCTTTTTGACGTGGCCTCTTCTCTGCATTAGCTGTAGAGGCGTTAAGAGTGTTAAAGGATCTTTCATGGGCAGCCCGGGTGGCTCAGCGGTTTAGCACTGCCCTCAGCCCAGGGCCAGATCCTGGAGACCCAGGATTGAGTCCCACATCAGGCGCCCCACAAGGAGCCTGCTTCTCCCTCTGCCTGTGTCTCTGCCTCTCTCTCTCTCTCTCTCTCTCTCATGAATAAATAAATTTTTAAAAAATCTTAAAAAAAAAAATCTTTCACAATGTACTAGATCGCACATATGAAAATACAGGTAGGCGAGCAAAGTAATATGAAATGTTAAGATCAAGGGAATACCATAGAGGTTTACAACAACAAGAGTTTCATTAATTCATTCAGTAAGTGTTAAGCTCCCGTTATATGCCAGGGGATCCAGTGGCCTCTCGGAGGCCTCTTGGAGGAGCCAGACAGGAAACCCCCTAGCCAGTGAAAGTTTGTATGATAAGTGCTATCCAGGAAAAACAGAGCGGGTAAGGACATAGAGAAGGTTCCACATCGCAGATCAGGACACCACAGAGCAGATGCTTTCCTCCTCCCTCTGTAATTAGGCCCCTGAGGATGAATCTGGGAAGCGCAGACGAGTTTCCATTTGACCAGATACTGAGTGACTGAGCTGAAGAACCCTGTGAGGGAAGTGGAACAAAGCAAACAAAACTGCAGTAATCGGTTCTGTTCTGAATAAACTTTTCATCTCCTTAATCAGGGGAAACTATCCTATAGCCTCGGGGTTCCACAGGCTGCAGATAAAATCCACCCTCTCTTTTTCTTTTTTTTGGTCAGCTTATTGTCCTGAGAAGTACTGCGCACTGGAAACCTAACCTGAGCTGCACCCCAGCTCTGAGCCCTCCCCTTCTCCGTCCCCCCAAGGTGTGGGAGACACGGGTTGATACTGAATGCCTTTCCCATTTCCCATAGCATCATCAGCCTTGAACTCCCAGCCTCAATCTCCACATCTGTAAATTGGGAAAGACAGACAGACAGCTGGCCAGGGTTATTGTCGAAATCCCGGCCTGGACGTGAGTGTCTGATGACCAGGCGCTGTTACCATTATGCACCGTCATGGCTCATTTATATTTCTCCTCAGATGTGGCAAGTATGTTCCCCCAGATGCCTCACAGCCTGACTCAGAGGGCCTCAGTCCCCTGAAGACCCCAAGACAAACGGTAACAATCCAGAGTTCCCCTACAGGAGTGAGACTCCGCCAGCGGGTTCAGGTGCGGCCTAGCTTGGCTGCTCCCTGCCGGCCCGCGCTGGGAGGCCAATGAGGCGCGCGGGGGCCTGTGGGTGTCAAATCCGCACAGTGGCCCATTCTGTGGGCTCAGCTGCGTGAAAGCTGGAGGATTTCTGTGTCCGCTTTTAGTCACTCTCTCCACTTCCTAGTCTCCCTCACAAATGTAAACACATTCCGATTCTTCAGACGTGGGAGACGCGGGCTGGGAACCGTCCCTAAGGGTCGGCCCAGAGAAGCGTCAACGTGAGACCGCCACCGAGCCTCACTGTGTGACAGCACTGGGCTTTGTGCCCCTCGTCTCTGGGAGGCCCCGTCTCCCCGTCTCCCTGTTCGCCTTGACCCCGAGGGGCCCGGGAGGGTTTCCGGGCTGCGTCTGGTCTCGTTAGTCTGAGGAGGATACGTTCCTGAGCTGCTTGGATCCCCCCATTTCCTCACCTGCCATCATCAGATGCTTCAGGTTTCCTTTTCTCTGAAATGCACTTTTTTTTTTTTTTTTTAAGGCAAGGATTCAGATACTGCGTCTTCTTACAAACTCAACAGTCTGTCTCGTGACCTTAATGACCTTTGCTCATTTTTAAAAGAAAGGAGGAAGGAGTCGGTGGTGGAAGTGACTATATTCTGATTGAATAAGCGTCTTTAAATTGTTCTATAAAATAGTATCGACAAAATAGGACAGACACCAGGATCTTGAAGCGCCGCGTCAGACAAGATAACGGCCATGCGTGATAGACGCTAAAACAAAAGGCCTGAAGCGTCAGTAAAGACAGGAGTGTGAAGGAGGAGGGAGCCAAGGCATGCTGGTGGGGCATGTGGAGTGGGAGGGAGGGGGAAGAGGAAGGAAGAGGAAGGGGTGGGAGTCCCGGTGAGCACTGTGCTGGCAGGAAAGGAGGTGTGCTTTTCATGCCTCTCCTGTTCCCAAGTAGTCTCAGAAAAGGGTGGCTGAGGCAGGAGTGCGGGGCCAGCCTGTCCCCCAGCACTGCCAGGTGCGTGGCACGTAGCCAGGAAGACCATCTCCACTTTGTGTAAGGAGTGAGCCCAGTGGGTTTGCCTCAGATGGGCCCCACAGCCTCCAAGTGGTGGTCGCTCCTGCGGGTAGGGCTACGCATGGCGTGAGGGGTGATGGTGGCAGGTACGGTGCATGTCGCGCGATGGGTGGTGGCTAGCTTGCTCTGAGTGCTGGCTCTTCCGGTAGATACATCTATTTCTGGTGCTCTTGATTCTTTTCTGTAAATCCTTTCCATATGGAATCATTTCCCTTTGGCACCAAGAACATCTTGAGCAACTGCACTGTAGTGCAGTTGTGCCCGCTACAAATTCTCTCACACATCATATGAAAATGTCCTTACTTCACCTTCATTTTTGAAGGATATTCTTTCTAGTTTTACCCTCTAGTCCCCAAGCAACCACTCATTTGCTTTCTTGTCACATATATATTTATATTTCCTAGAATTTCATGCAAAGGGAAACAGTATGTATGTTCTCTCTCTTTCTGTGTCTCTGTCTAGCCTCTTTAATGCAGCATTGTAACTTTGAGATCCATCCGTACTCTATGTGCATCAATAGTTCTTTTATTTTGCTCGGTAGTATTTCCTTGTATAGATACGCCACGACTTACCCATTCACCTGTTGGGACATTTGGGAGGTTTCCGCTCCTTAGTTATTAAAAATTAAGCTGCCATGAATATTTGTGTCCAGGTCTTTGCAAGGTTATATGCTTTATGTTTTCCTTGGGTAAATATACCTAGAAGTAGTATGCTGGATCATGTGGTAGGTGAATGTTGATGTTTTTGCCAAACCACTAAACTGTTTTTCAATGTGGTTGCATCATTTTACATTCTTTGTGGCTTGGTAAGCAAGAAGGGATACACAATTAAATCTCAACTTCTAATCTTTCCATGCTTCAGCCATTGTTATACGCAGCCATAAATTAAATTTAAAGTCACGGAACATTCCACTGGGTATTTACCCAAAGAAAACAAAAAAGGCACTAATTTGAAAAGATATATGCACCCCTCTGCTTGTTGCACCACTATTAACAACAGCCAAGATATGGAAGCAACCCAAGTGTCCATCAGTAAATGAATGGGTAAAGAAGATGTGCTATATCTACAGTGGAATACTGTTCAGCCATAAAAAATGAGATCTTGCCATTTGTGACAACATGAATGGACCTAAAGGGTATTCCTAAGTGAAAGAAGTGTGGCAGAGAAAGATAAAGCCCATATGATTTCACTTAGATGTAGAATTTAAAAAACAAAACAAAAAAGCAGAAACAGGCCCACAGAGAACAAACTGAGGGGAGGTGGGTGGGCGTTGGGCGAAATGGATGATGGGGAGTAGGAGATACAGGCTTCCAGTTATGGAATGAATAAATAATTGGGTTGAAAGATACCACATGGGGAATATAGTCAGTGATATCGTCATGGTGGTGGTCGGTGAGGGATGGTAGCTACACTCGTGGCGAGCCTAGCCTAGCCTATTGAGTTGTCAGATCCCTATGTCGTGTGCCTGAAACTAATGTAGCATTGTGTGTCACCTGTATATTAATAAAATAAAGTCTTGGAACATGGCTTTACTATGTGGGCAGGAGGAAATCCCTGGAGTTGTTCTAGAAGTGGGGTTGGAGAATTGTTTGGTAGAGAATTGTTGGCCTGGGGAACCTGGAACATAGGCTGGAGGGGACACCATGGCCAGGGGTGGGCATCTTCCTTGGCTCATCGGGTTTCCTGTGTAGAGGGGCATGGCCTAGGGATGGCCAGTGTGGGGCCCTCGAAAGTATGGAGTTCAGGACAGCATTCCTCTTCCTAGGTATAAGGGCAGTACTGTCCCCTTCTCTTCTAATCTGTCCAAATAAGATTTTTTTTTTTTTTTTACTTGAAAGAGGGAGAGAAAGCATGAGTGGAGGGAGAGGGAGAGATAGACTCCCCACTGACCAGGGAGCCTGATGCAGGA
This sequence comes from Canis lupus familiaris, assembly GCF_011100685.1. Classification (NCBI taxonomy): domain Eukaryota; kingdom Metazoa; phylum Chordata; class Mammalia; order Carnivora; family Canidae; genus Canis; species Canis lupus. The sequence continues at coordinate 12,020,091 of NC_049256.1, read as the reverse complement.
CTCGATCCAAGGACCCTGGGATCATGACCTAAGCTGAAGGCAGAGGCTTAACCAACTGAGCCACCCAGGCACCCCCCCAAATAACCATCTTTTAAAAACGTGCCATAAATCCTCACGCTTGCAGGGGCTTCCATTATTGTGGCAGTTCTGCATGTCTCCTCCTCCTCCTCCTCCCCCTCCGCCTCCGTCATTTGCTGTTTGCCTTTCTTGGTGTCTCCCACTTTCACAATTTGTGAGCTTCAGAGTCGACCACTATGTCCTTTTTGTCCTCCTGTGTCTGACAAAAGTGTCAGTACATAATGGCTGTTAGTGTAGGCTGAGTGACTGAAGTGCTGCATGTCACTTTTTGTTGATTTTTCTTAGCTCCTGGGTTACCGTGTTCAGACGTCTTAGGAAACCACCCAGCGCGCTTGTGCCATAGAACCTAGCGTGCGGCTGCACACTCCCACGCCGTGCCAGGTGTTCATCCTTAGCTGACTGATGAGCCCCAACCTCTGTACTCAACCCTTGTGTTTTACTAATCCGGAATAAATTTTCATTTGTTCTTCTAATCGCCTCTCATTATCTTATCATTGTCATTTTAGATTGCATCCTTACTAACTGTATTAAATAACCTAGAAATAAAGAGTTCATTTTTATTCAGGTTTCTGATTTTCCCAGTATTAGTTTTATTTCCTTCTGTTACATGGGTCAGTAGAGACCCTGGGCGTAAGCATTTCCCAAGTGAGTCCTGTCTCAGTCTATTTGCACCTGCTGATTCTTCTTCCTGAAATGCTTTTTCTTCCCTTCTCCATCTAGAAGGTGTCCTAGAGCGTCTCAGAACTCAGCAACAGCAGCATCTCTTCCTGGAAGGCTTCTCTTTTTAAGAGACCTATATTTGATTTCCTACATCTGTGTACTTTTGTTCATTTCAGGGGTACGACATAGTAATTCAGCACTTACATATATATTGCAAAATGATCACCACAATAAATCTGATTAACATACATAGTTACAATTTTTTGTGATGAGAACTTTTAAAATTTTTCTTAGTGACTTTCAAATACACAGTACAATATTAATTGTAGTCATGCTATAGATTTATGTCCCAAGATTTATTAATTTTACATGGAACTTTGTGCCCACTTTGCCCACCCCCACACTGCTGCCTGTGGTAACCACCAATCTGTTCTTTGTATCCATGAATTTAGGACTTTGGTTTCTGGTGTTTTAGATTCCACATATAAGTGAGATCATCTCTTGTCTTTCTCTGTCTTATTTCACTTAGCATGATGCCTTCAGGGTCCATCAATGTTGCCGGAAATGACAAGATTTCCTTCCTTTTTATGGCTGAATATTTTCCTCCTCTATGTTCTTACAGTACATACCTGCAGCTTCTCTTGTCTTTAAGACATTAATATTGTAATTATTGATGTACTTTTCCTGTAAAGATGAGTACCATGTCTCATTTGACTTCATATTTCAGCATCTAACATGGTGCTGGCACATAGTAATGTTCAGATAATTAGTTAATGAATCAATATGTTAATGTCTAAAAAACTGGGATATCCCTTCTATTTTTATTTATTGAAGTATGATTTAGATACATTATATTAATTTCACATGTACAATATATTGATTCAATTCTATACATTGCTCACCATGATAAATGTAGTCACTATCTGTCACCATACGACGTTATTACAGTGTTGTTGACTGTATCCCTTATGCTGCACTTTTTATCCCCGTGACTTTTTTATAACTGGAAATTTGTTCCTCTTAATCCTATATATTTCACCTGTCCTCCCCCTGCCTCCCCTCTGCAACTACCAGTTTGTTCTCTGTATCTAAGAGTCCTTTTTTTGTTTTGTTTTGTGTTTTAGATTCCACGTATAAGTGCAACCATATGGTATTTGTTTTTCTTTGTCAGATTCAGCATAATACCCTCTAGGTCCATCAGTATTGTCACTGATGGCAAGATGTCTCTTTTTTATGGCTGAATGATATTCCATCGCATATATACACCACATCTTCTTTAACCATTCATATATTGATGAATACTTGGGTTGCTTCCTTATCTTGGGTATTGTAAATAATGGCGCAGTAAACATAGGGGTGCACGTAATTTTTCAAACTAGTGTTTTGGTTTTCTTTGGGTAAATGCTGAGTAATGGGATTACTGGGTCATACGGTATTTCAGTTTTAACTTTGGGGGGAACCTCCATACTGTCCTTTACAACGGTTGCACCAGTTCAATTTCCCCACCAGCAGTGCGTGAGGGTTCCCGTTTCTCCACATCCTTACCAACACTTAATTCTTGTCTTTTTGATAGTAGCCATTCTGACAGGTTTGAGGTGATAATCTTCCCTGTGTTTTCAGTTGGTTTTCCCTGACAGTTAGTGATGTTGAGCATCTTTTCATGTGTCTTTTGGCCATCTGTATGTCTTCTTTGGAATAATGTCTATTCACATAGTCTGCCCATTTTTAAATTAGAGTATTTGTTTTGGGGTGTGGCATTGTATGTGTTTTTTATATATTTTGGATATTACCTCCTTACCAGATAGATTATTTGAACATACCTTCTCCCATTCAGTAGATTGTCTTTTTGTTTTTTTTTTTAATTTTTATTTATTTATGATAGTCACAGAGAGAGAGAGAGGCAGAGATACAGGCAGAGGGAGAAGCAGGCTCCATGCATCGGGAGCCCGACATGGGATTCGATCCCGGGTCTCCAGGATCGCGCCCTGGGCCAAAGGCAGGCGCCAAACTGCTGCGCCACCCAGGGATCCCTAGATTGTCTTTTTGTTTTGTTGGTTTCTCTTTTGCTGTGCAAAATCTTATTTTGGTATAGTCCCAGTAGTTTATTTTTGCTTTTGCCTCCCTTGCCTGAGGAGACAGATCCAAAAATATATTGCTAAGGGCAATGCCCAAGAGATTACTGCCTATGTTTTCTTCTATGCATTTTATGATTTCAGGTCTCATATTTAGGTCTTTAATCCATTTTGAGTTTAGTTTTGTGTATGGTGTAAGAATGTGGTCCACTTTTACCGGACACATATAGCTGTCCAATTTCTCTAGCAGCCTTTATTGAAAAGACTGTCTTCTCCCATTGTACATTCTTGCCTCTTTTGTCATAGATTAATTGACCATATAGGTTTGGGTTTATTTCTAGGCTTTATTCTGTTCTGTTGATCTCTGTGTTTGTTTGTTTTTTTTATGCTAGTACCATACTGTTTTGATTACTATAGCTTTGTGGTATGTCTTGAAATTTGAAACTGTGGTACCTCTAACTTTGTTCTTAAGGTCCTTTTGTGGTTCCATACAAATTTCAGTATTACTCTATTTCTGTGAAAAACACAACTGGTATTTTGCATAGTAACTGCATTGAATCTATAGATTGCTCTGGGTAGAATGGACATTTTAGCAATATTCTCCTAGTGCATGAGCATGGTCTATCTTTCCATTTGTTTGTGTCATGTTCAATTTCTTTCTTCAGTGTCTTATAGTTTGCAGTGTTTAAGTCTTTCATCTCCTTGGTTAAATTTATTTCCAGATAGTTTATTCTTTTTGGAACAACTGTAAATTGGAGTGTTTTTTAAATTTCTTTTTCTGCTACTTCACTAGCGTATAGAAATGCAACAGATTTATGTATATTAATTTTGTATTTTGTGACTTTACTGATTTATTTATCCATTTTAAGGGATTTTGGTGGAGTCCTAGGATTTCCTATCTATAGCATCATGTCATCTGCAAATAATGACAGTTTTACTTCTTTCTTACCAATTTGGTTGCCTTTTACTCCTTTTTCTTGTCGGGTTCCTGCAGCTACAACTTCATAGTACCACGATGAATAAGTGTCCTGAGAGTGCACCTCTTTGTCTTGTTCTTGAGCTTAGAGGAAAAGCATTCAGCTTTTCACTATCAAGTATACTGTTAGCTCCTAGTGGGTTTTTCCAATATGGCCTTTATTATGTTGAGGTATGGGTCCTCTAAACCCACTTGGTTGAGAGTTTTCATCATGAATGGATGTTGCATTTTATCAAATGCTTTATCAGAATCTAGTGAGATGATCATATGGTTTTTATTCTTCCTCTTGTTAATGTGATGTATCAGATTGATTTGCAAATATCAAACCACTGTTGCATCTCTGGAATAAATTCCACTTGTTTGTAGTAAATGATCCTTTTAATGTGTTGTTGGAATTGGTTGCTAATATTTTGTTGAGGATTTTTGTGTCTATGTTCATCAGAGCTATTGGCCTGCAGGGATTTTAGTTGTTGTTGTTTTGTTTTTTTGTAGCGTCATCTGGTTTTGTTATCCGGGTAATGGTGTGGAATGCCCTTTGTTATTCATTTTTTTCCACTCTGCTGTCTCTCCATATCTTCCCCTCTCTTTTCTTTTATTTCTGGTCTTCACTGTGACTAAATTTCTACAACATTACAGAACGAATACAAGCTTTGTGACCTTTAGAGTTTTCTTAGACCTACAGATGTGAGAAAATGGATTTTGACCATAGCAAACAGACTGAAAAAGTTTAAACATGTGTGGGTGGATGTGGCAATGAAAGGAAGATTTCACTGGTATTTGTTAGGAGGGTGGGTTCATCACTGAGGTCAACATTCTTTGCTCAAGAATGAGAGGCTTCAGGACAGGTCTGCTCTTTTCTAATGGCAACATAAATCTTACTGAGTCACACTGAGATGTGCGGTAGGTGAACCTTCTCAAGTCTAGAGGTTTCCCAAGATGTCCTTCAAGGAAGCCGAAAGACTGTGTAAAAACTTCCAAGCTTGTTTTAGCCCAGATACTTTTTATAGAGCTACTAAGGGCCTAATACATGGCCAGGTATAGGTGCTAACAGATGTCAGCCACTACTCCGCATCCTGTCTTCCAAGCTTCCTAAAGTCCCCAAAAACCTAAGATTCCCTAAAATTTTCTCAGGATCAAAGTCACAAATAAGAAATAGGTGTAAATGGTAGGTGCCAGTCACCAAAAGTATAGATCTTTTCAGATGCCAGTAAGTTAATTCTCTTTGGCACTTATACTTTGAGAATGAGATGCTTTAACTGCACTCCAGCTATTGATTATAGAGAATGAATGGTCTAGAGGAATGTCCCAAGGGCTGTCACGCTCTATTCACCAATCCACTGGCCCCAGAAATTCTCATCAAAGGTCCCTTCCCTTAGAAATACTGAGGGTTGTTTTGCCTTTTTTCCCCTTTGCTTGAGGAGGTGCTCTAGACCATTGTAGCAGGAGTAGGGAACACCTTAGCAGGTATTCTAAGCAGTATAATAGTACACCAGCAAGAACAGGAGCTAAACCAAGAGCCTGTGGCCAATTTAGCAACCATAAGATTCTTAGCAGAAATTCCATCTCAACCCCAATCCAGTTAAAGTAGCAGTAATAATCTGATGTACCCTAGTGACTCTGCTTACTGTGCTCTTAAATGCATATGTATAGAAAACATTTTGAAAACAAAATATGAAGGTTATTTAAAAGAACTATAGTGCTTGATTTCATTCAAAAAAGAAGTCCCCTTCAAAGCTTTAGATTCAGCTTTGTGAAACACAACTGAGCTGAATTTTCATTGAACAATTACATTACATCCTGCAGGTATAGATCCTGTTGCTTGCCCGCGACTGCTGTTCATTGCAACAATAGAAGCTGCTTATGGGAGAGCCTATGCCTCTAAGCATTTTAGAGGGAAATGAAATTAAGGCCAGTAACTCTTGGACGTTCAAATGTACAAGCCTGTTTTCCAGGACTCCTGTTGCCCAAGGAAGGGAAGGAGGAATGGTCTCCTTCCAAATCCACGCAAGTTCGTGAGGGCTGCATTAACTGCTCCGTTTTCCTGCAGTCTGCGGCTCAAAGCCCCGGGGCTAGGACCGGCAGATCCCGGCAGCCGTTCTGTTGGTAGTGGTCGGTTTTGAGAGTTCCCCAAAAGTACCCCTTAAGTCATTTTTTTCTTTATCTCTGCAGGAGCATCTAAAGGCCTTTGACGATGAAATCAATGCTTTTTTGGACAATATGTTTGGACCTCGAGGTGAGTGAGCTGCTTGAGAACTTCGTGCCGGGCAAGAGGGTTTCCTCCCTTGTCCTGTCTTGAAAACAGGGTGTCAGCCTTCGGAGGCTGGACCTCCCTCGCCTCCGCGGCCCTTCTCCCAGGACATCCCAGGAGCCGCAGGCAGGGCCCGAGCACAGTGCAGGGCCCAGCTCTGGAGTCTCCGGCTGGGAACGCGGGGCGGCTCTGCTGCTGCTCCCCCGCTGCCCGCGCGCCTTTCTCTCTGTGCTCGGCCCACGCGCCTCCCCGTCCACGCATGCGCAGTCACGTGCCTTTCTCTGCCCACGCGCCTCCCGTCGGCGCATGCACAGTCACGTGCCTTTCTCTGTGCTCTGCCCACGTGCCTCCCGTCACGCATGCGCAGTCACCTGCCATCGCTGCTCGCCTGTCCGCCATGCTCCCGCTTTGCCGCGACGGTGGCTGGGGCGCCTGCGCACTTGCGTCCTCCCCTGCCCCCCCCCCCCCCCCCCCCCCCCCCCCCCGCAGCTCCCAGCGCGCCTGCGCTCTGGCGTCCACAGCCCTTCCCGCGTTTCTCCGCGGTTCCGCCGGCTTCGAGGTCTCCCGGCACAGCTTGCAAATAAATGAGCTTTTCCCAAACGTGTTTTGTTTCAGTTGAGCCCTGCGGGTGCGCACACTGGGAACTCGGTGGTTGCCTGTCGGGCAGGGGGTGGAAGGAAACGAGGTTTTCTCCTCTCCTCGTAGAGAGAACTGAGGCCCCTACAGCCTCTGCAAAGGCCTTAGAAACCGCCCTACATGAATGACCGTGTGTAGGCTTCACCTGATGACCCTGCGTGATTGCATCCAGCTCACTATTTTTAAAAGATTTTGTTTTTAAGTAATCTCTGCGTCCCCCGTGAGGCTCGAACTCCCAACCCCGAGGTCCAGGGTCACTTGCTCCGCGGAGCCAACGGGCGCCTCTACACAGACCTCAAAGAAAATTCACAGTTCCCGCCCCCCCCCACACCTCACTTCATCTCCGTGCGCGCCCCCGGCCTCTGCGCCTCGGGACCCTGCGACCCACCGCGGCCTCCGCCTCCGCCTCATGGCGGGGAAGGGTGGGGGGCGGGGCACAGCGCTGGCCCGGCCTGCGGCGCTCGGCGGGGGGCTCGGTGGGGGGTGGGGGGGGCGCCCTGCGGGGCGCTGAGGCAGCGAGGCGTCCTCCGACCCGGCCGCGCAGCCTGCGCCCGCTGAGATCTGCAGTCACGCGGATGGTGGTGCCGTCAGGGCAGGTGTTTCAGTCGTTTCCTCCGCTCCGGCCTCTTAGGAGGTTCTCGCGTCCTGAGGGGGTTGCGGGGGCGGGTTGAAGGTCGACGGCCAGGCCGGGCGCCCCCCAGCGACGGCGAGGCCAGCCCCTGGGCCCTCCTGCGCCCCGCGCCCCGCGCCCCTGCCTACAGGGGGAGGCTCGGTGAAGGCCGCCTCGTTGGCTCCGGGGGGGGCGGGGGGCCCCAGTCTCTTCTGCGTTTACGCTCCCGCAGGTCATCAAGGGATATTGTTCTTGGGCAAATACCGGACACAGGTGACGCACGAACACCTACATGCCGAAGAGGAGGAGTCTTCCTACACACGTCTGTTCCTCTCTAGTGGTTGGGACACTTATTTTTCCTCCTTGACAAATGTGGCAGACATTTACAGGACTAGGACCAAAAAGACAGAGACTTCAGGTGCTGTATGAGGTGCTATTATCCCCCTCGAAATCTCTGGCGACGTGGAGCCCAGTGGGCGTATAGCAGGCAGCGCAGTAGGCCCGGGCCGCCCTGCAGAGCAGGCCCTGGGGTCAGGCCGCCCGGAGGGCGGGGCGGGCGGGCGGGCGGGCAAGCTGCCCCCCGAGGCACCAAGAGCCGGACCGTGGGCACCGGCCTTCTGGGCGTCGTAGCAAAGCACCGCAAGCTGCGTGGCTGAAGACAACAGTGATTTATTCTGTCTCAGCTCTGGAGGAGACGAGTGTGACCTCAGGGTGTTGGCAGCGCCGCGCTCCCTCTGAGGTTCCAGGGCACAGTCTGTTCCCAGCCTCCCTCCTAGCTTTCCTGGTGTCAGAAATCTTTGGCCTTGTTTGGCCTCAAGAGCCATCTCCTCAGTCTCTGCCTTGTCTTCACATGGCTTCTCCTCCCGTGTGCCTGTGTCTAAATCTCCCCTCCTTACATAGGACGCCAGTCACTGGGCTAGAGCCCTCCTGATCCGGCGTGACCTCACCTTAACTTGGCCATACCTGCAAAGACCCTATTTCCAAATAAGGTCGTAGTCACGCAGGTCTCAGGACTTGAACGTATCTTTTGGGGAACGCAGTTCAATCCATAACACTGTACCAGGAGGTAGGGTAGCAGTTGAGGGCAATTATTTAACTTTTTAAAATTCTGTGCAATTTTTCTCAGACATTAACTGGGAGTAACACTATCCCCAGTGTGTGTGTGGTGGATAGGTCTGTGTGGTGGTGGCATCATGATGTTTGCTTAAGTCCAGACACATCAGATTTCACACATTAGACATGTGCAGGCATATGTTATACCTCAATAAAACTGTTAGAAATATCACCTATATAATTAGATTGCTTTGAGAATTAAGTAGTGAATACATGTACAGAACATGTGCTCAGTAGATGTTCGTCGTAATAACACTTTTCCAGGCATAATAATACTGTAATTTTAAATGAGAATTGTTATGCAGACAAGGAGCTGTAATTATGAAAGAAGAGTAGGAAACGAACGGCTCGCTTCAAAAGGCAGGACACGGGGCGCCTGGGTGGCTCAGTGGTTGAGTGTCTGCCTTTGGCTCAGGGCACGTGATCCCAGGATCTAGGATCGAGTCCCGCATTGGGCTCCTTGCAGGGAGCCTGCTTCTCCCTCTGCCTATGTCTCTACCTCTCTCTCTCTTTCTCTCTGTCTTTCATGAATAAATAAACATCTTTTTAAAAAAAAAAAAAAAAGGTCAGGACATTTATCGGGTTGTTAGAGGCCGCATAGGATTTAGATACGGAGGTGGACATTAGGAAGTGGCACATAGCACAGACTGTTAGGACTCGTGATTTTCCAGAATGAAAGATAAGTAAGCTCTGTTAGCCCCGTGGATGCTGAGAAGAGCTCCTTTCCTACCTTGTTATCTCTGTCAAAACTGGAGGGGTTTGCAGAATACGTGATGGGACAGTTACAGCCTGAGAAGGCACTTTCCTTGGTACTGTCTGCCGGGTGGGGTGGAGAAAGGGGGGCCGGGGTGTGTGGGGTAGGTAGAGTGGAGCAGAAAGAGGGACAGGAAGGAAAGGGCGTGATATGCTGGAGAAACCAGCTCCTTCCAACTCTATTTACAGAGATTAAAAGCAGCAGGCCATTTTTTGTGATCGTGGGCCAAATTATTTTCTTTATGTAAACAACAAAAAAGGGCAGAATAGAGAAGTAAAAATCATTTTGGGACTACAGTTCTTTTCAGGTATTACTAATTATTTTATCTATTATGTGTGTTTTATTTAGATTCTTACATTTTCACTCTCCAGGGCAAGGAACTTTTGGCATATCTTGGTTCTTGCCTCCCGGCTGTTTATACTTCTAGTCCATGGTCGGGTTTCAGTCCTCAGTTGTATTTCCTGCCCTCATGCCTGAATCATCAGCTCCGAGGTTTTGGTTTGCGGTCTTGAGCTTCCCCTGCTTGTTGTGCGGTCCCACTGCTCTGGCTCAGCTGAACTTGAAACCCCGCCTGGTTCACTACATAGGGTCCTCGGCGAGCTCTGGGAGTGAGGGTTTTATGATGTGGTATACACTGTCCATACCCCTTCTCTCCTGCCTGCTCCAGACTTCCCAGAAGGAAGCAGCAAGTCTCCTGTGTGCCCTTGGCACATTACTGTAGCTTTCTGAGCCGGTTTTCACCCACAAAATGGCCTAGTAGTCCTTCCTATTTATTGAGTTAGGGTAAATTAACATAGTAAGTGTTCCAAAGAAGATGCTGGAACTTCCCACCTTCATTACTTGTCCCTGTCACTCCATGTCCTAAGCCCTGTTTGCTCCATGACACCTTCCTTAACTACTCCCACCCCACGGGGTGGTTCTTCTGAACCATAATCCATATCCAGCTTAGTGAATGCTGTGTCGTACTGCTGCTGGTTGTATTGGGTATGTACAAAGAAAATATACGTGACAGTGGGTCTTAAAGAGTTCTCATCGCAAGAAAAGAATTTTTGTAACCAAGGTGATGGATAGTAACTAGACTTTTCATGGTGATCGTTTTGCAGTGTATTTTCAAATATTGGATCATGTCGTACCCCTGAAACTCATATGTTGTATGTCAGGTATACTCAGTAAAAAAAAAAAAAAAAAAAAAATGTTTTAAATATATGTGATAAGATTTTATAACTAAACCAAAGCGCTACTCTTCAGGATTCTCACTGTGTTTCTTTTCAGATTCTCGAGTCAGAGGATGGTTCATGTTGGACTCTTACCTTCCTACCTTCTTTCTCACTGTCCTGTATCTGCTTTCCATATGGCTGGGTAACAAATACATGAAGAACAGACATGCTCTCTCCCTCAGGGGCATCCTCACCTTGTACAATCTCGGGATCACACTTCTCTCCCTATACATGCTGGCAGAGGTAAGTGTTTCCAGTGAGGGGGTGGCCCTGGCGCGTAGAGCTGGCCTGCTGGAGCTGCCCAAGGCTGCATTCCTGATGATCTCAACAACCGTTCCAGTGTTTGCTGTTATTCCTTCCAAAAGTCTTGGAAGTCTTTGCCTCTAACTGGAATATTTCTCATATTTAGTCCTTAGTCTTTAGTCCTCTGTCTTTCACCGTAATTTAAAATCAGTATTTAGACCTGATAGGCCTTTAAAGCCCAGATGTTCTGATTTTGTCCTTTTACAGAGTGCTACTGAGGCTGGGAAAAGATGCGTGATGGCCTGAGAAGAGCTAGCTCTTGAATTACAGAGTAGTTTTTAAGTTAACTTAAATATGAAATGCAGTTAGTCTGAAATACATCATCCCTTCAGGACTGCTGCTTGCATCTCTAGGCCCCTGTGACCATTGGCCCCGGGCTGACTTTCCTGCCCACAGCTCCTGCTGCCCCCATTACGTCACGCATCGCCCATTCCTTTGTAACATGCCAAACCCAAGTTATTCTACAAGAAAAAGAACAAGTAACAATTGCCCTGCCTGTACAACCAGAGGCTGTTCCAGTCCACTACAGAGGAAAATCAGAAAGTGCCAAATAAACCTGCTCCATTGAGCAGCCTCAGGGGGAGGGAAGACAAAACAGGACAAAACCTGAGGGAACAATTAGGGCAAAGTCATTCATGTGCATTATAAATGTCTGACGATGGTACAAGTATAGTGGCCTTCCTGGTCCTCGAATTCTAGAAGAAAATAAATCCTTTCTAAAATATAAATCCTCTCACAGAGTTTGATCTGTGCATTGTTATCATAGGATAACCATTCTGAGAATGGTTAATAACCATTACTTTGCATGACTTCTGAAACTTATGCCTACAACCCCATGATTAGAGTACAGGCAAGGGAATCTAGGGTCAGGAATGTCACTCTACAATCCTGTCACATTGGTTCTTCTAATTTACCTGACTCTGAAAGGGGAATTTCTTTTTTTATTTTTAAGACTTACATTATTGAGACAGAGCATGTGCACAAGCACAAGTGATGGGGAAGGGCAGAGGGAGTGGGAGAAGCACTCCTCGCTGAGTGGGGAGCCCCATGCAGGGCTCAGTCCCAGGACCCTGGGATCATGACCTGAGCCAAAGGCAGACGCTTAACTGACTGCCACCCAGGTGCTCCTGAAAGGAAAATTTCTATTTAAATTTTCAAGTAGGTAAATTTTCGTTTACTAGATAGGCTTGTAAGATAGCAGTTGACAGGGTAAGAGTCTCTGGGAAGAAACACAAGGAAAGATGGTCTTCCTTGGATTGTTTTCAGAAGCAGCACCTGTGTCAGAAGGGCAGCCTGAATGTCTGCTACACCGGAAGCTCTAATACCTGTTGGAAGCTTTGGTGTAGTCAAGTCAGAAGACCTCAATTCAGGTGTCACTCTCACTTTTGCTAGAAATTCGAGAGGAGTTACTAGGCTCTCTGACTCTTAGGCAACTTACCTATAAAATGGTGACACGGTACTTGTCCTCCTTAACTCCTTAACTCATGAGTGAGCTATAAGGATTAATCAGTTCTGTTCAGCCAACATTCTGTGAATACCTACTAGGTGCTGTGAATTATACTGATGAACCAGGGAGATACAGAGATGAGTAATAAGATTCCTGTACTTGACAAGCTCACAGACTAGTACATAGGCGTTAGTACATACAGAAGTGCTGAATAAATATTAAAGTGAATAGTATTCACCGTTAAAGGACCAACACTAGGTTAGTGTTTGAACAAGTAAGTGGTTTCTGCCCCTTTGTAGGGAGAACACCTGCACTGAGCTCATTTCTACTGTGAACCTTATCTATTGCTCACCCACTGTTCTCACTCTTCTGTTCCTCTGGGTCAGAATCACTACTGTTGATCGCCTCCTAGTCTCCTCTTCCAGGGTCTTGGACACTTTTGGGACATGTTTAATAGGCACTTGTTGAGTGGTAGGTTGATTTAACCTTGCTAACTTGTTAAGCCCAGTTCAGATGTTTGCATAGGCCAGGAAGATAAAATTTTAACATTCTTTCAACAACTGTGTGTGGAGTTTCTACACCCTGTCAGATTCTATTCTAGATTCTGCAACACAGCCTTTCCCTTGTGCAACAGTGAGTGGTGGGCTGGTGGTAGGGCAGGAAGGCCTCTCCGAGGATGTGATATTTGAACAGAAACTGAATGATGAAAACCAAGCATGCGAAGGTTTGGAGAGTGTGTTTATGCAGAAGCAGCAGCAAACATAAAGGCCTTGAGGCAGGAACAAGCTTGGGGTGTTCAAAGACCATAAAAAAAAGTGGTGCAGCTCGAACATCCTGGACAGAGGAGGGAAGGATTCATAAGGAGGTGGAAAAGTAGCAGATCTGTAGATGGCCTTGTAAAGGATTGGGCTTTTACTCTGGGTATAATGGCAAGCCACTGGAGGATTTTCTTTCTTTCCTTTCCCTTCTTTCATAGTGCAGAGGGGAGGGGCAGAGAGAATCTCAGGCAGACTCCCTGAGATTCCGGACTCCCCGGACACGGGGCTCGATCCTACCACCCCGAGATCATGACCTGAACTGAAACCCAGAGTCGCCTGCTCAACCAACTGAGCCACCTAGGAGCCCCAACTGCTTAGTTCCATTTAAATTTTAAATTGTCAGGTAGTTTTAAACAATATAATTTTTTTTTTTAGTAGTTCACCTGTTTTTATTGTTCAGTTTTAACATCCCATCCATCCCTACTCTGTGTATTTCAACACCTTTATACATCTGATGAGCAGCCACAAACAGTAGGCTTTTGCATACCTTATGTAACATGTTAACTGGGCTTAGCAGGGTGATCATTTCACAATATACACAAATATCGAATATTCAGAAGTCCTTGTCAGACTTGTCAGATGTGCAGGTTTCTTTCCATAGCTAGAGATATTTTTCATTCAGCAAATGTAAATGACTACTTGCGTCATGTTACTGAACTTGGAAAGGTTAAAAAATTTTCTCAAATTATTTTCCCCTAAATGCTATTTGATGAAGGGAAAACATACCTTATAAATCTATGCTTTACATTTAGGTTTTTGCAGTAATAACGGGAAAGAGACAGAACTTCATGGGCTGAATTTTCCATGAAGAATTTAAAAGCTCATTTTCTTCTCTATATTGAGTGCCTGTATATGCTGGACATTGGGCAAGGAACAGTGGATTCAAATGAGCAAAAAATGCACCAGACCTTTCTAGAGCTTTTTGTTTTTTCAACATAATGAAGGATATAGATATTATAATCACACAAAGGATTGATTACCAGGTAGCATAAATACAGTGAAGAAAATGACTTAACCTTTGACCCCTAGTTTTCACACCTATAAAATGGTAGTAAATATGTACTTCATAGAATTATAGAGATGATCAACTAAGATAAGTATAAGCCAATACAAAGTATTAATTAATAGTAAATAACACTGGGTGGCTCAGTCAATTGGGTGTCAGACTCCTTTTCAGCTCCAGTCATGAGATGAAGCCCTGTGTCAAGCTCCATGTTTAGAGGGGAGTTTGCTTGAGATTCACTCTCTGCCCCTCCCCTGCTATAATAAGCAAATCTTAAAAAAAAAAAACAAAAAAAAAAACAAAAAACAAACTTTAGTTTTCTCAGTTGCGTACATGTAGTTCTACATTTCATCTGTAGAAACACATGACAAGATGATTCCTTACATAAAATATTGTTACTCGGACCATAGTCAAATTCTGTTCCTTGGGGCTGCTGTAAAGGTTAGAAGTAAATTATCCCCTTTCAGGAAGACAACCACTGGTATCTACAGCAGGAATTAAATCCTTTGATCACATGTGTTTGAGGACAGGATTGAGAAACTCATGCTTTTACTCAAACCTTGAATAGACGCCAATCAGGAACATGAATAGGAAATTCAGTTCTCTTCCCAATTTTAGTGTTAATTTTTCCTCCTTCGTTTCTTCTTCAGCTTCTTCTCTCCAGCTGGGAAGGAGGCTACAATTTACAGTGTCAAGATCTTACCAGTGCTGGGGAAGCTGATGTCCGGGTGAGTCCTGAGAAGCTAATTGACCATCTGTAACCATCTCTCCTCAAAAAGGAGAGGAGGCTTTCTCCTTCCAGATATGAGGATGGGGCTGGGATTACAGAAAAAAGAGAGTCCTCCTCTTCTAATAGAAATGCTTGGTAACAAAATTCTTTTAAATGTCCAGCGGTGGGGGACTGACTAAGCCATGGCCCACCCAGAAATGGATCCTTTTGCAAAACGAAATGAGGAATATCTCTGTACTGTTAACAGAGTGACCTCTGGGACATTCTCTAAGTAAAAAACATGACCAACAACAAAAACCAAAAAAAACCACCAATTTGCAGATAGTACCCTTTGTGCAAGAAGTGATACATGTGCTTGTTTTTAAAAAGAAATAATGGCTAAAGTAAAAACATAAAAAGACAGTGTCAGAGTAAACCAAAACCTAACAAAGCGGTCTCCTTTTGGGTGAAGGAACTGGGCAGAGGGCGATAGGGAAGCTAGACGTCTCTGAATGTACCTGGTGTCATATTTGATTTTGGAACCATTAAGTGTTTTATGTAATATGAAGTAAAATCAAGTTAAAAAAAAAAAAAAAGCAAGGCAGCCTTCCTAAAACCTGGAAACAAAAATAAATGAATGTATCCTTGTATTAGGTTGGTGACATAACCATCTACAGAATTACTTCAAGTGACTTAAAAACACTGTTTTGACTGAGCATCCCTACGGGATATATCTTAACAATATTCAGTAATTTTTTTGGTTTCTGTTTATTAAAATATTGGTATTGCTTTTTTGAGACTATTATAGATACTCTAGGATAAGCATATGATAATAGCATTACAACTAACATATGAGACATGGAAAAAAGGTATCAATAAAAAAAACTAACAATCATAGATTCATATTGGAAATATCAGGATTTCTTCTTTCTAAAAACAAGTGTTTTTTTAGCTAATCTTCAGAAAAGGCCTAGTCAGTCTCTGACAGCCTAGTGCAATGAGCAATGAGTACCCAGATTGTGCTTTCTAAATATAATTTTGCACCAGAAGGGATTAGGGTTCTGAGAGAATTGGCCAGTTCCCGGTTTGGGGTGGGAAGAGTATATAAGCAGAATTGAGGACATCTTGTGACAGAGAGCAAGCAAGCTGTCCAGGACTACTCCGATCATTACAAAAAGATGTGGGAGCCACCTTGTAGGGGACTCCCAGTGCTCAAGATGAGACAATTCAAAAAGATTACTGACTGGGATGGATTGAAACATTAAATTTATTTAAAAACCATGAGTTTAAAATGATCCTAAATGACACCTTGTTATCTTTTGAAGGTTGCTAGAATACCAACTCATTCTAGGGAAAAAAAGTTAAAGGGAAAGGAATATTTATCTTTGCTTAAGATTTTATCAGAGAGAGGGGATCCCTGGGTGGCTCAGTGGTTTAGTGCCTGCCTTTGGCCCAGGGCGCGATCCTGGAGTCCCGGGATCGAGTCCCACATCGGGCTCCCGGCGTGGAGCCTGCTTCTCCCCGCTCCTGTGTCTCTGCCCCCCCCATCATGAATAAATAAATAAATCTTTTTAAAAAAAAGATTTTATCAGAGAGGATGAGTAGGGGAAGGGGCAGAGGTTGAGGGAGAAGCAGACTCCCTAGTGAGCAGCGAGCCCAGGACGACAGAGGGCTGGCTGGATCCCAGGACACTGAAATCATGATGTGAGCCCAAGCAGACGCTTAACATGGAGCCACCCAGGTGCCTCTTTTTTCTGACTTTCATATGTGAATTTCCAAATAGAGGAAGACCTCTTCTCTATAGAAGAGGAAAATGTGTAACAAGAGAATTAGAAAATCATTCTTTTGCAAGTCCTAGTGGAATGATGGATCTGTTCAGCAGTCATCATAAGCGATAAAACTGTTGGGTGAAAGGTGACCAGAAACTTCATTATGATTGGATTTGGCTGTTAATACCTGAACTCTGTTAAAAAATGTCAGCAGGACACCCCAAAATTCTGTGCCTCCCAGTGTGATGGCCAGGAAGTACATAGAACCTCAGGCCAAGGACTCCTGCCCAAACCCCTAAATATCAGTCCCATAAGCCTCTAAATCTAGTTGCTAGCTCTAGAAGATGTGAGGGGATAGAGAAGCAAGCTAAATAACACTAGGAATCCATAGTATTAGGAATTCTGTACAACAGCTGATCTAGCTTTTGTACGTGGAGAGAAGCAAGGAAAGGGGGCTGTTACTGGTCAGAAGAGACTGAAGAACCACAGCGCATCGTGCAAGCTGGACCTTGTTTGCATCCGGATTTAAGTCAATTATAAAAAGACATTTTTGAGACAGATTTGAACATGGAGGAAGCTATTAGTAGATACTAAGGAGTTAATTTTATTGGCTGATAATATGGTGGTTACATTTTTAAAAAGTGTTGGTTTTTATAGATAAAATGATACTTTGCATTTGCTTATAATATGCCACACACACCCCTAAAATGTTCAGAAATAGAATTCAACAAATTGGAATCCTGTTGAGAACTTTGAGGTTTAGTGATAACACAGGTCCTTTATACATACACTCCTTGCATTTATGGATGTTTGACAAGTTCCATAACGAAACCATGCTTATTCGATAATATTAAAGATTTTAATTAAAAGGTTTCTACTAAGATGTACAGTTTTAACTTTCTAAAAAATCCATCTTCAAAGCTGTAATACAAAAAAAAGTATATATTTTTCTGAACCTACTTTATTTCTAATGTATTATCACAGACCATATTTTGGGATATTCTCTAAGGGTTGTTGTTGTTTTAGGTTTATATTTGGCTTAATGCCTGTGAAGTTTAATTGTACCCTTAAGCATTAAGGTGGACAAGCCACCACACCTTATTATGTTCTTGGGAAGCAGACAATAGAGCATGATATTCTAACTTCAAAGTTCCCGTTATATATAATCTTCTCATATGTTTAAATGTTACCACTAAAACCACAGCATCCTTAAAGTGTTTCCCCCTGTAGCTGAGACTTTTGTAAGGGGCTCAGGAGGGAAGGGAAGTGGGAGGAAGAGCATTTTGATTTTAAGTTTTTATTTAAATTTCAGTTAATATCCAGTGTGATATTAGTTTCAGGTGTACAGTGTTGTGATTCAGTACTTCCATACAACCCTGGAGGCATCTGGATTTTAAATCTGAGGAGACTTGAGAGAAGTAGTCTCCTACTTATAGGCTGCTCCTGGGCCCTCGAGCGGTTAAGAGACAAAAACATAGGTACCTTAGAGGAATAGGGAAACAAATGAAAACCTAGTGTAACCAACAGTGGTGATCTGTTGAGTGCTAAGCACTGAGCAAAGGGGGGACGGTCCCTGCCCTGCGTGACCCTAATGACAGGTCACGCTTACTAAGAGCAGAAGCATAAATTGGGGAATACAAAGGCAGCAGCGGCTGATTCGGCCTAAGACAAGCCAGGAGGAGGGGAAGGTAGAGTTCCAGAGGTAGGAGGGTGGATGTGGGGAGGAGGGTGCTAGGAAGCCCGGAGTGTACACATCGCAGCAGGTGCTGGAGGAAGGGTGAGCAGAGCACACTGACCACGCGTGTCCGAGGGGGCCCTGGAGGTGGCAGCTGTGCCTTCGGGGCAGAAGCCTGGACCCTGCAGGTGCACAGGAGCAGCCCCATCAGATCTGCTTGTTGGAGGGGCAACTCGTTTTTGCCAGAGTGGGGTGGGCCGCTGGGGGAGAAACTGGAGACAGAGATGTCAGGAAGGTGCTGTCTTGGTTGTCTGAGAAAAATGCATGCAAGTGAAACACAGGTTTCTAGAGGGAGCTAGGGCAGCAGGAGGGGCATTTTCATGGCTCACCTTTTCTGTTCCTGTTTTCACATTCTTACAGGTAGCGAAGGTGTTATGGTGGTACTACTTCTCCAAATCCATAGAGTTCCTGGACACAATTTTCTTTGTTTTGCGGAAAAAAACCAGTCAGATTACTTTTCTTCACGTGTACCACCATGCCTCTATGTTTAACATCTGGTGGTGTGTTCTGAACTGGATACCTTGCGGGCAGAGTAAGTGACTTTGTTGATTTTTCAGTTCTGTGTAACCAGTCTTCTAAGCCCTCTGGTGAGCGTCTTGTACTGAATATTGCATATGGATCAGGAGAGAGGGAAGGGAGGCCGCGGGGAAACACATGTTTGCCAGTGGCCAGTTAGTGTTTGTTTGGTCTTTGATTCTGGCAAAATCAGAGAATTGCCTTAAATTTTAAAACCCTTTTTTTCCCATGCACCAAAGGTCTGAGGGTCAGAAGTGTGCACCCCAGCTAGAGCAATTTTACTCCAGCACCAGGGGCTGAAGGACATCAGTGGAAATAAATATGGCACCTTCCCCAGTTGCCCCTTGGCAGTGCTATAGCTTGGGGTCCTTTCAACTTCTAGGACTTTTTTTTCCCATTCTAAAAAAATTAAGATCACATCTCCTTGTGGCTTTCAATATATTTTTTTTAACAGAGAGCTATGATACATATTCTATCCTAGCCTCTGTACAGGCATATACTTTGTATGAAACAAGAATTTGAGGAAATCTTTCCCCTAGCTGTGTGTGATGCACTCCGGGTTTTGTTGTTAATTCTTCACTTTTCCGAAAGGCTGATGATGACTCTCACTACAGTGATTTCACAGTTCACTAAGGTCTCCATTATGACCTGCAGTAGCAACAGCAGGTCGCTGTCGCTCTCTGATTGTCTTTTATCCCCAAATCTAAAAATATCCTATAAACCCTCAAAACAGGTAAAACTTAAATCAAAATGATTTGGGGATCTTAGAGATATATTTTTTAACTGTCAAGAATGTTTGGAATAGATCAGTGACTATGAAGAAATTGAAAAATGAAACCAGCATGTGAAGAAGGAAATTGCTAGGGGTGCAGGAGTCAGGGAGAGATGGGATTTTTATACCTCTCCTGGACCAAAATCTAGTTTCTTGAGTTTAGTTATTAAGACCATGATAGACTTAGGCTGTAATCAACATATAGCTCATAATCAACATCAAAGAATTATTATCAAGGTTAAGTACTTTTTGTGCTTATCAGCTATTTCATTACAAATTACTCAACAGCTGAACGAGTCTCCTATAATCTCTGTGTAAAGACTCAGGATTCCCGTAGGTAAGATGCTGTGACAATTTCTAGTCAACCTACAATATTATAAAAATTATAAGCAGCAGCTACTCATTTTCCATTCATTCATGGGAGTGAAAACTCAGGTGAGTAGAGAACTACCACTGACATTATGCTAGCTGGCACTCTGAAATTCTTTCGTGTTTTCCTGTAAATCCAAGTTCTCTAACAAGTTATCCCAGCCAGTGTTTGCTGAGGAATTACTGGAAGGGAGTGTGGGTTTCACTTCTTATACATTGATAACGCATTTATCTACCCAGAACTCTGATTTAGAATTGGAAAACCAGGCTGGAGAATTTTTTTTTTTTTTTTTTTTTTTTTTTTTTTTTCAGGCTGGAGAATTTAAATTAAGCAGTGGAGGTGCAGTACTTCTCAGATTATGTAATATTATTTGGTCAATCCCGTCACCACCCAGAGAGGTAATTACCATCACGCCTGTTTTCCAGATGACAAAATCAAAATTCACAAAGTAAAATCCACATATTCCAGGGGACTTAGCTACTCAGGGTCCTCTAGCTCCTCAGCGCCTTCCGCTGCAGGACTCAGAGCTCCATCCGGATCCCCCAAGATAGCACGGAAGTAGTATTCACCTTGCCCGCCACTGTTGTAAGCACTTTGCATGTATTTATTGATTTAATCCTCATGACAGTGAGTATCCCAGTTTCCAACAAATAACCAGTCTCTGACATCTCATCCCTTGCAGCTAAATCCTTCTGCTTCTGAGTTGAACTAACCAAGAACTTAGCTCTTTTCCCTTTGGTTTCCTGAAACACACCCCTCACCCACAGTGATGGCAGCTGCAGGGACTTCAGGAAGGCAGGGGTGGAGAGTGGCACAGCACAGGTTAGCACAGCAGATGTCCTAAAATTAAGTTTCCGATCTCTCTTGTCCCAGCCTCCTCCCCTGCTGCACCTGCCCTCGCCTCCCCCCCACCCCCCACGTCTCCTGGTTCCTGGGCTCCTTTCAGGTAGAATTTATAAAGAGCATCATACTCTCTTGTTCACCCACGTACCCTCCTTCCACAATCAAAATGATTCATCAAAGGTTTAGCGAAAGCGGAGACCCGTCTCTTTCAAAGGATCTGTGCCACCAGTTTTAAGCTAACATGTCGTTTTTCTCCCAGATTAGTGGATAGGAATGACAGATCAGGAATTACCTGTTTGGTTGACACTCTGGCTGAAGGGCCATCCCAGTCCTGTCTCAGTGACTGTGGCTGAACCCCGGAGTAAGGATAGCACAGAGACGAAGGTGAATTTCTCAGTGTGAGAGTAGTGCAGTTTCTCCTCTTCAGCACAGGAAGACTCACTCCCATCTGCTAAAGGGCGAACAGTAATTTTTCTTCTGTACTTCTATAGGTTTCTTTGGACCGACATTGAACAGTTTTATCCACATTCTCATGTACTCCTACTACGGCCTCTCTGTGTTTCCGTCTATGCACAAGTATCTGTGGTGGAAGAAATATCTCACACAGGCTCAGCTGGTATGTTATGCCTTCGTTCAGCTTTTATCCATGTGGAGCATCCAAATATATTCTCACAGGTGGAGGAAAGGCATCTGTCATCTTTGACAGAGGCTTTTCTGTGTGAGGAGGCTGCTGGCTTCTCTCTCAAATTAGCCTTTTTTTAAAAAAAAAAAGATTTTATTTATTCACGAGAGACAGAGAGAGAGAGACAGAGGAAGAGGAAGAGAGGAAGAAGCAGGCTCCATGGGGAGCCAGATGCTGGACTCGATCCCAGAACCCTGGGATCATGATCTGAGCCTAAGGCAGACGCTTAGGTGCCCAGGTGCCCCTCAAATTTGCCTTGTAAGAATTGAACCTACTGTGCTAAAGTGTCCCCTGTGGATACAATGAGCGCGTTCCTAGCTTTGAAACGTAGATGATGCGTAGATGATTTAACACAGACATTAATGTGAAAAGATTCCTCTCTACGTAAAGAATTTCACCCGCTACCTTTCCATGAGGAAATTAGTGGTAAGTGTCCACACCTACCAGTGTAATTTCAAGTAAGCTGTTCGGAGAGGATAGTGGGCTGCTTCAGAGTTTTGTTTTATTCCTGCGAAACTTAGGGAGTGCTGTCAGACTTCAAAATGGTTTTCCTGTGGCCTGCCTGTAGCCTCACGGTGCCGCCCTCCTGCCCCCCTCTCCCCGCAGGTGCAGTTCGTGCTCACCATCACACATACCATGAGTGCGGTGGTCAAGCCCTGTGGCTTCCCCCTGGGCTGTCTGATCTTCCAGTCTTCCTACATGCTCACATTAGTCATCCTCTTCCTGAACTTTTATGCGCAGGTAAGTGACTGGTCAGTCTCCAGCGGCAAGACCGAGCGCAGAGCGTTGGCCCTCACAGCAGGCTTAAGGTTGCTGATTGAGTCGGGTAGCACATACTTGTGGGGAACGGAGGCACAGACACCTGCGCCTTCCTCACTCTACTCCTTGCATCCTCCTCTTGAACGGTAACCACTGCCGTAGCCCAGGGGGCCCTTATTCTAGCTTAATGAAGTCACATGTGTGGTTCATGTGTCTGCACCGTGCTGCCAAAGTCTTCTATGTGGAGGCAGCAAACCTGTTTGAATGGAGGAGGACACAGGTTCAGTGACTTTAGTAATCAAATTGGTTTCTATGTCAGCACCTGGGACACTGCAGACTCACTGGGAAAAAAAAAAATTCTTTTAGGGCTAGCCCTGGTGGTCACATTGGCTTTTTCTTCACTAAGTGTCATTTCCTTTTTAAGCAATCGTTTAAATGGAGCAGAGCCTCAGAACGCAAGTTCAGAGCTGCTCTGTGAAGACAAAAACTGATGGAAGCCCTAACGGAGTGCAGGCCTCGGGTGGTCGGAGATTTTAAGTTGCCCTCCTTTGGGGGCTTTAAAAAATACCATAGAAACATATTTATATTCAAAATGGTACTTTCTCGAAATTGCAATCAACTGTATTTCTTTATTCAGACAAGTGCTTGCTTTCTCCATTTGCGTGTGCTGCAAGTTAACCCACAAGGGGCTTCGTCCAGCTGTGGGAACCTGAACTTCTGGCGGGTTCTTAAGCCCCCATGTTTCTGAAATTGGTCTGGCCAGGCTTTGTGCTTTGTAAGAGATAAAAGTTTCCTGTGAGAATTTCTAAAGAAATAACCATGGGGAGAACCAAACAAAGCCAGCTGAACAGAAGCAGAAACAGACCAGCAGGGAAGCTAAGGGAGTCCACGTGGTGCCTGAGCGTGTGGCCCCACAGGGTGGGCAGTGGGCTCAGGACTTCAACCCTACTTGTTGGTTCAAATGGAGTCTTACTCCTTAGAGTTGAGTATACAATTTCAGTCCTGACCCTTGTTAATACCATTGCTTTAAAAAAAAAAAAAATGAAATCAGGTATTTTGTCAGAATAGGAAGGACATGCCAAAACCCAAATCAAGCCAGAATCTGAGGTACTGGTATTATTTGAATAACAGCACTTTTTCAACTTGAATTGGAAAGGATCTAATTTTTAGGAACTACAAGTAAGCAACTAACACAGAATAATTTGAATGCTAATCCCATAATACATAAATCCTAGCCAGTGTCGACAAGGTGAAAGAAACAACCTTTTGTTGTAATTCATTCATGTTTGTCTTGGTTCCCTACCCTATTTATGTTTTTAACCATTAGCTTAAAAATTGTCATATTACAAAAATTCTCCTTTGTCCATTATACAATCAAACCATGAACTGTTTTAGATGATATGCCGTGTCAGAGACAGTTTTACTCAAGAATCCCTTTCTTCTTCCTCTTTGAAATATATACATCCAACAGACATACCGGAAAAAGCCAGTGAAGGAAAATATGGAAGAGCCACCTGCAGGGAAAGAAGTTAAGAATGGTTTTTCCAAAGCCTACGTCACCGCAGCCAACGGGGTAATAAACAAGAAAGCACAGTAAACGCCGAATAACAGACCAAGCACATATGACAGCCTAACAGATTCGCTTGTTTTAAAGCAAAGACTGAATTGAAAGTTATATTATGTTTTAGCATAAACTAATTTCTTTTGAGTTTATAAATCATTTGTACCCGGAATGTATTAATATATTGCCATTAGGTTAATCTGTTACCTGAATGCTTCCATGAGCACACCGCGTCACCTCAGAACTGGTGCAGCTTCTCTCCTCCTCCCCACAAGCCGAGCCCCTCGCCAGAAACTGTCTTCATAACGCCTTATGCACATACAAAGCCAGGAGACATGGAGCCTTGTTTTCCAAAGTCAGTCTTCAAATAAAAAGTTTTATTCAGATTAAAATGCTTAAAACAAAATGTTAGTTTCTAACTACAGGGTATGTCTTAATCTATATGAAGCAATAATTGCTTTATCCTCATGAAGCAATAAAGTCATCAGTCCATTTGTTCCCTTAGGACTCCACCCTGGAAAATATTAAAATGGATTATAAATGGAAGCCAGGAGAACCTAGCAAAACTTTTCTCTTTTAAGGAAGAGTCTGTCAGAGGCCTAAGTCTCAACTTAGTGATATGGCAGTGAAATTTGTATTTTGACGATTACTTTTTCTAAGAAGAAAAAAAAATCCTCTGCCAAATCCTCAGAGCTCAGGGGCTTTGGATAGGAGTTGTTCAGTTTTAACTTGGTTTCCATAACTATTCATATATTCGCATCTACCTCCTATGTTCCATTCCCCCAGGTTAGGTTGTAAACAGGCACCTTGCCCAGTTTTAAAAGCAGGATCTAACTCGGGCTGCCTGTTTTGCTTTCTGACCTGGAATCTTCCCTTCTCCCTAGAAGGATAAGCCACTGAAATATTTGTAAATCAGAGCAGTTGGGGCAAAACAGACACTGACTTTGCCTGCTATGTCTCGTGAGCCTGCTTCTATTAGCCCCACATACCTGCAGTCACTCTTTGTAGGTTAGGTTTTTGAAAAGAGGAAGCAGAGAGGACTATGGAAAGATCCTCACACTGAGCGGGGGCCTGGGAATGCACCTCAATGAAAAGTGCCAATTTGGCAAAATCAGCACCTCCCTTCCCTGCCAGGCCGACACGAGTTCTAATGGAGAACAAGCACAGAAGCAGAGAGGAGAGCAGGAGTGGATAGTGGTTTTTTTTTTTTTAATCTCCCCAAGTATTGGGCTTTGACTGTTGCACCAAGAACAGAAATATTTTTTGAAGATGTGAGGAAGATTTATACCCTGTAGTACAAGACGTGCCACGTGTGACACCTTCTCTTTCAAATAACCTGTAGGTCGTAGGGTTGAGGTCAGCAGCACAAGTGCCAGAAAGGCATCTTACGGTGGCCCGGACACAGGGCAGTCGGTTAGGGAGTGACTTTGTCCTCTTTCCCCTCGCTTTCTAGGGTTTGGCATTCTTTTCCCCACTTAAAAAAGAGCTTGGACTCTGGTATGACACTGAACATGGACACCGTTCATGTTTTCTCACTTTTCAGTCACGTCCACTCCCCTCGCAGGTCCCAGCCTGCTTTGTGGAAGGGACAGATCTTAGCTAGTTGTCATAGTAACTGCACTGTGCATAGATGTACGTGTGACATATGGTCACTTGGTCCATTTTTATTGAACAGACATTTAGGTCTGATGCCAGCTTACTCTTGGATTTATTTTTCTAAAAAGTTTTCTAAAATTAATTTTTCTAGGGTGCTTAATCCCCACTTTATTCCATCCCAGCAGAAATTCAATTTAAAATAAGGGCTAGCCCCAAGTATGCCTCTGATGACTCCCCTGTCACAAAACACGGGTTGGACTAAGGAGAAAACCCCTCAGGGCAACTGGATTCTAGTTCAGCTTTAGGTCCCAAGTGAAGACTAAAAATCTGTTGTCAAAGTGCATTCCGGGGGAAAAAAATGAGAATCGGGGAGAAGCTGGACCTTACCAGGTATTCATTGTTTGCAGCTGGTTCTCAAATGTCAGGGAGGCCCTAAAATCTCCCCGTTCTGCATCTTACCTGCAATTTTGGTGCTTTCCTGGACTTGGTATCGGCAGAGCAAGGAGGGAAGCCGTCCTTAGCAGAATGACAAAGCCCCAACAGCTCTACTCTAATTATAGGGCAGTTGGAGACCTCTCAGTTTTCAGTGGGAAAAACACGGGTAGTTTGCGCTTTCCAGCTCAATTCAGAGGTTTCAGGGCGTGATTTCCCATTGGATCTTTAATTCTAGTGAAGCTAATCAAACAATGGCGCCTTAATAAACCATTCCACGGCTGATACGAACACACAGAGCTGTGAAATCCTAGCCACGAAAACTGAATCAGCTAAAATATTTTAACTTGTCATTACGTATTGGAACTTTAAAAAGCAAAATGTCTACATTTAATGTGATTTTCCTAAGACTGCAAAAAAAACCAACCTATATAATCTGTTAGAAGAATGAAAACTTTTTGTTCCCAAATTTCCTTTTATTCATAATGAAAATATGAACTATAAGCACGTTAAAAATTCCTATTGTTTTTTAAACAAAATGGAATGTTAGATGGAAATGAAGTGACATTTTCAACCCATCAAAATGCTATATTGAAGCCCTTACGCATTTTGAGAGAGGAGGTCCTCCCCATGGCCACCAGAGGGATTGTTCGTAAGGCAAAGGATACTTACTGTTATGGGCATGTAAGAGGCTATTCTGACTCTTCCATATCATTTTATGAGGTTCCTGGGGGACTTCCTTTTTTTAGAAAGTAAGGATATCACTTTCTGGTTTTCCTTCAAAAGTACTTGAGCCCATACTATCATGGTTGGGGTGGACAGGGAGGCAGGAGAAGCCATTTTTCTTTGTAGACAGATAAGCATTCTGTATGATTGTTGTATAATAAATTGATTTTTACACTAAAACGTAGCATGTTGAGATTGTTCTTATTTGGTTCAAAGACCTTAAAATGTGTGCCTGCATGGTATTCCAAATGACCTATTACTCAGGTATCTTTTTTTTTTAATAAAGGGATATTTTAGCAATTCATTTTAAACGTTTAATTCTTCATTTCAATAAACAATGCATGGCCTGTTATGTAACATGATTACCTTTACACAGTATTCATAGACCAAGTTAAACTGTTTCAGGAAATGGTTATTACAGGAAAAACGTAAGACCAATTAGACGAGCAGAGGATATGATGGTCATAACAGATCTCCATAGAATAACCTGAGGAGGAGGAGTCCTGGCATGGTTGAGGGGACGATGCTCTGGGCCCCAGTCTGGCAGAGAGGGGCTGAGCTGAGGAGTGGGATGTGAGCAGAGACTTGGCCACCCTGAAGCCCCAGAGAGACTTATCTTAAGTCAAGGTCATGGAGCAGGATCACTGATAGGCGGTGGTGTGTCAGTGTAGAGTGTTGAGCAGTGATATTAAAAAGAGCAAGTCCAAAAGATGTGCTCAAAGTCCGCTTTTGAAATTGCTTAAATTCCTGGATAGTAATGGGGATGGCGCAAGAGGGGGACTTCACCGTAGCTCTCTGAATGGGGGCCAGAGGTTTCAGGCATGAGCACGAGAGGACGGTTTAAAGAGCCTCCACTTAAAAAAAAAGAAAAAAAAAAGAAAAAAAAGAAAAGGAAATCTCAGTAGATTAAGATTTTTATTTATTCATAAGAGACAGAGAGAGGGGGAGAGAGGCAGAGACACAGGCAGAGGGAGAAGCAGGCTCCATGCAGGGAGCCTGATGTGGGACTCGATCCGGGGTCTCCAGGATCACACCCTGGGCTGAAGGCAGGTGCTAAACCACTGGGCCACCAGGGACCCTGAGATTCCCTTTTAAACAGTGGGTGGAATCAATTCATGCTTACAAATAGAAGAAATCCTTTTGTCTCTAGGGCAAAGCCTAATAATTTACTGCAAAGTAAAAGACCTCCTCTAAGCGTTCACCCCATTATGTTTCTTAGTTTCTTTATATAAAGAAAACTCCAGTGTGGTTACAGCAGGATTTTTTTCAAAATCAGTCACATCCACATACTTAAGAGTTCTCTTCCGAGGCACACAAAGAAATAAGCACGCTCACAGGACTGCGGTCACCAGAAATATGTCTTGACCTTCAGGAGGTCATGGTTTTCAGGAAATCATGATTTTCAGTCATAGAAAAAAAAAAAAAGTGTGGGACCATGCGTAGGTCATTTTCCTGTCTTAGGAAACTGTGGAGGGAACATTGGAGTAACAGCAAGAGGGCAAGCAGCTTGCAACTGCGGTCGTTCTGGGAGCGGGGACCCACTGTGAAGGTGGCTGAGGCCAGGTCCCTGCAAGCTCCCACAGCACCGCCTACAGCTCGCTGACCCCTGAAGGCGCCCGGGCCTGGGACTCCTGAGCACTGAACAACCAAAGAACGTTTTCTTCAAGTTTGCCTGGGTTGATGGAAAATGAACTTCACGGCCCTTGGTAACAAATACTAGACATTGCAATTTCTCAAAGATTGAAGCACTCCGCGGAGCTAGCCCATGTAGAACGAGCTGTCATAAAAAAAAATAGAAAAAGCTAGTTTAGCCCTCTGGGATTTAGATAAACTCTGGAAATAGTAACGTTTGCTCAAGTATTTGTCAGATCTACCTTGCCCGGTGCTGCGGGTTACACTAGAGATGCTGGGTGACCCGGGTGACCCCCCTGCCCCCGGAGTTCCCAGTCCGGTGCAGCAGATGGAGAAAGGGCGTCACCGAGAAGGGAGCATGGGAGGCAGGCGGCCGGGAGAAGCTCCTGGAGGCGGCGAGAGCGAGCTCGGCTTCGGGGACCAGAGGGCTCCGTGCAGGCCAGGGGCTTTGCTCAGGAAGATTCGGAGGTTCAGCGCCAGGATCCCAACGGAGTCCCCGTCCCCCCAGCAAGTACCCGGTCTGCAACAAAGTGGCAAAGAGAAAACCCAAGTTCCCGCTGCTGGCGGCCCGGGGACAGGATGGGGGAGACGGGGCGGGGGAGCCCGCGGTGGTGGGCAGGCCCGGGGAGCAGTGCTCAGGGTCCTGCCCAGGCCTGGCCGGCGCGCACCTGTCCGCGTCCATGCATGCACCTGGCTGTGTCGCAGCCACACACCTGGCCGTGTCCACGCATGCACCTGGCTGTGTCACAGCCACACACCTGGCCATGTCCATGGACACACCTGGCTGCGTCCATGCACGCACCTGGCCGTGTTGCAGCCACACACCTGGCCGTGTCCACGCATGCACCTGGCTGTGTCGCAGCCATGCACCTGGCCATGTCCACGCATGCACCTGGCCGCGTTCACACATGCACCTGGCCATGTCACAGCCACGCACACCTACCGCGTGTTGCAGCCACGAACGCACCTGGCCCTGTCCACGCACACCTACTGCATGTCCAGCCACACACACACCGTTGCAGCCATGCACACCTACCGCATGTCACAACCACGCACACACCTACCATGTGTCACAGCCACACACACACCTACCACGTGTCCAGCCACGCACAGACCTGGCCATGTTGCAGTGATACACATACATCTACCACGTGTCACAGGCGCACACACACACACACACCGGGCCCATGTCACAGGGACATGCATACACCTACCGTGTGTCACAGGCACACACACACCTGGGCCATGTGATAGTGATACACCTACTGTGTGTCACAGCCACGCACACACCTGGCCCATGTCACAGGGATACACACACCTACCATGTGTCACAGCCACACACACACCTGGCCCATGTCACAGTGATACACATACACCTACTGTGTGTCACAGGCACACACACACACCTGGTCCCCCCCCCACACACACATATATTTATATAAATAAAAAGATTTATTTTAAGCAATTGGTTTATGTAATTGTGGGGGGCTGGCAACTGAAATCTGTAGGGCAGGCCAGCAGGCTAGAAATTCAGGTCAGAATGGTGTCACCTTGAGTCTGAAATCTTGCGAGGCAGGCCAAGAGGCTGGAAACTCAGGTAGGGTTTCCATGTTGCAATATTGACTCAGAATTGCTCCTTTTTCAAGTTGTCTTTGCTCTTAAGGCCTTGAGCTGATTGAATGAGGCCCACCCACACTATGGAGGATAACTTGCTTTACTCAAAGTCTACTGATTCAAATATCAATTATGTCTATAAACCCCTTCTGGCAAGTCTAGACTGGTGTTTGAGCAGACAGTGGGTCATAGTGTGCCAAAGTTAACACACAAAAATGAGCACCACATGTTCCCTTGGTAAAATGACCAAGACTCCGCAACTTGTTTTTTACCCTTCTTGACTTCACTGCCACACAAAAAGGCTAACAGCCTCAGTCTCAAAATTCTCTTGGGCTTTGGCTTCTGAGACCCTGCAGAAGCCCAGAGATTCCCCTGCTGCTTTCTCCTCCTAAGATTACTAATTAGGTCATCTTTCATTTCTGCTAAGGCACAAAGGGGAATAAACCTTGAGAGCAGACCAGGCCACAGACTTGTAAAGCAACCGTCTCTGTACCACAAGAGAAGTGTGGTCTCAGAGATGAGTAAGTCATTAAGCAAGCCCAGAGGAGGGGTAACAATTGACCTGGGTGGGAAGTAGCGAGGCCCTTCTGTAAGGAAAGGAAGTGGAGTCAGACCTGGAAGCACACTTAGAGACTCAGTGGTAGAAGGAGGAGAGAATTGGGTGAAGAGTTGTTCTAGCGGAAGGAAGCAGCAATATTAGAGAAAGGCATAATGACAGGGCTGCTATTGTGCATTCCAGAAACTTCCACTAGTTAAGAGGAGCCTCAGTATAGAGCATGCAGAGTGACAGGTAGAGGCAAAGGATGAGGCTAAACATGTTTAGCCTGGAGTGTGCTGCCACCAGGAAGCTGTGACAGTATTCTGGGGAGATGGACGATGGGTGCGATGGTCATGGAGAAAAATAATATAATTGGGGAAAGGAGAAGAGGTAGGAGAAGCCAGGGGCAGAGACACAGAACTGGGGCGGGGCCTGGAGGAGGAGATCATGAGGGAGATTTTACTGGAAGGTGCCACAAAACTTTAAAGTGAGGAGGCAGGATCCCTGGGTGGCGTAGCAGTTTGGTGCCTGCCTTTGGCCCAGGGCGATCCTGGAGACCCGGGATCAAATCCCACGTCGGGCTCCCGGAGCATGGAGCCTGCTTCTCCCTCTGCCTCTCTCTCTCTCTCTCTGTGGCTATCATAAATAAATAAAAAAAATAAAAATAAAAAAAAAATAAAGTGGGGAGGGAAAGAGTCAAACTTAAGAGCTCGAGCTTAGGGGAGGAGTGGATGGCGAGGCCATGAACTCACAGGGGAGGGCCTGTACTGGCACGGGGCTGAGCCACCAGAAAATGCCAGCATTGTGGACATACGTGGCGTAAGGTGCGTGCATAATCCCCAGTTGGGACTTGTCCAGTGGGCAGGTGCGATCGCACCGGCACTCAGGTAGCCTTTGTGCCTGAAAGACAGGGAGAGGAGAGAGTTGGCACCTCCAAGACAGTTAACTAGAAAGGATGGCTGAAGAGGGACTCAGAGAAAGGGGAGAGGGAAGTGTCCCTGAAGCCAAGGAAAGAGAGTATGTAAACAGAGTCAAATGCTGCCAGGTGATCAGCTGAGCAAATACGGAAAGAAGAGCACTCAGCTGGGTCATTGAGTTAACAAATTGCTGGGGCTTTAGAGTGAATGAGAGGAGCCCACACCCTGCCCCGCCCAAAGAAAACCAAGCCACATGAAAATAATACCCAAGAATTAAAACTATGAAGGGAGACCCATAGTTGCTAAAAGAGAGCGAAGGGGAGTGTGAGTGAGGGGGAGTCTGAATGAACCTGCAGGTTGAGGGCAAGAAGCAGGTAACCAGGCCCCTCCCTTTGTTTCCACAGGAAAAACAGAATATACTTTACTGCCTGATCCCCTGAAAGTCAGCTCTGGCCTTGAACAAACCCCACATAGAACGCAGCCCAGGGGAGCCCTGCCCCTTGGAAAGGCTTGGCCTCACTCTTTGCTGCCGGAAGGGTGGGGAAGGAGCCAAGTGGTGGGAGAGACATAAACTGGGGAGGGTCATTCACACAGCCCAACTTGTGTCTCCAAGTGCGATGCCCAGTTTAAGATGGCAACACAGGAAGGTTCTGAACTCGCCTCCTCCACGCAACACACCAAATTACACCTCTTAATAGAACAACTTGTCCTGAAGAACTAGAGGCCAACTGAACAGCTGTTGAACCAACCAAAGGCAAAGAAAAGAGCAAGACAGAGATGTGGTAACAAAGGGAACCCCCATTCGGGAACAGATGCCTCTGTCCTTGGGCACAGGAAAAAAACCCTGAGGTTTAAAGAAGCAACTAGCACATAGAAGATCCACTCTGCCAAGAACAACTCTGCCAAGCTGCAGAAGCAGCTGCAAGAAAGCTCTGCAGGTCAAAGGGAGGCAGTTTGTAATCCTACCCCATCTGGGAAGCCTGGACTGGAAGAGTCTAGACACCATGGCAAGTGGGTCTGGTCATCTCAGTCAGCTTGTGACCTCAGTGAAAGCCAGGATCCATAGACCAACGCCATCCCTAGATGTGCTGGGACATAGAAAAAGAGCCATGGTTTAAAAGGGCAGAGGATTTATGGGAACCCTCTCCTCTCCCTCCTGCTTCAAAGGCCCAAACTGGAGCAAGGTCTGGCCGCCATAAGGGTGGTTTTGAATGTCATTACCGCAGGGTCCTGACACCACCGCTGGTGGCTCTGCTCATCACAGGGAGCTGGTGCCCTCAGCAAGCCTGGGGTTCTGAAGCCCACACCAACTTCAGTCAGCTGGGGCACAGTAAAAAAGCCGAGGTTTGAAAGAGCCAAGGAACTGTGAGAATGTTCTATCCCCTCCCCTCAAAAGTTCAGATCAGCCACAGGGTGGTGCTGGGGTGCAGAAAACAAGCTGTGGTTTTGTTTCATTTATCTCTTTTTTTTTACTTTTTAAAATTTGTCATATCTTGTTTTGATTTTCTTCTTTTTGGCCTTGTTCTTTTTCTTATTTTCTTTTGAAAATTTTATCGTATTTTTTCTTTATTTTTTGGTAAAAAACCATTGTTTAAAAGCGTAACTAGCACATATAACCACAGTTCCAGCCAACCAGCAAATGTCACCAAGCACACGCAGTCTTCATAGGTGTCACCATACATGAGACCACTCCTCAACTTTAGGAGAAGTAGTTATTTTGCCTAACCCATGGAAATAAACAGAGAGTCAGCCTAAATGGGGGAGACAGAAAAATGTGATCTAAAAGAAAGAACAGGAAAAAAAAAATCTCAGAAGAAGAACTATATGAAATAGAGATAAGCAATATGCCTGATAAATAATTTAAATAATTGTAAAGATGCTGGGCTAGAGAAGAGAGTGGAAGAACTCAGTGAGACTTTCAACAAAGAGACAGAAAATATTGGAATGCCTGGCTGGCTCAGTCAGTTGAGCATCTACCTCTTGCTCAGGTCATGATCTCAGGGTTCTGGGATCAAGCCCCATGTCAGGCTACCCACTCAGTGGGGAGTCTGCTTCTTCCTCTCCCCCAACTCATCCTCTTTCTCAAATAAATAAAATCTTTAAAAAAAGAGAGAGATAGGAAATATTTAAAAGAACCAAGCAGAGCTAAGAATGCATTCACTGAAATAAAAACACATTAGAGGGAATGAACAGAGAAGAGGATGCAGAAGAATGTATTAGCAATTTGGAATGGTAATGGAAAGCATACAAACTAAACAAAGAAGAACTTTTAAAAATGGGGCTAGACTGAGGGAACTCTTAGACAACATCAAGCAAACAAATATTTGCATTACATGGGTCCCAGAAAAAGGAGAGAGAAAGGTGTAGAAACTTATTTAAAGAAATAATAACTGAAAACTTCCCTAACCTAAGGAGAGAAACAGACATCCAAGTCCAAGAAGCAAAGTTGCATATAAGATGGAACCCAAGGTGGTCCATACCATGGAACATAATAATTAAAATGTCAAAGGGTAAAGAGAGAATCTTAAAAGTAGCAAGAGAGAAATAAGAAGCTACCTAAAAGGAAAAGCTTATAAGGCTATCAGCTGGTTTTTCAGCAGAAACTCTGTAGGCCAGAAGAGAGCCGCATGGTGTTTTCAAAGTCCTGAGAAGAAAAAAAAAAAAGAACCTACAACCAAGAACGCTCTACCTGGCAAGGTTATCACTCAGATTTGAAGGAGAGATAACATCCCCCAGACAAACAAAATATAGTTTATCACCACTAAATCAGCTTTACAAGAAATGTTGAAGGGACCTCTTTAAGTGAAAAGGAAATGGCCATAGACATAAGAAAGATGAATAAAAAGATGTAAACTATTACAACATACACATAAAATGTGGAGAAGGGAGTAAAAAGGGAAGAGAAGGAGGAAAAGACAAATATTTTTTTCTTTTTAAGAATGTGTTTGAACTTAAATTACCATCAAAATAATATGGACTGCTATTTACTTAGGATGCTATATATGGACCTCATGGTTACTGCAAACCTCAAACCGTGATAGATACATAAAAAGAGAAAGAAAGCCAAATAGAACATGATGGATACATATCAGTCACAAAGAAGGAGAGCAAGAGAAGAAAGGAACAAAGAGCTACAAAAATAAGAGGCATCCATATTGGTAAAGAAGTTAAATTGTCACTATTTGCGGATGACATGATACTATACTTAGAAAATACTGGAATAAATGCATTCACTAAAGTTGAATATTAGAATAAATGCATTGAGTAATACCCAGAAATTAGTAGCATTTCTATATGCAACAAAGTTGAAGAGAACTTTTTAAAATACCATTTACAATAGCACCACAAAGAATAACTAGCAATAAACTTAACCAAAGAGAGGAGAGACCTATACTTTGAAAACTATAAAAAAATACTGATGAAAGAAATTGAAGTTGATACAAACAAATGGAAAGATATACCATACCCACAGGTCTAAAGAATATTATCAAAATACCCAGGGCAAAGCAATCTATGGATTCAATGCAATCTCTACCAAAATACCAATAGCATTTTTCACAGAACTAGAACAAATACTACTAAGATTTGTATGGAACCAAAGACTGAATGACAAAAGCAATATTCAGAAAGAAGAACAAAGCTGGAGGCATCACAATTCCAGATTTCAAAATATACTACAAATCTGTAGTATATTACTGGTACAGAAACAGGCACATAAATCAATGGATCACAATAATGGCCCCCCAAATAAACCCACATTTATGTGATTAATTAATTTATAACAAAGGAGGCAAGAATATACAACGGGGGAAAGATAGCTTTTCAATAAGTGGTGCTGGGAAAACTGGACAGCTACATGTGAAAGAATGAAACGGAACTACTTTCTAACACCATACACAAAAATAAACTCAAAATGAATTAAAGACCTAAATGTGACATGAAACCATAAAAATCCTAGAAGAGAACACAGGCAGTAATTTCTCTGACATTAACGATAGCTCTAGTTTTCTAGTTATGTCTCCTAAGGCAAAGGAAACAAAAGCAAAAATAAACTATTGAGACTAATCAAAAAGTTTTTGCACAGAACATCAACAAAACAAAAAGACAAAGTATTGAGTAGAAGATATTTGCAAGTGATACATCAAATAAAGGATTAATATCTAAAATATACAAAGAACTCATGCAACACCAAAAAAAAAAAAACACAAAAATCTGATTAAAAAATAGACAGAAGGCCTGAATAGAAATTTCACCAAAGAAGAAATACAGATGGCTGACAGATACATGAAGAGATGCTCAGCATCACTCATCATCCAGGAAATGTAAATCAAAATCACACTGAGATATTACCTCACACCTATTAGATTGGCTAAAATCAAAAAAGAAACAATAAGTGAGGATGTGGAGAAAAAGGAACCCTTGTGCGCTGTTGGTGAGAATGTCAACTCGTGCAGCCATTGTGGAAAAGAATATGGAAACTCCTCAAAAAATTAAACATGGAAATACTGTCTGATCCAATAATTACACCATTGGGGGTTATTTACCCAGGGAAAAGGAAAACACTAACTTGAAAAGATATATGCTCCCCTGTGCTTATTGTAGCTCATAAGCACAGGGGTTTGTGGGAACAAACCAGGTATCCATCAATAATAGATAAATGGGGGCAGCCCAGGTGGCTCAGCAGTTTAGTGCCACCTTTGGCCCAGGTTGTGATCCTGGAGACCCAGGATCGAGTCCCATGTTGGGCTCCCTGCATGGAGCCTGCTTCTCCCTCTGCCTGTGTCTCTGCCTCTCTCTCTCTCTGTCTCTGTCTCTGTGTCTCTCATGAATAAATAAAATCTTTTAAAAAACTAATAGATAAATGGATAAGGAAGATGTGGTATATAAAACATATACAATGGAATAGTACATGGCCATGAGTAAGGATGAGATCATGCCATTTGAGACCTGGACGGACCCTGGGGGTATCAAGCTAAATGAAACTAATCAGATTGAGAAAGACAAAGGCCATATGATTCCACTCATAAATGGAATCTTAAAAAAATGAATAAATGAACAAAAAGATCAGAACTATAAATACAAACAGATGGCTGCCAAAGGGGAGGAGGATGGGGGTTGGGCAAAATGGGTGAAGGGGAGTGAGAGATACAGGCTTCCAGGTACGGAATGAGTAAGTCACAGGAATGAAAAGCAGAGCATAAGGAATACAGTCAATGGTACTGTTAGTAGTGATGTAATGGGGACAGGTGGTAGCTACACTTGTGAGCACAGCATGACGTACAGAGTTGTCACACCACTACAGTGCACAACTGAAACTAACGTAACGTGTCAACTACATACACACACACACACACACACACACACACACGACAAAAGCCAGGAGATAATCAGTATGGAAGGGAGGTGAGGACCACAGTAAATCCTGCAAAGATCCCCTATGGAAGATGAAGGTTACAGCGCAGAGGAATATTGGAAACCACAAATGAGGCCAACACCACAGCTTGGTCAGAGTTCACTGAGGTGGACACAGGGCTGCTCCCAGGAGAGGAGGTGGACACTGGTCTATGCTGCTTTCTGGGTTTGTGTAATTGTCCCCATCAGACAGCTAGCTCCTGGAGTCCCTTGACAATAACACTGAACCCTCAACACCAAGCATAGAGCTTGGCTGTGCATACAGTTAGTGCTCAATAAGGATTCGCTAATAAGACAACATTGACTGAACACATTTGGGGGAATATTTCTTTTCTTTTTTTTAACATTTTATTTATTTATAGAGACACATAGAGAGAGAGAGATGCAGAGACACAGGCAGAGGGAGAAGCAGGCTGCATGCAGGGAGCCTGATGTGGGACTCGATCCCAGGTCTCCAGGGTCACAACCTGGGCTGAAGGTGGTGCTAAACCCACTGAGCCACCAGGGCTGCCGTGGGGGAATATTTCTAAAGAGATATCCCCCAATATCTCAAGTTTGCGGTTTTTGCAACTTATATCAGCTCATCCTTAAACTTAGCTCTTAAATCCTATACCTATACCTTTATCATATGGCTTTACTCATATGCGGAATATAAGAAAAAGTCAGAGAGGAAGACAAACCACGAAAGACTCTTGAACCTGGGAAACACACTGAGGGTTGCTAGAGGGGAGGTGGGTGGGGGGCGGGGTAACTGGGTGATGGCCATTTGAGGAGGTCATAGGATGTCATGAGCACTGGGTGTTATATGCAACTGATGAATTACTGAAAACTACATCTGAAACTAATGATATACTATATGTTGGCAAATTGAATTTAAATTCTAAAAAAAGGAAAAACCCTATACCTGCCACGAGCTAGCACACCTGTTCCCTCCTTTACCTTCTGTCCTAGGGGAGGCCTTTACTGCTGTTAAAACCTCCTGGTGGATTGCACTGGGTCTTCATACTGAGAGTAGACTAATCCTCCTAAACCACCATGGTCCTTTATCGTTCTCTAGTGAGTCTTCAAGGACTCTTTCTTACCAACAGAATAAAGTCCTTCTAATCAAGCCAGTAAAGGCACTTCTGTTTGGGCCTACACAAACTTAATTTCCACTAACACTCCATAGTGTTCCAGCCTCGAACAAATCCTGCACCCCTCTGCCTCTGTTCCACTAGTCACATCAGACCCTCTTTGCTAACCCTAGAAAAACCCTCCCTATCTTTCAAGAGCTCAACCGGTGCTTTCCCTCCAGGAAGCTGGCACTGATCACGCCAACCAAAAGCACCTGTCCTTCCTTACAACCTTGCTGGAGCTCAGTTTACACTTCATTTATGGCACATGTCTCACACGGCCTGGACATCTTTCAGCTACCTGGTGTCTTAAGACTAAGTTCTTACTAGTTAAGATCATGCCTTATCTGTCCTAACTAACATCCACCACATGAGCTAACTGAAGGCGTTAGAGACAACAGTTCCCCAGTATATGTCTACCAGTTATCAGAAGTCCTATGTATCCTGTAGATGTCCTTCAGTGAAGACAGTCAATGTAATGGTGCTGAAATCCATAAAATTCCAGGTCACCAGGAATTGTGAGCTCTAACTGGCATATACCCAAATGAAACGAGGTTAATTGGATCCTTTGGGCTAAAAAAGTGCTCTTGTGCTCTGTAAAGCTTACAATAGACTAAACCATAGCTCGTTAAAAAATTCTAAATAAAAAAAGGTGACACATTGGGGTTGTAAACATCTGTTTTGGGCAGATTAAATACATAATACATAAGATATACTATGTCCCTAAGTTATGTTCTACATTGAATAAACTGTTTTCAGCCTGCAGTCTTTAACTGCACTTATCCAATCTATGAACAGTTACTTTGTAAACAGCCTCAAATTAGATGGATTTTATTTTCCCAAAATAAATTCACTCAACTGTATAGGCAGTCTTCATACATGCAGGCTTTATTGGAGCCTTTATAATTATCACATGAGTATTTCTCCTCTGCTAAAGCTAGTAGTTTTGTGAATGTGCTGGAAAAACTAGAATATTTGTAGATCAAGTGAAATAATAACTATTTCAAAATACAACACCATTTTCATCTGAGCTATTTTCATCACAAATTAAATTCTCCCCCAAAGAGATAAACAAATAGCATGTATACAGATGTTCAGATTTTCCCCCCCATATAACTTGAGAACCGTTCTCAAAATCAATTTTACTTAAAAAAAATTTTTTTTAAAGCAATACTCTTAAGTTGGTAAACATCCTGAACCTCCTATTTTCTGGCTACACTTTGATACAGAAGGTTAACTTTGGGAACAAATGGACAATAACACAACTGCAAACTACCAGCCTATTCCATTCTATTCCGACGCAGCAGTTCTCAGGGATCCCATTTGGAGTGAAGCAAAATCAAGAAGCCAGAGCACTAAAGCACCACTGTGTGGTCCAAGCCAGATTTATCATCTCCAGGTGGCTCAGACTGGTGGAAAGAAAGAAAAAAGAAAGAGAACAGTAGTTAGCTCAGCCTGAAATGCCCGCCTCTTTGTCCCTCAGAGAGCCAACATGAACATCACCAATCAGCTACATCACTAACTCAGACATTCAGTGCAGTTGCATCTTCTGTGGCCAGTGGTAGCTAGTCAGTACCCCAGGTAAAAAGCTGGCCAGAGTCAAAATCACCCTCAAAAATGGCTTAGCCGGGGCTCCTGGGTGGCTGAGTTGGTTAAGCAGCCTGATTTTGATTGGCTCAAAATTTTTTGATTTTGGCTCAGGTCATGATCTCAGGGTTCTGAGATCAAGCCCTGCATGGGGCTCCACAGCCAGCAGGGAGTCTGCTTCGGGATTCTCTCTCCCTTGGCCTCTCCCTCTACTCTCTCTTTCTTAAATAAATAAACAAACCTTTTTTTTTAAAAAAAGGCTTAAACACGTGCTGCTTTGAAGCTGTTTCTCTCTCTTTATAGTTGAACACCGCAGGTTATTTTTCCCTCTAGTGTTGGAGGAAAGACAGGTACTTCTTGGATGGAGCCCAAGGCAGTGGCTGGGCTGGCTGTCGGGGTCATGCTGTATGAAAAATGCACGTGGTTAATAACCAGACTGGGTTGAACCCAGTTCACTCCTCATGAAACAAGAGGTAGATAAGAGCTGCCGCCCAGGAAGGAAGAGATTTTCCCATCCTGATGCAAACACCAAGGTGCATGCTCATGGCCAAGAATGGCCAACAGAATGACCCGTGTGATTTAAGTTATTTCTCTTTTTCTCTCTGTTCAGCACATGTAATTTGATTCAGGCTTGACAGACATTACTAGATACTTCCTCCACATCTGTCCTCCCTTTCCTATGTACGGAATCCACTATTTGAGAAACAGTAAGAGTTCAATTCTCCCTATATTCCCTTTCCACTGTGGAGGGCCAAGTGACCTAGGTCAGGTCAGTAAGATGGAGACCAATGTCTGTTGGTTTGCATTTCCATGAAAACTGTTTTCTTAGCTTGGATAAAAGGAAGGTGAAGGTAGATTCTGCTGGCACACATCTTTTACCTTTCATTCAATTCCCCCCCTTCCTGCCCGGAGTCTAGAAGAGATTCCTAGAAGCAGAGCAGACAATCACTCTAAAGCCCAAAGCCTGGGACGCCTGGGTGGCTCAGTGCTTGAGCATCTTGCCTTCAGCTCAGGGCGTGATCCCAGGGTCTTGGGATCGAGTTCTGCATCAGGCTCCCTGCATGGAGCCTGCTTCTCCTCCCTCTGCCTATGTCTCTGTCTCTCTCTCTCTATGTCTTTCATGAATTAATGAATAAAATCTATAGAAGGAAAAAATAAAGCCTAAAGCCATATGAAGGATGGCTGAGCAGGAAGCTAAAAGAACCTGGTCTCTGATGGCTACTTAATGCTACTGCATCACCAGCTCTGGATAACCTCTTTCCCTCTGGGCTGCTGCTTACCGGGGAAAAATAAAATCCCTACTTGGTTTAGCTGCTGGAGCCTGATTCCGCTTACATGTGACCAGTTGTAACATGTACGTTTAATTCACATTTGATCCAATTCTCTGTTAGGGCTGGGAATTAGGCTAATATTCTTAACTCAGATTAGTCTTTTCTCTATATCCTCTTTTAGGGCTATTTTGATTTGAAGATTTGCTATTTTTGTTTTCCCAAAAGAAAACAGTGATTTTTCCCTGGGGTGTCTGGGTGGCTCAGTCAGTCAAGCATCTGCCTTCAGCTCAGGTCATGATCTGGGGGTCCTGGAATGGAGCCCCAAGTCAGGCTTCCTGTTCAGTGGGGAGTCTGCTTCTCCCTCTCCTTCTTCTCCTCCCCTCTGCTCATGCTCTTTCTCTCAAATAAATAAAATCTTTTTTTAAAAAAAGAAAATAATTTTTTCCTGATAAAGTAATTCAAGGTATATGTAAAAGGATATTCACGACAGAGTTATTTGCCATAGTAATTTAAAATAACCTGGATGTGCATCAATGGGGAATCAAATGTATAAGTTATAGCATGTCCATAAACTACAATATTTTACAATTAATTAAAAAAAGTAGACTCATATTACTGACTTGGAAAGGAATCCTACTTTTGCTCAGAGAACAAAAATATGCCTAATATTTAGTATAGCTTTGTGTTACTTAAAAATACACATATGGGGATCCCTGGGTGGCGCAGCGGTTTGGCGCCTGCCTTTGGCCCGGGGCACGATCCTGGAGACCCGGGATCGAATCCCACGTCGGGCTCCCAGTGCATGGAGCCTGCTTCTCCCTCTGCCTGTGTCTCTGCCTCTCTCTCTCTCTGTGACTATCATAAATAAATAAAAGTTAAAAAAAAACTAAAAAAAAAAAAATAAAAAAAAATAAAAATACACATATGTATCCTTATATGGACATTTATACATTTATAGGATATTGTCCGTATCCTTATATGAACATATATATATTTATATATGTTTATATGTCCATATATTTATATATATGGACAAAGTGTCTGTCAATGCTTAAATGCTGTCAAACTGTAAAGAGGTAGTTACCTCAGGGTCATAGATAAGGAGGGTTAGGGAAAGGAAAAAATAATTATTTATAAATGTTATGCTGTTTAAATTCATTCCACAAAAGTGATTCATATCTTGGACTAAATTCTAAAAATACAGAAGTAGCCTAGGGTAAGATGATTCACCCAAAATGTTACCACACAGAAATAACCACAGTTGACATTTGGGTGATATCTTTTAGACTCTAGACCTCTCACCGTGTATACATGCATATAGATACACACACAAACTCTCCCTTAAGTTACTTTAACACATTGGAACAGCCCGAGAACTTTCTCCTGACACTCTTCTCTATACTCACTCCCTAAGTCAACTCCACTGGTCTCATGTTGCCCTCTGCTATGAGTCTTAGTCTCAACTATCCACTCATTTGCCAACTCCATTCAGATGCTGAAATCACAAATATATGTTCCAAGTTAAGCTTTTAATATTTATCCACAACCTCCTCATCACCCTATCAGCTAAACCAGGCCTTTCATAGTCTCCACGATCTCATTCAGTGACACCAATGTCCATCAGGGTTGCTCAAACCCCAACCCTGGAAGTTTGTCCTACACCCCTCCCGACTCATCGGAAACCCTTCCAGCTCACTTTCTGTTGCTCATGTCACCTGATCTCCCACCTCAACACATATGCAGAGGGCCTTAAAAGTAGTCCTTTACTGGGGCTCCTGGGTGGCTCAGTGGTGGAGCATCTGCCTCTGGCTCAGGTCATGATCCCGGGGCCCTGGGATTGAGTCCTGCATCAGGATCCCTGCAGGGAGCCTGCTTCTCTGTCTCACATGAATAAATAAATAAACACATTTTTAAATAGCATTCCTTTACTATTACACCTTTCACTGCCACTAGAATAAAGTCTTTCTACAGCCCATAAGGTGACTACCATCCCCACACACAGCACACCCCACAGTCTCCTCTCATACTACTCTGCCCTCACTCCTGTTGCTTGGCCCTCACTGAATTCCTAGAACCTATCAAGCTGCTTCTGGCCTCAGACATTGGTCTTGGTCATTCCCTCTGAAATGCCCTTCCTCAGGCTCCCCATTGCTGGCTCCACCCACCCTTTGAGTTTTAGCTCATATGTCACTTCCTTAGAGAGGCTTGACTTGATTCTCTTTCTACTCCATCAGTCTCTGTCATCACACTTCTTTCCTTCTGACCACTTACCACTGTCATGAATTCTTACCTATTTACTCTTCACTGTCTGTCCATCCTACTAAAGCGCACCCTCTATGCAGCCAAGGACCTCTTGGGTACCATACCAGCCCCAGCATCAGAGACAGTACCTGGCATCTAATAGACTCAGCAGTTTCTTAAGTGAATGACCATATACATCCTCATTAGCATTTAAAACAAATGGAATCATGTGGTCTACAATGCTTTGCAACAAGCTTTTACTTTTCATTCACTGTTAAATGTCTTCCCAAGTCAATTAATCTAATCCAACTATTCTTTTTTGTAATGGCCATGTGGCATATCATGTAAATCTATCAATCTCTTTAACCAAGCTCTACCTGGGCATTCAGGCAATTTACAACATCTCCTTATTAGAACTGCTTGTGATACACACCACT
This sequence comes from Canis lupus familiaris, assembly GCF_011100685.1. Lineage (NCBI taxonomy): Eukaryota > Metazoa > Chordata > Mammalia > Carnivora > Canidae > Canis > Canis lupus. The sequence goes on along the minus strand of NC_049256.1, from coordinate 11,976,925 downwards.
GTACATATCCTTGCACAGTCCAATCGAATCCTAAAGATAATTTCCTGGAAGTGGAATTGCTGCGTCAAAAATCACAAAGCACAACTTTGGACACTGGAATTTAAGAAAAAAGTCACCCACTTCAGTTATTCTCAAATAAAATGAAACAAAACCCATGTTTTTAAAATAACACTATAGCTTAAGATACATGGAATGTTATTCTTATGAAAATATAGTTGGACACGGTCTACTTAGGGAACCTACCTTAGACCTCTAAGTCGAAGAGACTTTCAAGTTGAGAGCTGTATAAAAAGCCCCATTATTAAATACTGGGGAAATGAACAATACAATGTTCAGTGAACCCAACTGAGCAAGAAGGTTGTTGTCTGTAAAGTGACCGGATCCAAGAACAGAATAGTTGGTGGTTGTTCAACACATTCCATGTTTATTTACTCTGTAGGGCTCACAGCACAGGCAGAAAGCTTGTAGAGCGATAGCCCCAAGAGCTGCTGGACCATCTGGGGAAACATTAGGGCTCACGGCAATAATTCTACAAACTCCTTCCTTTAAAAATCTCTCTGAATCAATCCCATCCTGTCTCAAATCCCTCTCTGCCTTCGCAGCTGCTAAAAGGCAGCCCTTATCAGCCACATTCTCATCCAGTGATGCCTATAGCTCTCCTCTGCTCTGGTCTGCTCCCCAACGTCCTCTGCCTCTTCTTGAAAGAAAATGTCTCCCTGTCTACTTTTCACTAAAATGCAGCAGACTTCTTAGGGTACCACATTCCCCAATTTGCTCTGTCAATTAAAAAGTTTTTGTGGGTTTTTTTTCTCTGTTGTCCTATTACTTCCTGGCCAGGTGGAGAGTTGGGTATTCTCCTTCTCTAAACTACCAAACATAGGGATTACTCTCTCTCCTCTAGACACCTCTCTGCTGATGTTTATGCCAACCACCTAACTTATCATCCATCATCCTGGCCCCTCTGTTCACCTGGCCCTGGTTCCCATCAGCCTTAGTAGTAACTGAAACTCCGTCATGAGGGACCCATCTGCATGCTTTGGCTTCTCAGTTTTTTCATCTCCTCATCTCCTCACCTCCTCTAGCATTTTCTTCAGTTTCACCACAGCTAGGCACTCTCAGATTTTTGGCATCACTTCCCACCTCTGAAATCTTGATTCTCAACATCCCATTTTCTGACCACACTTTTTGGGCCTTTCCAAGTCACCTGCTCTCCTTCCCTCACTGTCCTAACTTTTGATTCCACTGAAACTGTCAATCCATTGACACCATTTATGGATGGAATGTCTGTGCCCCATTCAGTTGCTACAATTCCCCCTGCACCCAAGTGATGTAGAAAGTAGGGTCTCAGGTAGTCAGGATGACATGAGGTCATGAGATGAAGCCCTCACAAGTGGGATTAGTGCTCTAAGAAGAGTCAGGAGAGAGCTTGCTTTCTCTGCTCTCCACCCTGTGAGAGCTGACATCTTTATGTTACCGGAGTCTCCCCATCGATTGGTCCTGAAATTAGTAATGCATTTAGAGTTTCTCTATTGAGCATAGTAGTGGCTTTTGGACTGAGATTTTTCATACTACAGAATATCTAGTTATGACTTTTTAAAAATTTTATTTGAGAAAAGGCAAGAGAGAGGCAAGGCAGATGGAAAGGGAGAGGCAGGCTCCCCACTGAGCAGGGAGCCGGATGCAGGGCTTGATCCCAGAACCCTGGGATCATGACCTGAGCCGAAGGCAGATGCTTAACCAACTGAGCCACCCAGAGGCCCCTAGTTATGACTATTTGTGTGGGTTTATACAAATTTAAACACAGATGTAGCAATTTCTCAATGCCTTTTGAAATCTATGGGGAGAATCATAGTGATTTTTCTCCCTAGATTGATTAGTAGTTGGTGTTATTAGCGGATTTCCTAATATCAAACCATTTTTGTGTTACTGGAATAAATCTCCCTTGATCATGACATATTATTCCTTTAATAAGCTGTGAAATGATGTTTGCCAAAATTTTTACTTTGAATTTTGGCTTTTGAGTGAGATTGCTCTATTGTTCTTTGTGTAATTTTCATTTGATTTTGGCATTGTAATGCAAGATGCATAAAAAGAATTGGGGAATTTTCATTCATCCATGCATTAGAATAATACTAAAGTTACCCTTTAGTCCCATTTAGTCAATAGCACTGAAGTTATCCTTTGCTAAGGGACCAGTAGAATTCCTCTGTGACACAATCTGAACATACACATCTGCATGGTAGTTCATCAACTCTGTCTACTTCTATGAATATCTCCCGTCTATGCAGGAGTCCATTTTATTCAGTTATATTTTCCTGGAAAATTGTTCATTATTCCAAGTTTTCATCAAACCTTGGACATGCATGGACATTGGAAAGTTAACAGGTTAACAAACTAACTTAGTTCCTTCCTGCTTCACCCACATACTCCTCCTACCCCAGGTCTTCCCCTTGTCTTCCTAACCGACAGCACTATCCATCCAACTGCTAGAAGACAGAAACCCAGGAGTCATCCTTACTTCTCCTTCTTTCACCCATCATGTCCAACTGCCAGTGATTAATTCTGGCCCCCAAATGTACCTGAAGTCTCCCCATTTCTCACCATCTCCCAAGTCCATCATCCAGTTCAGCTCCCCTCTTCTGCTTCTCACTTTTCCAGTTAACTTTCAACATGGCAGCTAGGATGATTTTCTTAAAATATGAATCAGATTACATTACTCTCACTCCCAATGCCTTTGCTCAGAACCACCCCAATTTTCCTTCACCTACAGTATCAAATTCAAACTCCTCAACACTGAGAGTCTGTCATGGTCCCAGCTTCATTTCAAGTAACTGTCCCTTCGGACACCACTCTGAGCCAAGAACTTTCAGTTTTTCAAACATGTCATGTCCTCCCCTCCCCAATCCTGTTGCTTTAAACTGCTCCCAAGTCTGGTTCCTTCCTTTTTTTTTTTTAAAATTTTGTTTATTTATTCATGAGAGATAGAGAGGGAGAGAGAGAGAGGCAGAGACACAGGCAGAGGGAGAAGCAGGCTCCATGCAGAGAGCCTGATGTGGGACTCGATCCTGGGTCTCTAGGATCACACCTTAGGCTGAAGGCAGCGCTAGACTGCTGAGCCACCAGGGCTGCCCTCTGGTTCCTTCCTATGCTTGACACCCCATCTTCAATGTCGCTCCCTCAGAGACACCTTTGGTGGCCATCCTATCTGAAACCGACTCCACACCATTGCTCTCTGCCAAAGCACCTTGCCAGTATCCCTCAAAGCACTTAGGAAACTTGTGATTATTTTATTTCTTCACTTGTCTTTTTCTATCTTCCTTCAAGGAGTTTATTTTTATGATGGAGGCAAGAACAGGTCTGGGTGTTAACCATTGTATCTTCACATTTAGTGTGATGCCTATTACAGAGCAAACACTCAATCATAAATATTTACTTAATGAAAGACCAGATCCAAAAGGATAATTTCTAGGATGGGAGATATTGTGAAAGGGGAGAGAGCATTGTGGAACATGGACAAAGTGTTAGGGTATCCTTTAGGGCTTACTTCCCTCACTCCAATTCCATCAAAGCAAACCTTTATACCTACCCCATGAATGCAGTAGTGACACGGGGCTTTGGCTTTCCTCATGAAGGCTGATCTGGATTAAGCCTGGAAGAAATTAGTCTATCTCATTACATTTACATTAGAGAATTTAAAAATAAGAATACACATTTATGTACCTATGTCCATACATGAATTATTTCATAGATCATTGCATTACTTGGATGTTACCTGACGAGGATCAATGGCCAATGCAGAATATCAGCCTAAGCTATTAATATTTTTACTTGATTCTATTTTATGCATTGTATCTGTCAAAGCTACTAGCCTACAATATAGGCAGAGATATTTCATGACAACCATTCAAAGTAACGAATCCCTTCCTAATATCCTGGTTGGTTAGACAGATAGATGAGAGAGATAAATAGATAAATTTAAATAAAATAAAAAAATATATTGAATTCCTATGTTCTTGCAGCCCTGTGCTAGGGGCTAATCTCGTGTGAGGAATGTCCTTTGCATTTCCCTAGCAAAATACATAAAACCACCACGTTTGCACCATGATAATGCAAACATGCCAAAAGGACAGACACTGAGTACCAACCAGATCCAGATACTGGATCTCAGTCAAGCTCGTTAACCTAAGTCTCATAGATACTTGCAGCCTGGTGCCCAGTCAGCACCCAGCATGAGCTACAAGCATCATCACCATCATCTCTCTACTGCAAGCTGCAGGGTGGTTTCTTTAGGTGTCTGGAAGAAAAGAGAGCAAAGGCAAAACCCAGGGAGATACATATTTTGGAGGAATTTTTGTTCTTTAAGGTATTCTAAATTCACACAAGGGGCCTGTTATTAGGAGATGAAAGCAAATAGTAATTAACATCCTACAGTGTAATGTGTATGAACTGAAGAGACAGTTATCTAAAATCTGGGGTTTAGTCAAAATAATTCCCCAGGTTTCAGAAGACGAAGGGGTATAAACTTCCCTAATTTTTAATATAGCATTGCTTTATATCAGCAGTTCGCAGAGTGTGAACGTTTGGGACCCTTAAGGGACTGCTTTTCTTGGAGGTCTCTAAGTTTCCAAAGGTTCTGTGAGTCCAAAACTATTTTTGTAATAATGGCAAATAATGCTAAGATCTCGTTTGCTTTTTTTTCATTCTTACTCTCACAAATACACAGTGGAGTTTTCCATTACATGATGTGTGATATCACAGCAGATTGAATTCAGAAGCAAATATGACAAAGAAGCTACCTCCTGTGAAGTCTGGCATTAAAGAGATTTGCAAAAATAAAACAATGTGGGCAGCCCTGGTGGCTCAGTGGTTTAGCACCACCTTTGGCCTGGGGTGTGATCCTGGAGACCTGGGATCGAGTCCCGCATCGGGCTCCCTGCATGGAGCCTGCTTCTCCCTCTCCCTATGTCTCTGCCCCTCTCTCTCTGTCTCTCATGAATAAATAAATGAAATCTTTTTAAAAAATAAAAATAAAACAATAAAACAATGCTACTCTACCCACATGTTTGTTTTGCAGAGTCTGGTTATTTTCATAAAAATCTGTTACTGACATCAATATGTAAAGGTTTGTTTTGGTTATTTTTTTAATTAGTCATTCTATTTTTTATAAACCAGTCTTTTGAATATGTTCAGCCATGAGTGCAAAGGATTCATTCATCTGAATTGTGACCCACATATATATGGTGACAGGCTTTTTAAGAGAGGGAATCCAGGACAAACCTATAATAATATATATATAGTGATCGCACCAGTTTGCATTCCCACCAACAGTGCATGAGGGTTCTGTTTTTTCCACTTCTCCAACACCTGTTATTTGTTTCTTTGTGATACTATCCATTTTGACAAGTATAAGGTATTTGGATTTAGAATTGCATTTCTCTAGTAGTTAATGATGTTGAGCATCTTTTCATGTATTTGTTAGCCCTCTGCATGTTTTCTTTGGAAAAATGTCTATTCAGGTCCTCTGCCTATATTTTAATTGGAGCATTTGTTTTTTGTTTTGTTTTTTGGTGTGGAGTTGTAGAAATTTTTCATATATTTTGGATATTAGCCCCTTATCAGATGTCATTTGCAAGTATCTTCTCCCATTCAGTAGGTTGCCTTACATTATGTTGATGGTTTCTTTTGCCATACAAAACCTTTTTATTTTGGTGCAGTCCCATTTTTTGTTTTTGTTTCCTTTGCCTGAGGAACAGGGTCATGTCTAAGAGATTACTGCCTAGGTGTTCTTTCAAGAGTTTTATGGTTTCAGGTCTCACATTTACTTAGGTCTTTAATACATTTTCAGTTTATTTGTGTGTATGGTGTAAGAATGTGGTCCAGTTTTTTCAGCACCATTTATTGAAGAGATAGTCATTTCCTTATTGTATATTCTTTCCTTCTTTCTCATACAAAATAATTGACCAAGCATGGATTTCGGGCTCTCTATTCTGCTCCATTGAGCTATATGTCTAATTTTGTGCCAGTACCATACTATTTAGAATACAATAGCTTTGTAGTATGGTTTGAAACCAGGATTGTGATACCTCCATCTTTGCTCTTCTTTTTCAAGGCTGCTTTCCCTATTCAGGGTCTTTGTGTTTCCATATAAATTTTAGGATTATTTGTTCTATGCCTGTGAAAAATGTTGTTGGTATTCTGATAAGGATTCTATTGAATCTGTAAGTTGTTTTGGGTAGTATGTACATTTTAACAATGCTAATTCTTCCAATCCATCCAATCCACATTTTAACAAAGCTAATTTTTCCAATCCATGAGCATGTATATTTTTCCATTTGTTTTTGTCATCCATTTTTCTCAAAAATGTTCTATAGTTTTCAGAGGACAGGTCTTTCACTTCCTTGATTAAGTTTATTCCTAGGCATTTTATTCTTTGTGATGTAATCATAAATGAGATTGTTTTCTTAATTTCTCTTTCTGCTATTCCATTATTGGTATATATAAATGTAAAAGACTTATGGATATCAGTTTTATATTCTGCAACTTTACTGAATTCATAAATAGGTTCTAATAGTTTTTTGGTGGAATCTTTAGGATTTTCTGGATATAGTATCATGTCATCCGCAAATAGTGACAAGTCTACTTTTTCCTCACCAATTTGGGTACTTTTTACTTCTTTTTCTTCTGATCACTGGGTAAGACTCTCATTACTATGTTGAATAAAAGTAGTGAGTGTGGACATCCTTGTCTTGTTCCCGATCTTAGAGAAAACATTTTCAGTTTTTTTATCATTATGATATTAGCTATGGGTTTGTCAAATATGGCCCTTATTATGTTAAGGCATGTTGCCTCTAAATCCACTTGAGAGTTTTTTTTTAAATCAGTAATGGAGTTAAATTTTGTCAAATGGTTTTTCTGCATCTACTAAGATGATCATATGATTTTTATCCTTCAGTTTATAAATGTAGTATATCTGTTTATCAATTTGTGCATATAGAACCATCCTTGAATTCCTAGAATAAATCCCACTTGATCTTGGTGAATAATCTTTTTAATACACTGTTGAATGCAGTTTACTAATATTTTTCAGGATTTTTGCATCTATATCCATCAGGGATAACAGCCTATGATTCTCTTTTTTTTTTCTTTTTGCCTTATTTTGCTTAGCAGTATACTCTCTAGATCTATCCACATTGTTGTAAATGGCAAGATTTCATTGTTTGTTATGGTTGAATAATCCACTGTACACATATACATCTTCTTTATTGATGAACACTTAGGTTGCTTTCATAAAGTAGTTATTGTAAATAATGTGGCAATAAACATTGGGGTGCATGTATTCCTTTGAATCAGTGTTTTTGTATTCTTTGGGTGAATTTCCAGTAATGCAATTAGTATTCTATTTGCAATTAGTTATATGCAATTAGTTTATTTGCAATTAGTTAGTAGTTCTATTTTTAAGTTTTTGAGGAACCTCCATATTGTCTTCTATGTTGGCTACATTAGTTTGTATTCCCACCAAAGATGCAAGAGGGTTCCTATTTTTCCACATCCTCACCAATATTTGTTGCTTCTTGTGGTTTTGATTTCAGTCATTCTGACAGGTATGAGGTGGTATCTCCTTGTAGTTTTGATTTGCATTTCCCTAAAGATAAGTGATGGTGGGCATCTTTTCATGTATCCATTGGCCATCTGTATGTCATCTTTGGAAGAATGTCTGTTCATGAGCTTCTGCTCACTTTAACTAGATTATTTGTTTTGGGTGTTGGGTTATAGAAGTTCTTTAGATATTTTGGACACTAACCCTTTATCACATAGGTTATTTGCAAATATCTTCTGTCATTCAGTAGGTTGTCTTTTAGTTTTGTTGGTTGTTTCCTTCACTGTGCAGAAATTTTTTACCTTGATGAAGTCCAATAGTTTATTTTTGCTTTTTTATTTTGTTTTCCTTGTTTAAGGAGATGTATCTAGAAAGATGTTATGCCTAGTATCAGAGAAATTACTGCCTGTGCTCTTTTTCTCGGATTTTTATGGTTTCAGGTCTTACGTTTAGGTACTTAATCCATTTTCAATTTATTTTTGTGTATAGTGTAAGAAAGTGGTCCAGGTTCATTATTTTGCATGTAACTGTCCAGTTTTCCCAATACCATTTGTTGAAGACACTGTCTTTTTCCCCTGCATATTCCTGGTTCCTTTGTCAAGGTTAATTGACCATATAATTGTGCATTAATCTGATTCTAAAACCAGATAAGGACACACACAAAAAAGAGAACTACAGGCCAAACTGTCTGATGAATGTAGATGCAAGAAATCCTCAACAAAATATTAGCAATATTTGTAAGTATTGCTGTAATCCAGCATAGAAAATGCACTCGTCCTGATCAAGTGAGATTTATTCCTAGGATGCAATGGTGGTTCAATATTTGCAAGTCAACGTGATACATCACCATCAATAAGAGAAAGGATAAAAACCATATGCTCATTTCAGTAGATGCAAAAAAAAAAAATGATCTGAGTAAGTACAACATCCATTCATGATAAAAACAAGGGTTTAGGGATCCCTGGGTGGCGCAGCGGTTTGGCGCCTGCCTTTGGCCCAGGGCGTGATCCTGGAGACCCGGGATTGAATCCCACATCGGGCTCCCGGTGCATGGAGCCTGCTTCTCCCTCAGCCTATGTCTCTGCCTCTCTCTCTCTCTCTGTGACTATCATAAATAAATAAAAAAAAAAACAAGGGTTTAGAGGGAGCATTCCTTAATATAATAATGGACTTCTATGAAAAACTCACAGCTAACATCATACTCAATGGGGAAAAACTGAAAGTTTTTCTCCCTAAGATCAGGAGTAAGACAAAGATGTTCACTCTCACCACTGTTATTTAACATAATACTTGAAGTCCTAGACACAGCAATCAGGCAAGAGAAAAGAATAAAAGACATCCAAATTGGTAAGGAAGAAGTGAAACTTCTACTATTTACAGATAATATGATACTATATGTAGAAAATCCTAAAGACTCCATCGAAAAAACTAGTAGAACTGATAGGTGAATTCAATAAAGTTGTAGGATACAAAATTAATGTACAGAAATCGGTTGCATTTCTATACACTAATAATGAAGCAGCAGAAAGAGAAATTAAGAAAACAATCCTGTTTACGGTTGCACCCAAAATAATAAAATACCTACAAATAAACTTAACCAAAAAGGTGAAACATCTGTACTCTGAAAACCATAAAACATTGATGAAAGAAAGAAATTGAAGATACAAAGAAATAGACATTCTATGTTCATGGGTTGGAAGAACAAATATTGTTAAAAGTTCTATATTACCCAAAGCAATTTACAGATTTAATACAATTCCTATCAAGATACCAACCAATTTATGCATTTTTTTACAGAACTAGAACACTAAATTTGTATGAAAATGCAAAAGACCCCAGATAGCCTAAGCAATCTTGAAAAATAAAAATAAAACTGGAGGTATCACAATTCTAGACTTCAAGTTATATTACAAAGCTGTAGTAATCAAAATAGTATGGGTTTTTAAATTACCAATTCAAAAAAAAACAAAAAATAATAAAAAATAATAAAAAATAAAAAAAAATAAATTACCAATTCAAGTTTGTTACTATGATTCAATTTCATTACTAGTAATTGGTCTGTTTATATTTCTATTTTTTTCTGATTCACTCTTGGAAGATTTTAATTTTCTAGGAATTCATTTATTTCTTCCAGATTGTCCAATTTGTTGGCATACTTCTGTTATTTTTTTAAAAAAATATTTTGTTTATTTATTCATAAGAGACACAGAGAAATGGAAACATAGGTAGAGGGAGAGAGGCAGGCTCCCCGTGGGGATTCCCGATGTGGGACTCGATCCCAAGACCCCAGGATCATGACCTGAACAAAAGGCAGATCCCACTGAGCCACTCAGGTGCCCCGGTTATTTTTAAATAAATACATATTTTAAATCTCAGTCTCAATTTTTAATATGGAAAATATTCATAGATATAACCCATGAAACAAAAGCTCTTTGGGGGAATCTGAATAAATTTTCAAAGTGTTAAGAGGTCCTCATTCCAAGAAGTTTGAGAACCTTTCACAACCAACCGGAAGCATTCAGTGAAGAGGTTATACAAGGATATCTCCTTTAATCGTGTGTTGAGTTTTGAAAATCTATTTACATACTCTCATTGTTATTAATTGTGTTAACTGGCGTAACAGAAGAATGGATAATTCAAATTTTAAACTTTCTGTGGTGTGATCAGAATAATAGCCTTTCTAAAACTTTGATTTAGATTTCTGTGACAGAAGCAGATTCTGAACTGGTAGATAAAGCTCTAGGCAATTACAGATTTCTATAAGGATTATTTTTTTATTATTCAAGCAGAAACAAAAACCCTAGAATTTCTCGAACGGCAGAAGCAGAGGAGTGGAGGACTCTACTTTGCCATTTCTCTATTCCCTACACTTCAGAGAATCACAGTACTCCACACCCATAGAAACAACAGCCTCAGAATGTTCGCTGAGTAATCACACTGAAAAGAATGTGCAGCAAAATAAACCCATTGTTTAATACACACACATAAATATATATACTTTAAATTTTAATATACATATATATTCTACAAGACAATTCAATATGTTTTTCTCAGAATATATTCATTTTAATTTTTTGAGATATTGCTTAAAAAAAACATTTTAGATCAAAATCACTGATATTTGTATGATCTTGTTAAATGCTTTGCAAAATTTACACTTCTAAATTGATCCCTAAGCCACGCTCTTTGCTCAGGGAGTGCCACAAAAGTAATTGGTTTGAAGAGATGCAGCTTCATAGCTACCTACATGCCGTCTTATCAACATCAACCACCTGTACTATATATAGCTAAAGCACTACCCTCATTCTTCAACTAAGATACGTCTGGAAAGAATACTTTGGAAAAAATACCTTAGCACTTGCCGATCACAGAATGATTTCAAATCATCAGACTGTTTCCCCCAAAATTCCTAAAATTGAACAAAAGTTTTTGTTATTTTACTCTGGAACAGATCCTCTTCAGTCACAGAGGATTTTTTTTTTTTTTTTAAGTGTGGAGGATACTTACCAGAACATCCTCCTCAAGGTGTTTCAGAGCCTGAATATCCTTCTCAAGATTGCTCAACTCTTGAAGAATAAAATTGTGAAACTTCTCTAGTTTATTCAGTCTGATAAATGTAAAAAGCAACAGATTTCATTGGGACTGCTTGACTACAACAAAAGACAATCCTCTTATTACAAGAATACTTCTTATTTTGCTCTAGATGCTTGTTTTTTACATCTAAATTCAAGTTAGTTAGCATATAATGTATTATTAGTTTCAGGGGTAGAATTCAGGGATTCATCAGTCACATAGAACACCCAGTGCTCATCGCATCACATGCCTCCTTATTACCCATCACCTACTTACACCATTTGCCCGCCCCCACCCCTCCAGCAACCCTCAGTTTGTTTCCTAGAGTTAAGAGTTTCTTATGGTTTTCCTCCTTCTCCGTTTTTATATTATTTTTCCTTCCCTTCCCCTATGTTCATCTGTTTTTTTCTTAAATTCCACATATGAGTGAAATCCTATGAAATGCACATATGACTGACTTATTTCACTTAGCATGATACCCTCTAGTTCCATCCATGTCATTGCAAATGGCAAGATTTCATTCCTTTCGATGGCTGAGTAATATTCCAGTGTGTGTGTGTGTGTGTGTGTGTGTGTGTGTGTGTGTGTGTGTGTATCACATCTTTATCCATTCATCAGTCGATGGGCATCTGGGCTCTTTCCATAGTTTGGCTAAGGTGGACATTGCTGCTATAAACACTGGGGAGCAGGTGCCCCTTCAAGTCACTATTTTTCTATCCTTTGGATAAATACCTAGTAGTGCAATTGCTGGGTGTTAGTGTAGCTCTATTTTCAACTTTTTAAAAAAGATTTTATTTATTTCTTTATTCATGAGAGACACACAGAGAGAGGTAGAGACATAGGCAGAGGAGCAGGGTCCCTGCAGGGATCCTAATGCAGGACTTGATCTCAGGACCCCAGGATCACAACCTGAGCCAAAGGCAGACATTCAACCACTGAGCCACCCAGGCGCCCCTATTTTTCAGGAACCTCCATCCTGTTTTCCAGAGTGGCTGCACCAGCTTGCATTCCACCAACAGTGTAAGCAGGTTCCCCTTCGTTTGCATCCTCACCAACTTTTAAGAACACATACCTCTTCTTCCCTCCCCTCTCTGGGGGTGACCATCCTCACCCCCAGAAACTATGCAAACTTTCTGATTTAGCCTTTCAACAGAAGTCTGGATGGAGCTGGTGTTTCAGAATCATCCTTAGAACAAAGGAGAGGTGACTCCAGGGAAAAAGACACAGAGGCCAGAGCTGGCCTCGAAGCCACTATACCACCAACCATGGCTCCCCATCACTTCCTACCTTCCACTTGCTCCCTTTTCTATTGCCTTATGCTGGTCCTGAAAGCTGAAATTGGCTAATAAACTCGGTCCTCCTCTACCTATTAGTTCTGAGATTTCCAACATTTGCTATTCTGCATTTACCACATGAACGGCTTATTTGCTTGCTTATTGTCTGTCTTCTGCATTAGGCTGAAAGCTCTATGAGGCAAGAAGCTCCTAAAGCTTGTTGGCACTGCTGTCCTGTACTTAGCACTGGATCTGGCACCTAGTGCTACTCAGTGTGTTTTTGCTGAATGAAACATGGAAAATAAATAACCCCTAAAAGACAATGGAAGTTCCATAAGTCTAAAGCCCTTCATGGGTTTGTTCTGAGAATTAAATGGCATTGCATGTACAAAAGTTTGAAAAAAATCAAATTCTCATTGACATTATATTTTCTGCCCTAAGAAACTTGCTCCCTCAGTTAAGCTAACCAACCCACCATTATTTTCTTCCTGTCCTTCATCTGCAGGCCATTCTCTCCAACAAGGAACAATCTCTACACATACCTTCCCTACACCATTCAAACCTTTGTTTCCAAAATCTTGCTACAGAAGCACTTCCATTGTAATGGTTCTGGATTAACTCTAATCGCCACAGAACCCCATCTCCACTCATCTTTCCTATCCTTTTTTAAAAATTTTTTTTAAATTTATTTATGATAGTCACACACAGAGAGAGAGAGGCAGAGACACAGGCAGAGGGAGAAGCAGGCTCCATGCACCGGGAGCCCGATGTGGGATTCGATCCCGGGTCTCCAGGATCGCGCACTGGGCCAAAGGCAGGCGCCAAACCGCTGCGCCACCCAGGGATCCCAACATCTTTTCTATCCTTCACATCTCTCTGAAATCTTGCACCTCTTTCCCTCTTGCTCCATGGTCATCAGGGTGTTTGTGTACATGCGTTATGTGGGAGTGCCTAGCATTTTTTATTGTAGCAATATCTATATATATAACATCAAATTTCACTTTTAGGCATTTTTAAGGGTACAAGTCAGTAGCATTAAGTACATTCACAATGTTGTGCAGCCATCACCACCATTCGTCTCTGGAAATTTTCTATCATCTGAACAAACTCCATACTGATTAAACAATAACTTATTTCCCATGGCCTCAGCCCCTGGTAATCCCTATTCTACTTTCCTTCTCTAGGAATTTGCCTATCCTAAGTACCTCATATACTGAAAACATGCAATTACTTGTCCTTTTGTAACTGGCTTATTTCACTGTGCATAACGTCCTTCCACTGCACATGTATGACACCCAGCATTTTTACACACATATATATGTGCTTACTCTGTTCTCATAACTGGATTGTAAATATTTTTTAAATAGTGTTTTAGGATCATAGCATGGCAGATCATGAAGAAGCTTGAGGCAGGCCTTACCCCATCATCTTATGAATGAAGAACAAGAAACCTAGACAGGTTAGGTAATGTACCAACCTAACATCTTCTCAAGCTTCAGTTCCTCAATGACCCTAGCACGGTGGTCACGACACAAATGTTTGTGAGCCATCACACTTTTATGAACTTGATTCGAAACCCAACACTTACCTGCATTGATGTATCTGGTTTAAAAGCTGGATTAAGCAATCTGGTGCTTGCTTTGCATTATTTGAATAAAGTGGACTCCCTCTGTACCTAAGCTAAACCATAACAACAATAACAAAATGATCACGTTTGAATTAACCATAACTACAGAAATGGAGTTCAGGCTTTGTGTGAAAAAGATGCTGCCAGTACCTAAAATTCATAGCAAACATGACTGCTAAACAATTGTGATGAGATACCATGCTACACACTTGCTATGTATTACATCAGGTTCAGTACCAATAAAGAACAATAAGCTAAAATAGGAAAACTTATATTCATGCTATCAAAACACATTTTGAATATTTTGAACAAATTTCCATTATAAACTAGCTTACATTGGTATTGCAGAAAATAGGATCAGACTTTGGAGATGTCCTAAATTAGTTAAATGAATATATGTCAGGGTAAGGTTTTTTCCCTGAATGTGCTAATAAATAACTCTTTCATAAAAAATTTATAAAGATTTATAAACAATAGGACATAAAAGGAGGACACTGAAATGCTTCCAAAGTTCATCTTGCAGACAAGATTTTGGGATAGCCTGCATCTGCACTGCTCAAAGATTTGCCACCACTCAGTTGACCGTCCACCCAAAGTCCACCTCCACCTCTGCCCAGGACATCTCTCATCCCCATGATCCCCTCTCCTCCTTGTCTATCGTTATGACCAAATCATGGCTTCCTGGTGCTTCCGTGGTCTGAGAGTGACTATCCCTGAAACCAAATCATGAGTCTGATTTCCACAGAGGCCCATCCGGCCCCCCTGTAGCAAACGAACATGGAATAGCTATCTTATAGATGCAAGCCACAGTTCACAAAGGCACTAAAGTCAGTGGCAAACATATCTCCCCCCTCCCAAAGCCTCAGGAGCAACAACAGTACTGATGAATAATATGAACTTGTTACTTTAAGCTCATAACAAGCTAGCTCTTCATTCTTAGTGAACCATTACCTCAGATTTTCTTTTCAGTTCTTGAGTGAAGTTTTCCAGGGCTGTGATAATAGCAGAATCACTCAAGTTCTCTGGCACAACTGCCAGGGATGGAGCAGCAATGCCTTCTGAATAATAAAAATAGAACATTAGATAAAGCTAACACGGTGCTCAAAGTAGATGTGCTCAGGCCATCAGCTGCCCAGAGGATGGAGAGTCAGTCAGAGGCACAGGTACGATCCATGGTAGTAGCCTCAGTGGAGCCTGACTCTGGCCTACAAGGCCCACCTGAAGCATCAAGTCCTCACGGTGAGCACCTCATGCTGCTTCCCATCAAAACTCACTCTCTGGTAAGTGCTCATTTCATCCTAACTTTCCCAGAACTTTAAATTGGAGCACCTGCTATTATGTCTAAGCAGCAGCCTGAAGGAGGTGTTGCAGGAGGTTTTAATGAGGACGTGATGGGAAGGACATTTCTATGGGGGTAACATTGGTATCATGGCCTCTGGGTGCCCAGCATTTTATGAGGGCCCATGAGGGCTCTGATACTATTCTAAGAGATTTGTAGGTATTGACTTATTTAATCCTCACAAAACCATGTGAAGTAGGCACTATTGTTGTGCTTATTGAACAGAGGGAGCAAATAAGTTGTGCAAGCTCACACCAACAGTGCCAGGATTAGAACCCAGGCTGACTGGTTCTTAACCACCAACTGCTAGTACCCCTGGGCTTCCCAATTTGACCTCTTGGGGCTTCCCATTTTGAAACAGAGTAACATCATTTAGCAGAAGGCCAACCCCACATATGCAGATGCTTTGGATCATTCTCCTTCCTTGGTATAGAGTAGATCTTTCTTACAAAAACTTGGTCAATAACTACCAACCCAAGCAGAGATCTAGAAGTTTGAGAACCTGAGGCCCTGAAAATTGTCATAAAGCGGAGTGAAGAGGCAAAATCAAAATGCTAGAAGGACACGGTGCTTGTTTGCTATTATCTATAATTTGTGCAACAATTTTCTTGGCTTTGAAAGGACAAAATGCTTAGCTTTTAGGGTTCTGCAACTCCTCTGATCTTCAAACCGTAACCCCCTTGGAGTGTGTGCTGGGACATTCAGTGCTTACAGATTTATCACAGTCCTGCTTGAATAGCTGGTTGGGCACATAATGTTACCTGCTACATCTGTCTCTTCTGTCACTGAACAGAGAGGCTCTGGAGCAGACCCTTCTTCCAATTTTGACTGTTTTGACTTAGCAAAGCTGCCATCTGATAGGTCTGAAAGCAAGCACAGCACAATAACCACACACACGTTCCTCTTGTCCCAATTTTATCTTGTCCTCTTTCCACCAGTTAATACCTAACTTTGATAAGTAGCAAGCAAAACTTGTTCCCGGTTACTAAGGACTTATCAGTTGGCATGCAAAGAACAGCCCGAGTATCAAAGCACGAAGTCTGCTGATGCCTGAAAGAGGACACAGGGGAACGGGCATCCCTTTGATGAGCTCTGTAACATTTGGAATGATCTGCTTAGCAAAGTACAGATGGACTCAAACAAAACAGTAGTGGATATAGCATCAACACTGCTAGGGCTCAGGCTAAATGGCAAGGGAAAAAGGTATCTGAGTAGATGGGAAGCTCAGGAGATCACCCCGCAAGGCGCGTCACCTGCTGGCGACACTAGAGCTTTAGTGCTGTACTGAGGGCTGCCTTATAAATGAAGTCATGCTGGCTCCTCACTAGCTAAACTTTGAGACCTCAGTTTATGAGATTTTAAATATAGATCCTCTTTCAATTTGGCATTTACTAAATATTTTCTATTGATGTTCACTTTTATCCCAAACATGTCCTTGTTCCTATGTGAGCCCCCCGCCAAACTTATCAATGGCACCACCATTGTCAATAGAGGCCTCGAATTAGGCCCAACTCCTGCTTTTCCTTACCATCCTCCCATCTCTCTTCCATCACCAAAGGCCAAGGTCCTGCATACAGAATGAATTCATCCCTCTTTCTGCATTCCTATGTCACGACCCCGTCCAAGCCCATCCTCCCTGGAGGACCTCACCAGTCCTATGCCTTCAACTGTGTTAACTCCCAAATTTCTCTCTTCCCTTTATTAAGCAGCAAATTTGTGTTTCCAACTGCTTAGCCAACAACCCCATCTCAAAACATACTCTATTCTATCCTTCTCCACCCAAACCACTCTTTCTTCCCCACCATACACTTAACCCCTACATATACACCTAGCTGTGAAGTCATCTGGCTTTGCCCCTTCTCTTATTTAATAAATATTTAATATTTATAATTATTTATAATTATTAATATTAATATAAATATTTAATATTTATTAAATAAATGCTACACAATATCCAAGTTCCTATGAAAGAAAATTATAAACCAAGGTGTTCCCAAGACAGCAACATAGGAAGACCCTGAATTCACCTCCTTCATAGACACACACATCTATAGAGCAATTAAAGAATGGAGGGCATGGCAAAGGAGAGAGAGACCACATAGAGAACAGCAAGAGAGAGGGAGACATGGTACTGAAGGGGACCCCAGCCCCCACACTGTGAACTGCAGTGGGGAAGGATAGTCCTAAGGAACAGGGAGCAGATTTGTCTGCCCGGGGCAAAGAATAAAGGCTGTGGTTTAAAAGGGCAACTAGGATAAAAAAGATCAAGCCCTAGGACCCTGCCAAACAGTGGGGTAGCTACTAGAACTCACTCTGGATCAGAGGGGCTGGTGAGGACTGTGGTTTATGTTCATCCTCTACCTTAATAGCACAGAGGGAATGTGGCTGCCATAGCTGACCTACTTCTATACCAGCCCCAGCCATCCTACCAAAAGGGAGCCAGTGCAGCACATACCACGACACCCCTGGCCAGCAGTCACTATGGCTCCAGCTATCTCATCAAGACACAAAACATCCCAGAACGCTTTAGGCCTGAATCACTTCACCTCTAGACAATTTGCCAGGGGCACCCCCGCAACGCCTCCCTCTGCACAGAGTGCCCTTGAACCCTCTAGGACCATCCCTCCTTTGGCTCCAGACTACCCCCTGCATGGAGCATCCCAGGACACCCCAGCTTGCACCTACTTCAGTTTTAACCATCCTACTAGCATGCCCTCTACTTAGAAGGTTCAGGGATGTAGAGAAAAGGGAATCCTCTTGCACTATTGTGGGAATGCAAACGGGTGCAGTCACTGTGGACAACAGTATGAGGGTTCCTCAAAAAGTTAAAATCAGAACTACCCGGGGTGTTTAAAAAACAAAAAATACAAAAAATACAAAAAAAAAAAATTCAAAGGGATACATGAACCCCCATGTGTTCAGCAGCATTATTTACAATAGCCAAATTATGGAAGCAACCCAACGGTCCATCAATAAATGAATGGATAAAGATGTGGTGTGTATACACAATGGAATAATATTGAGCCATAAAAAGAATGAAATCTTGCCATTTGCAACAACATTGATGGAACTAGAAAATATAAAGCTAAGCAAAATAAGTCAGAGAAAGACAAATACCATATGATATCACTCATATGTAGAATTTAAGAAACAAATGAGCAAAGGAAAAAAAGAAAGACAAACCAAGAAACAGACTCTTAACTCTAGAGAACAAACTCATGGTTACCGGAGGGGAGGTAAGTGAAACAGATCAAAGAGATTACACATACACTTAATCTTGTTGAGCACAGAGAAATACATAGAAGTGTTGAATCACTATATTGTACACCTAAACCTAATATAACACTGTATGTTAACTACACTGGAACTAAAATAAAAAATAAAAGCAACAGAAAAAGAAATTCCCACATAGAAGGGAACCTCCGTAAGTTTATATTTGGCATATATCACAAAGTGTTATAAATATAATTATTTTATGTTATATATCAGCAGATGCCTCATCAGAAATTTTGCAGGCTGAGAAAAAATGGAAAAAATACACACACACACACACACACATATATATAAAATGCTGGGAGAAAACAATTGCTAACCATGAATATTTGAACTGGAAAAGTTGCACTATAGAAATGAAGGAGAGGTAAAGACTTTCTCAAACAAATAAAAGCTGAGGGAGTTTATCATCACAAGACCTTCCTTATAAGAAATGCTAAAAGTAGTTTATCAAGGGAAAATAAAAGGGTGCCAATTAGTAACATGAGAACGTAGGAAATATAAGTCACACCAATGAGCACACAGTTAATATCAGGATACTGTAATGTGGCGGTGTGTTAATTACTTGACTCTAGTATAAAGGATGCAAATATTGAAAATAATTATACCTATAATAATTTGGTAAATGTATGCCCAATATAAACAGAGGTACTTGTGATGACAAAAACATAAAATTTGGGGGAAGAAAAGGGTGGAGTTTTGTATGCAAAAATTCCATCATTTTGAAATAGATTATTAGATATCTAAGACATTATATGTAGTCTTGGTAGTCACAAGCAAAACCTACACAAAAGTCACAAAGCAAAACCTACACAAAAGATACACAAAGGGTAAAAGGTATAAAAATATACCATGGTGAAAAATCACCAATTCACAAAAGAGAGGAATAGATTAACAAAGGTACTATAAAACAGCCAGAAAGTAATAAAATGACATTAGTTATTCCTAACCAATCAATGACTACTTTAAGTGTTAGTGGACTGACCAATTAAAAGAGGGCAAGGCCCAAATAGACATTTTTCCACAATTGGTCAACAGACACATGAAAGGACATTCAACATCACTTATCAGGGAAATGAAAATCAAAACCGCAATGAGATATCACCTCACACCTGTCAGACTGGCTAAAATTAAGAAGGTAAGAAACAACAAGTGTTGGTGAGAATGTGGCAAAAAGGAACCCTCACGTACTGCTGCTGAGAATGTAAACTGGTACAGCCACTGTAGATAACAGTATGGAGGTTGCTCAAAAAATTAAAAATAGAAATACCATATAGGGGCACCTGAGTGGCTCATTCGGTTAAGCATCTGACTTTGGCTCAGGTCATGATCTCAGGGTCCTGGGACTGAGCCCCATGTCAGACTCCTCACTCAGCAGGGAGTCTGTTTCTCCTTCTGCTCCTCTCTCTCCCCCTGCTCAAAGTCTCTCACTTCCTCAAATAAATAAAAGAAATCTTTTAAAATGCTGTATGATCCAGTAATTCCACTACTGGGGAGGATTTACCCAAGGAAAATGAAAACACTAACTCAATAAGATCTATACACCCCTATGTTTATTATAGCATTATTTACAACAGCCAAGACTTGGAGGCAACCTGAGTGTCCATCAATAGATGAATGGATAAGGAGGATGTGGTGTATACACACACACACACGCATGCACACACACATATATTATGCAGCCATAAAAAAGGATGAGATCATGCCATTTGAGACAACATAAATGGGCCTAGAGGGTATTATGCTAAGTGAAATAAGTCAGACTGAGAAAGACAAATGCCATATTATTCCACTTACAAATGGGATCTAAAAAAAATGAACAAACAAAAAGTAGAATCAGAACTATAAATACAGAGAACAAATTGATGGTGGCCAGAGGAGAGGAGAGTGAAGGGGCTGGACAAAATGGGTAAAGAAGAATGGAAGATATAGGTCTCCAATCATGGAACAAATAAGTCACAGGAATAAAAAGCAAAGCATAAGGAATTCAGTCAACGATATTGTAATAGCTCTGTATGGTGACAGATGGTAACCGTACTTGCAATGAACATAGCATAATATATAAGCTCGTCAAATCACTAAGTTGTATGCCTAAAACTAATGTAATATTGTATGCCAAGTATACTCAAAATTTTTTTGAATTAAATTAAGTGCAAGAGGATTGAATTCTTCAATCAAAAGGAATAAAGTAGCTGAGTGGATTAAAAAAAAAGACCTAATTATATGCTACCCACAAGAGATTTAGTTCACTTTAAGGATGTGCATAGGCTAGGGACACCTGGGTGGCTCAGCGGTTGAGCGTCTGCCTTTGGCTCAGGGTGTGATACTAGTCCAGGATCAAGTCCCGCATCAGGCTTCCTTTAAGGAGCCTGCTTCTCCCTCTATGTCTCTGTCTTTCTCTCTGTCTCTCATGAATAAGTAAATAAAATCTTTAAGAAAAGAAAAAGGATGTGCTCAAAGAGAAGGAAAAAATATTCCATCAAATAGAAACTAAAAGAAAACAGAGATAGCTTATACTTACATCAGACAAAATAGACTTTAAGTCAAAAGTAGTAATAAGAGACTAAGACAATCACTGGATAATGATAAAGGGATCAATTCATCAAGAGGATATAGAAACAGTAAATATAAATGTATCCAATGTCAGATAAATATATTAAGGAAATACTAACCCATGGGAAGGGATAAACATACTATGAATTAATAGTAGTAGACCTTGATACCACACTTTCAACAATGGATAAATTATACAGACAGAAAATCAATAAGAAAACACTGGACTTGATTTTACTTTACACCAAATAGACCTAACAGACACATACAGATTCAACAGCAGAATAGCAATTCTTTTTAAGTACATGTGGAATATTTTCTAGGATACACCACATGTTGGGTCACAAAACAAGTCCCAGGAAATTTAAGAAGATTGAAATAATACAAAATATGATCTGAAAATAGAAATACCAGGAAGAAACTGGAAAGTTCACAAATATGTGGAGATTAAGCAGCACATTCCTGAACATTTGTGTCAAAAAGGAAATCAAAAGGAAAATCAAAAAATATGTTGACACAAAGGAAAACAGAAACAATCTACAAAAACTGGAGCTCAGTAAAACTAAGTACTGAGAGAAATTTCTAGCTATAAATGCCTACATTAAGGGAAAAAAATCCAAATAAACCACCTAACCTTACATCTTAAAACTAGAAAAAGAAGACCAAACTAAGCCTTATTTGCAGAAGGAAAGAAAGATCAGATCAGAAATAAATAAAATAGAGACCAGAAAAAAAAAAATCAATGAAACTAAGAACTGTTTTTGTTTGTTTGTTTGTTTGTTTGTTTTTGGAAAAAGATAAAGTTGACAAACTTTTAGCTAGACTAAGGGAAAAAAAAGACTCAAAATAAGAAATAAGAGACATTACAACTGATACCACAGAAATATAAAGGATTATAGGTGGCTACTGTGAATAGTTATACACCAAAAAAACTGGATACTTAGAAGAAATGGACAAATTCTTAGAAACATACAACCTACTAAGACTGAATCATGAATAGAAAATTTGATAGACTAGTAATGAGGAAATCAAATCAGTGAATTCTACCAAGAATTTAAAGAATTTACACCAATCCTTCTCAAACATCCAAAAACTGAATAAAAGTAAATATTCTCAAATCATTTGATGAGGCCATTATTACTCTGATACCAAACCAGATACTACAAAAACAAACAAAAAAACTACAAGCCAATATACCTGATAAATATAGATGCAAAATTTCTCAACAAAAGACTAGCAAACAGAATCCAACAGCACATTAAAAGGATCATACACCACAATCAAGTGGGATTTATCCCTGGGAAGCAAGGAGGGCTCAACACCCACAAATCAATAAATGTGATAAACCGCATTAATAGAATGAAAGATTAAAATCATATGATCATTTCAATAAATGCAAAAAACCCCACATTTAACAAAATTCAACATCTTTTCATGAAAAAAAAAAAAGCTCAGCAAATTGAGAATAGAGGGAATGTACCTCAATATAATGAAGACCAGATATGACAGGCCCACAGCTAATGTCATACTCAATGGTGAAAATTTAGTTTTTCTCTAATATCAGGAGCAAGACAAGGGTGCCCACTCCTACTACTCCTATTTAAGATAGTACTAGGAATTCTAGCCAGAGCAATTAAATAAGAAAAAAAAAAAGAGGTTATCCAAATTGGAAAGGAGAAATAAAATTGTCTCTTTGTAGGCTATATGATTTTATATAGAGAAAATTGCAATAGCATCAAAACCAATAATATACTTAGGAATAAAATTAACCAACAAGTTGAAATATCTATACATTAAAAACTGTAAGACACTGATGAAAGAAACTGAATACACAAATAACTGGAAAGATATCTCATGTTTATGGATCAGAAGGATGAGTATTAAGATATGCATGCTACCCAAAGCCATCTATGGACTCAATACAATACCTATAAAATAAATTCCAAAAGCATTATGGATCCCAAAAGACCTAGAATAGCAGAAGAAATTCTGAGAGAAGAACAAAGCTGGAGACATCACATATCTAGATTTCAACCCATACTACAATGCTATAATAATCAAAGCAGTATGGTATTATGCAATGGAATATTATTCAGTCCATAAAAGAGAATGAAATCTTGCTATTTCTAACAGAGATGGATCTAGAGAACACAATGCTAAATGAAATAAGTCTATCAGAGACAGACAAATACCATATGATTGGACTCATGTGGAATTTAAGAAATAAAACAAATGAGCAAAGGGGGGAAAAGAGAGGCAAACCAAGAAACAGACTCTTAACTCTAGAGAATAAACTTATGGATGGATGAGGGGATGGGTAAAATAGGTGATGGGGACTAAGGAGGGCACTTACATGATGAGCACTGGATGACGTATGGAACTGTTGAATCACTATATTGCACACTTGAAATTGATATAACACTGTGTGTTAACTATACTGGAATTTAAAAAATAATAAAAAGGACTTTTAAAAAGATTTATTTTTAGAGAGAGAAGGGGGAAGGGCATAGGGAAAAGGAGAGAGAGAGTCCCAAGTAGATGCCACACTGAGCAGGAGGCAGGGCTCCATTTAATAACACTGAGATGACAACCTGAACCAAAACCAGGAGTCAGATACCAACTGACTATACCACCCAGTGCCCCTAATAAAAAGTTTTTAAAAAACTGTATGAAAAAAAAAAAACAAAACTGTATGGTAGTGGCACCTAGGTGGCTCTGTCAGTAAAGCCTCCGACTCTTGATTTTGATTCATGTCATGATCTCAGGGTCATGAGATCCAGCCCTGCCTCTAGCTCCATACTGAGCAAGGAGTCTGCTTTTCTTCTCCCACTTCCTCAGCCTCTCACCCACTCACACATGTGCATGCTCTCTCTACACAATCTTTTTAAAAAACTGTATAGTATTGGCAAGAAAATAATCACATAAACCAATAGAGCAGAATCAAGGGCTCAGAAACAAACTCTTGTATATTCAGTCAACTAATATTTGACAAAGGGAGCCAAGAATACTTAGTGGATAGAGTCTCTTCCATAAACGATGAGAAAACTGAATAGCACCACCTATACTGGACAAAATAGACCTTAAAATAAAGATTGTAACGAGAGAAAAACAAGAATACTATATAAAGGGGACAATCCAATAAGAAGACATAACAACTGTAAATATTTATGCACTCAACGTGGGAGTACCCAAATACTTAAAGCAGTTAATAACAAACATAAAGGAACTGATAGTAATACAATTAATTACAGCAAGGGAATTTAACACCCCATTTACATTAATGGACAGATCATCCAAACAGAAATCAAAAGGAAACAATGGTTTTGAATGACACATAGGACCAGCTAAATTTAATAGATATATTCAGAACATTTTATCCTAAAACAGCAGAATACATATTCTTTTTTAAGTGCTCATGGATGGGCAGCCCAGGTGGCCCAGCGGTTTAGCGCCGCCTTCGGCCCAGGGCCTGATCCTGGAGACCTGGGATCAAGTCCCATGTCAGGCTCCCTGCATGGAGTCTGCTTCTCCCTCTGCCTGTGTCTCTGCCTCTCTCTCTGTGTCTCTCATGAATAAATAAATAAAATCTTAAAAAAAATTAAGTGCCCATGGAACATTCTTTGGAACTGATCACCTATTAGGCCACAAAATAACTCAATAAATTTAAAAAGATCTAAGTCATACTATACATCTTTTCTGGACACAGTGCTATGAAACTAAAGACCAACTATAAGAAAAAATCTGCAAGAAGCACCTGGGTGGCTCAGTCAGTTAAGTGTCCAACTCTTTTTTTTTTGTTTTGTTTTGTTTTAGGATTTTATTTATTCATTTGAGAGACAGAACATGAGCAGGGAAAGGAGCAGAAGGAAAGGGAGAAGCAGACTCCCCATTGAGCAGGGAGCCTGATGTGGAGCTCGATCATAGGACCTGGGATCATGACCTGAGCTGAAGGCAGAAGCTTAACCAACTGAGTCACCCAGGCACCACATGTCCAACTCTTGATTTCAGCTCAGGTCAGGATCTCTTGGTTGTGGGATAGGGCCCCATGTTGGGCTTCACACTTAGTGGGGAGTCTGCTTGAGATTCTCTCTCTCTTCTCTCCCTCTGCCCCTCCCCCCACTTGTGCTCTCTAAAAATAAATCTTAGAAAAAAATCTGCAAGAGCACAAATATGTGGAGGTTAAATAACATGCTACTAAGTAATGAATGGATCAAACAAGAAATCAAAGAGCAAATCAAAAAATACATGGAGACAAATGAAAATGAAAACCATGGTACGAAACCTTTGGGATGCAGCAAAAGTGGCTCTCTGTGGGAAGTTTATAGCAATACAGGGCTATCTCAGGACGAAAAATGTAAAATAAACATTCTTACTTTATACCTAAGGGAGTTAGAGAAAGAACAAACACAACCCAAATCAGTAGAAGGAAGGAAATAATAAAGATTAGAGCAAAAATACACAAAATGGAAACTAATAAAAAAAAATTGAACAGATCAATGAAACCAGGAGCCGGCTCTTTGAAAAGATCAACAAAATTGATAAATTTCTAGCCAGACTTTGCATGGGGAGAGAGGGAGAGGATTCAAACAAAATCAAAAAGAGGAAAAATAACTGATCCCACAGAAATACAAGGATAAGAGAATATTATGAAAAATTATATGCTAACAAACTGGACAATCTAGAAGAAATAGATAAATTCCTAGAAATATATTAACTTCCTAAAATGGAATCAGGAAGAACTAGAAAAGTGGAACATACTGATTACCAGCAATGAGATTGAATCAATAGTAAAAAAAACTCCAAACAAACAAAAGTCCAGGACCAGATAACTTCACAGGTAAATTCTACCAAACATTTAAAGAAGAGTTAATATCTACTCTTCTGAAACTATACCAAAAATTAGGAAAGAAAACCTTACAAACTCATTCTATGAGGCAAGCATTACCATGATACTAAAACAAGATAAAGACACTTAAAAAGAGAGAACTACAGGCCAGTGTCTCTGATGAACATAGATGCAAAAATTCTCAATAAAATATTAGCAAACCAAATCCAATAATACATTTACAAAAATCATTCACCATGATCAGGCTTTATTTCCAAGATACAAGGGTGGTTCAATATTTGCAAATCAACCAACTTGATACAACACAGTAGTAAGAGCAAGAATAAAAAAAAGTATGATCATTTAAATTGATGAAGAAAAAAAAGAGAAAAAAATAAATTGATGAAGCATTTGGCAAAGTGCTTTTCATGATAAAATCCCTCAACAAAGTAGATTTGTATAGAACCTACCTCAATTAATGAAGGCCTTATGTGAAAAACCCCCAGCTAACATCAAATTCAATAGGGAAAAAACAGAGCTTTTCCCCTAAGGTCAGTACCAATGCAAGAATATCCATTCTCACCATTTTTCTCAACCTAGTACTAGAAGTCCTGGACACAGCAATCCGACAAGTAAAAGGAATAAAAAACATCCAAATTGGTAAGGAAGAAAAATACTCTCACTGTTCGCAGATGACATGATACTATTTATACAGAAAACCCTAAAGATGTCACCATAAAAACTACTAGAACTTATAAATAAATTCAGTAAGATCTCGGGATACAAAAATCATTGAATGGAAGGAAGTCCATTGCATTTCTACACACTAATAATGAAGCAGCAGAAAAAGAAATTAAAAAAAAAAACAATCTCACTTACAATTGCACCAAAAATAATAAGATACCTAGGAATAAGCCTAACCAAAGCAGTGAGAAATCTGTAGTCTGAAAATTATTAAACACTGATGAAGGAAACTGAAAACAACACAAAGAAATGGGGTAACATCCCCTGCTCAAGGATAGGAATATTATTAAAATGTCTATACAACCCAAAGCAATCTTCACATTTAGTGAAGTCCTTATTAATATCCTAGCAGTATTTTTCACAGAACTAGAACAAACCACCCTAAAATTTGTATGAAACTAGAAAAGATAGCAAATAACCAAAGCAATTTTGAATAAGAAGAGCAAAGCTGGAGGTATCACAATTCCAGACGTCAAGTTATATCATAAGGCCGAGTGATCTGTACGGTTTGGGACTGGTATAAAAATGGATACTACATATCAATGGAACAGAAAACCCAAAAATAAACCCATAATTATAAGGTCAATTAATCTTCAACATAGCAGGAAAGAAAATCCAATGGGAAAAAGTCTCTTAAACAAATGGTGTTTGGGAAAAAAGGACAGCTATATGCAGAAGAATGAAATTAGACCACTTTCTTTCACCATACACAAAAATAAATTCAAAATGTATAAATTCAAAGACCTAATGTGAGACCTGAAACCATAAAATTCCTAGAAAAGAGCCCAGGCAGTAATGTGTCTGACACTGGCCAAAACAACATTTTTTTCCTTTTCTTTCTTTCTTTTTCTTTTTTTTAACATTTTTTCTAAATATTTTTCCTGATGCAAGGGAAATGAAAGCAAAAAATAAGCTAGTGAGACGATACCAAAATAAAAAGCATTTGTACAGCACAAGAAACCATCAATGTAATGTAAGGCAACTTTCTGAATGAGAGAAGATATTTGGTTTTTTAATTTAAATTCAACTAGCCAAAATATAGTACATCCTTAGTTTCAGATGTAGTTTTCAATAATTCATCAGTTGCATATAACACCCAGTGCTCATCACATCACGTGCCCTCCCATAATGCCTGCCACCCCGTTACCCGTCCCCCCACCTCCCTTCAGCAACCCTCAGTTTGTTGCCTATGACTAAGAGTCTCTATGCTTGGTCTCCCTTTCTAACTTTTCCCCATTCAGTTTCCCCTTCTTCCTTTATGGTCCTCTGTGCTGTTTTTTATATTCTGCGTATGAGTGAAACCATATGATAAATGTCTTTCTCCAGCTGACTTATTTCACTCAGCATAATACCCTCCAGTTCCAGCCACATCGATGTATATGGTGGATATTCGTCTTTTCTGATGGCTGAGTAATATTCCATCGTATATACAGACCACATCCTCTTAATCCATTCATCTGTTGAAGGACATCTTGGCTCCTCCCACAGTTTGACTATTGTGGAAATTGCTGCTATGAACATTGGGGTGCAGGTGCCCCCTCATTTCACTGCAGCTGTTGCTTTTCTTTACAATTCATTCTTTGTTTGCAGCCCTAAATAATATGCATTTCAGTTTTATTTCATGTATAATGCAAACAAGTGACATCATACCGTGTAAATTTTGTGTGGCCTGCTTCTGTTCAGAATCATTTGTAAAATCTATTTATGCTGAGGGATGTAGGTGAAATAGATTTATTTTAATCACAGCATATTCAGTTATATGAATGGACCATATTTTATCTGTTCTAGGGCTGTGGGAAATTTGGATTGTTTGCAGTTTGGGATGTTATAAATAATGCCACTATGCAGAATGATTTACATTTCCCTGTCCATATGTGAAAAGTGTTCCCTAGATATATTCTTAAGAACAGAATTGCTAGGCTACAGAGTTTATGTATCTTTAACAGTTTTAGATGTGCCAAATTGTTTTTCCAAACCGGTTGTATCAATTTACTTTCCCATTAGCTGTATGTAAGAGTCCTGTTGCTTCACATTCTCAAACACTCGGGATTTTAAAATTTCTGTGTGTGTGTGTGTGTGTGTGTGTGTGTGTGTGTGTGTGTGTGTGTAGACGTTGAAGTTTTAATTTGAATATCCCTGATTAAGGTTAAGAATCATTTTTACATGTTAGCCATTTGAATCTCCTCTTTTGTGTAGTATCTAAAACATCTTTCCCATTTGTCTGGAGGATTCTTTTTACATCAGTTCCTAGGAACTCTTCATATATCCAGGACTTGGTTATAGGTCTTGTAAATGTCTTCTTCCACTGTATGGTTTGTACTTCTCTTTGTATGATGCTCTCAGTGTAGGTCTTTATGGCTGATTTTTAAATAAAGTTTTTAATTTTAATAAATTCTAATTTATTCATCTTTTCTCTGTGGCTAGCACTTTTTGATCTTGAGAAATTCTTCGCTACCAAAAGTCAAAGATATTCTCACGTAATATTTCCTATATCATATATATTTACTGTGGTACATTTCTGAGTACCACTAGAGGTAAGTGCCACGTGGTATAATATATATTTTCAATTTAAAATATTTTCTATTTTTTGCTTGTACTTTTTTGGCCCAAAGATTACTCAGAAGTATATTTCTTAATTCTCAATAGTAAGGGATTTTTTAAAGCTATGATTCTGTTACTATTTTCTAGATTGATTGCATTGTGGCTAGAGAACATAGTCTGTATCACATAAACCTTTGAAGTTTTGACATGTACTCTGACCCAGTAGAGGTCAATTTTTTAGAGGTAGCTTAT
Organism: Canis lupus familiaris; assembly: GCF_011100685.1. NCBI lineage: Eukaryota > Metazoa > Chordata > Mammalia > Carnivora > Canidae > Canis > Canis lupus. The sequence continues at coordinate 11,947,327 of NC_049256.1, read as the reverse complement.
GGTCAAAAAGTATAATTCATGATCACTGTAACATCTATATAAAGGTATGTCCATTAGGTCACTTAAAATCAGGTTCATCAAATATTTTATGTTCATTTTTTTCAGTCTGATTGTTCTATCAATTGTTGCATTCCCACCAACAGTGTAAGAGGGTTTCCCTTTCTCTGCATCCTTGCCAACATCTGTTTATTTCCTTAATGTAGAGCTATTTCAATCTTCCTGATATTTCACTTAAAATGTAAAGAGAAAACCAACGGTTCGGGAACATCCTAAAGAGTAGCTAGGTGCTAACACTAATTCACAAACCTGTGAACTGTTGGAAAATCTTACTGTGGTTACCATGAGAAAACAAACTGGGAAGTTTCCATACTTGGCCACGCCATTTTTTTAGAACATTGCTTTATCAACTGCAAGTGACCTACTCACTCAGGGATGGAAAGAGCCTCTGGGCCAGATCTTTAGGAAAGGGCCCCCACTGAGCCCTCCTTTGAGGCCAGAGAGGAGGCAGCCAGTCCCAGACTACATGCTTCTTGAAACAAGACCCTTGTTGTTCCTGAGTGAAGCCCCCTGTCCCTCCCCTTGACCCTGACACACTTTTAGAGATGGCAAGCAGATTGTACTGCTCTCTCCAATGCCTGGTGTCCCTATGTAAAATGATTTTTATCTGCTGCAATTGGAGTAACAGTCCAGCCTACCAAAATCAAATTATTATTTGCTTTCTTCTGCAGAGTTTAGTATTTCCTCACCTCCGTCTTCCAAGTTTTGCAGTTTGTGTTTGAAGCTAGTACTCTTCATCAATGACTCTTGGTCTACAGTCTAAAAAAAAAAAGGCCATAAAGGTATGTTACAATAAGACACAAAAAGTGCTACATCAACCCAAAAGAAGGAATAAAGCACATCATACAAATAGGATATTAGCTCTGGAAAAACCAGATGAATAACCAACAATTAAATAGTACCTTAGATACATTTTCTTCAACTTCTGAGTGTTCCAAGGAAGACAGATCGCTCAGTGGGTGGGGACTTTGAAGTTCTAGGCGTTAGAACAGATTCCAGAGAATAAACATGCGAAGAAGCAATTTCAGATAATAATGTTCTATCACTCTCTATGTTAAATCTTACCATCAAAAAAAAGATACTAAAAAAAAAAAAAAGTCCCTTTGTATCTTTCAGGGCATGTGTGGTTACTAGGTTTGTAGATCTGTAGGTAAAATGAAGAGCCTCAACTAAATCAGCACTTTTCATAGCTTCCCAGTTGGCTCCCAACATACGGACAAGGTTCCTACCACCTTAAGCTTGTGACCCTTCCTTCTTCTCTCTCATAGTTCTACCTCTTGCTGTCTACTGCCACATTTTTCTCTTTTCCTTACTCCTTTTCTTCCAGTGGCAGCCACGCTAAGAAGTGGTCCGTCACCTGCTTACTGACTGCTATCACGCGCCTGGCAATGTGCACAGCTGCAGAAAGATAAAGGTGAACACACCAAAATCCCTAGCCTTACAAAAGACGTGAATAGTTTCAATAAAATGCGATGGAGGTTAAGATACACACCTAACAGGACAAGGGTTGGCAAAATCTGGCCCCTCCAGGCAAAACCAGTCTACCACTTGGTTTTGCAAATAAAGTTTTAATGGAAATGCAGGCATGCGCACTGGTTTACATCTGGGCTGGGGCTGAGGTTGCAGAGCTGAATAGTTGAAACAGAAACTATAGAGGCGAAAAAAGCAAAAAAATACCATCTGGTACAGCAATAGTTTACCAATCCCTGCTATAAGTCATCATTTGAGTGTTCTTGCTTCTTTAAAAGTAGAAGAAACACGAGCTAATCTCCAATGTTAAAAGCAAAGTTAAAACACAATGTCCTCTATATTTTGCTAATGAGGACATTAAAGGAAAGATCATATATTTATACTTTCTTCAACAGATATTAAAAGAAAAAAATCTTGTTTAGTTCCAATGACTGTTCCTAAAATTTTTTTTCTATGTAAATCAACAGAAAATCAGGTACCTGTTTTCTGAACAGAATCTTCAGGAGAATCTCCAGAAACTTCTGGAGGCATGGAGTTACTCTGCTTGGAGGTATCTTTCCATAATGGTGTTAGAGGTTTTACCTAAAATATAGTATTTTATCTATATGTTGGCAAATCGAACTTCAATAAAATATATATATAATAAATAAAATATAGTATTTATAAAAGAGTGTTAACATCCATAACCATTCAAAATAGCTTTCAAAAACTTCCGGTATATTTCTAGTATCCTTTCAAGAGGTTTAAGTACTGGATTTGCTCCATTTGAAAATAAACACTAAGACCGTGATCCCAAAGGTGGAAGCACATTAATTCGGTTCAATTAATTCCATTATGAATCAATCAATTCACAATTCTAACTCAAAAATAACTCGAAATCAAAGTCCTCAAAGTAGGGCCCCCATACCAGAAGAGAGCATCAGCGACGCCCAGGAACTTGACAGAAATGCAAATTCCAGAGCCGTCTCTTACTTAGTCAGAAACTATGAGGACAGAACCTAGCAGTCTGCATTTAAACAAACCATGTCAGTCATTCTGATGATCACTACAGTTTGAGAACCACTGCTCTAAATCAGGAATTCACAAACTACAGTTCACTGGACTTCTAATAAAGTTTTATTGGAATGCAACACACTCATTCACTTAGTCCATGGCTGCTTTCATGCTACAATGAAAGAGTTGAATAGTCACTGCAGAAAATATTTATGATCTTCTGTGTCTAAAATGTTTACAGTATTTACTATCTGATCCTTTACAGAACAAGTTTGCTGACTTTTTTTTTATTATAGTCACAGAGAGAGAGAGAGAGAGAGAGAGAGAGAGAGAGAGAGGCAGAGACATAGGCAGAGGGAGAAGCAGGCTCCATTCACCAGGAGCCGACGTGGGATTCGATCTGGGATCTCCAGGATCGTGCCCTGGGCCAAAGGCAGGCGCCAAACCGCTGCGCCACCCAGGGATCCCAAGTTTGCTGACTTTTGCCCGATAAATTATTCTCTTATATTCCAACACAGAGGAGTGGATTTTGAAGGCTAATATTTGTACAAAGTCAGCACTGTTCTCACTGAAACATCAACAGACTCCCTGCCAGTTGCACAGCTTAAATGCATGGATTCTCAAAGTTTTGATGTTCCTTTAGTGTTTCCTTGAAGCAAAAGCTGTATTTAAAATTTTCTTCTGATCTATTTCTAACTGATAAATCAGTTTGAACTCTTCGACAAATAGTTAAGTCCTTGTTCTGGCTCACAGGTTTAAACTATCTTTGTTGGTATGGAACATGACAGCCCCTTAGATTCGCAGAGGGCAGGGAATAGAAGAGGGCAGAGGTAGGGGCAGAAAACTGGGATTAGAGTACTAACCACACTATATTTCTGCATGGGTGAGTAGGGTGATGCCCTCCAAATTCCAGCAGCCACCCCCTTAGAAAACTCATATACCTGGCACTCTATCTGTAAGTCTTTATATATCTCACTTGACAAGGGACAAAAATCAACTGCTGAGAGGGGTGATTCAGCTATTAGAGGAAAATCTGGCTTTGAATTCATCTGGACAACACCCGTGTTCCTATTTTTAACTCAAAAACAAGGATAACCAAAGTGAATTAAGAAACTTTGAGGATTTATTCAATATTTATATAAGCCCGAAGTCATTTCAACCACTTACAAAATAAAGATTTAAATGTTTAAATCATTAAAAAGCTTTAGAAATAACATGTCAGCAAACTAAAAACTGAGAGACGAATTAAACCAAGAAGTTTATTTTAAGATGTAAATTCAAAGAGCGTATATTTACAGGAACGTAGCCCAGATGTGAGCATCATTCATAATAAACCTCTTGCAACAACTTTGGGAACAGTGAAGAAAGATCCGAAGTCTTCAGCTAAGATGCATACTAAATGTTTACAAATCCTTGCAGTTTCTATTGACAGTGATTTATGTACCAGCAAACCACTGGTTTGCTATCCTCATAATCCTTGGAGGAGTTTTTTTTGAGAAGTAAATGAAATTTAACACTAAGCAGATTGACCTGTTTCATTCTAAAGCCATAGAGGACACCCGGATATAATTTACTTACATGGTCTTTCTCATGCTCACTGCCACTGCTGGGAGGGGTAAATAGCAAAACTAAAAAAAAAAAAAAAAAAAAAAAGAAGTATATTATGGATAAGTTTGCTTCTGAGAAGTGCAAAGACTCATTTCTCCCTCCCCCAATTATACATGTCCGTGCTGGAAGCAATTTCCAAGTCCTGAAGCTTGCTCAACTGTCTAGCTCTTAGGATCCCTTTCTAATTCTCCACCTTGCTCCTGAGCCTCCGCCCTCAGTGTGAATTCTCTGCTTCAGACTCTGCTCTGATCCTCTCCTCATGTCAACTTGTCCTTGGAGCTTTATCTAATTTAGAATGCTTCCCCTTCTGCACATCTTTTTGAGTACTATTCTTTCCCAGAGATTAGCTCAAATCCCACCTGGCTCCTCCTTGAAGCTTTTCCTTGGGATGCCACCTCATGTTAGATTCTCTTACCTGAACTCCCACTCCATTTATCTATTATCTATATATATTTATAGATATATAGATATATGTATATTATCTATAACATCTAAATATTACCTATAGAGGACCACCTGGGTGGCCCAGTGGTTGAGCATCTGCCTTTGGCTCAGGTCATGATGCTGGGGTCCTGGGACTGAGTCCCACATTAGGCTCCCCACAGGGAGCCTGCTTCTCCCTCTGCCTGTGTCTCTGCCTCTCTCTGTATCTCTCATGAATAAATAAAATCTTTAAAAATAAATAAATAAATATATTACCTATATATTTAACAATTATTGGTCAATTCCACTTTCTTTGGTACTGTTTTATGTATGTACATTTTACCTTTTTAATGTAATTGCACCCGGGAAGAGGGATCATATAATCATTTTTTCTTTGGTACCCTCCCTTCCATTGCATAACTGAAAAATACCTGATTTATCTGAAAAATGACTTGAAAGAAGACATGTACCAAACTTACGTCTTACACTATTTCTGGTTCTTGTCTTTTTCCTACTAGAATACGGTTTTAGGGATTTCTTTTTTTGGTTACTGGTCCAAGATCGTTCACTGGTACTAGTACTCGAATCTTGATTACTATCCGAGAAGAGGTGTTTCCTATAATTAAACTTTTACAAGCACAGATTATAAATGTGTGCTATTAAAAAGGTTTTAGCTCTCTTTACATACAACTAAACATATCACTACAAAGTTAGACAAAAGAGAAGTAACTTCTAGAAGCCTGGGCTCTCATATAATAAAAAGGCACAGTAGTAAGGAGAGAGGAGGAAAAAAGAAGAAACAGATATCTTTAGTCAATTCTCAACTAAGTTGCTGTTGTAAAGGATGGTTAAATAAAGAAGAATTCTTTCTCATCAAATATTGCAACTAAAGAGATCATAGTTATTTGTTCAAAAGCTGATGCAGGGGATCCCTGGATGGCTCAGTGGTTTAGTGCCTGCCTTCGGCCCGGGGTGTGATCCTGGAGGCCCAGGATCAGGTCCCACATCGGGCTCCCTGCATGGAGCCTGCTTCTCCCTCTGCCTGTGTCTCTGCCTCTCTCTCTCTCTCTCTCTCTCTCTCTCTGCCTCTCGTGAATAAATAAATAAAATCTTTAAAAAAAAAAAAAAAGCCGATGCACCTGACTATCATGTCAACACTGTACCTTTGAAATATTAACCCAAATGACAAAAGAATTTAAAAGATAACTTTTGCAATGACAACCTTGTCTACATTTGAAAGGAGTTAAAATAAAACAAGGGGATCATTTTTATTTAAACCTGAAGTATTCTGAAATTAAGACCAGACTACCAAGGTAAATTTAACCTCTTCTGATGGTTTAACTGTACTCTGATTACTTATATATTTTTAAGTTTTTCTGGTTTGGGATTAGTTTTTACAAATGCTGTGACAAATAATGTTTATGCTCAATTTCAATGTGGAATTTGTCTTGATTTTAATTAAAAGAACCCTCTATTTGAACTCTGTTGTGCCCCTCCAGGGGGCCCTGTCCTAAATCATCAATGCCTCAACAGAAACTCCACCATTCAGCTGGTGACAGCTCATTCTCACTTTAAGGCAAGGAGGGTTCTTATGAATACAAATGTATTAAGTGGTGACAGTCTCTCACATAGTCTTCTCAAATATGAAATGCATCAGCTGGAAGAGACACCCTGTGCCTAGAATAGCAAAATGCACAGTCATCTCCCAAGGCCATCACTACATCCAGATGAAAACCAGTACCCTCCTTGTTTATGACAGCATGACCCACAACTTTTAAGGTGGGTCATGGTGAATGATCTACTTTTGAAATGAATTTGTTGTTGAAGACCCAATTACTCCTACTTTAAAATGTTTAGCAGTTCAACATTTTTCTAGAGAATGTCATTTTTAAAGGGTACCTTATAAGTGAGGCCTATTTGCATTTTACATTTATGGTGGGGGAGGAGTTTCGGTGAGCCCTCAGATTTGTTCCACAGTTCAGCCCAAAGTCATGTTAAGAGCAAACATTACTTCATTTTATGCACACAATTAAAAAAAACATGCAGCAAGGTTTTGCTCGTTTCTTTGATTTATGTAAAAAGGTATTGAAAGTTATCTACAAAACAAAAATCTAGAGCAGTGGCTCTTAAATTTGGCTGCATATTAGAATCATCAGAAGGGGCTTAAAAAAAAAAAAAGCCTGAACATCACCCTAGGTCAATTAAGTTGGAATCTTTGGAGGGCGGCACATATCTAGCCTCCAATAGTCTCATCAACTTCCCTGATGTGATTCCAACTCAAGACTGAGCAGCAGAGTGAGAACCATTGCTAAAAGCAAGCCAGAAGGAACCGTAACTCATTTAAAACCCATTATCTCAATTTTAAAAAATTCATTTAATGTTCATTAAAAATGCACTGACTATAAACCTAGAATGCCCATAGGAATGAAAAAAAAAACATATCATTGTCTCAGAGTAAGTAATTTCTTTTCAACTCATTAACGCTTCTGGTTCTATTCAGGATAAATCTCAGGTATGAGAGGGTCTTTAACACGTTTCTTTTTACTTATCTTTTTTTAACAAAGCAAGAACCAATTTTTCATTTAAAAGTGAAATAATTCCTCTTATAATAACTTTAAGATCAATTTAATTAGAGATAATAAAGACTAGAGCAGTGACAAATTTTAAAGATGACACACACATAATTTAGAAAGTACTGCCTTAAAACAAGAAGAGTAACTTCATTACCAATATCCTTGTTTTTCGTTTTCTCTCACCCTCGGAAGCAGAATCTGTCCTAAAACAAAACAGGTCAAATGAACAGAACTTCACCAACACTACCTTCTCCCTCCCTCATCGTCCAGCCTTAACTTTTTTTTTTTTTTTTCCTTTCTATGCCTTTGTCTGATCAGGAGCCCAGTGAATGGGAAATATCCCATCCTGCCGACAAGGTTCTCTTACAATCAATTTCCAGAGATTCTCTGCCAGACAACAACTGGTAATTTAAAATAAAGCAACCTTTGTTGAGACCTTCTCTAGGTGTGGTAATGTGACAGAGTGGTATTTCCTGCCTGGCTTTTCCTTAAAATCAACAGGGAGAGCTTAACAAGAAAGGTATTCCCACTAATTCGTGAATATTGAGCAATTTTTCATATACCTGTAGGTCTTTGGAGAAATGTCTATTCAAGTCCTTCACTTGGTTTTTAAAATCTGGCTGATTTTTTGGCTGTTGAGTTGTAGGAGTTCCTTAGATACTTTGGACATTCACTTATTACTATATGGTAGGACAGTATTTTTTAAAAGCCCCCAAAGATAACAAGTGTTCGTGAAAATGTGGAGAAATTAGCACGCTTACACATTGTTTATAGAAATATCAAATGGTATAGCCACCATGGAAAAAAATTGCTCAAAAAGAAATTAAAAAGTAGAACTATCAAATTATGCAGCATCCCACTTCACTTCTGGGTATATATCCAAAAGAAGCATTTTTACAACAGCCAAATTATGGAAACCATTTAAATATCCATCAATGCCAAATACAGCATGATTCTACTTATAGGAGAGATCTAAAATAGTCAAACATTGGAAATGGAAAGGTGAGTAAAAGAGGCTGGAGAGAGAAATATAGAGTTGTTCAACATGTATAAAGTTGTTGTTCAACATTTGCAAGATGCAAGATGAGTAAGTTTTAGAGATCCATTGTTTAACATTGTGCCTACAGTTGACAATACCATGTTTGGCACTTAAAAATGTGTTAAGATGATAGAACTCATGTTAAGTGTTCTTGCCATAATGAAAAACAAAAACAAAAATAAATGAAAAGTTAATGCACCCATATATGTGGGCAACCACTTATCTACTTTGTCTCTATGAATTAGTTTGGATTTTCTAGTATTTTATATGAATGGAATCATATAACATGTACTCCTGTTTTTTTGTCAGGCTTCTTTCATTTGGAGATAATTTCGTGTTGTATATATCAGTTGTTAATTCGTTTTCATTTTTGAGTAATAGTCCATCATATGGATATACCAAAATCTGTTTATGTGCTCATCTACTGATGGACATTTGGGTTGTTTCCAGTTTGGGATAATTACAAATAAAGCTGTTATAAACATTCATTTGTATGGACACATCTTGTCACTTCTCTTGGGTAGACAACTGGGATTAGAATAGCCAGGCCAGAAGATATGGGCTTATTTACCATTTTAAAGAACTACCAGCAGTGTATAAAGTTGCAGTTGCTCCACATCATCACCAACATTTGATATAGTCTGTATTTCTCATTTTAGCCACTCTACTACATGAGTAGTGGTATCTTATTATAATTTATATTTCCCTAATAGCTAATGATGTTGAATAAGTCCTTACCTATCATCTGCAGATCTTCCTTAGTGAAGTAGCTATTCAAACGTTTTGCCTATATTTTTATTGAGTTGTATCTTTGTTACTGAATTTTGAGAGTACTTAAATATATTTTTGGTATAAATCCTTTATCAAATATATGCTTTACAAATATTTTCTTCAGAGCATCTGGGTGGCCTAGCTGGTTAAGTGTCCAACTCTTGGTTTCAGCTCAGGTCTTGTGGTCATGGGATTGAACCTTATGTTGGGCTCTATGCTCAGTGTGGAGTCTGCTTCAGCTTCTCTCTCCTTTTCCCTCCCAACCTCTCTCTCTCTTTCTCTCAAATAAGTAAATAAAATCTTCAAAAACAAATATTTTCTTTAAGTCTGTGGTTCATTCCCTTTATTCTCCTGTGTTTTTTTTGAAAAGTGTAAGTTTTTAATTTTGATTAAGTTCAATTTATTAATTTGTTTTTTATGGGCTGTATTTTGGTGTTATATCTAAAAAATCTTTGCTTAATGGAAAGTCACAAGGATTTTTTTCTTATGCTTTCAAACAGGTTTTTACATTTGAATCCATTTTAGTTATTTTTTTATGTTATGGACTATAGACTTAAGATCATTATTTTGTTGCACATATAGAGAGTCAATGGTTCTAGCATCATTTGTTGGGAAAAAAATGATCATTTCTCTACTAAACTGTCTTTGCATTTTTGTCACATGCCAGCTGTCCATCTATACATAGGAAGACTCCCTGCTGTGTTCCACTTTTTTTTATCTGCCTTTATGGTAACAACACATTCCTTTCATTACTGTAGCTCTATACTAAGTCTTCAAACACATAGTGTATTAGCCATTTTGTATTTATTTTGAAATTTAATTTGGAGTTATGGGTTCCTATCTGAAATCTAAAAATGGCTTGCCAATTCCTGAAAACAAAAATAAAAATCTCTGCTGGAATTTGCATTGGGTTTGTATTAAACCTAGAGGTCAATTTGAGAAGGATTGGCATCTTACCAATATTAACTGAATCTGCCATCCCATGAACACCGTAGCTGTCTCCATTTATTTAGATCTTCCATAATAGCTCTCAGCAATACCCTGTACTTTTCATTGTAAAAGTCCTACAAATATGATGCCAAATTAATCCTTAAGTATGTAGTTTTTAATACTATTATAAATGGTGTTGCTTCTTAAAAATTTTTTTTGCTAGCATATAGAAACTTGATTTTTGTATATCAATCTTGTATCCTTCAATTTTGTTGAATTTACTTATTAGTCCTTTAATACTTAATTGCAACAAAGTTGCAGTATGCAAAATGAACACACAAAAGTCAGTTGTGTTTCTATACACCAACAATCTGCAAAGGAAATTAAGGCGACGGTTTCATTTACAATAGCATCAAAAATAAAGTACTTAGGCATATACTCAAGGAAGTGAAAAATAGAAAGGCAGCTCATGTTTATGGATTGGAAGACACTATTATTAAGATATCAACACTATACAAAGCAACCTACAAATTCAATACAATTCCTATAAAAATCCTAATTTTTTTTCAGAAAGAGGAGAACCCATCCTAATAGTCATATGATATCCCAAGGGATTCAGAAATGCCAAACAATCTTGAAAAACAAGAACAAAGTTGAAGATCCTAAACTTCCTACTTTTAAAACTTACTACAAAATGACAGTCAAAACAGTGTGGTGTTGCCATAAAGAGAGACACATAGACAAACAATAGAAGAGAGTACACAGAAATAACCCCTTCACATATGGTCAAATGATTTTTGACAATGATGCCAAAACCATTCAATGGGGGAAAGAATAATTTCTTCAACAAGTGTTGAGAAACCTGGAAATTCAAATGTGAAAGGATGAAGTTGGACCCTATCTTACACAAATAGAAAAATAAACTCAAAATAGATCAAAGACCAAAATGTAAGCACTGAGGCAATAAAACTCCTCGAAGGAAAAGAGAAAAACTTTCAGACACCGAACTTGGCTGGCAGTGATTGCGTGACTAGGACACCAACAACATAGCCAACAAAAGAAAAAAAATAAACTGCACTTTATCAAATAAAAAACTTCTGTGCATCAAAAGATATAATCAATAGAGTGAATAAACGGCCCACAGAATGGGATAAAATATTTTCAAATCCTCTATTTGATAAAGAGTTTATATCCAAAACATGCAAAGACTCCTACAACTTGACGACAATAAGCAAAAAAAAATTAATAGATATTTCTCCAAGGAAGATATGCAAATAGTCCATAAGTATGTGAAAGGAATCTCAACATCACTAATTACTAGGGAAATGCAATTCAAAACCCCAATCAGATACCACCTTACGTGCATTAGCATGGCTGCTATGAGAAAACAGTGTTGGCAAGGATGTGGAGAAATTCACACCTTTGTGCTCTACTATTGGTAGGAATGTAAAATGATACAGTTGCTATAGAGAACAGCATGGCAGTTTCCCAAAAAAATTTAACTAGACTACCATGTGATACATTATGATACATCAATTCCACGTTGGAATATATGCAAAATAATTGGAAGTAGGAATTCAAACAGATATTCGAACACCCATGTTCATAGCAGCATTATTCACAATAGCTGAAAGGAAGCAACACTTGACACCTCAGTGTCCATTAAAGGATAAAAAGATAAACAAAATGTAGTATATAACATGCAATGGAATATTACCCAATCTTAAAAAGAAAGGAAATTCTAACAAAAGTTATAACATGAATGAATCTTGAAGCATGAGGCCATAAGTAAAATAAGCAGACACAAAAGAACAAATGCTGTAGGAGTTCATTTACATGGTATACATGTAGTTGTCAAATTCAGAGATGGAAAATCAATTGGTAATTGCCAGGGGGTGGGGGAGGGAGAAATAGGGTTTTATATATAGTTTTTTATAGTTTTATGGGTACAGAGTTACATTACAAAAAGAAAAAAAAACAGACCAATATCCCTGATGAATATAGATGCAAAAATGCTAAAAAATAAATCAGCAAACTGAATTCAATACATGAAAAGGATCATTGACCACAATCAAGTGGTATTTATTTCAGGGATGTAAAGATGGTTCAATATCCACATATCAACTACTGTGATACACAGTACATTAACCAAATGAAGGATAAAAGCAATATGATCATCTCAAAAGATACAGAAGAAACATTTGACAAAATTCTATATCCATTTATGATAAAAATTCGCAATAAATAGGTTTATAGGGAACATACCTCAACATAATAAAGGTTATATATGGTAAACCTACAGCTAATATCATACTCAATGGTGAAAGACTGAAAGCTCTTACTCTAAGATCAGAAACAAGACAAAAATAAGGATGTTCACATCACCACTTTTATTCAACATAATACGAGAAGTCCTAGCAGCAGCAATCAGACAGGAAATAAATACGAATTAATGAAAAACAATAAAACTGTCACTATTTGCAGATGACAAGATACTATATATAGAAACTATAGACTATTGGAACTATTAAACTATTAGAACTACTAAATGAATTCAGCAAAGCTGCAGATACAAAAATATAAAAAGATATATTGCATTTTTATACAGTAATAATGAACTAGTAGGGAAGTTAATAAAACAACCCATATACAATTGCACCAAAAAAAAAATCGCAAAATAATTATAACCAAAGAAGTAAAAGACCTGTACTCTGAAAACTATATAACGCTAATGCAAGATAATAAAGATATCACAAATAAATGGAAAGATCTACTGTGCTCATGAATTGGAATAATAGTAATATTTCCATAGTATTAAAAGCAATCTACAGATTCAATGCAATCTCCATCAAAATACCATGGTATTTTTTAACTAGAACAAATAATTCTAAAATTTGTATGGAAACCAAAAGATCCCAAATAGCTAAAATCTTGAGAACTAAGGAGAAAAATAGAGGTATCACAAGCCCAGATTTTAAACTATACTACACAGCTGTAGTAATCAAAACAGTATGGTACTGGCACACAAATACACACATACATCAAGGGAACAGACAGTCCAGAAATAAACCCAGACTTACATGGTCAATCTACAGTAAAGGAGAAAAGAACATACTATGGAGAAAAGACAGTCTCTTCAATAAATGGTGTTGAGAAACCTGGACAGCTATATGCAAAACAATGAAACTGGACCACTTTCTTATGCCATACAAAAAGAAACTCAAATGGAATAAAGACATAAATAGAAGACCTGAAACCATAAAGGCCCTAGAAGGAAACATAGGCAGTAAACTATTTGACGCTGGCTATAGCAATATTTTTCTTGATCTGTCTCCTTAAGCCGGGGCGGCGGTGGGGGGGGGGGGGGGTAGAGAGGAAAGCAAAAACAAACCATTGGGACTACATCTAAATAAAAAGCTCTGCAAAGGGCAGCTCCGATGGCCCAGCGGTTTGGCGCCACCTTCAGCCCAGGGTATGATCCTGGAGACCCGGAATCAAGTTCCATGTCTGGCTCCCTGGATGGAGCCTGCTTCTCCCTCTGCCTGTGTCTCTGCCACTCTTTCTCTCTGTCATGAATAAATAAATAAAAATCTTTAAAAAAAAAAAAAGCTTCTGCACAGCAAATAAAACCATCAACAAAAGGAAAAGACAATTGACTTAATGAGCGAAGGTATATGCAGCTGATTTATCTGATAAGGAGTCAATAATCAAAATATATAAAGAACTCATATAAGTCAACACCAAAAAGACAATTATAAAATGGGTAGAGGACCTGAACAGACATTTTCCCAAAGATGACATACAGATGACCATCACTAATCATCAGGGAAATGCAAATCAAAACAATGAGATATCATCTCACACCTGTCAGAATGGCCAGGCTCAACAAGAAATAACAAGGGTTAGTGAGGATGTAGAGAGAAGTTGGGAATGTAAATTGATGCAGCCGCTATGGAAAACAGTATGGAGTTTCCTCAAAAAATTAAAAATAGAAATACCATACAATCCAGCAATTTCACTTCTGGGTATTCACCTGAATAAAACAAAAACACTAATTTGAAAGATACATGTGCCCCTATGTTTATTGCAGCATTATTTATGATAGCTAAGATATGGAAGCAATCCAAATGTCCACTGATAAAAGGATAAAGATGTATATTACTCAGCCATAAAATGATGGAATCTTGCCATTTGTGACAATACAGATGGACCCAGAGAGTATTCTAAGTGAAATAAATCAAAGAAACAGAAATATTATATGATTTCACTTCAATGTGGAACAGAAAATAACAAAACAGCCTCCCAAATACAGAAACAAATTGGTATTTGGTCGGGGGGCAGGGGGAGGCAAAATAGGTAAAGAAGGTGAAATGGTACAACCTCCTAGTTATAAAGTCAATCATGGGGATGAAAAGTACAGCACAGGAAATAGTCAAAAATATTGTAATAATTTTGTACGGTGACAGATGAGTACACTCAAGGTGAACATTTTGTAATGCATGTGATTATTGAATCACTATGTTGTACACCTGAAACTAATGTTGTATGTCAACTATACAAAACAATGGGTAAAGAGTTTCAGTTTTGCAATATGAAAGTCCTGTGGATTGACTAGTGGGGATGATTGCACACCAATGTAATGTACTCAATGCTACTTAGAAATGGTTGAGATAATTTTATGTTGTATATTTTAAAACTTTAAAAAATATAATTATCTGAAAATTATTAGCTCATAATTGATGGACACTTGGGCTGCTTCCATAGTTTATTATAAATAATGTTGTTATAAACATAGGGGTGCATATATCCCTTTGAATTGGTGTTTTTATATTTTGGGAGTAAATACCCAATAGTGCTATTGCTGGATCCTGGGTAGTTCTATTTTTAGCATTTTGAGGCTCCTCTATATGGTTTTCCACAATGGCTGCACCATTTAGCATTCCCACCAGCAGTGCAAGAGGGTTCCTTCTTCTCCACATCCTTGTCAACATTTGCTGTGTCTTCTGTTTTTTTATTTTAGCCATTCTGACAGGTGTGAGGTGATACCTCATTGTAGTTTTGACTTGTGTTTCCCTGATGATGAGTGATGATAAGCATCTTGTCATGTGTTTATTTGCCATCTGGATACTGTCTTTGGAGAAATGTCTGTTTATACCTTCTGCCCATTTTTTAATTGGATTATTTGTTTTTTGAGTGTTGAGCTTTTATCAGTTCTTTATACATTTTGGACACTAATAGGTCAGATAGGTCATTTGCAAATATCTCCTTCCATTCCCATAAGTTGCTTTTTAGTTTTGTTGGTTTCCTTCACTGTGCAGAAGCTTTTGATTTTGCTATAGTCCCAATAGTTTATTTTTGCTTTTATTTCTCTTGTCTCCAGAGACACATCTAGAAAAATGTTGCTATGGCCACTGTCAGATTAGTGCCTGTACTGTCTTCTAGGATTTTTATAGTTGATTTTTATAGTTATATAGGATTTTTATAGTTGAATCTGTTATGAGTTTATTTTTCTATACGGTCAAAGAAAGTGGTCCAGTTTCATTCTTTTACATGTGGCTGCCCATCCAGTTTTCCCAACACCGTTTGTTGAGGAGACTTTTTCCCACTGTATATTCACTTCTCCTTTGTCAAAGATTAATTGACCACATAATTGTGGGTTTATTTCTGGGTGTTGTTCTATTCCATTAATCTGTGGATATTTTTATATCAGTACCAATATTATTTTGATTACTACTGTCTTGTAACATAAACTGAAATCTGGAATTGTGCTACCTCCTCCAGTTTTTTTTCTTTTTCAAGACTGCTCTGCCTATTTACAGTCTTTTGTGGTTCCATACAAATTTTAGGATTCTTTTAGTTCTGTGAAAAATGCCATTGGCATTTTGAAAGGGATTGTATTAAATCTGTAGATTGTTTTGGCTAATACAGTCACGTAAAAATATTTCTTCTTCCAACCCATGATCATATAATGTCTTTCCTTTTTTTTTTTTTTTTTGCTTCATCTTGAATTTCTTTCACTAATGATTTGTTTTTTTGAGTATAGGTTTTTCACCTCTTTGGTTAAGTTTATTCCTAAATATCTTATTGCTTTCTTAAAGAGATTTGAGAGGAGAGAGAGAGAACATGAGTGGCAGGGAGGGACAGTGAGAGGGAGAAGCAAGCTCCCCATTGAGCAGGGAGCCCAAAGTGGAGCTTGATCCCAGGACTCTGGGATCATGACCTGAGACAAAGGCAGACACCTGAACCACCCAGGCACCCCAATATCTTATTGGTTTTGGTGCAAATGTCAATGAGATTGTTTTCTTATTTCTCTGGCTTAATTATTATTGTATAGAAATGCAATAGATTTCCACACACTGGACCAGATGGATTTAACAGACATATTCAGAACACTCCATCCTAAAACAGAATTCATACTCTTTAAGTGCTTATGGAACATTTGCCAGAACAGATCATGTATTAGACCACAAAACAAATCTCAACAAATTTTAAAAAAGAAAAAAAGTTCTACCATGCAGCTTCTCTGACCACAGTGGTATGAAACTAGAAATCAATCACAAGAAAAAGTCTGGAAAGAACACAAATACATGGAGGTTAAATAATATGCTACTAAACAACGAATGGCTCAACCAAGAAATCAAAGAAGAAATAGAAAATTACATGAAACCAAGTGAAAATGGAAACCTTGCTCTCCAGAATCTATGGGATGCAGCCAAAGTGTCCTAAGAGGAAAGTTTTTGGCAATACAGGCCTATCCCAAGAAGAAAAATCTCAAATAAATGACCCAACCTTACACCTAAAGGAGATAGAAAAAGAAGCAACAAAGCCCAAGCCCAGCAAAAAGAAGAAAATAATAAAGGTTAGGGCAGAAATAAATGATACAGAAACTAAACAACAACCAACAATAGAACAGATCTATGATACCAGAAGAACTTCTTCAAAAAGATGAATAAAGTTGATAAACTCTAGCAAGACTCATTAAGGAGGGCGGGGGCCACAAGCCAAATTGCTAATGAAAGAGGAGAAATAACAACTTACACCCCAGAAATACAATTATAAGAGAATATTATGAAAACCTGTATGCTAACAAATTGGACAACCTAGAAGAAATGGATAAATTCCTAAAAACAATCTACCAAAACTAAAGCAGGAATAGAAAATTTGAACAGATCAATCACCAGCAATGAAATTGCATCAGTAATCCAAAACATGCCCCCCACACTCCCTCTCCAAAAAAAAGTCCAAGACCAGACAGACAGCTTCACAGGCAAAATCTACCAAGCATTTAAAGAGGAGTTAATTTCTGGGACACCTGGGTGGCTCAGCAGTTGAGCATCTGCCTTCAGCTCAAGGCATGATCCTGGGATCCGGGTTTGAGTCCTGCATCGGGCTCTTTGCGGGGAGCCTGCTTCTCCCTCTACCTGTGTCTCTGCCTCTCTCTGTCTCTCATGAATAAATAAATAAAATCTTAAAAAAAAGAGGAGTTAATTCCTATTGTTAAACTATTCCAAAAATGGAAAAGGAAGGAAAATTTCCAAATTCATTCTATGAGGCCAATATCACCCTTCTCCCAAAACCAGATAAAGACACCACAAAAAAGAGAACTACAGTCAAATATCTCTCATGAATATAGATGTAAAAATCCTGAACAGATTATTAGCAAACCAAATCCAACAAAACATTAAAAATAAGCATACACCACAATTAATTAGATTTTACTCCTGGGATGGAAGGGTGATTCAATATTTGCATATCAATGTGGTATGTCATTTACATTTTAATAAAAATTAAACAACAACTTGAAAGAATCAGGGAGCATTTACAGGAAAGAGAATTTTCACCTGCCGTGCAAATGTGACAGAAAACTTGTAACAAGCACTTTATGGGTGTGATCCTGTTATGTCCTCTCAACAACACTAGGAGAGGGGTCCTGCTATTATCCCATATTACAGATGAAGACATCGAGGTCTGGAGTGATTAGTACTGTGTCCAAGGCTACACATAAAACGAAGATTTGACTCCAGGTACTTTTACCCAGGGACCCAAATTCTTAACGAGATGCTATAGTTGATATTTGCACATATATGGTCAGAATGGGCTAGAAAGTTGCCCTTGGGTTTGTGAAGAAATGAAAATGGTGTTAGATTTGTTTCCTTTAAGCTCTTATTTTCTTTTTTTTTTCCTTTTTTTTTTTCTTATTTTCTTTTTATATTAACTCCCCCTGCATACATTTGGGTCAGTTATGATCTGTACCTGCTAACAGACTCTTATGATTGGCCCATTCATGGCCATCTTACATCAAAGAAACCTCTAATAAAGAGAAAATAAAAAGGAACCAATCAGAGATGAAGAATCCAACTGAAATTAAAATATACTATGTGGAATAGTAGACTAGAGAAAGCAGAATAGATCAGTGAAGGGCCTGGATGGCTCAGTCAGTTAAGCGTCTGCCTTTGGCTCAAATCATGATCTCAAGGTCCTAGGATTGAGCCCTGAGTTGGGCTTCCTTCTCAGTGGGGAGTCTCTTTCTTCCTCTCCCTTAAGCCCCTCTCCCCTGCTTGTGTGTGCTCACTCTCAATCTCTCTCTCAAATAAAATCTTTTTAAAAAAGAGAACAGATTAGTGGACTGGAAGACAGTAATGGAAAGCAATCAAGCTGGCTAACAAAAAGAAAAATAAAAAGTGAGAATAGGTTAAGGGAACTTAGAGACATGATCAAGTTTAATAGCATTTGCATTATAGGGATCTCAGAAGGAAGAGAGAGAAAAGGGGGCAGAAAATTTATTTGAACAAATAATAGATGAAAAAATACTTCCCTGAGTTTAGGAAGGAAACAGACATCTAGATCCAAAAGGCACAGAGAAACACCAATAAAAACAGCCCAAGAAGGCCCACACCAAGATACAATAATTAAAGGGGATGGTTTAGGGGCACCTGGATGGCTCAGTTGACAGAGCATCCAACTCTTGGTTTCAGCTCAGGTCATGATTTATGAGTTGTGAGATCAAGCCCTGCCAACAGGCTCTGCACTCAGCAGGAAGTCTGCTTAAAGATTCTCTCCCTCTGTCCCGTCCCACCCCACCCCTCCCCTTCCCTGCCCTCCCCTCCTTCTCTCTCTCTCTTGCCTTCTCTAATAAATCCAAACAAAACAAAAACCATGGAGAGGAAGTAAAAATTTAGTGCTTTTAAAATGCATTAAAACTTAAGTGGCCATGAACTTAATATAGACCACTATTTGCACAGGATGTTATATATAAACCTAATGGTACCTAAAATTAAAAACCTGTAATAGATATACTAAAGAGAACGGAATCCAAGCATGTCACTAAAGAAAGCCATCAAACCACAAGAGAAGAAAGGAACACAAGAGAACTACAAAACGACCATAAAATAAGTAATGAAATGGCAATAAGTACATAATTATCAATAATTTGAATATAAGTGGACTAAATGCTTCCATTAAAAGACATAAGGTAATTGAATGGATAAAACACAATCTAGTCATATGTTGCCTATAAGAGACTCACTTCAGACCTAAAGACACATGCAGAATCAGAGAAAAGACAAAGAAACATCATGCAAATGGAAATGAAAACACAGCTAGGGTAGCAATACTCATTTCAGACAAATAGACTGTAAAACAGGCTATAACAAGGGACGATAAAGGACACTACTTGATGACAAAGGGAACAATCCAACAAGAAGATAAAATAATTATGAATATTTATATACTCAACATAGGAGCACTCAAATACACAAAGTAGCTTATAACAACCATAAAGGAAAACAACAACGGTAATTCAATAATAGTATAGGACTTTAACATACCACTAACATTAATGGGTAGATCAACCAGATAGAAAATCAACAAGGAAACAGTAGCTTTGAGTGACATACTGCAGCAGATCGAACTAACATATATATATATTCAGAACATTCTATCCTAAAACCGTAGATTGCACTTCTTTTCAAGTGCACATATTCTTGAGAATAGATCACATGTTAAGCCATAAAACAAGTCTCAACAAATTCAAAAAGGGTGAAATCATTATGCATCTTTTCCCACTACAATGATATGAAACTAGAAATCAATAACAAGAAAAAATCTGGAAAGAATATTAATACATGGAGGTTAAATAAAAACCCACTAGACAATGAATGCATCAACTGAAAAGTCAAAGGAAATTAAAAAAATACATGGAGGCAAATGAAAATTAAAACGCAACAGTCCAAAATCTTTAAGATGCAGAAAAAGCTGTCCAAGAGTGAAGATTATAGCAATACCTCAAAAAATAAGAAAAAATCTCAATCTAACCTTACACTATAAGAGCTAGTTAAAGATGAACATAGCCCAAAATCAACAAAAGGAAGGAAATAATAATTAGAGCAGAAATAAATGAAATAGAGACAGAAAAAAAAAAAAACAATAGAACAGATCAATGAAACCAGGAGCTGATTCTTTGAAAAGATCAACAAAATTGATGAACCTTTAGCCAGAACTCATCAAAAACAGAAAATAAAATAAAAAGAGAAACAGAATTCAAAAATCAAAAATAAATAACACTATAGAAATACAAAGGAGTATGAGAATATTATGAAAAATCATATGCCAACAAATTGGACGATGGATAACTTCCTAGAAACATATAACCTAAAACTGAATCAGGAAGAAATTGAAATTTGAACAGGCTGATTACTAACAATGAAATTAAACCAGTCGTATAAAAACAAAGCAAAACAAAACAAAAAAACAGTACCAACAAACAAAAGTCTGGGACCAGATGGCTTCATAGGTGAATTCTACAAACATTTAAAGTTCAGATAATACTGATTTTTCCCAAACTATTTCCAAAGATAAGAGGAGTAAAAGATTCCAAATGCATGCCAGAAGTCAAATATTAGCCTGGTACCAAAGCCAGATAAAAACGAAAGACAATACAAAAAAGGAAAACTACAGGCCAATAGCTTTGATGAACATAGGTGTGAAAATCTTTAACAAAATATTAGCAAATTGAATCCAACAACACATTACAAAAAATCATTCACCATGATCAAGTGGGATTTATTCCAGGGCTGCGAGGGTGGTTCAATATTTACAAATGTTTACTAATATTTACAATATTTACAAATCAACATAATACATCACATTCCTTTCAGATAAAAACCATATGATCCTATCAACGGAATCAGAAAATGCATTTGATAAAATCTAATATCCATTCATGATCAAAATATTTAAGTAGGTTAGAGGGAAAATACCTGAACATAATAAAGGCCACATATGAAAAGCCCACAACTAACATACTCAATGGTGAAAAACCAGGAACTTTTCCCAAAACCAGGAACAAGACAAGGATGTCCCTTCTCACCACGTTTATTCAATGTATTAATAGAAATCCTAGCCATGGCAATCAGACAAGAAATAAAAGATATCCAAATTGGTAGGGAAGAGTAAAACTTTTACTATTTACAGATGATATGTAGAAAACTTTAAAGACTAACAAAAAACTACTAGAACTGAGAAATGAATTCAGTAAGGTCACAGGATACAAAATTAATATACAAAAATTTGTTGTATTTCTATACACTAATAATCAAGTAGCAGAAAGATAACTTAAGAACCCCACTTATAACTGCAAAGAAAAAATATAATACCCAGGAATAAACTTAATCAAGGAGGTTAAAGACTTGTACTCTGAGAACTATAAAACAATGATGACAGAAACAAATGGAAAGGTATTCCAAGCTCATGGATTGGGAGAACCAATACTGTTAAGATGTCCATACTACACCAAATAATCTATGGACTCAATGAAATCCCTATCAAAATACTAACAGCATCCTAAAATGCGTATGAAAACACAAAAGACCCCAAATAGCCAAAGCTATTTTGAAAAAGAAGAACACTGGAGATATCACAATCCCAGATTTCAAGATATGCTACAAAGCAATAGTAATCAAAACAGTATGGTATTGACATACAAGTATAGATCTAGATCAAAGACAGAGAGTTCAAAAATAATCCCATGCTTTTGTGGTCAATTAATCTACAACAAAGAAGGCAAGAATATACAGTAGAAAAAGATGGTTTCTTAATAAATGATTTTGGGAAAACTGAACACCTATATGCAAAAGAATGAAACTTACACCATAAACAAAAATAAACCTGAAAGACATTGAAGACCTAAATGTGAGACCTGAAACTATAAAATTCTTAGAAGAAAACATAGGCAGTGCTTTGACATCAGCCATAGAAACATTTTTCTAGATATTTCTCTTAGGCAAAAGAAACAAAAGCAAAATTAAGCTATTGGGACTATATCAAAATAAAAAGCTTTTGCACAGTGACAGAAACCATTAGTAAAACAAAAAGGTAACATACTGAATGGGAGATATTTCCAAATGATGTTTCTAATAAGGGGTTAATATTTGAAATGTGTAAAGAACTTACACAACACCAAAAAACCCCAAATAATCTGATAAAAAAATTGGCAGAGGACCTGAATAGACATTTTTCCAAGGCAACATACAGATGACCAAAGGTCACATGAAAAGATGCTCAACATCATTCATCATCAGGTAAATGCAAATCAAAACCTTACGCTTGTCAGAATGACTAAAATGAAAAACACAAGAAACAATTGTTGGTGAGGATGTAGAGAGAAAGGAACCCTTCCAGCACTGCTGGCGGGAATTCAAACTGGTACAGTCACTGTAGAAAACAGTATGGAAGAAGTTTCTCAAAAAATTAAAAATAAAATTATTAAATGATCCAGAAATTCCACTACTGGGCATTTGCCCAAAGAAAATGGAAATGCGAATTCTAAAAGATTTAGGTTTATTGCAGCATTATTTATAATAGCCAAATAATGAAAGTAACCCACATCCATCAGTAGACAAATGGATAAAAGAAGTTGTCGTATATATCTATACAACAGAATATTACCCGGCCATAAAAAAGAATAAAATCTTGCCATTTGCAACAAGATAGAGCTAGAGAGTATAATGCTAAATGAAATAATTCAGTCAGAGAAAGACAAATACCATATGATTTTATTCACCTGTGGAATTTAAGATACAAAGAAAAAAAAAAAAGATAACAGACTAGACTCTTAAATACAGAGAACAAATTGGTAGTTGCCAGAGGGGAGCTGAGTTGGAAGATGGGTGAAATAGGTAATGGAGATTAAGAGTACACTTATTGTGATGAATGCAGAGTAATGTATAGAATTGTTGAATTATATTGTAACACCTGGAACTAACAGTGTATGTTAATTACATTTGAATTAAAAAGTTCATGGATATCACTTCAGATTTCTCAGTGCAACTAACTTCTGAAATTACTACTTGTTAAATTTTGATATAATTTCAAATAAGAATACTCAATTTTCTCAAAAGGCTATGAAGGTCCTATTCTCCTTTCCTGTAACATACCTGTGGCAAGGTTGGATTTTCATTATGTACTTAATGACAACCTTAGAGTACCAAACTGAACACAGAAGCAGATATAAGAAACCAGCTGTTTCCTATTAAGCCAGATATGAAAGATATTTGAATATATGTAAATCAATACAAGTCTTCTCACTAAAATTTTAGTTCTTTTTCATAAAAGTGTTATTTATGTTGACATGCAATAGTTTCATTATCTCTATGAACTATATGAACTAATAAAGTATTTTTAAATATCACATTTAAAGATTTCCATATAGTCACAACATCAATATAACCCCCACATAAACAAGAGCTCTCTGGTTCCTCTAATTTTTTAAGAGTGTAAAAAAAATCTTGAAACAAAAAGTTTGAGAATTACAGCTTTAGTTGCTACCATATGCTAGGTACTCAAAAAATTCTGGATGAATATATTGAAACATTCTCTTTAATATTTCTTTCCTCCTACTCTTTCAGCAAACATCCCATAAAGCTTTTATAAGGGCTGATAAGTAATAGACTAGGGCTGGTGACATGAAGTCCCATTGACAGGAATACATATCTTGTCTGGGAAGGCTAAACTCTTTTCTTATTGTCACATCAATGATGAACTAGCAACAGCCATGGTTCACGGCTGGCCAGGTAACCTAGAACTCCTACGAACATCAACAAAGTTTTTTGTGTCAAAGCCTCAAACAGAAAAGAATATGTACACATAAGGATACTGATTGTAGTCTCACAACTGCTTTGCCAGGATTCTCCAAAGAAAGGGTCTTCTGCTTCCAAAATCCCATGTTAGCTAAGCATTGTCCTTGAGCCACAGGGAGCCTTTCTTCTATCAAGTGTAACAGAATCATTAAATATTTTTTGTTTCAGTTAGATGAAATTTTTGGTTAAAAAGAGAAAAAAAAAATCAGGGAGCACTTGCGATCAAGACCCTTGATCAAGTCCTGAGTCAGGTTCCTGCTCAGCAGGAAGTCTGCTTCTCCTCCTCCCTTTCCCTCTCTATGAGCACGTGCTCTCTCTCTCTCTCTCAATTAAATATAAATCTTTAAAGAATAAAAACATCAGCTTGCATTCTGAATGGTCACCTTTGAACCTGATATTCTAAATATCTCCCATTGTACTTTCAGAACTTACAGCCTGTTCCACCTGGTTCACTGTTCAACAGTGGCATCACCTGAAAACTAGGAAGTCACTAAATACCTGTCAGCAAAAATGTGGCTAACCCTGGTCATCACAGGAAATCTTCAGAAGAGCGTACACAGTAATAAGCATATCATATGTACTAATAACAATAGTAACAATAATAATAGCTAACATTTATTGCTGACTCCATATAGAGCAAACACTGTTCTAAGCCCTTCACAGGTCTTAATTCTTTTAATTATTTACAACCCCATGAAGGGTATTAATATTACTGTTTTGCAGATTTCCCTTATCAAATATAAGGTACCATTCACTGAACACTTACTAAAACCCAGGCACTATGCTAAATATATAAAGCCTCTCATTTAATTGTTCCACTTTACAGATGAGAAAACTGAATTCACAAGTGTTAAGTAATGTGTGGTTAGTAAGTGGCTGGAACACAAATCAAATCATTTACGTGATTCTCAGGCCTCCTTTGGACTCTTGTAATTGCAATTACACCACTGACTTTCCTGGGCCTCTGGCTTGCAGATGGCAGATGTAGGACTTCTCAACTTTCACAATTATGTGAGCTAATTCCCCATAATAATTCTCTTCCTATATATTCATCATATTGGTTCCATTTCCTTGGAGAGCCCTGACTAATAGAAGTACCAATCATGCATATAAGACTACCTGAGGCTGGGAAAAGAACAATTTCAAAGAAAGACAACAAAACAATCCCCAGAACTCAAGGGACTGGGAATAGTTTGTGTTTTTATTAGTCATGGAGAAACCTTTTAACTCATGGAGCATTAGGTATAGTATTCACAAGAATATTGCATCAGTGGTGGGGAAAAATTATCCCTAAATTAAAGCCTGCTTTATTCTCACCTAACAAGGCTTACAAGTAAACCTCCAAAGGATCATTTGGCTTTACAACACTTAAGCCACATCCCAGAACAAAGTACAAGGAATTTACTGGAATACACAAATATCCAATTGCTAACCAGATAGAAACTCACCAATTTTATTGTCAAAACTTACTAGGCATGCAAAAAAGCAGAAAAACATGCATCATGAAAAGGAAAAACCAACCGATTGAAATAAAAAAAGTCACAAGAGATAGAACTAACAGACAAGTATATTAAAACAGTTATGATAACTGTATTCCATACAGTGAAGAAGGTTGAGGATAGCTTGAAGATGTTAAGGCATTAAAGATGAAAACTTCAAAAAGGACACTAGAAATGTCAATCTCAGAAGTGGCAAGTACACTATTAGGATTAAGAATAGTTGGAAACTGTAGAAGAAAAAATTGGTAAACTCGAAGATATGACAGTAAAAATTATCTAAAACAGGAAAAAATCTGTTATACACATACAATATACGTATAATTGGAAACTTCAGGAGGAAAAGAGGGAAAGACTAATAAATCTTTGAAGAAATAGTGGCTGAAATTTTCTCTTTAAAATTTTTAAAAAATATTTTATATATATATAGAGAGAGAATGCATGCATGCACACAAGCAGAGGGAGCAGCAGCAGGAATCGGAAAGCAGGCTCCCTGCTGAGCAGGGTGTCCAATGTGGGAGCTGATCCCAGGACCCTGGGATCATGATCTAAGCCAAAAGGCAGATGTTTAGCCTACTGAGACACCCAGGCAATCCTCAAATTTTCCACATTTAATAAAATCTAAAAAACCAACATTTCTAAGAAGTTCAACAACCCCTAAGCTCAAAAAAAAAAAAAAAAAGCCAAAACTATATCAAGTCTCATTACAATCAAATTGCTTAAAATTATTAACAAAAACAAAGTCTGAGAAGCACTCTTAAGGAAAAAAGTCACCTTACATATAAGGGAACAAATATAAGAAATAGACTTCTCAGGGCACCTAGATAGCTCTGTGGTTGAACATCTGCCTTTGGCTCAGGTCGTGATTCCAGGGTCCTGGGATATGGTCCCAGGTTCCCTGCAGGGAGCCTGCTTCTCCCTCTGTATGTCTCTGCCTCTCTATGTGTCTCTTATGAATAAATAAATAAAATCCTTAAAGAAAACCAAACTTATCATTAGAAATAATCAAGTGAGAAGTCAATGAAGCAAGATCTTTAAATTAATGGGGGGTGGGGGGGAGGACCTGTTAGCCCAGAACTCTATACCCAGTGAAAACAGCTTTCAAAAAGTTGAAACAGACTTTATCAGATATGTAAAAGTTGTAAGAATTAATCACCAAGAAATCTTCACAGAATATTAAATCTTTCATGCAAAGCAAAATGATAGCAGATGAAAATTTCTATCTGTACAAAGGATAGGGCAATAGAAATGGTAAATATGTGGTAAGGCAATGTAAGGTTTGTTATTTCTAAAGTGTTTTAAAATTATAATTATTTTAAAAAGCAATAATAAAATTAGAGGTTAACAAAAAATGTAAAAGTAAATTGTATGGTAAAAGTAGCAAAAACTTGGAGTTGTGTTTAAGGGCTTATGTGTAAAGCAATACAATGTTATCTGAAGGTCAAGGATGGTAAGTTAAACATATATATATATATATACACACACACACACACACACACATATACATATGTATGAGAGAGAGAGAGATCATAAAGTAACCACCAAAAAATACCAGATAAACTGACAAAGGAGATAAAATTGAGCCATAAAATATATTCCATTTATCCAAAACACAACAGAAAAAGGAAAAGCGGAACAAAAAACAGACATGACAAATAGCAAATAACAAAATAATATGATATATATAAATGCAATCATATCAATAATCATATAAAATATAAATGGTCTAAATATCCCAATAAAGAACAGAGACTATCATATTGAGATATATAGCAAAGCAAAACCAAATGCTGCCTGTCATAAACCTACCTTAAATATATAGACCCAAAAAGGTTAAAAGTAAAATGATGGGGAAAAATATGCCATACTTATACTAATAAAAAGAAAGCAGTAGTGGCCATATTAACATCATACAAAATAGTTTTCAGAATAAAGATTGCCAGAGGTAATTCTGACATATTTGGTCAACTAATATTTGACAAGGGAGCCAGGAACACTTGATGGGGAAATAGTCTCTTTAACAAGTGATGCAGGAAAATTGGATAACCACACGCAAAAGAGTTATATGGGATCACTCTCACAATACTCACAAATATTAATTCAAATGGATTAATGACTTAAACATAAGACTTGAGACCATTATCTCCTAGGGGGAAAAAAGCACTGGGACAAAGCTTCTTGACATTGGTCTTGGAACAATTTTTCCAAGATTCCAACAATTTTTTATATGTTAACACCAAAAGCAACAAAAGCAAAAATTTTAAAACTGGGACTGCACAGAAGAAAAAATTAACAAAATAAAAATGCAACTTGCAGAAAGGGGGGGCGTATTTGCAAGTCATATTCTAATAAGGGGTTAATATCAGGGAAGTAAAAATCAAAACCACAATGAGGTATTATGCCATACCTGTTAGAATTCCTACCAAAAAGACAAGAGAGTACAAGTGTTGGTGAGGATGTGGAAGAAAGAAAACTCTGGTGCACTATTAGTGGACATGTAAATTGCACAGCCACTATGGAAAGTTAAACAGTTAGCATGGAGGTTCCTCAAAATTTAAAGAATCAGCAATTCCACTTCTGGGTATAAATCCAAAGGGAACTAAATCACTGTTGAAAAGATATCTGCATCCTCATGTTCACTGTAGTGTTATTTACAATAGCCAAGATATGGAAACAACTTGTCTATTGGCAGATGAATGGATAAAGAAGATGTGGTGCATAAAAATGCAAATCCTGCAATGCCCAATGACATAGATGGACCTTGAGGATATTATGCTAAGTGAAATAAGTCAAAGACAAATACTATTTGATTTTACTTATATGTGGAGTTTTTAAAAGCCCAACATAAAACTGCAACACAAGTGTCCATTGATAGATGAATAAGGAAAATGTGGTGTATATGTACGTGCCACAGCATGTATACATGGTGTATACCTAAAGTAAAAAGTTCGTATACTTTATGGTTGGAGTATTATTCAACCATTAAAAAAAACCCTGCCATTTGTAACAACATGGGTGGGCCTAGAGGGTACAATGCTAAGTGCAAGAAGTCAGAGAAACACAAATACCATATGATTTCACTCCTATGTTGAATTTAAGAAACAAAGAAGGACACCAAAAGCCAGACTCTTAAATATAAAGAACTGGTGGTTGGCAGAAGGGAGGGAGGTGGGGAGATAAATGCAATAGATAAAGGTGACTAAGAAAACACTTATTTTGATGAGCACTAAGAAATGTATAGAATTGTTGAATCATTATATCGTATTCCTGAACCTAACATGACACTGTATAGTAATTGTATTTCAAAAAAACACCACCAAATTCATAGGGAAAGACATCAGTTTTGTGGTTACCAGAGGAGGAAGTTGGAAGGTGGTCGGGTAGAGGTGGTCAAAAGTGGATGAGACAAAGTGTGGATGACAACACATCTGTTCACAGCGTGGTTTACTGAATATTTTATGCCCACTATTGAGACCTGAAAAGATTCCTTTCAACATGTAACTGTTGATGACAATATACCTGGTCACCCAAGAGCTCTGGTGGAGATGAACAGCAAGATGAATGTTGTTTCATGACTTCTAAGAGAATCCATTCTGCAGCCAATGGATCAAGGAGTCATTTTGACTTGATCGACTATAAGAATATATTTCATAAGGCTATGGCTGTCATGGATATTGATTCCTCTGATGGATCTGGGAAAAGTCCATTGAAAAACTTCTATAAAGGATTCACCATTCACTAGATGCCAGTGAGAACATTCATGATTCATGGGAAGAGGCTAAAATAACAACATTAAGAGGAGTTTAGAAGAAATCGATTTCAACCCTCATGATGACTTTGAAGGGTTCAAGATTCTAGTGGAGAAGTAACTGCAGATGTGGTGGAAATAGCAAGAGGACTAGAAGTGGGGCTTGAATATGGGGCTGAACTTTTGGAATCTCATGACAAAACTTGAACAGATGAGGTGTGGCTTCTCATGGATGAGCAAAGAAAGTGGTTTTCCAAGATGGAATCTACTCATGTTGAAGATGTTATGAAGATTGTTGAGATGACAACAAAGGATTTAGAATATCACATAAACTTAATAATGCAGGCAGGGTTTGGGAGGATTGACTCAAACTTTGAGATAAGTTTTACTGGGAGTAAACTGCTACTAAAGAGCATCTCATGCTACAGAGAAATTGTTCATGAAAGGAAGTGTCGATTAATATGGAAGACCTCATTTGTTGCCTTATCTGAAGAAATTGCCATAGTCACCCCAACTTCAGCAACCACCCCTCCGACCAGTCAGCAGCCATCAACATGGAGGCAAGAGCCTCTACCAGCAAAAAGGTAATGACTCACTGAAAACTCAGTGAGAAATAGGTTATTGCTATATATATATATATATATATATATATATATATATATATACACACACACACACACACACACACACACACACACAGTGCGCCTAACAGGATGCTACTGCATACTTAATAGATTACAGTAATAATGTAATCATAATCTCTGTATGCACTGGGAAGCCAAAAATTCATTTGACTTGCTTTATTGCAACATCCCCTTTATTGTGATGATCTGGAACTGAATTTGCAGTATCTCCAAGGCGGGCATGTACACGGTCCAGAAACAGACCGACATACATATGGTCAATTGATTTCTTCAAAGGTTCCAGGAAAATTCAATACAGGAAAAAATAGTTGTTGCAATAAATGATCTAAAATAATTGGACAGCCATATGAAAGAAAGAAAATTGAAGGGAGGGTGGGAAGAGAAAGAAGGAAAAAAAAAACCCTCAACCCTTACTTCACACAATATATAAAAATTAACATAAAATGGTCCATAACTGAAATAAGATCTAAAACTATAAAACTCCTAGAAGAAAATGTAGGGGAAAAAAGGAAATGTAGGGAAATTGATCATGAGTTTTGCCTGAGATTGCTTTCTTTCTTTTTTTTTTTTTTTTAAAGATTTTATTTATTCATTCATGAGAGAGAGAGAGAGGCAGAGACACAGGCAGAGGGAGAAGCAGACATCCACGCAGGAGCCTGATGTGGGACTCGATCCCGGGACTCAAGGATCATGCCCCAGGCTGAAGGCAGGCGCTAAACCGCTGAGCCACCCAGGAATCCCATTGCCTAAGATTTCTTAAGCACATCACAAAAAAAAGTATAAAGTATAAACGAAAAAAGAAATCAATTGGAAACAAATCACTTGAGCTTAATAAAAATTAAGAACTTTTATTTTTTAAAGACACTGTTAAAATTAAACCAATGGGGATCCCTGGGTGGCGCAGCGGTTTGGCGCGGGCCTTTGCCCAGGGCGCGATCCTGGAGACCCGGGATCGAATCCCACGTCGGGCTCCCGGTGCATGGAGCTTGCTTCTCCCTCTGCCTATGTCTCTGCCTCTCTCTCTCTCTGTGACTATCATAAATAAAAAAAAAATTAAACCAATGTTTTCTAGGGATACATCTTTGAGTAAGTTCTGTTGTCCTCATGTCCTTCTTTAGCAAATGGAGGTAAAAATAATACATTTCTTAGGGATATGGTGAAGATTGAGTAATATATGGAATTGAATGCATTTAGTAAAGGATATTAGGTGTCTAACAAAAATAAGCATGAAAGCAAAAAAAAAAAAAAAAAAAGACAAAAATGGGGATCCCTGGGTGGCTCAGCAGTTTAGCACCTGCCTTTGGCCCAATGCCTGATCCTGGAGTCCCGGGATTGAGTCCCACATCAGGCTCCCTGCATGGAGCCTGCTTATCCCTCTGCCTGTGTCTCTGCCTGTCTCTCATGAATAAATAAATCTTAAAATAAATAAATAAATAAATAAATAATAATTAATTAATTAATTAATAAAAAGTAAGCCACAGACAGGGAGAAAATACATGTAAAACATATCTAATAAAGGACTTGTGTGTAGAATAAAGAACACTTAAAGCAAATAATCCATTTTTAATAGTGAAAGATTTGAAGATGTAGAATGATATAAACACATGAGAGGATGCTCAACACCATTAGTCATTACAGAAATGCAAATAAAAACCACAACGAAATATCACTATACTTTCACTGGCATAGCTAAGATTAAAAAGACTAACATTAGCAAGTAGTAGTAAGAATGTGAGCAACTAGAACTCTCAACGACTGTTGGTGGGAATGTTAAATAATTTAACTACTTTAGAAAACCTTTTGGCAGTGTTTTTGTTTTGGGGGTTTGGGGGAAGTTAAATGTATACCAAGAATGATCCAGTCATTCCACTTCTATGTATTTACTCAAGAGAAAATATGCATCCATACCAAGACTTATACATGATCTCAAGTGCTTTACTTATAACAAAAAACTGGGAACTCAAATAGCCATCGACGGGTGAATGGATCAACAAGTTGTGGTATATCCATGAAGGAAGTATTTACTTGGCAATACAGAAGAATTAACTATTGATACACACAATATGGATAAATCTTAAAATAATTATGCTGAATGAACGAAGCTGGTAGAAAAAAGTGCATATACTTTTATTCCATTTATATCAGATTTTTTTTAACTGCAAACCCATCTATTGTGGCAAAAAGCAAATCCGTGATTCTAAGGGGCAGGTGGATGAGAGAAAAGGCAGGAGAAAAGGATTTCAAAGGGGCAAGAGCATCCTGGAGATGATAGAAATGTTCATTATCTCGACTGTGCTGATGGCCTAGGTGTAGACACACGTCAACACTCAAATTGCATGCTTTAACTATGTACATTTTATTCCAATTGTCTCCTTCAATAAAGCTATAAAAAATTACTTGTCCTATGACCTATTCTTCATAGGCCTCCACGGAAAAGCAGGAAATTAATGCCAGGTGATACATGTTTCCTGGTTGGGGAAAAATACATCACCCCACAGATCACTGGGGGTATAATGGTAGAGATCTACAGGTCAGGAGAACATCCCAGCACTGCTCAAATCATTCTACAGAAAACTGTATGCAATGTTCTCTCCTCATGTGGGGTGTGGCCAGATGCACAAAAGATGGAAAGTCCAGACATTTATACACTAACCAGTCATATTAATAGCAATCAACGTGGTTTATTAATTTTCAAAATTTCATACCTAGATTTGTCATTTAATTTAGGATTCGGACTTCTTACTGACAGTTCTTGTAAATCTGAAGAATGTTCATGTTCTGAAGTGACTTCCAGTCATGAAAATTAAAAACAAAAATTGTTGAGCTTCCCAAGTAAACATTTAAGTATACTACTCAAGTCTTACAATAGATTTTTTTAAAAGCTTACCTTGTTGTAAGTCATCCAGTATCAATTTTTCAGGTGAACTATCTGCTGTATTTGTTTGCTGTAGAAAAAAAAAATTATGGTGACTCTGAAGTCCCTCTTTTAAAATTCTTTTGGAGTTATTTTCCACTTCCAAATAAAAGCATTTCAGCATTTCTGCCAAATACTAAGATACCAGGCTTTTTATTCATTAGAATTGGCTCCTCATGGCTGTTGGCTATTCCAAAAAAATTGATGTCTGTCCTCAGGAGATGATTTCTCAGCACCAAAAACACCATCATTCTGTATAAGTTCCATGTGATTAAGTAGAAGAAAGTGAGGACTTGTCTGAGGACCTGCATATGCCAAGCAGTATATCAGGATTCTTTCTTTCTTTCTTTCTTTTATTTATTTATGATAGTCACACAGAGAGAGAGAGAGAGGCAGAGACACAGGCAGAGGGAGAAGCAGGCTCCATGCACCGGGAGCCCGACGTGGGATTCGATCCCGAGTCTCCAGGATCGCGCCCTGGGCCAAAGGCAGGCGCAAAACCACTGCGCCACCCAGGGATCCCTATCAGGATTAAAAACAAAATGCACATATAGTATCTAAGAGGGCTACAATATGAACCAGCTATCACCCCCATTCTACAGATGAGAAGCCTCAGACCGAGTGATATTAATTTTCCCAAATTCCTATATCTAGTAAGTGAAAACCAGATCTGACTCCAAACATTAGATTCTTTTCCTTCTGTCTTGTTCTCCGGGATTCCAAGTGAGGGAATGAGGCAGAGCCAGCCAAGTCACACGTTCCATGGAAAAGCCAAGTTGTGTGAAAGAAGAGAACACATAAACTTGTCAGGCAAAAGTAATCTAAAGGAGATGATGGCCCAAAAAATGGAGAAATAGTTGGGCAGGGAAAAAAAAATAGACTATAAGCCAGGAGAGGTGGCGTCCACCTGCCAGCGTCCTGGTGGACACAGTTCAGAATCTTGTACCCAGCATCCCGTACTCACGACAGGCTCAGGCTGGTCATTTAAGGGGAGAGTTATTGGGCTGTGGTCATCTCCGGCACTCGTTAACTCCGCCAGCCTGGTGGAGTCCTCTGTTTGGTCTATACAATAGAGAAAAGAGCATTAACACTGGTAACAATAACCAGAACCACGGTGAACTCATTCTCCAATTGCTCTTCCTGGGACCACACGCTGCAAGTACATCACCATCTACTGATAAAAGCTGGTAATTACATCCTGCATCAAATCTCCCGTCCGAAATCTTTGGGCTCTTTGAGGAACAACTTTGGATGTCTCCTGATAGGTAAGGGATCTGTGCAGGGTCAGCTTTGTGGGTAGCCAGGCCCTTCCATGCCCTCATCTTCTGCCTCCAGCCACACCTATTATTTTTTTCTCCCTTGTCATTTCCAATTGATCCACAAGACAATGTACTGGGTAGAGAAAATGATTCTTGGCGGCCAGCAACTTCGTTCTCTAGATATAATGGTGTATTTATTACTCTTACAGGACCACAGGGTTTCAATGACCTCTTCCAAGTAAGATTTTAGCCCAGGACCCCGGGATCACGACCTGAGCCAAATCAACCACTGAGGCACCCAGGCGCCCCTCTGAATTCCCTTCAAAAACAATGATAAAACCTTACCAGAAAGTTTCCAGCTTACCAGAAAGTTCTGAGAAGCTTCTTGTCTGATGGGGCAATATCTGAAATACAAGCCAAGATCCGCATGACTTTGAAAAGGGTAAACTCTTAAATTTTTGGTTAAAGAAAACTTAACACTCAGAACATAGCAAACAAATTAGAAGTTAGTCTTCTGTTTGTCCTCCTTTGAAGGATAATGTTAGTGTTTCCACCTCTAACCCCCTTCCCTCCAGAACTAGCCCTGGCTGACCACCTCCCTGCTCTCACTCACTCCATCCTCCTGTCCTCACAGCCTCTCCTTCTGACCCAAGTCTGACCCCTTGTTAACTTCCAACTCTTGCTTCACTCTTAGACAACCCCACAGGAGGAGTCCACAGCGAGTTCCTTTCAACCCTACTCCTTCCTCACAAGGGCCTCACAGCCCCCCAGCTTATTCACATGCAAACCTCAATTCTACCCCCAAAACATTTTATTCATTTGGGGAGATGTGGAAAGGCATATTATTCTGATGGTTTTCATTGAGTAAAGGCAGATTTAGAGTGTTGAGGCAGGCAGGGAGGCTCAGGAGACAAGTTCAGCAAAATAAGGCCATTTTTGTTTTAGGCTGACGTCTTAACCTAAAGTCAGCATGTCATAAAGAGTCATAAGGTCTGACTCATGGAGGACTCCACTCCCTCTGGCAGTAAAAGGCAAAAAAGCCATTGTTAAAATTGCTCCTTGTAGGTAGTCTCACAACCCAAAGAAAATGGGAAAATTTCTGCCCAGCATAAATGATAAGCCCAAATTTAAAAAACACAAAACTTTTGTCAGGGGCAGAGAGGGGTCCTCTTCCTCATCTGGGAGGGGAGACCACTCGCTTGTCTGTGAAGTAGCTCCTTTCTTACTTCTAGACTTAATAAATCTTTGTCCCCTTCTCAAATGGCTTGCTCTGAAATTCTTTGCCCCACGAAGCCAAGAACCCACTTGGTGAGGAGCTGGAGGCCCTCCTTCCAGGGGAGGGGCTTCAGCCCATAGAGCATGAATGTTGGGCCAATTAATATGTAACATGATACAAGAGGTATTTTTTTTATTAAGTGATTGATTCTACTCTACTTCCCATCCATGAAACGATCTTTTCATGAGGTGGTAGAGCTCTTTGGAAGCTCTACCACAGTAGAGTATATAAAATGGCTTTACAGTATCTAAGATGTCTTCATATAAAACTCAAGGCCAAAAGTTGCCCTCAGCTTCCTCCCTCAGGACTCTGACCTCTTAGAGTTCAACCTTCTAATGGCCACTACCACAGTATCTTAGATCTTTTTGTCACAGATGTCTTTGGCTCTGCTTGCTGTACGTGATAGAGGAAGGCACTGTGCTCCTATATATATATATATATATATATATATATATCAGGACACATTATAGTCAGTGATACTGAGGCACAGACCATTTCACCCTAAGACCAGGAGACATAACTTCAGAAAAAACTCCCTAAGAGAGGCTATTTCTAGTGAATCTCCTCAATTCTCAAGGGTCACTGTGGGGAGGGGGTGGAGGGAGAGAAGGAAATGGTAAGAAACCCACAGCAAGTATCCTTAAAACTTCAGAAAAAAAGAAAAAACTTCAGCAAGAATGTGGTAAGGTGGTTATGTTATCCTAGAAAGTTTTCAACTGTTCATAATAAATGGAATAAAGCATTTAGAGGCACAAAGAGGCTTTGGGTCCTACATAAGGCAATGATATATGAAAAAGAACTGATATTATAACCCAGATTTCTCAATTCTCATTACATGCTATTCCAAAGATCAAGCTATCCACTTGAGCAAAGGTTCACATCAAAATCCAACAAGGAAGTTAGAGACAGGAAAACATACTAAAAAGCATTTTCAAATACTCAAGAAGAACTAAATCTGCCACCTGTTTGTCTTCTCCTAAAGCTTTAATGGAAGTCTGTGATATGTTGAATTGCAAATCAAAATGGATTTCTATTTTCATCACTTCTTTGTTGCCAACATTAATAGGCTTCTTGAGGAAAATGATGAGGATCTTCATATTTTCTGTTTCTAACAACAAAAAAAGTTATACAAATGCATATCAGCATAAAGAATCTTAAAATTTTTCAGTAAGTATAAATAACTGCACTGAAATATTTGTCAGCAGTTCAGATTTTTCTGCAATAAGCTGAAAAGAAACTGTATTAAATAAAGTTACTTTGAAATTATTTTTAGATGCACATTGTTGAGTGTTTATACAAATACAATATAACTATGTGGTTGATCTTGCAAAGATAGAAGTAACTTACTTTAGCAGCAAAGCAATGGAGATGGTTTTGACTTCTTGAATGCAATCTGAATTTTAAAGAGTATTTTAATACAACACTTTCACCTGCAGCAGGTATTTTACATTTAAACACATTACTCATTAAACACAACACTCATTCTCATTCTTTCAGATCTCACTCCTAAAAATGCAAAATAAAATTCACTATTCCCCATATGCAAAAATGGAATAATCTTCCTTCATTTCAATAGACTCCACTTAAGGAGGAGGCACCTGTATCTCAGATGACAACCTCCTTGAGGGTCTCCTACCAGGAGATCAACTCTCTACTGCCAAACAGCAATTGGTTTTGGAAAACAGTTTAGACCAAAATTCACAAGGAGTTCAAGGATAAGCTATAGTAACTACGAGCTGAGTCACAAGCAGCAGAAGAAAAAAAAAAAGAGTAAACTGCCTGAAAGAACAAGCAAAACTAAAGGTCACAAATTGAGGAGAATGAAGAGAAGAAGAAAGAGTGAGACACACTTGGGTCTGGATCTGTGGCCACTCAACACCTAAAACATGGTTAGTGCAAACTGACATGTGCGATAAACATAAAACACATCAACCAGTTTGTGAAGACTTCACAACAAAAAGAGAAGGCTGAGTATCTCACTTTTTATAGTGATATGTTAAAATGTTAATATTTAGGACATATTGGGTGGAACACAATATATGTTGAAATTAATCTATTTTTTACCTTTTTATCAGGCTACTATAAAATTCTAAATGTGTGGCTGACTCAATGGTACCACACATCCCACCCTTGCATTCTCCCACAGACCTGTTCACTCCAATATTCCTTTGGCTGGAGCCCACACAAGGAGGTATCACAAGTCTGGCAGTGTGCAAGCAGCCTCAACAGGAACCACCACCTTTCCAAAGTGTCTCCTGCTCTAGGGAGAGAGAAAGATAACCACATATGCCAATCCCACTGTGGGGCCACCCATGATGGGGATGGGAAACAGACATCTAGTCTGACTGCAGGCCCACCCACCAGTAAAGCATTCTTAGGAAAATGAAAATATAGGGAAAGTGCCCTGCAGTTTGGTACTAGGCCATTTTACAAACCCCTGGTCTGACTCAACTCAAGGCCAAGATGGCCTCAGATAGGCCCACTAAAAACACAGGGATCAAACTCTGCCACAGCAGGCACTGAGAGCCATTGCAGACACCTGGACTGAAGGCTTAGCCACAACAATAGGACACATGCGACAAATAAAGGGGATACTCGGGAAGTATCAGAGTCTCGTGAACAGGGGGCATTGCACTGCAGGACCTCTTCTTCATAAGGCCACTACTTTCCAGAGCAGAAACACAGTTACTTTCCTAACACAGAGAAATGGACACAGAGAGTTAGACAAAATGAGGTTACAGAGGAATAGGTCTCATATGAAAGAATAAGATTATAGCAAAAGAGCTAAATGCAACAGATAAGTAATATTCCTGATAGAAAAGATAAAGTAATGATCATAAAGATACTCCCAGGATTTGAGAAAAGAGTGGAAGACCTCAGTGAGACTATCAACAAAAAGAATACAACCAATTGGAGATGAAGATCTCAGTAACTGAAGTGAAAAATACACTATATGGAATAAATAGTAGGCTAAAAGAAGCAGAATAGAACAGTGACCTGGACAACTGAGTAATGGAAAGCAATCAAGTTGAACAGGAGAGAAAAAAAAAAATAGTAAAAAATGAAATAGACTAAAGGAACTCAGCAATACCACCAAGTGTAACTACATTCACATTATAGGGATCCCATAAAGAGAAAAGAGAAAAGGGGGCACAAAATCTATTTGAAGAAATATTGCTAAAAATTTCCCTAATCTGGGGAAGGAAACATATCTGGAGCCAAGAGGTATAGAGTCACTGACAAAATCAACCCAAGGAGGTCCACAACAAGATACATAATTAAAATGGCAAAAATTGGTGATAAAGAGAATTTTAAAAGCAGCAAGGGGAAACAGTTACATACAAAGGAAACCCCATAAGGCTATCAGCTGATTTTTCAGCAGAAACTCTGCAGGCCAGAGAAAGTGGCATGATGTATTCAAAGTGCTAAAAGAAAAATCTTTCAACCAAAAATACTCCATCCAGCAAGGCTATCATTCAGAGTAGATAGAGATAAAAGAATTTCCCAGAAACAAAAGTTAAAGGAATTCATGACCACTAAAACAGCCCTACAAGAAATGTTAACGACTGAGTGAAAGGAAAGACTATAAGTAAGAGTAAGAAAAGTGGGAAACACAAAATTAGTAAAATCAAGTACATCTATAAAAACCAGTCAAGAGATTCACAAAACAAATGGATGTTAAGTATGACGCCATATCCCTAAAACAAGGAGGGGAGAGGAGTAAAGAATGGATTCAAACATAAGTAACCATTACCTTTACTATATGCATACGATGTTATAAACCTAATGGTAACCACAAATTGAAACCCAATAATAGATTTATAAAAAAAATAAAGAGAAAGGAATCCAAGCATATGCTTCAAAAGAGCCAGCAAACTGTGAGAGAGAAGAGGAAGAGAAGGGAACACAGAACTACATAAACCACAGTAAAACAAGCAACAAAATCACAGTAAGTACATACCTATCAGCGATTACTTTGAATGTAAATGGACTAAACACTCCAATCAAAAAGAGGGCGACAGAATGAATAAAACAGCAAGACCCATCTATATGCTGCCTACAAGAGATTCGTTTTAGACCTAAGGACACATGCAGATTAAAAGTGAAGGGGTAGAAAAGCACTTATCACACAAATGAATGTGAAAAGAAAGCTGGGGTAGCAGTGCTTCTTTTTGACAAAATAGATCTTCAAACAAAGACTTGCTCTGTCTGCACTCTGCCGTGACCTCCTTGTGTGGCCCCTGAGGAGCACTGGGTACTTCCCTCCAGGATCTGAGGAATGAGGTTATGAACACACACTTCTGACAAAAGATGGTGGTGGAATAGGAGGACCTTAGGCTTGTCTCACCCCGCAAACACAACTAGATAACTATCCAATCATCCTCAATACCACCCCCCCCCCCAAGTCAGCCTGAAGATGGACAGAACAAACTCCACAA
This sequence comes from Canis lupus familiaris, assembly GCF_011100685.1. Lineage (NCBI taxonomy): Eukaryota > Metazoa > Chordata > Mammalia > Carnivora > Canidae > Canis > Canis lupus. The sequence goes on along the minus strand of NC_049256.1, from coordinate 11,907,552 downwards.
TGAAGGGGAAGAAGAGATCACACTGAAGAAGGTAGGAAACAGGGAGGGATGGTTTAGGGGAGACATGGATCCTTGCACTGTGGAGGGGAAGGGAGGGATCCATGGTCTTATGAAGGGCAAGAGAGAGGAGCACACAGGAATAATACATAAGGGAGCATCCAAGGAAGCCATTTCCCCTGAAGTCACAGGCTTGGAAAGTGAGATAGGCTGAATTTTGTGAGGTCATGCAACCAGCACAGCTTAAAGTCTAGAGTTTTGAAGGTCAGTGGGCTTGGCTGGGATAGAGCCCCGAGGGCATGGATTGCTTCTGGAGAGAGGCAGGAAAACAAGCGGGGTGGGGGGGAGGTGGTGGGGGGGGGGAGGGACAGGTAGCATGGAAAGAGCAATCTGAAAAATGCCCAGAGCCCAGGGGAGGGAAATTCTTCTCAGAGTGTGTTCCTGAAAGGCAGTGTTCATGGAGATACCTCTCTGGGAACAAAGGAGCTAGCTGGCACCATTTCTCTTCCCTGCCCTTTGGCATAAGCACAGTGCCAACAGATTCTTTCCCATTCCTACAGCCACTGCCCCCTATTCATCCCCTACTCCTACCCCTCCTACTCCCCCTCCCCCCTCCTCCTCCTCTCCGCCTCTTCTTCCTTCCACTCCTCTACTCCTCCCTCCCCCATTTCCACCTCTTTGTCCCCTCTGCCCTTTATACCTAACTAGAGAGAGAACAAGAAATGAAGCCCAAAGCCAGCAGAATGAAGGAAATAAAGATTAGAGCAGAAATAAATGATATAGAAACTACAAAAACAATAGAACAGGTTAACGAAACCAGTAGCTGGTACATTTCAAGATTTAGGAAAACTGATAAACCCCTAGATCAGACTTACCACAAAGAAAAGAGAAAGGACCCAAATAAAATCACAAATGAGAAAGGAGAAATAACCAACACCATAAAAATACAAATCGATTATAAGAGAATATTATGAAAAATGATATGTCAACAAATTGGACAACCTGGAATAAATTGATAAATTTCTAATTTTAGAACAGAAACTACCAAAACTGAAACAGGAAGAAATAGAAAACTCGAACAGACCAATAAACAGCAAAAAAAATTGAATCAGTAATCAAAAAGCACTCCCTAAAAAGTCCAAGGCCAAAAGGCCTCACAGGTGAATTTTACCAAACATTTAAGTAGTTCATGCCTAGTGTTCTCAAACTATTAAAAACAAAAACAGGCAAACTTCCAAGTTCATTTAAAACACTGATGAAAAAAATTGAGGACGACACAAAGAAACAGAAAGACGTATCTTGTTCATGGATTGGAAGAACAAATATTGTTAAAATGTCCATACTACCTAAAGCAAGCTACAGATTTAATGCAATCCCTATCAAAATACTAATAGCACTTTTCACAGAGTTAGAACAAACAATCCTAAAATTTCTATGCAACCACAGGAGACCCTGAGTACCCAAAGCAGCTTTGAAAAAAGCAAAGCAAAGCTGGAAGCATCATAATTCCAGACTTCGAGTTATATTACAAAACTGTAGTGATCAAAACAAAATGGTATTGGCACAAAAACAGACACAGAGATCAAGGAAACAGATGAGAGAACCCAGAAATGGACCCACAACTATATGGTTAATTACTCTTGGGTTATGATTAATATCCACTGGGAAAAAGACAGTCTCTTCAACAAACAAGATTGAGGAGACTGGACAGCCACATGCAAAAGAATGAAACTGGACCACTTGCTTACATCACACACAAAAATGAACTCAAAATGGTTTCAAGACCTAAATAGGATTCAGTGGAACAATCCACAAAAACAAGGACTGAATAGATATGATGACACTAAACTCATACCTTTCAATAGTAACTCTGAACGAGAACGGGCTTAAACACCCCATCAAAAGGCGTAGGGTTTCAGACTGGATAAAAAAGCAGAACCCATCTATTTGCTGTCTACAAGAGACTCATTTTAGACAGAAGGACATCTACAGCCTGAAAATAAAAGGTTGGAGAACCATTTACCATTCAAATGGTCCTCAAAAGAAAGCAGGGGTAGCCATCCTTATATCAGATAAACTAAAATTTACCCTGAAGACTGTAGTGAGGGATGAAGAGGGACACTGTATCATACTAAAAGGATCTATCCAACAAGAGGACTTAACAATCCTCAATATATATGCCCCGAATGTGGGAGCTGCCAAATATATCAATTAATAACCAAAGTGAAGAAATACTTAGATAATAATACACTTATACTTGGTGACTTCAATGTAGCTCTTTCTATACTCGATAGGTCTTCTAAGCACAACATCTCCAAAGAAACGAGAGCTTTAAATGATACACTGGACCAGATGGATTTCACAGATATCTACAGAACTTTACATCCAAACTCAACTGAATACACATTCTTCTCAAGTGTACATGGAACTTTCTCCAGAACAGACTACATACTGGGTCACAAATTGGGTCTGAACTGATACCAAAAAGATTGGCATCGTCCCCTGCATATTCTCAGACCATAATGCCTTGAAATTAGAACTAAATCACAACAAGAAGTTTGGAAGGACCTCAAACAGGTGGAGGTTAAGGACCATCCCGCTAAAAGATGAAAGGGTCAACCAGGAAATTAAGGAAGAATTAAAAAGATTCGTGGAAACTAATGAGAATGAAGATACAACCATTCAAAATCTTTGGGATGCAGCAAAAGCAGTCCTAAGGGGGAAATACATCGCAATACAAGCATCCATTCAAAAACTGGAAAGAACTCAAATACGAAAGCTAACCTTACACATAAAGGAGCTAGAGAAAAAACAGCTAATAGATCCTACACCCAGCAGAAGAAGAGAGTTAATAAAGATTCGAGCAGAACTCAATGAAATTGAGACCAGAAGAACTGTGGAACAGATCAACAGAACCAGGAGTTGGTTCTTTGAAAGAATTAATAAGATAGATAAACCATTAGCCAGCCTTATTAAAAAGAAGAGAGAGAAGACTCAAATTAATAAAATCGTGAATGAGAAAGGAGAGATCACTACCAACACCAAGGAAATACAAAAGATTTTAAAAACATATTATGAACAGCTATACGCCAATAAATTAGGCAATCTAGAAGAAATGGACGCATTCCTGGAAAGCCACAAACTACCAAAACTGGAACAGGAAGAAATAGAAAACCTGAACAGGCCAATAACCAGGGAGGAAATTGAAGCAGTCATCAAAAACCTCCCAAGACAAAAAGAGTCCAGGGCCAGATGGCTTCCCAGGGGAATTCTATCAAATGTTTAAAGAAGAAACCATACCTATTCTACTAAAGCTGTTTGGAAAGATAGAAAGAGATGGAGTACTTCCAAATTCGTTCTATGAGGCCAGCATCACCTTAATTCCAAAACCAGACAAAGACCCTACTAAGAAGGAGAATTACAGACCAATATCCCTGATGAAAATGGATGCAAAAATTCTCAACAAGATACTAGCCAATAGGATCCAACAGTACATTAAGAAAATTATTCACCATGACCAAGTAGGATTTATCCCCGGGACACAAGGCTGGTTCAACACTCGAAAACAATCAATGTGATTCATCATATCAGCAAGGGAAAAACCAAGAACCATATGATCCTCTCATTAGATGCAGAGAAAGCATTTGACAAAATACAGCATCCATTCCTGATCAAAACTCTTCAGAGTGTAGGGATAGAGGGAACATTCCTCAACATCTTAAAATCCATCTACAAAAAGCCCACAGCAAATATCATTCTCAATGGAGAAGCACTGGGAGCCTTTCCCCTAAGATCAGGAACAAGACAGGGATGTCCACTCTCACCACTGCTGTTCAACATAGTACTGGAAGTCCTAGCCTCAGCAATCAGACAACAAAAAGACATTAAAGGCATTCAAATTGGCAAAGAAGAAGTCAAACTCTCCCTCTTCGCCGATGACATAACACTCTACATAGAAAACCCAAAAGCCTCCACCCCAAGATTGCTAGAACTCATACAGCAATTTGGTAGCGTGGCAGGATACAAAATCAATGCCCAGAAATCAGTGGCATTTCTATACACTAACAATGAGACTGAAGAAAGAGAAATTAAGGAGTCAATCCCATTTACAATTGCACCCAAAAGCATAAGATACCTTGGAATAAACCTAACCAAAGAGGTAAAGGATCTATACCCTAAAAACTATAGAACACTTCTGAAAGAAATTGAGGAAGACACAAAGAGATGGAAAAATATTCCATGCTCATGGATTGGCAGAATTAATATTGTGAAAATGTCAATGTTACCCAGGGCAATATACACGTTTAATGCAATCCCTATCAAAATACCATGGACTTTCTTCAGAGAGTTAGAACAAATTATTTTAAGATTTGTGTGGAATCAGAAAAGACCCCGAATAGCCAGGGGAATTTTAAAAAAGAAAACCATATCTGGGGGCATCACAATGCCAGATTTCAGGTTGTACTACAAAGCTGTGGTCATCAAGACAGTGTGGTACTGGCACAAAAACAGACACATAGATCAATGGAACAGAACAGAGAACCCAGAAGTGGACCCTGAACTTTATGGTCAACTAATATTTGATAAAGGAGGAAAGACTATCCATTGGAAGAAAGACAGTCTCTTCAATAAATGGTGCTGGGAAAATTGGACATCCACATGCAGAAGAATGAAACTAGACCACTCTCTTGCACCATACACAAAGATAAACTCAAACTGGATGAAAGATCTAAATGTGAGACAAGATTCCATCAAAATCCTAGAGGAGAACACAGGCAACACCCTTTTTGAACTCAGCCACAGTAACTTCTTGCAAGATACATCCACGAAGGCAAAAGAAACAAAAGCAAAAATGAACTATTGGGACTTCATCAAGATAAGAAGCTTTTGCACAGCAAAGGATACAGTCAACAAAACTAAAAGACAACCTACAGAATGGGAGAAGATATTTGTAAATGACGTATCAGATAAAGGGCTAGTTTCTAAGATCTATAAAGAACTTATTAAACTCAACACCAAAGAAACAAACAATCCAATCATGAAATGGGCAAAAGACACGAAGAGAAATCTCACAGAGGAAGACATGGACATGGCCAACATGCACATGAGAAAATGCTCCGCATCACTTGCCATCAGGGAAATACAAATCAAAACCACAATGAGATACCACCTCACACCAGTGAGAATGGGGAAAATTAACAAGGCAGGAAACCACAAATGTTGGAGAGGATGCGGAGAAAAGGGAACCCTCTTACACTGTTGGTGGGAATGTGAACTGGTGCAGCCACTCTGGAAAACTGTGTGGAGGTTCCTCAAAGAGTTAAAAATAGACCTGCCCTACGACCCAGCAATTGCACTGCTGGGTATCTTACCCCAAAGATGCAGATGCAATGAAACGCCAGGACACCTGCACCCCGATGTTTCTAGCAGCAATGTCCACAATAGCCAAACTGTGGAAGGAGCCTTGGTGTCCATCGAAAGATGAATGGATGAAGAAGATGTGGTTTATGTAGACAATGGAATATTCCTCAGCCATTAGAACGACAAATACCCACCATTTGCTTCCACGTGGATGGAACTGGAGGGTATTATGCTGAGTGAAGTAAGTCAATCAGAGAAGGACAAACATTATATGTTCTCATTCATTTGGGGAATATAAATAATAGTGAAAGGGAATATAAGGGAAAGGAGAAGAAGTTTGTGGGAAATATCAGAAAGGGAGACAGAACATAAAGACTCCTAACTCTAGGAAATGAACTAGGAGTGGTGGAAGGGGAGGGGGGGGGTGGGGGTGAATGGGTGACGGGCACTGAGGGGGGCACTTGACGGGATGAGCACTGGGTGTTATTCTGTATGTCGGTAAATTGAACACCAATAAAAAATAAATTTATTTAAAAAAAAGACCTAAATAGGAGATCTGAAATCATAATAATCCTAGAAGAGAGCCCAGGCAGTAAGGTCTCTGACATCAGTCATATCCACATTTTTTTTTAGATAGGTCTCCTATCTAAAGGCAAGGAAGATAAAAGCAAAAATCAACTGTTGAAATTACAGCAAAATAAAAAGCTTTTGCAGAGAGAGGGAAACAATCAACTAAACTGAAAGACAACTTACTGAATGGGAGAAGATATTTGCAAATGACAAAGCTGATAAAGGGTTAGTGTCCAAAATATATAAAGAACTGATAAAAGCTCAACACTAAAAAAACAAATAATCCAATTAAAAATGGGCAGGAGACATTAATAGATATTTCTCCAAAGAAGACATACAGATGGCCAACAGACATTGAATATCTGCTCAACATCACTCATCAGGGAAATGCAAATCAAAATCACAATGAGCTATCACCTCACACTTGTCAGCATGGCTAAAATCAACACAAAACACAAGGGTTCATGAGGATATGGGGAAAAAAATGAACATTCTTGCACCGTTGGTAGGAACGTAAATGGTGCAGCCATTGGGAAGACAGTGCAGAGATCCCTCAAAAAGTTAAAAATAGAATTATCATATGATCTAATAATGCCACTACAGCATATTTACCCCCAAATTACAAAAACATTAATTTAAAAAGACATATGCACCCTAGGTTTATTGTAGCTTTATTTACAATAGCCAAGTTACGGAAGTAGCTCAAATGTCCACTGAAACATGAGTGGATAGAGATGATGTGGGGGGTGTGTGTGTATGTATATATATACATATATACACACACATAAATTTATTTATATACACATGTGTGTATATATGTGTATTATATATGTATATGTGTATATATGTGCGTGTATAAATGTGTGTGTGTATACACACACACACAAAATGGATTATTATTCAGCCATTAAAAAAGAATGAGATCTTGCCATTTGCAACATGGATGGATCTAAAAAGTATAATGCTAAGTAAAATGAACTGGAGGAAGACAAATACCCCATGATTCACCCATATGTGGAATTTAAGAAAACAAAAAAGAGGCAAACCAAAAACACAGACTCCTAACTATAGAGAACAAACTGGTGGTTACCAGAGGGAGGTGAGTGGGGGAAAGGACAAAGTAGGTGAAGGGGACTAAGCATACGCCTGTGATGAGCACTCAGTAATGTACAGAATTGCTACATCACCATACTGTACACTTGAAACAATAACACTATATGTTACCTGCACTGGGGTTAAAATGATTAAAATTAAGAATATGTGTCTCCCACCATACTTTCAAAGGGCAGTTTTGGGGGAGGCAATCCCCCCAAATACTGATCTTACTCAATATTTATTCAGTGCAGGTAAAATCTAGAACTTGGCAATAGGAGTAATTCTAAACGGGTATCTGAAAAAGTAAATAGTTGGGTTTGCACGGCTTAATGCAAACCTAAAGGGTCAGAAGAAAAAGCCTGAGGGCTGCACCCAGCCCTCCACAGGCTACTTAAATGTTGCCAACTCCTTCACAAGAAGGTCTATGCATACAAGACTCATGTCTTGCTTGTAGAGTTTGCCAGACAATCTTCCATTTTTCCAAAAATATCAGGTAACACCTACCTCATTTAGATACTGTAAATTATGAAGTCTCATAGATACATGATATAGTAAGGACGCATAGGGTAGTAAGTGGCAGATTGGTTACTGAAAACCCCTACATCAGCAAAGTTTGCACTTCAGGAGTTTAAGATCTGGAAAGCAATGTTAGGAGTATCGTAGTCAGAAAATCCATGGAGGTCCTTATAAAATACCACCTTGGAGAAAATAGCAAAGACATTTTACGTTTCTTAAGAGTAACAAGCAATGACTACATAAACACTCTCGTTCACATTTATAATTGCATTTTAATATTTCTAGTGAGATGTTTATCAATTTCCTTTCTTTACTACAGATTGGAGGCACTTCCAACTCACCGTATACTATCTTTCTAATTCTGTGACTGCGTAACTGCTGGCTTCCACATCCTCCCTTCTGTGACACCGTAAGTTATATCTGGTCTTTGCCTCGTTTTCTGGCACAGAGCTCCTAAAAATTCTTATAATTTTAAGTAATGGTTCTAGGGGCAGCTTTTGTTCTGATTTTTGGTCTTTGACCCTGGTTCCTGACACAAGAGCTAGATTCCCTTGGAATCCAGGATGATGACAGTGTTTGTCTGCTAATAAGATGACTGAGGGGGTTGGTGGGGTGGGCAGCAGTAGGAGATAGCTTCAGGATGGGAGCTGCTCCCAGAAAGACTAAGGCATGATTAGAAGATTGACCTCCAGGGAAGGGACCTGGGCTAAAGATTGAGTTAATAATCCATCATACCTATATGATAAAACCTCCATAAAGATCCTTAAACTATGGGGTCCAGAGAGCTTCTGGGTTGGTGAACATATCCCTCTGCTGGGTTGTGCACCCCAATTCCACAGGGACATAAGCTCCTGGGCTTGGGACCCTTTTGGATCTTGCTTTATGTATCTCTTCATCTGGCTTTATTATAGCCTTTAGGATACACTAGTAGAACATAAATAAGCATCTCCCTGAGTTCCGTGGGCCAGTATAGTTAATTGTCTCACCTGAGGCAGCAGCTGTGGGAGCTCCCAATTGGTAGCTGGTTGGTCAGAAGTGCAGGTGGTAACTCAGAACTTGATATTAGCCTCTAAAGTGGGGGCAGTCTTGTGTGGCTAAGCTCTAACCTGCGGTTATGTGCTAACTTGAGCAGTGTCAGAATTGATCAATGTGAGGAGAAAACCTCTATATGTTTGGTGTCAGGAGGGTTGTAAGTAAACAAGTCTTGTTTCACAACTTACCAATTACATCATTAATGAGTTAAAATTTCCAACTCACATTTATGTTTGTTCTGAGGGTCATAATTTTCCTTTTTGAAAAATTATCCTTTAGCAGAACATTGAAGTTAGCTTATGGACACAAGAAATCACAGCAAGGAAAACTCAGGGCTGCAAAATGATTACCTTCCTCTAAATAACCCCACTGGAGAAACTACAGTCCGAGTTTAAGGCTAAAAAGGATTTATTTGTTCTCCCAAGAGCTTATCGGAGGAAAATCATATTACAGATCATGTTTCACTTTTTACCCTGGCTTGCAGGAAGCTAACCATGACATGTGAATCTCCATGGTAGCCACTTTAAATTAGCCTTCCTGAAAGATACTTTTATTTTGTCTGTGGTTCCATTTTTCTATTTCTATCATTTTGGTATAAATATGCAAGCTGACCTAAATTCTTTGAAGGAAAAAAGTGAAGTGTTATATCCATATAATTACATAATATTTACCTTTAATTCTTTCATAAACCTTATTACTTAAAAATGTTATATATACTGAGTTACTTTCAAAAAGTCCCTCCTCTTTTTTCTTTTTTTAAGCAACCCAGTTCAGGAATTCTGATCTAATAGGGTTATAGCTAAAATGTCAAACTAGACTAACAACTTACTTGTACCCACTCAAAAAAGGATAACTCATGATTTCATGCCCTTCAACATTTCTAACCAAGGCAAGAAGAAAGTTGAGTGACAGTTTTAAGAGGGGAGTCAGAGGACTGATATTTAAATACAGATGGACATACCCATATGAACTCATCAATAATTACTATAAATTTCTGGGAGGAAAAGGGCAGGTACTATAACATTTTTTTAATTGTGGCATAAAACATTTACCATGTTTAATCATTTTATTTATTTATTTTTATTTATGATAGTCACAGAGAGAGAGAGAGAGAGAGAGAGAGAGGCAGAGACACAGGCAGAGGGAGAAGCAGGCTCCATGCACCGGGAGCCCGACGTGGGATTCGATCCCGGGTCTCCAGGATCGCGCCCTGGGCCAAAGGCAGGCGCTAAACCGCTGCGCCACCCAGGGATCCCTAATCATTTTAAAATATACATTTAGGCAGCATTAAGTATATTCACATCATTGTATAACAGGTCTCCAGAACTTTATCTTGCAAAGCTGAAACTCTACCCATGAAACAGAAGCTCCCCATTTCCTCCTCCCTATAGCCCCTGATAACCACTACTCTTCCTGTCTCTATTATTTTGATTATTCTAGATACCCCATAAGTGGAATCATAAAATATTTGTCATTTTGTGCCTAGCATGATGTCCTGAAGGTTCAAACCATGTTGTAGCGTGTGTCAGACTCCCCTTCCTTTTTAAAGCTGAATAGTGTTCCATCATACATATATACCACTTTTCTTTATTCACCCATAGATGAACATTGGGGTTGCTTCTACCTCTTGGTGATTGTGAATAATACTGCAATGAACATCAGTATGCCAATATCTCTTCAAGTCTACTTTCACTTCTGGATATGTATCTACAAATGAAATTGCTGTCTCATATGGTATTCTATTTTGAAGTGTTTAACTATAACTATTTTCACATGAAAAACCAGGCAAGTAATTGAATCCTAAAGTCACAAAACAAAAAGAGTCCTCAGCCTTGTACCTCTGCATCCTGGCCCTGAGCACAGTGTTCCTTCCACCCACTATACCATCTCCCTCTACCTCAAAGAACCAAGTCTATTCTAGAATCAGAACTAAACGTGGGATAGTTTAGAATCATCATCTTACCTCTTACACTGAAATTATTCACTGCTTCCTTCAAAAGTCTTACTGAATCCCACAGAGCACTCTTGGAAAAAAAAAAAAGTTACACTCATGAGCACATAACACACTTGCATATGAACAATCTCTAAGCACTTAGGTTTACATAGGAATAAAACACAGTTACCTTAGTATTGTTTATATAAAAAGTTATACTCTGACTTCCGAGGTTGAAATCAATCCAAAATTTCTCTAGTTTTTCATCTTCTGGTTTTTTCATCTGTAATATGAACACAATTCATTCTGAAGTTATGTATCATGTTAAAGGGTCAGATGGTAATTATCCCACTAAAAATGTCTGCTTTCCTTACAAAAACACTACCTTCATATTTTAGGATATCTTTATTGCCATACTCATTTCTGCAGAACAGGAGGAAGGACTCAACTTTATAGAACTAAGCTATTTCTGGAAGGAAAAAAAAAAAAACAAACACACAACCACTATCCTTAACACTTAAAAGATGTTTAAAAATGTCAGAGGACTCCATCTACACAAACTTTTTTGTTTTTCTCTAGAGAGAATCATGAGAAAATAGTCATATATTAATAGTCATAATAGTCATATCCTGCATATGAATAGAAACTTCTAGAGAAGGAGGTATTATGAAATATAAGTGATTATTTGCCATCTACTGTGCCATATCCACTATAGTAGAGCTAAGACTTGAAGATTTCAAATTACATGCATTTTAATTGATTGCTAAATAAATATGTGCTTATAATAAGAAAAAAAGCTTCAAACAATATTGTGTTTATAGAAACAGAAAATGTCTCCTTCTCTGGCCTTCAACTTCCGATAGGTACCTTTCCCAGAGACACATTAACTCCCAGATGTTTTCTAGACCTATCAGGAAGTTTATTGAAGAGCTTTTATTCCTTGACAATGGAAAGACACTAGACTTAACCTGTCCTCTTGCTTTTCTGAAAACAGCATTTCTTAGACATCTTTCTATCATATGTGCCTATTTTTTAACCTCTATAGAGCTGAATGAAGGTTTTAACCTATAATGTACATACTCGAAGCCAGTTTAAAGGCCCAGATTGGAGCTGATGGAAATTTAGTAGTCCACATAAGAAACCACCATCAACCAGATATTAGAACCTTCAGATAACCAGAAGGAAGATACAGGAATCAATCAGGCTATTAAAATCAGTCCCAGGGAGAAGATATGTGTAGTCAAGAGATGAAGGCTTATTAGTTCACAGAGGCCAGGAAAGGGGCTCTAAACCCAAAACAGAAATGGTTGATGAGGACATTTTGAACACAGGGTCCAGGAAACCTCAGCAGAGTCAAGGTTCAGAAATCTTTGAAGATTTTACCTCCCCCTCCCCCATGGAGATGCTGTAGTTGACCTTGTTCATTTAGAAACCAAAGAACATGATGAAAAGGGACAGCTCATGCTTAGACTATAAAGTACAAGGTAGAATGATCTAGAGAAAACAGAGTGCCCCCAATTTCTGTGGACAAAGTGGGGAGCATCGTTGGATGGAAAGAAGGGAACTGCCCATTAATAGGGTAAAATAAGGCCAGAATCCTTGACCTCACAAACACAGTATCAATCCTAAATTCCTGAATCTTGTAGTTAACAGTAGGGCCCTTAAACTTATTAGTCATGCATTCCAATTATGGTAAGAGAGAAGACAGGCAAAGAAAGGCTTCAGCGTTGAGGCCTCTAAAAGAAGTAAGCTTCCTTTTCTAAAAGTCCTTTCTGGGCAGGAAGGGCAGTTTGGCCTAGTGATTATGTACACTGAACTCTGGGTTTCATTATATACCACTCTCAGGACCCCCAGAGATAAACATACCTCATGCCCATCAGCAAAAGCAGCAATACATGGAAATGAAAAGACCCTGCAAAACATGTCACAATTAAAAAGTAAAATATAATTTGGGTGGATCCCAAGCACAACCTACAGATATTCCATAACAAGCATTTATATCTAGGGTATGCGATTAAATCTCTTTGCACAAAGTATAGAAGAGAGTCTCAAATCTGCAAATGGATGCTACTCCAAGTAGATTTCCAATCTCCACCTGGCCAGGTCTACAAGCCAGGTTTACTGGTATTATCTCTCTGCCTCCTTGCTTAGCAACATTCCAATGAAATGAATTTAGCTAATTCTCATCAACGACTTTGTCTGTAATCTACCTATCTCCAATGACCTCATATCTTCAGGAAGTCACTTTATAGAATCTCCCAGAGAACATGTTACAAATATTCCAGATCATAAGTAAATATGCTAAAAAAGAAAACTGATAGAGATCATTTTTAAACATATACAATGAATCACTAGGGAGAATGGATCTAATCTCCCAATGTTTCTATTCAATGGATAATCCAGTAGTGATCAATAAGTTATATATCTTCCATTCTCTCCTGAAATAAAGCAGATCCTAGATTTTTAGTATTAGATATTTTCAAAATAAGATTAGTCAATAAAATAACACCCAAATACTTACTTTCTTTCATCACCAAGTCTGTTGTTTAGGTGATTGAGAAACAGTCTACAATCCTTCAAAAAAAAATAATACAAACTTTAAAAAAAATAGGTTTTATTTAAGTACTATTTTTTTCCAGCATGTGTCATAAAGAGGTGGCTTCAGACCCAAATTCTGGAAGGAACCTCCAAGCTAGGAGACTTTCAGCTGAAGAATGCTTTAAGTCTCTAAAAGTTATACACACAGTTACATTTCAGCTGGGTTAAGAGGAAAAGAACTACATTTATAACTTGTGACATAGATTATAGGTTTTCTGACCCATTGGGCATCCAGCTTACTAATATCTGCCCAGCATGAGCCAACCATAAACCAATAAACTTACCAACTTTGGGTTTATTCTGGGTGCATTACCTTCTGCCAATTTTCCTTATGAGAAGTTCTCCCATTCCTTCCTGTTTTCTCTCTCCTCATACAGTTGCAGAGAATGAGGATTATTTTTAGGTTCTCCTGACCAGAAGCAAGTAGGGAGGTACATCTGTTGCCTCCAAAATACTAAAGGTTAATAAACTGACTCAGGCTTTTGTCCCTTTTCTTAGGGAGGACTGGCTACTTTAGTCCATGCTTACACTCTGCCTCTTTATGCAGCACTAAACAGACAGCAGTAATGTAAGCCTTAACTTAAAAGGAGTTCAATTAAGAAGTCGATGGCTCTGTGGGGGAAAGGATTTGAAAAATATTACCTATTTTCATGAAATGTCCCTGCCCATGAGGGAATGACCCAGAAGAATAAGGAAATTAACATCTGAGGGTCCACATCATCCCAGGCACTTTTGGTTTCGCTCATTCAGTTCTCACAGTTTTAAGGCGGGTTTTATTGCCATTTCACAGATAATGACACTAAAGTTTCCTAAGTCAACTAACCAAAATGCATATACATCATATAAGCCATGGAGGTGGTACTCAAACCTGAAGCTTTCTATTGAGATCAACTGGAATACTGATTGAACAACTACTACCTATCTGGCAGTCGGCTCAAAGTTAAATGTATTACTTTTAATATATTTAAATTTTCAGATTTAATACAATTCTAATTGCCGAGCAGTTTTGACTGCAAAGGCTTGGTTCTACATGAGCATGGTTATTAAGAATTTTACCTCTTTCCAGGGCCTAGCCCTCATTTTAGGAACTTTTTGAAAGAAGAGGAAAAACAATTTAGCTTTTATGGGTGAAGGTGAGCATGCAGCAAAGGTGTAAGCTATTTTTGGCACCTTGAGGATACAATCACCGTGAGCCCAGACTGCACGCAAGACATTGGGAATTATTCTTCCAAAATACAGAAGCCAGGTGGCTCAAAACACATCTACCCATAATACTCCTCTGCAACTAGAAACCCCGTGTCATTTTCAGCCTCCCCTCCTCTCTGGAGCTGCTCTGTGCAAGGCTGAAACGCACATTCTTTACTCCTCCAGCTCTCCCTACATCTGAGGTTCATTGAAAATTGCTTCCCCCTCTCCATGATGTTTTCTCTGACTGGATACATCCTATTCACATCATTCTGTCTCCAGTCCAAATTGCCTATAAAGAAATTTTATCTGTTAGCCCCTATTTGGCCCACAGATATTCTGTTCATCCGGTCCTCAAATCCTTTCATAGAAATGGGAAATAGAAAGCTTAAGAATGGCAACTTCATTACTCGACCATTTTTTATTTTTAAGAAAAATTCCTCCCCTGAGCTTGATGTCGAGGAAAACACTGTGAGGATGTTTACTAAGAATTGATTAAATGGAATTTTGGTGACCAGGAATCTCACCGTCTCAAATTCTCGATCCTTAATTTCTTTGAAAGCTTCAGCAATGACATCATCTTCAAACCACTCATGGACAAGGCCACCCCTTGATTTTTTCAAGGTCAGTCTACACAATGCTTCAGAAAGAGCAACTTGCTGGTCATAATCTAGAGATTAAAAACATGGTAGATCATTCTAGGCTGGGCATAAAGCAGAAGATAAAAATGAATCCTTGCTTTAAGAAATTCCATCTTAGAAGACTAGCATGGCATGTTACAGTTATAAGCAATAAGATGTATCTTAGAGATTGTTTAAATTCAATATTTAAGAAACATTAGGAGAAAATTTACATAAGCCAGCATATGTCAATTAAGATATACTTTTGCATTTTATATTTTAGATATATTAAAACATTCATCAAAAGCTCAAACAGGTTTAAAAATATTTCTACTACAAAAATAAAATCAAGACAAATTGAGGTATTTCACAACTGATAAAAACTACATACAACATATTTACATTTCAAATAACTTTAAGGGTAAAAGGCAAGTTGCAGCCAGATATGTACAACAGGAGGATATTTTTAGAATGCTTTTAAAATTTGCAAAACAATGTATGAAGTGATGAATCACTAAATTCTACTCCTGAAACGAATTTTACACTATGTTAACCAACTAGAATTTAAATAAAAATTTGGAAAGAAAAAACAATGTATGTTGTTTATGAATACATAGAATAAAAGTAGAAAAATATGCTTTTGAATGAAAACCAAATCCAAGTGTAACTCTTATTTTACATAGAAAAAAGACTTGAAGTAAATGTTTGACTAGGCTGGTTGGTGAGGAAATGAATATTCATGAATTATTCTTTAAGGTTTTCACTATGTTAAAACTTTGCATAAAAAATTTAAAATGCTAATTCCTATCTTGAACTTGACCACAATTTATTACCTGTAGTTCCAAGATACTCACAAACCCTGAAGTATCCAATATGCAATACTCTAATAGTTAAAATTCTAAACATGTCTTACCACCCACAGTCAAGATTGTTCCTGCAAGGTCTTTCCTGAAACATTTAGATAAATTACATTTTACTAAAGTGAACACATATAAGACTTTACTATATTGGCATCAAAATTTAAAACCAAGATGTAAATATTTTTTAAGATTTTGTTTACTTATTAGAGAGTACACAAATGGAATGGAGGGGCAGAGAGAAAGGGAGAAGCAGCCCCCCTACTGAGAGCCTGACACAGAGTTGATCCCAGAGTCTTGGGATCCTGACCTGAGCTGAAGGCAGACACTTAGCTGACTGAGCTACTCAGGTGTCCTCGAAGATGTATATTTCTTAAATTATTTCAAATTCAGCATCAGAATTTCTTAAATGTCAAGAATACATCTTTATGGAAAAATTGTTTATAATTAATGATTTAAATGCACTTCTAAAAAGAAGTTAGAGTTATATATTTGGAGGTTCTATTTCTTCTTCTGTAAAGTGAATTCACTTGAAGTCTGAAAATTATCAAATGCTAAGATTCTGGAATTTTATTGTCACCTCACCAACTTGTATGAATATATTTTTCATATGATTTTTTTTTTAAATAGTTGGCACCTGGAAGAAATGATGTAGTAGGTGCTTGGTCTTTCTAACAAGCTTTTGACCTGGTTTTAAAAGTTGATAAATTTATCATTTATTATAATGTAATACCCATAGTACATCTAACAACAGACTCCCATATTATATTTTCATTTAATAATTTCAGTTAAAAGGTAATAAGTATGATTTTGGTCTTTTAATGTCTGAAATAGCTCCCATTTTAAAGAATAGATTGGCCAAGTAATCTCGTAGTTCAGTTTCTCATAAACAGATTGACTTGTTACTATTAAAATGAAGCCTTAAAATAGTACCACTTTATGCTTGCTGACTTCACATCTGGCCTAGAGTTCAGACCATTCCAGACTTTCTAGAACACACAAATAAGGCAGGGCCATAGGATTAGTTTGAAAACTTAGGAGAAAACATCAGGCCAATTGTTCTCCAAATCTAACATTAAGAATAATAATTAAATTAATGCAGCCAAATATTTTTAAGTAAAGATTCAGTAGAAAAACACATCCTGCAAACACCAGTTAAACAGGCAAACATGAGAGCAGCAGGCTCCATGCTCACCAATCTCTACATTCAGACCTACAATAGGACAAACTTGGTTGCCTTCCTCTCATCAGTTATAGTTCCATGTCATATGAATGAGGACATGCCACATGAGGTCAATGATGCTGGTTAGTGGTTGGCACGGTAACAGATTTAGGTTCAAATTTTAAAATAAGATGCTGGTTTTGCTCTTTCCATGGCCACACATTATCATCTTGCCTCCAATTTTCAAGGTCCCAAGAACTACAGAATTGTAACTGGGTCATCAAAAAACAACAACAAAAAATCCACTGATTTTTTTCCCATTGTTGAAAAGCAACACGAACTCTACTGGCATAGCGAAAGGTTGGTAGTCTTTGAGCATTTGCTCTCTACCAGGTAACCTGCTCATCACTTTCAATGGGTTGCTTGATTCAACCTGTATAATAACTATCAGTCAAGGATTAGGGCTGGCTCCATTGTACAGGTGAGCAAAGAGAGGTGGCAAAACCAGAATCTGAAGCCCAGCTGTCTGGCTCCAGAGTCTGTACCCTTAACATCCTCCCATGAATCACTAATTTAATTCATGTATTTAATTCACACTCATAGAAAAAAAAAAAAAAAACTCAGAGCCCAAGAAAGCATTTTAGCTCTCAAAATTGATGAACATACTACTAAAAAAGAAGAATGTAACCAAGTCTAGCTTTTTCCCTTAGTCCTCCTTCACCGCTTAGCACAGTGCCTATATACAGTAGGTGCACAAAACATTCATTGACGAGAACCACGAAGGCAACAGGTCTACGGAGAACCAGGACAAAGGTAGTACAATCCAGAGGGGTTTTACCCTTCCACTACCCCATAATCAAGTACAAGGTCACGTACATAAGACGATATGGGCCTTCCAACAAGGGGAGTCGTCTTCTCTCTTCCTGAGGCATGGCATGCAAAAGGGAGTTCAAAGTTTTCAAAGCCTGTTTGGAGTTGGAGAAAGTATTTACAGGAAGAAACGGGGAGGCTCAGTCCTCTCTAAGGTCTTCAGAGCAACTGTTGTCACTTTTGTTATTTGCAACTCACCTCCTGTTTGACCGAATGATTTACAGTCTTTTCTGTCACCAGAAATCCTAAGGCAAATATGAAGGAATCCAACATCTGAATTTTCCCTGAAAGCATAATTTTAAAAGAATCAAAGTGATGCTAAGGAAATAAGGAAATGACTCCCACAAAACAGGAAGAAGTCTGGAAAAGCCATGAAAGCAGTAAACATTTTAGAAATTAAAATAGTCCCAGACAATAAAACAAGGACAAAATACACTTGTATTGTACAGACCCTCTTTGAAGAAAAGAGCAGCATGCACAAAGTGGAACTGTGTGTGATGACTCTATCCCAAGTAAAGCTACTTTTTTTGGTCCAGACTGAGGGACGGAGATATACAAAGGGTCGCTCCTGCACAGTTTTCTGTTGTCTCTGACAGTTGCATATTTTTTAAAATAAAAATGTTAAGACCTTATGATAACAGAAGTAGGGTTTTAATAAAGTATTGGCCTTTATTAAATAGCAGAATTCTAGAAACTTCAGTTATTATAGGTCAGTATATAGCTAACAAAAGCATTTGTGATTATCCTTTATGCTTATTAAACTATATTATTTCATTTATGTACATTATGTTAAGGTACAAAATGTTTTTGCAAATTTATGAGAAGTACAAAAATTTATGGTAAGGTCATAACATTACTTTGATAGGTTCAAATGAGCAATTTGATATATGGATTATTTATCATATGTCATATACTTACTCCCCATATAACTCATGAAATTGTAAGAACCCAAACCAGAAAATGGAAGGGAAAAACATTCCTCCTCCATCAAAAAAGCCACTGATCCTGCTGGATGATCTTTGGAATCCAGAAATTCGGCTAGGAGCTGTGCCAACAACTTGCCTGCCAGTTTAAAACTTGAGAAGATTTCAACACAGCCTAGATGGACAGCAGAGGATCCTAAAGACATTTATGGACCCTGTTAATCAGCAGCTATCAAACATCAATCTTTTCATGGAAATAGCCAAGAGAAACTAACAAATACAGCCCTACACAAGGGACAGAGGAACACGGCCATCAGGTAGCAGAAAGGGGACTTTTTAGAAAGTGTTTACTTCAGGAAACAAAGAGTTAAGAAGCATGTGACTTATCACCAAAACTCAAAAGAATATGACTTCTGTGAAAGAATCCCCACCCTTAAGGCTCCAGCATAATAAAAAATCTGGCCTAAGACACGGCACAAAACCGTTTCAAAAGTACTGGGACATGCACTGCAGAGATTTATTTACTAATTTCAGAATATGTGGTGGAGAGACTGGAATCTTTAGGAGACTTCTCCAAGAACAAAAATGCTAATGGGTACCATTTCTCTTCCCCTCCCTCAGCCTACATAGCTGGAGCCAGCAGTGATTCTCTCCTCCAATCTTGGCACCACGTGTCCCACCCCCAATGCACCCTTACAGACCTGCCCCAGCCAACCCACCTCCCTCCACAGCCATCCCTACACAGTGGCTACTACTCTATCACACCATGCAAGCTGCACCACTCCAAAGCAACTACTACCCTGGAGAGAGGAGGGGATAATCCCACCATACCTGTTTGCCCACAGTTCTAGTAACCAAGCCTTTTAACTGGTCACACAGGGAGAAAATCCTGCCATTAGATGAACTTGCAACAGAGGCTGACTGCTGATATCTCGTCTGACTGCCAACCCCACACATCAGTGAAAGCCTCTGAGCCACACAGCTATAAAGGCTGGTCATCTGATACACTCACACAGAGAGGATAATTGCAGACAACTAGCCTGACTGCTGACCCTGCCCACCTACAAGCCCATCAATGCTGCATGGACCAAATCCTGCCCAGTGTACCTACAGTAGGCAAAGTGGGTCACTGCAGCTGACTGGGCTGAAAACAAACATAGCTAGACACAACAATAAGGTATATGAAGCCCACATAGAAGATACCCCTAGCTTGTGAGGTTCTGATGACCGGCGGACATGGCACTACAAGGAACCACTGAACTTCTTCTACACAAGGCAACCCTTTTCAAAACTAGGAGATATAGCTATCCTCCCTAACACATAGAAAAAGACAAAATGAGGAAATGTCCCAAATGAAAGAACAGGACAAAAATCACAGCACAAGAGCTAAAGAAGTGGAGATAAGCAATATGAGAGAGAATTCAAAGTAATGGTCCTAGAAATACTCACTGGACTTGAGAAGAGTGGATGAGAATGGGAACATCAACAAAGATAGAAAATATTAAAAAAAATATTCAGTTAAAAAAAAAAAAACTAGAGGGAATCAATAGCTTATTAGAGGAGACAAAAGAAGAGCTCACTGATCTGGAAGACAGAGTAATGGAAAAGAACCAAGCTGAACAGCAACAAATGAAAAACGAGAATAGGTTAAGGGAACTCAGCAACATCAAGCATAGTAACACTGACATTGTAGGGATCCCAGAAGGAGATAAGAAAGGAGCAGAAAACTTCCCTAAACTGGAGAAGGAGACACCTAAATCCGGGAAGCACAGAGAAATCCTAACAAAATGAATGCAAGAAGGTCCACACCAATACACATAAATACTAAAAATGGCAAAAAAGGAGTAAGAGGATTTTAAAAGCAGCAAAGGAATACCATTACATATAAGGGAAACCCCACAAGGCTATAGGCCTATTTTTCAGCAACTATTAACTTAAAATAGACCACTGCATGCAGATGTTAAACACAAACCTAATGGAAATCACAAATCAAAAACTAGTAATAGATACACTTGGATTCCATTCTATGTTTGACGTATCACTAAAGAAGGACAATTATGAGAGAAGAGCACAAGAAAGGAACACAGAAAAAACATACAAAACCACCATAACAAGTAACAAAATGTCAATAAATACATATCAATAATTACTTTGTAAGTGGACTAGAAACGCCAATGAAAAGACATAGGATGATGGAATGGATAAAAAGAAAACAATACCTACTTATACACTACTGACAAGAGACTCATTTCAGACCTAAAGACACCAGCAGATTGAAAGTGTGGGGATGTAGAAACATTTCTCATGCAAATGGGTGTAAAAAGCTGGGGTAACAATGCTTATACAGGAAAAAATAGACTTTCAAACAGACTACAATAAGAGACCAAGATGGACACTACATAATCATAAAAGGAACTGTCCAGCAAGAAAATGTAACAGCTGTAAATATTTATCCAACCAACACAGGAGCACCCAAATACATAAATCAGTTAACAAACATAGGGGAAGTAATGGATAGTAATATAATAGCAAGGGACTTAACATTCCACTTACATCAATGGATAGATCATCAAAACAGAAAATCAATAAGGAAATAGTGGCTTTGGATGACACACTGGACCAAACAGACTTAACAAATACATTCAGAACATTTTATCCTAAAACAGTGGAATACACTCTCAAATGCACACAGAACATTCTCCAGAATAAATCACCTATAAGGTCACAAAAGCAAACCACTCTCAACAAATTCAAAGAGACTGCAGTCCTACCATGCACTTTTTCTAATCACAAGGTCAGAAAACAAGAAATTGGCCACAAGAAAAAAAATCTGAAAAAGAGCACAAGTACATGGAAATTAAGTAACATGCTACTGAACAATGAATGGATCAACCAATAAACCCAGGAAGAAATAAAGACAAATGAAAATTAAAACATAATGGTCCAAAATCTTTGGGATGCAGCAAAACTGTTCTAAGAAGAAAGTTTATAGCAATATAGGCCTATACCAAGAAGAAAAATCTCAAATAAACATAACTTTATACCTAAAGGAGCTAAAAAGAAATCCCAAACAAACTGAAAACCAGCAGAAGGAAAGAAATAATAAAGATTAGAGCAGAAATAAAAAAGAAACTTAAAAATAGAGCAGATCAAAGAACTATGATTCTTTGAAAAGATCAACAAAATTGATAAACCTCTAGCTGGACTCACAAACAATAACAAAAACTCACGTGCACCCAAATAAAATCACAAGTGAAAGAGAAATAACTCACACCACAGAAATACAAACAATTGTAAGAGATTATAAAAAAATATATGCCAACAAACTGAACAACCTAGAAGAAATGGATAGATTCCTGGAAACAATCTTTCAAAACTGAATCAGGAAAAATAGAAAATTTGAACAGACTGCTTACTAGCCATGAAATTGAATCAGTGATAAAAAAAAATTGCCAAACAAAAGTCCAGGACCAGATGGCTTCATGGGAGAATCTACCAAACATTTAAAGAAGAACTAATACTGGGGTGCCTGAGTGGCTCAGTTGGTTAAACAGCTGACTCTTGATTTCAGCTCATGTCATGATCTTAAGGTTGTGAGGTCGAGCCTGGTGATGTGCTCTGCACTGGGCATGGAGCCTGCTTAAGATTCTCTCTCTCCCTCTGTCTCTCCTCCCCACCCCCTGCCAATGACTCACACTTAAAAGGGGAAGAAAAAAAAGAGTTTATACCCATCCTTCCCAAACTTTTCCAAAAAATAGAAGAGGAAGGAAAACTTCCAACTTCATTCTATGAGGGCAACATTTCCCTGATACCAAAACCAGATAAAGATACCAAATACACCCACAAGCGTGAACAAGCCAATTTTCTCTCATGAACGCAGACACAAAAATCTTCAAAGAAATATTAGCAAAGAGAAACTGATGATACATTAAAAAAAAATCACTCATCCTGATCAAGTGAGATTTATTCCTGAGATACAAGCATGATTCAATTCACAAATCAAAGGGTTAGAGCACATCAGCAAAAAACATTTTAACAGATGTAGAAAAAGCATTTGACGAAGTACAACATCTATTTATGATAAAAACCCTCAAGTAAGTAGATTTGGAGGGAACACTAATATAATAAAGGCTTTTTATGAAAAACCCACAGCTGATGTCATACTCAATGGGGGAAACCCATTGAGAGCTTTCCCCCTAAGGTCAGGAACAAGACAAGGATGCCCACTCTCACCTTTTATTTAACATGGTACTGGAAGTCTTGGCCACAGCAATTAGACAACATAAAGAAATAATAAGCTTCCAAATTGGTAAGGATGAAAACACACTCTTTGCAGATGACAATACTCTATATAGAAAACCTAAAGACCTCACCAAAACACTAGAATAAATGAATTCAGTAAAGTCACAGAAAACAAAATCAATGTGCAGAAATCCACTGCATTTCTATACGCTAATAATGAAGCAACAAAAAAGAAAAGATCCCAGGGCTCCAGGATCGCGCCCTGGGCCAAAGGCAGGTGCTAAACCACTGAGCCACCCAGGGATCCCAGTCTAATATTTTCAATACATGGTGCTTGGAAAACTAGACAGCTGCATGCAAAAGAATGAAATTGGATGACTTTCTTTCATCATACACAAAAATAAACTCAAAATGGATTCAAGACCAAAATGAGAGACCTGAAACTATACAAACCCTAGAAGGTTGCAAAGGTAGTAAGGTCTCTGACATCAGCCATAACATTTTTCTAGATCTATCCCCTGAGGCAAGAAAAACAAAAGCAAAAATAAACTACTGGGACTTCATCAAAATAAAAAGCTTCTGCACAGTGAAGGAAACTAATCCTTTACTGGATATATCATTTGCAAACGTCAGTGTCCAAAATATGTAAAGAACTATACAACATCAAAGAAATAATCCAACTGAAAAATGGGCAGAAGACATAAACAGAATATTTCTAATATTCTGTTTATAGGACATACAGATGCCAACCGACACACAAAAAGGAGCTCAACATCACTCATCATCAGGGAAATGCAAATCAAAACCACAATGAGACATCCCCTCATGCCTGTCAGAATGACTAAACCCAGAAACACAAGAAACAACAAGTGTTAGTGAGGATGTGGAGGAAAAGGAACCCTTGAGGACTGTTGGTGGGAATGCTAATTAGTGCAGCCACTGTGGAAGACAGAATGGAGGTTCCTCAAAAAATTTAAAAAACCATATGATCTAGTAATTTCACTACTAGGTATTTACCCAATGGAAATGAAAACACTAATTTGAAAAGATGTACACACCCCGATGTTTATAGCAGCATTATTTACAATAGCCAAGACATGGAAGCAACTCCAGTGTCCATCAGTAGATGAGAGATCAAGAAGAGATGGTATATACTAATCGAATGTTACTCAAACATAAAAAAAGAATGAGATCTTGCCATTTACAACAACATGGATGGACCTCAAGAGTATTATGCTAAGTGAAATTAATCAAAGACAATACCATTTGATTTTACTTTTTTTTGTTTGTTTGTTTTTTATTTATTTTTTATTGGTGTTCAATTTACTAACATACAGAATAACCCCCAGTGCCCGTCACCCATTCACTCCCACCCCCCGCCTCCTCTGATTTTACTTTAAAAAAAAAATTTATTTATTCATGAGAGACACACACACACACACACAGAGCCATTTGATTTTACTTCTATGTGAAATCCAGAAAACCAAACAAATGAAGAAAACTAACAGATTCTTAAAGAACAAAGGTGGTTGCCAGAGGCGAGGTGGGTGGAGGGATGGGCAAAATAGAGGATTAAGAATTACAAATTTCCTGTCACAAGTCACAGGTGTAGGAGTGCTGACAACACCAACTCCCTCTTTGGCCTTGTGTCTTTTTCGTATCCTCACAATGACCTCCCTTGCGGTATGTGTTCCATGCCCCAGGGAGGATAATGTGTGGCCTGACTGGAATGCATGATGTGTTGTTCTGATCTTCCTAAAGTGAGGCACAGCAGATCCAACTGCAGAAAATACATATCCTCTGGCACACAGATGGCACCACTTTAGATAACTACCCTGTGACCTGACCACCATGTCTCTCACTCTATAAAAGCTGGGGATTAAGGTGCAGACTTGGCAGTGAATAGCTGCATAGCTCAGGGATCATATATTTGCTTGATCCCCCTTTCCCTCCCTCATCAGTAAATTACCCTGAATACAACTGAGTAAACAGTATGGAGTGCCTGCTTCGTTTTTTGGTCCTTGAGTGCCTTCTCAGACTGGAGGATATAAACAATAATATTGCAATAATGTTGTATGATGATAGAGGGACTACATCTATCAAGAGATCACTAAGTGATATGCATAATTGTCAAATTACTATGCTGCATACCTGAAACTGTATGTCAACTGTACTTGCATTAAAAATATTTAAAATGAAATGCACTTCAGGCAAACTGAGACATACCCCACAACAAAAACTCTGCATTGCCATAGGAGATAGTCAATAAACCCAAATACTGAAATCTGTTTTACTTTTATATGTCATTTACACAAATATTTATACCAGAATATTCTAATGAAGAGTAAGTAATCAATTAGTGGTAAATAATATACTTACCTTTACTACTACTCCTGGAAATAATCTAGTAAAAAGAAAAAAGTAAAGCTTGTATTATTTTTTTTATTATCACCAATAGGATTAATTGATTAATACTGATATTTCTCTAACAGGCAGGAGTTGACTTTAGTTGAAAAAAATTGAGAAATCCTATTTGACCTTCAATCACTATTATGATCAGCTTATCACCCTTAGAAAGGTGAATAACATGTATATGAAAATAACCTCATTTTTCTACAGCATTGCTTATATATAGTTTCCATTTCATTGTTTAACAAAAAATGAGTCTTAGTAAAACCCACATCTTAGAAAACACAGATTTTGTATAAATAACTTGAAGATTCCTCCAAATACCCAATGGTATCTGTTCAGTAATGCATCCACCCCCATCCTTACCAAGGCTGTGTCAAAGAAGTCTTCTGTAACATCAATCAGGGATGTGTCGGGTGCTGGATCTGCCGTGGTCAGAAATTGTGTTGTTTTTTCAAACCAGGAAACCATGTATGCAAGAAAAGAAACACTGATGAAACCTGTGACTGTATCACTACTGCCTATTCAGTAAAGTTTCATAAATATTTTACTGGAGCAAAATAGTTTTATTTTTATTTTTTATTTTTTTTTAAAGCAAAATAGTTTTAAAGACCAGTTTCTATAACATCTCAATTAGACCTGGCTCTAATGCCTCCATCTAGAACTCTCTAGAATCAAGGTCCTACTGGTCCAGGGCTGGTGCTAGTAAGTTCTCAGATACCAGCAAGAGATAGAGATTTGGCCAAGATTGATGCAGGCCTATCTAGGGGCTAGTGATTAAAGATTACAAGTAAATGAGCCTCAACACAGGAGCAAGTCTTGTCATCTGGGAGGCTGCAGAAAACAAACGAATCAAAGGAGATGCAGAATTTGGAAAATTCTCTGGAAGTTGGTTAGTACAGTATATATGCCTCAAGCCTTTCTCTGGTCAAAAGCTTCCAGCTAATTGGAGATTTGTTTTTCTATAGAAACATATATCCACGTTCATATTAAGTTGGTAGGATTGGTAGGATTCAAAATAAACTCATAGAAACCTTGCTACAATATTTAATCAGAGAAGCAAAGGCCACCTTTGGACCATTTTTGCTTATAAAAAAGAAAATCCTGGGTGCGTAGGTTGAAATTATCAATTGAATGTTAGTTCAGTAAGAGGAGTTTGTAATGGGAAAAAAAAAAAAAAAGCTTATGGGAATGAGTCTTGGAAACTTCATCCACTTTGGAGCCAAGAACCCAAAGCACCAGCTGGAGACCACGGACAAACCAATCCGTCCTCAACCTGGGCTGCACATTAGGAAAACCTGGGAAGCTTTGATACACCCTGCTGCCCGGCACCCACCACAGGCCTAGTACATCAGAATCTCTGGTGGTGGGACCCAGGCGCAGTGCTCATTAAAGCTTTCCAGGGGATTCTAATACTTAAAGCTCTCTAGGTGATTCTAGTGCACAGCAAGGTGGGAGGGCCACTACTAAGTTCCAAGTGATGCTTCTTTTATCTCAAATCAGGCAATGATTTGCACCAGATTGCATTATTCACTTTCTGAGGCAAACTCTTCTCCAACAGTGTAATGGGGAAAAAAAAAAAAAAAAAATCTTCTATACAACAGAACTCACCACTAAGGCAATACTTCCTCCCTTCCTATATTCATACTCTGAATTCTATGCTTTTAAGTACTTGTTTTGGTCACTATTCTATTTACCACCCCAAATCCTATCCCCCTCCCAGCACTCCAAAATATATTGAGCACAAATACGGAGAAGTGGGGCCAATGCCACATTATTTGATCAAGCCTTGGGACTAGGAAGTCACACTCTGGACCTATTTATGTGCCACGATCATACATGCTCCCCACGGCTGTGTGATTACCAGAAGCCATAATAGTTATTTACAGATGTAACAGGTACTATCCATCATGCATACAATCTAGAACAAGTTGCTTAATCCTCCGGGACTTAAGGTACAGGACTAAATACATTCCTTTCCATAAGAAATTCTTATTCTAGGGAGAAGAACTTCTCAGTATATTTTGTGTTGACCTGCAAAAATAAACAGCTTTAAAAGTTTAGAATCCAGTATCCCATCTACTTTGGTAGTATCCACCTAGTTTCCTGGACCAAAACCTACATGAAACAGAACATGATTTAGAAGATGTCTCAAAAAATATATATATAAAAAAATAAAAAAATAAAAAATAAAAAAAAAGAAGATGTCTCAAGCTCTGGTTCTGAAATTTCTATCACCAACTGGAATTCCAATGGAATACGGAAAATGCTATTTGATTTCAGAACTCCAATGGAGATCTGATCAGACTCTTTGATCTTGGAAGGGCATTTTAAAATCTAAATAGAAAATTCAGATTGAGGCAGATCCCAACTCATCTCCACACCAAAAAAATAAGTTTAAAGTTCTAAGTTACCCCCAGGGACATCCTGTTCCATTTCCTTTAAAATCATTTTACCTCCTCTTCCCTAAGTTCTATTACCTACAGGAGTAAATACATGAGGGAGTAAGGTGGCACTACAAGCAAAATGAAATATATACAGTTTGTCTAAGCAAAATCCTTAGCTCTATCCCCACCCTGCAAATGATTTTAAAGTCACCGAGAGGAATTAGGGAAAGCCTGGTGTTTATGCAGTCTCCCCATAGAGGTGCCACATAGTTAGAGGCATTTTACAGTAAAAGAAAAAAAAAGGGTACAGACAGATCTCTCTGAGTCAACCTGGTTTTACCAAACTTCAGGTACTCGAGTCCAGGGGGTGAAAAAAAAAAAAAAAATCAAAGGTTTTAGAACCAGCCAGATCACCCTCCTGCCCCTCTATCTTTCCTCATCTCACCAACAAATCGAGTATCTAAGGGTTGCAAGATCTCATCGTGAAAAGAGGGGTGTAACAGGAGATTTTACAAACACTGCTCTGCTTCCAGATGCCATTTTCAAGGCCCTCAGCATATTGCCCTCGGTTAACACCTAGGAAACAGGATAAAATGTCATAACGGCATGAATTAGAATAAGCAAAAAATGTTTCTGCTCTTTGGCTTTTCAGATTCAATGGAGATTTTCCAAGTTGGAAAAGCAGGCTGTGGCAAGGGGAAGTAGTTGATCATTTATCCAGATTCAATCTTGTTACTATTTAAATAATTAGGGAGCCTTTGGTGGGTAGTATACAGTATAGTAGTATCCCTACTCCTCCTGTAGTCCCAAGTTAAAGTCACTAAAATAAAGCATGTGATTACAGCATTGGCTTGTCAAGGGGAGAAGAGGGTAGGCCTGACTCATTTCCGCACACTCCCAAAGCGCTTGGCACATGGATCAGGAAACCTATACTGAGCTTCATTTTTTTTCTTAAGATTTTATTTATTTATTCATGACAGACACACAGAGAGAGGCAGAGACACAGGTAGAGGGAGAAGCAGGCTCCCTGCGGGGAGCCCGATGAGGGACTCGATTCCAGGACCCGGGGATCATGACTTGAGCTGAAGTCAGACCCTCAACCACTGAGCCAACCAGGCACCCCCTGAACTTCATTTTTGACTGATCTTGGCCATAAAGCATCATTACCAACTTTTTTTCAAATCTGATTTCAAAGGAACAGAAGCTACCAAAATAGATAACTGGTTTTGTCACCCAAAGCCACATAAAATGAAAACAAGACACTTATCTTTGGGATCAGTCCCTGCTGAATTAGCAAAGGCTCATCTTCTTTGAGGCCATCAATGAAGAATTGCTGAATACATTTCAGTAACAGGGAAACATAGGGAAATTCATTTTTCTCCAGTTCCTGGGCAATAGACCACACTAAGTTAGAGCCTTACAATGAAAGTTATTAAGGGAGCAGATCCTAAGAGTTCACATCACAGGGGTTTTTTTGTTTTGTTTTGTAAGTTTTGAGTAACTGCTACACCCAAGCAGGACTCAAACTCATGACTTCTAGTTTTTCTGCCTCAGCCAGGTGCCCCTCATCAAAGAATTTTTTCTCTTATTTTGTATCTTTAGGAGATGATGGATGTTAATTAAACTCACTGTGATCATTTCACAATACATGTAAGTCAAATCCCTATACTGTACCCGTCAAAGTTACACGGTGCTGTGTGTCAATATCTCAAAACTTGGGGTGAGGGGAAGCCTTACAAATACTTTCACATTGCTTATCCACCCACAAAACAACAGTACTTTACTTGCCTTATTTATTGATTCATCAAGATGAGAGAATACAAGATGATTGTATTTTTGAGGAATGTGGCTTGCTCTCTGTTGAAGATATTCCTTTATTTTCTGAAATCCTTTATCATGGCATGCGTCAATAATGAGTGATTGAAGCTGGCAAGTTGAAAGTTTGCAAATTATTTTCTCCCAAGGACATTTATTTCATAGTAATAGTTCTATTCTTATCAATAATTCAATGTGGAAATATCCCTTAGAACAGTAAATCATCAATTAGCCAATGACTGAGCTCGTTGGCTTAAGACAGTTTGCAGAATGTGGTTCCTGGACCACCAGCAGCATGGGCACCACCTGGGGATGGAGCAGGAATCAGACCCTGGGCTGGGGGTTCTGGGGTGGGGGGGCTTCTCACACATGCTAAGTGTGAGAGCCACTGACTTAGAACTGCACTTGACCCACAGAGATGGGTGGGAGAAGAGATTTTCTCCTCAGTAATGCTAGAAATTCTAAAAACGCTAAAAAAATGCAAACCTACCATAAGTAACATAAATGATCAGAACAGAAGAAAATAAACAATTACAGACCGAAGTATGCAAATTGTCATAATGATTTTTTTTCCACCTGAACATCAGCCAAGACGTACTTCTAAATACATACATTTGAGGAGACACTTCCTTACATATCTGGACTATAAAGGTAGGATTATTTTTTTTCATTTTAAAAAATTCAGCTCATTCCTACAGGCTATTATTTTAACAAGGAGGCATTGTGCTGTATATGGCCCCAATTTCCACATAGGATTAGTGATTTGAATGGAAAGATAGCATTTGAAATTAAACACGTGAACAGAGCATTTTTAAGTTAGTGCATTTTCAAGTGAACCTTATTGGCGCCAAGGGTGTTGAGTGATCCACAGACCTTTACTGCTGATCCTTATCCTAAAAGGACAGATTCTCTGCAGGGGGGGGGCGGGGGTGCGGGGTGGGGGGAGAACAGCAAGGCTGAGAAAGGTTAGGAACTTGCAGGAGATCACCCCGCAGAGATTCCTGCTCAGATGCTCGGACTCAGAAGCTCTGGCTTCTACCTGGTTTCCTTGCACTCAGAATAATTCCAGACACTGCGCTCCGCTCTGCAGGGCTCTGCATGACTTGGTCAATCAGCTTCTTTTGCCTGACTTCCCTACTGATAATTATGTATGTATATATGTATGAATTAATTAATAAAAAATAAGTTTTTTTAAAAAAATCAAATTCCTCCTTGCCTCAGGGCCTTTGCACTGACTGTTCTAGGCCTAGACTGCTTCTTCTCACCACTCTCTACCTGGCTGGCTCGTCATCACCCTCTGATCTCAGCTTCCATATCACCTTTTCAGGCTGGTCTTCCAGGACTTTCTCAAGTTAAGGCAAGTGCCACTCTCCACCAGGATCCCCTCTACCTCTTTTTTCCCCACTCCTTCCTTTCTTTTTCTTTGGCTCTGTGCCAGGCTGTAAGCTCCATGTGGGCAGGAATTGTATCTGTTTTGTTCAATACTGTCTACCTGGGATAGTACCTGGCCCAAGATACTTTAGTCTAAGAATATTGGTAGGATAGTTGAAGGCATGGTGATAAACTGGATGTAGTAGATTAGGGAAAGAGAAGCAGCAAAGATTTTTTTTTTTTTTTTTTTTTTTTTTTTGCCTCTGGTTTGAGCAACTGAGGAGGGATTGTGAGGACAGCACAGCAAACAGAACTAGAAAGAGAGCATGCACACAATACCCGCTTCCTCCCTCCCCTCCCCAAAATACGCTTGATCTTTACATAGAAAGCATCCAAGGCAATTCCACTCCCATCGTCTTCCTTAAGGGACTGCAAAGGATCTTCCTCGTCCTGTACAAAAAGATTAAGAAAATGTCTCAAAGAAGGGCATCTCACGTTTTAAAAATAAAAGAAACGAAGCTTCAGATCGTCAGCCCCAACAAAAAGGTTTTGTTTGCTCATACAATTAATAGGCCTAAGCAACATACTAGGAAGCACCTTCTTTAGCCCTGTGACAAGTACACCTAACACAAGAAGCAAAGCAACAACGTTGTAACAGTCACACTAAGTAGACAAACTATAGTGACAACTAATAATAGGAAGCTTTGGGTTAATGACCCATTTTTATTTTTTTTTACTTTTTTTTATGACCCATTTTTAGAATGAGAGTTTATAAAATGGAAGTTTTGGCAAGTGTGTTTCAAGCCCAGTCAGGAGATCAAGCTATAGGTTTCTGACTTCAGTGAGTTTTAAATGAACTTCTCTAGGACTTTTACTGCAACTTCCAGGGTCAAATATTCACCACCGACCACCAAAGAGAATTTACAAAACATTAAGTAGTGGATGGTTACATCCTTTCTTCAAGAGTAATCCCTGGGTCTGCCACCTTGGTTTTCACAACACATTTTGCTACATTAAATAACTTCATCCCAACAACTATTTAAAAGTACAATACGCAAAAAAATACACTTCAAATTATCTTCTAAAGAGGTTTTTTTAAAATTATTTATTTTTATTGGTGTTCAATGGGTGACAGGCACTGAGGGGGGCACTTGACTGACAGGATGAGCACTGGGTGTTATTCTGTATGTGGGTTTTTTTTTTTTTTTTTAATCTACCTTGGGCTCACAGTCCAAGTCCCTTCCATATGTACGTGACCAAAATCCTTGAGTGCCAGCATATGTCACAGTACTATCCTCATTGTTTACAAATATGAAAAGTTAGGTGAATTCAAAGACCCAAATCCAGACTTATTTTTTTCACCAATAGTGATTTTGGTTAAAGGAATGTTGAGAAGCAGAGGCACTGGCTCCACCTCCAAATCCGGGGTGGGGGGGTGGGGGGAGTTGTCTTTGAGGGACCTTCCCTTACAGTGCAGGTAGCCCAAGTCCCAGCAATCGGGACCACAGTTCTGGGGCCCAGGTGGGTTCCTGTCATTGCGGGGTCTACGCAGCAAGAGGGCCTGGGAAAACAGCAGCAGCAGCAACAAATCGAGACGCACCATCTCATTGCCTTCTTTTTTTTTTTTCTGTTCTTGCTCACGTCCTCATTTTATTTATTTATTTTTATTGGAGTTCAATTTGCCAACATATAGCAATCACCCAGTGCCCATCTCCTTGCCTTCTAAATGCGGATTCTCCAGCTTCCTCTTTTCTGAGCAGGGATCAGAGGTTTCTATCCTGCTCAGCTGCCTCCCTGAACGCTCCTTAGCGGACGCCAAGCAAATCTAAGAAGGTTGCAGGTGTTATTCTATATGTTGGCAAATTGAACACCAATTTAAAAAAAAAAAAACATAAATAATAAAACTTAAAAAAAAAAGAAGGTTGCAGGGCTCCAGCCCCCCCCCCCCCCCCCAACGCCAGCTCTTCCCGAGGTAGCCAGTGCGGGGTCTGGGGGGACCCCCGCGGACCGTGCGCTCTCGCAGCCCCCCTGGAACCGCTACACCCGGACCTGGACCCCCCACCCCGACCCCTACCCCCCACCCCTACCCCCACCCCGGGTCACTCACCGCCAGCATCCCGAGGCCGGGCCCAGGGTGCGCCTGGCCAGTGCGCCGGGCTCAGCCTCCCGCGCTTCCCAGGCGGCGCCCGCTGCGCCCACCAGCGCGCACCCGCCCCGGACATCCCCGCAGCCCTCATTAGGCCCCAGGTGTTCGGGCCACCTGGGCGCGCGCACCTCGGAGCATCTCCTCCGCGGACGCCGGCGACCCCCTCCTCGCCGCCTCGCGGGAGCCGCTGGCTGCCCCGCACCCGCTAGAGCTGCGCGGCGGGCTCTGGGCCCTGCACGCCCACACGGGCCAGCCCTGGATCTGTCCCGGACCGAGCAGTTTGGTATCCGGAATTGTGAGACTCTTTCTGAATTAGCAAAAAGATTGAAAATAATAATAATAATAATAACGGTACACTCAAAAACCAAACCAAATTGGGGGAAAAAAAGTCAATATTTTCATGCATTGCTTGTTTTCTACCTAACTTCTTTATTTTTAATTTTTTTTTCCTACCTTCCTGTAACCCGCCGAGAGTGGGTACTAATGGCCAGGTTTTCCGCTAAGTAGCTTGTTTCAGGTGACCACAGAGGCAAAAAACAAAAACAAAAACAAAAACAAAAAAACAAACCCCCCCCCCCAAAAAAAAAACCCATAAATAAACTGGACTAGTGTTTTCTTAAAAACAAACAAAACGACCCCTCAGGTCCAAATATTCCTTGTGTAGAAATTAATTTGTGTTATAATCACAAGCTATGGGGTATTTCATGGCAAGACATTTACAGAAAATACTTGTTTACATCAAAGCGAGACCCAGTAGAACCAGAATGTCTGCTAGTCGGCCCAGGTCTGTGCACACACCTGCTGGTCGTTCAAAATGATACTTGCTTCAAGATCATGAAATCTGTTTCCTGGCCAATATGATGTAAAATACTTACATTACTTTATCGATTTTCAACTAAGCCTAGCAAATGCAAAGCCTTTGCTTTTGAATTAATGAGCCTTTATTAGACCAAAGTATCAATCAAGATAGAGCCAGCTGTGAATATAAAGTGTTCTGAATCAATGAAAATACCAGTGCAGGGAAAAAAAAAAAAAAAGGAAGAATGGTAACCAGTAATCAAAATACAGGTTAAATGCATTTGATTTTACAGAATAAGAATAAACAATATAATAAAGTTACAGTTTTCCTAATAATAGGCAAAAGCATTTTATCCTCAATTATTTACAGAATTTGGGGGGAAAACATATCCTTCCAAACTATAGAGTTGCTAGTGCATTCAAATCTTCTGGAGAAATGTAAGACAACATCACTACTTATTTTTATTTCCGCATTTTCACTTCGATTCCCTTTTTAAATCTATTTTTCTTTCTTTTAAGTAGGCTCTTCAATATGGGGCTTGAACTCACAATCCTGAGATCAAGATCTGAGCCCGCTTCTCCCTCTGCCTGTGTCTCTGCCTCTCTGTCTCTCTCTGAATACATAAATAAAATGTTAAAAAAAAAAAAAAAAGATCTACGCTGAGATGGAGTCAGATGCTCAACGAACTGAGCCTCCCAGGTGCCGCTCAATTAGCTTCTTTTACCAACATATTTTACTGGGACATAATTTTAGAGCAACTTGGGATAAAGATTTTATTTCTTCTGAAACTAAGTACGGTGGGAACTCTATGATATTTCTTTGGCCACCAGAATCCATTTAGAAAAAAAAAAAAGGTATATGATTCATTGATTTGGCTTTAGCGTCAAGAATTGTATTTGTATGTTTGAAGGGTAAAGACCCTCTAGGAACATTCCAAGATTATAGAGACAAGGAAGATTCTAACAACCTTTACAGTAAAGCCTCGAAATGAACTTCTCTGCCTCATCCGAGGTGATTTTAAATTTTTTTTCGAAGTCACGTTAGACCATTTTAAAGTCTACATTATCTCAACGTATCACAATTAACGAAATGTGTATTTGTAAGAGGGAAGCGTGAAGGATGTTAACGTTTGGAAGACAAACAGCATAAAAAACAACTGAAGGATGGGGAGTGGCCGGATCTTTGGCCGTCGGTTAACGTGATGAACCTGCGGGGGGGGGGGGGGGGGGGGGGCAGAGTGGAAGGTCCTTGGTTTCGTCTCCGACAGTCCGGGCGACACGGGAAGAGGGACTTTAATGGAAAACCCTGACCTACAAGACCTTTCTGAAAAGTGAACTTTGGGGAGGGAGAGGCTGAGGGATGAACAAGTCGCTTTCATCTCCGGGGACTTTTGGCCTCTGGTTGGGAGGAGAATTTAGCTCCAAACGAGAGAAAGAAGAAAATTCGTGGCACTGCCCGACGCTGGCATCCCCGTCCCCGAGCGTCCGCTGCGCGCGGCTGGCGGCCCTGAACCGCAGCGCCACGGACCCACCCGACCGCGCCCTTGACCCGGAGGTCAGGGCACCGCGAGCGTGGGTGGTTATTTAGCCCAGGTTGTGCGTTTGAGGCGCCTCTGCTTTTTCCCCAAAGCCTTTGGTCCAACGAGGGGACTGGTCCCAGGAGGTGCTGCCGGGCCGGGTTTGCCAGGATACAGGTCCGAGCATCCCGCCCCCCCCCCCCCCGCCCCTAACCGCGATTGGCCTTGGGGGCGCCTCTCGTCTGCACGGGGCTGGCAACCGAAGCTGCCCCCCTGCAGAAAGAAGGCACGGAGAGAAAGAAAAATCTGGAAACGCCCTTCCTCCGCCGCTCAGAGCGGCTACAGAGCGATTTGGGTTATTTCCAACGATTTCTTTTATTGGACGCCTCCAGGTACCCGGGGATCACCCTCAGGAGGCGGATGAGCAGACGGAGACGACTGGGTGTGGGTCCCGGGGAATCCGCAGCATCCCGCGCCCCCCTCACCGGGCTCCTCCCGGCTCTAGAAAACTTCCCTAGAAGGAAGGGGGGATGGTCGCGACAATAGCAATAAAAAACGATCTTTAAAACGTTGTCTCCGGTGGACGGCGACTGAGAACGCGGAGTCCCAGTCCCCTGTTTAAGCGGACAAGGAAACTGAGGCTCAGAGGGAGCCGAGACAGGAGGGGGGGTGGGGGGAGTGGGGTAGGAGGAGGGAGAGGGAGAGCGCAGTCAGCGACCTGCTCGCGCGCCCGGGCCCTGCCGAGCCCGCCTCCACCCCTCCCGGTCCAGCAACCCTTAGGTAATCTCCATTCCCCCCCCCCCCCCACCTTCTCCGGGTTCGCTTTCCCGGACTCTAGTCCCACTGGGCCGTGTCCCTGGCGCAGCCCCCGCGGAGCACAGGTGCCCCCAGGCCCGCGAGCTCGCGGGGACCTCTGGCGTTCCTTCCGACCACACTCCCCCGCCCCCAGAAGACCAGCAGCACAGGCTTCCGCACACTCGCGACCGCGACGACGGAGCCGAGCGTGGAAGCCCAAGGCCAGCTGCGGGGGGCGCACGCACCCAGACCCGGGGCGCACCGGCCGGGGTCCTACAGAGCGCGCCCGGGAAGGACGATCGCTCTCAGGGCCCTCGGCGGCAAAGCCCGTCTCAACACCTTCCATCTAAACGCAATCCGAGGGGATCCCTGGGTCGCTCAGCAGTTTAGCGTCTGCCTTTGGCCCAGGGTGTGATCCTGGAGACCCGGGATCGAGTCCCACGTCGGGCTCCCTGCATGGGGCCTGCTTCTCCCTCCGCCTGTGTCTCTCTCATAAATAAATAAAATCTTTAAAGAGAGAGAGAGAGAGAGAGAGAGAGAGAGAGAGAGAGAATGTTGTCAGATACCAGATGATTCTGACTTTAAAAAAAATAAAAGAAAATAAAACGCAATCTGAAACTCCAGAGGCGAGGCGACAGTAGTGGAGGAAGAAGAAAAAAAAGATCCCAACTTAAATGGGACTTTTTAAAAAAGATTTATTTATTTATTTATTAATGAGAGAGAGAGAGAGAGAGAGAAGGAGAGAGAGGCAGAGACACAGGCAGAGGGAGAAGCAGGCTCCACGCAGGGAGCCCGACGCGGGCCTCGACCCCGGGTCTCCAGGATCGCGCCCTGAGCCGAAGGCAGGAGCTCAACCGCTGGGCCCCCCAGGGATCCCCCGAGACACTTCAACTCCCCACCCCCACCGTGGCCCCTCGGCCTCTCGGGTCCCCCCCTGGGCCCCCAGTTCCGTCCGGGCGGGGGAGCCGCTGCGAGCGAGGAAAGGCGGGGCAGGGGGAGGCGCGTCTTTATAAACCCGCGCGCCCTGGGCGCCCGGGCTGCGGCCCCCGCGGCGGAGACCCCGGCCCGGGACCCTCGCCCGCCACACCTGGCTTCCTGAATAAATCCTCTCTCTCTCTCGGCCTCCCTGCGTGTCTGTCTCCGTCTCTAGCCAGTTCGCTTTTAAGGAGGGCACACAGCACCGCGCACCTGCGGGGGTTTCCCTCCTACCTCCGGGACCGTGGGCGGCGCGCGCGGGCCAGGTGCGGCGATGCTGGCGGAAGCGGGGCGCAAGGCGGACTGCGCGTGCTCCTACGGGATGGAGCTCACCTGGGACGTCAACGATCCGCAGATGCCTCAGGTGCGTGGACCCGGGGCGCGCGCACCTGGCTCCGGTCCCTGCCGAAGAGGCCTGGCGGCGCCGGGTTCCCGCAGGGACCGAGGGGAGACCCCCACCCCCACCCCCGCAACATGCCTGCGAGCCCTCGACTGTTAGAGGGACGCGGCAAAGGGCAGCGTTGGGGGTGGTGATGTGTGTCGCCCAGGTCTCTGCTGGCACTTGTCTGGAACACACCCGTGGCCCCTGGAAACTGCCGATTGGGCCTCACCTGGCCACAGCGGGACCCTGTCCCTCACTTTTCTTTATCCACGGTAGAAAGCAGGTGACCCTCGCATCCAAGTCTATGAGGAGGGTGCAGCAAATGTAGATACCACTGCTTCTCCAGACCTGTCAGGTGCGACTATAAATCGCGGTGGCCTGACTCTTAAACAATTAGCATGACTTGGGTGATTTATGCAGATGCCCGTGGCTGCCTGGACGGTCCTGCTAACCAGACCACAGGCGACAAGGGAGCCTCTGGAATCGGGATTTTGGACGGAACTGCTGAGCTTACTTCTCTAATGACAAGGCGATCCCCTCCTTTTAGGGTGATTTTTTTTTTCTTTTGTTTGGTTTTAATGGAACAGAGTAGTTTAGAGCCGAGTCCAGGGAAGGAGCTGGACAGTTCCATGCTTGGTCATACCGGTTTGAGGCAAAAACTGAGAAGTGACTTTGAAGTCCCGGGTGTAGGTAGGAGGAGAGAGGAGTGGCTTCCCAAGTATTTGCAAAGGTGGACTTCCAGCAGTGTTGTGGCACAGGGATGACACATGGCATTTATTCAACTTCTACAATGTGCCATATAGATATTCAGGCAGGTGGCCTCTCAGAGATCAGCGCTGTTTGGGACGTACATATGTGCAGGAATTTGTCTTATTTGTTTTAAAGTCTGCTACTTTACAGTCAGTCTGTACCGTTTGTGTGAAAGCAGGGACATAGCACAGCAAGGATGCCACATTCGCTCTGACTTCCGTCCAGAAAATCTTCATGGGAAAATAATCCGATCTTGCCTTTTAAAAAAGAGCCACTTCCAAATAATGGAACGATGGCTCCTCTTCCATGCATTTTCCAGACTTCCTGTGCAAATGTAAATTATTTGTCCTTTACGAGACTGGTTCTTAAACAGGGGATGTGTGTAATATCTCAAAAGGGCAGGTGCATTGGGAAATAGGAGTGGAGAAACAGGATGCTAGCCTTGCTCCCGCTGACCAAAGGAGAAAGAACCAAACTAGCTGAATGACCTTGAGATAGTTCCTGAATTTGCCTTAGTTTCAGCTAAGGTGACCTGTCATCAAGTGGTGGAACTAGATAACAATCTTAAACTATCAGCCAGATTTTCTGTCATGTTCAGTATGTGCATACTTGTCTGCAAGTACGCATGTGCCGACACATTAGGACAAAAGCAGCCCAATCCCGGAGTCCTCCTTTTTTTGTTTGGACTTAAAAATGTGGTCTCTGTGGCTTCATTTTCAGTGTCACTGCTTTAGTGGCTGGTATGGGATGTGGGGGTGATTGTCTACCTTTACAGGGGGATGCTAGTGGAATACTCTCTTCTGAAAAATTGTCTATTTTATGAAGATCCTTAGATTGAAATGTTCACTTTA
The DNA here is from genome assembly GCF_011100685.1 of Canis lupus familiaris. Lineage (NCBI taxonomy): Eukaryota > Metazoa > Chordata > Mammalia > Carnivora > Canidae > Canis > Canis lupus. The sequence continues at coordinate 11,868,395 of NC_049256.1, read as the reverse complement.
AAAACAAAGATATTGGCATTAGTATAAACTTAAATAGTAGATCATTATATATTTCATTTGTGACTTACCTTAAGTCGATATACTAATTTATGGCAATTACAATATTTCTGAGAAAAGGTAAACGAGGCCTGGTAGTAATAACAATGATTTCAGACAATATCCCCATGGTTTTGAAAACTAAATTATCCATTTTCCTATTATTGTTAGAATGTATAATACTAGCGATGTATCCAAATCTGAATTGTCAGGCCGAGCACAGTTTTGCTTTGCAAATGTTAGATCTAATTTCCTTGGGATGGTGGGAGGGAGATGAGGTGCAAATGGCTTATTAATGTGCTAATACTCTTCTAAGCCTCCATCACACCAGTAAAGCCAGTGGAACCTGGCTACACCACACTAGAAGGTTGTCTCTCTTAACTCCCGCTTCCTCATCTATGAAATGTGAGGATGGATGCCCATGATGGAAGGTGGTGGGGAGGGTCATAGATACTCCACGATGTGGCTTTGCAGGCTATACTGTCTCTGTGCCAAATACCCAGTTCTGCCATGGACAGAAAATAGCCATAGCCAATATGTAGACAAGTGTGCATGGCCATGTCCCAATACAACTGTATTTATGGATCTTGAAATTTGAGTTTTATATAATTTCCATGAGTCACGAAATCTAATTCTTTGGATTTTTCCCCAACCATTAAAAAATATAAAAGTCATTCTTGGCTTGTGGATCCTACTAAAACAAGTGACAGGCTGGATTTGGCTCAGGATTCCTAGCATGCTGACCCCTCCCGTAGCGAGTATCTGCTAAATATTCAGTGCTTAGTAAAGGGCAATTTTTTATTAAACTCCTATATGAGAAAGACATTACAGGTAGATAACACTTATCATGGGCAAAGACCACCCATGATGGATATTGAAGGAGTGCTCAGTGTTTTAGATACAACTTATTATTTCAGCCATGTGGCTCTTTGTTGAGGAGAGTGATAATTCATGTTGCTCCAGGGAGGGGTCCAGAGCTCGGCAGTTTCCACTCCATGCTTGGGTTAACCTTGATGGCTATGTTCTTCATGACAGCGTCCCTATAAACTTGGAGAGCTAAGTTGGGAGGAGCAAGGGTAGCTCTTCTTGTCTCTCTACTGTTGCTCTGGGTATCACTGCTGATGTAACTGGTAGATTTGGGGTAGAGGCAAGAACTTCAGGAGAAAAAAGTGGTGGATCAACATGGAGCCATATTTATAGATTGAACTGCATTTCAGTGATAGAGCATTCCAATCACTTTTTGCCTTAGCACTTTGATGCTTAATTTGAAAATGTTTTCATTTTTAATTTAACATTTAAGCCTCCCCAGAAGTAGTATACCATGGTGGTAAGGAAGATGGGCTCTGGAGTCAAACTGCTAGGGCTCAAACCCTAGAGCCAGGTCTCCTAGCTGTGTGTCCTTGGGCAAGTCAATTAACCTCTCTGACCTCCCTATACTATAGGATTAAATATGGATTATAGTACTACTATAATCCTATTGTCTGTGTGAGTTTAGAAGGCTAGATGAACTAGTACATGTACATTTGCAAGCTAAGAGCTTTATAAACATCAATGAGTAGCCAGTGGTCAGAATGGCAGGCACAGACAAAATGTGATTGGCATAGTTTGTGGGTTTTATGATAGTTCTGGAATTAAAAAGAACCAGTTTTTATTCTAACGTGCTTGGGAAAAATTAAAAGCGTGATGTGTCAGGTTTGGGTCTGGTCAACTCGTTCATCCTTCCTTTCTTATGCTCCCTTCCAGGAGCTGGCCCACTTTGACCACTTCTGCGAGTGGCCGGACGGCTATGTGCGCTTCATCTACCGCAGCGACGAGAAGAAGGCCCAGCGCCATCTGAGCGGCTGGGCCATGCGCAACACCAACAACCACAACGGCCACATCCTCAAGAAGTCGTGCCTGGGCGTTGTGGTGTGTGCCCGGGCCTGCACCCTGCCCGATGGCTCCCGCCTGCAGCTGCGACCTGCCATCTGCGACAAGGCGCGCCTGAAGCAGCAGAGTGAGGGCCCAAGGCCAGGATGGGGTGGGATGACCTTGTAGACTCGAGAGTTCCCTTTTGCCAAGGAATTTCCCTTGCTTCCTTCAAAAGCACCTGGGGTCTGAGTTGTTAGTAATATTGCTCTCCGTCTGGCTTTGCAGAGAAAGCATGCCCCAACTGTCATTCCACTTTGGAGTTGATTCCCTGTCGCGGGCACAGTGGGTATCCTGTAACCAACTTCTGGAGGCTTGATGGCAATGCAATATTTTTTCAAGTAGGTGGGGGCACATGACAATTTGTGGTGGGTATGTTCATCAGGCCACAGGGACCAGACCACCTGCCCTGGACCTTAGGAACTCTGTTCTAACCCAAATAGAGCTTCGTGGTCAGAAACCTGGGCTGGGGGACGCCTGGGTGGCTCAGCGGTTGAGTGTCTGCCTTTGGCTCAGGACGTGATCCCAGGGATCGGGATGGAGTCCCACATCAGGCTCCTGCAGAGAGCCTGCTTCTCCCTCTGCCTCTCTCTCTCCGTCTCTCATGAATAAATAAATAAAATCTTAAAGAAAAAAAAAAGAAAAAAAAAGAAACTTGGGCTGGGGCTCCCAGGGCCTTACTGGGTTCCTAGGAATTAGGTCAGCTTCTGCATGTTCAGTAAGGGTGAGAAATAGTAAACCAAATTAGAATTATAGCTGAGTTAATACAGGAAAAGGGTTGTTAGGTAATCTTTTAAGATCTCTGTTATCAATGTTGTTTTATTTGGTCATTTTTCCCTGTCATGTTGAAAAAACAAAAAACACCTTGAAATCTTGGGAAAGACAATCAATTTTTAACAGGCGTCACCAGCTTCCTTCAGCAAAATAAACATATGATTTATTTCCTTATTAATGCAGGCCAAAGGAGTTCACGACCACCCAAGACCAGAGAGCAAATCAGAGACGGAAGCTAGAAGAAGCGCCATCAAGAGACAAATGGCCTCTTTTTACCAACCCCAGAAAAAGAGAATTCGAGAACCAGAGGTAATGGGGAGCTGACATGACACTGTGGTCTGTGTTCATTTCCGTCACAAAATACACTGCTAATTATGTAAAATATGAATGCTACAAATTAATTAGGTTTTATTTTATGGGAAAATTATATTTCCAACAAAATGTCATTGAATCCACATTTTGGATAGGGTTTCTAATTTCTTCTTCTTCTTAAAAAAAAGGCAAACTGTCTCTACAGTCAATGATATAGTGAGGATGTGTGCTGACACCCTGACATAAGGGCCAGGTATCCAGTTTTACTAAAAAGAGAAATACGTGCATACCAACAGTCAGTTAATAGCACATCCTTGAGAGCATCCTTTTATTATTTACACAGAGCAAATAAAACTTCCAGTTGGGGCAACTTGATCCAGTTTGGCTTTAGTCTGGGGACGAGAGAAGCTCGTGTTTGAGCACTTTCTAAGAGTTTCACACGTGAAATGGTCACAAAAGCCTTACGAAGAGGTGGCTGTTATTTACATTTTTTAAATTAGGAATCTGAGGTTCAGAAAGGTTAAGTAACTAGTTTGATTAATGAGGGACAGAGTCAGGATTTGAACAGAGTCAGGTCTATGTCAGGCAGGAGCCTGTGTCTCCGTTATTATAAATAGAAATCCATTATTATGATCAGGCACCACAGAGCCATCTGCCACTCAGCCCCAGCCTGCCTGGCTACCGTGGACTCTCTTCATTCGGCAGCATGGTGTTGGTGCCTGAGCAGGCTCAAGTGATGCAGCCCTTGGACCACGGGCCCAAAGCATGTACCTGAGCGGTGCAGTGCTCACAACACACAACTGGCCAACTGGAAGTTTGTTTTCACTTGGTTGGTTGGCCACTGTTCCAGATGAGGGTGACCATGTAATTTACATTTCTGTTGACCAAAAAAAAAAAATGTATATCATTTTTTTAGGCCGGAGAGAATCAAGACAACGGTGGACATTTCAGCAACATACCTCCCTTGGAAAATCCAGAAGAGTTTGATATCATTACTGACACTGGCTTCCCTATTTCAGGGCAGCCTTGCTTTTCCTTCCCAAACTCCGATGCTTACAAAGCTACCTGTGACCTAGCCACCTTTCAGGGAGACATAATGCCACCCTTTCAGAAATATCCAAACCCAAGAATTTTTTTGCCTAGGCCACCTTGCAGCTATGAATTGGCAGCTCCTCGTTACACAAATTCAAGCCCACATCCCACCCTTTATAAGAATTCTAGCAATGTCCCTAATGACACAGACTGGGTTCATCTGAATGCACTACAATACAACGTCAATTCATACGGCAGCTTTGAGAGAAGCTTTGATTTCACCAGTAAACAACATGGCTGGAAACCAGCTCTTGGAAAACCTGGAACTGGGGAGAGGACTGACCATGGACAGTTCCAGGCCGTGGCCAATCACCCTTATTATAACACAGAGCTCCCCTGCAGGTACCTCGCAGCTGCCCCAGCAGGTGCTCCAGCCCTGCAGACAGTGATCACCACCACCACCAAGGTGTCCTACCAGGCCTACCAGCCCCCGGCTCTGAAATACTGTGACAATGTACAGGAAGTGAAGAGCCTTTCAGGGTGTAACTATGCTTCTGAAAACATCCCCATGTCCATCTACCCGGAAGTCTTGGACTTCCCAACCACAGTAGCCAGGGCAGCCTCTCCAGCAGGGTCATTGCCTTTGAAAATTCCAGGTGATTGCAGAGCCATCAGACCCACTTTGGCCTTTCCTCAAGAGTCTGCTCCCCCTAGGACAGATGGAGCAGAGACTTGGGATGTGTGTCCATCTAGGTTGGGGTCTGCAATCAATTATTCAGATGGGGTCAGTCCATTCTTTAGCTACGATAGTGAGGACTATTGAACAGCAATCCTGGCCACAGCATAATATCGGTGTCCATGTGTGCAGTGAAATGTGGAATAGGAGCTATCTCTTGTTTGAGCTGGGAGATTGATCTAGCAGACATAAATAATAATAATGCTGATCAGTTGAGAAAATCATGGGTTGGAAATATTTAGATAGTATAGGGAAAGTTGTGCACAGCACTATAAAACCTATCACACTACAGGGGTGCCTGGGTGGCTCAATCATGTAAGCCTCCAGCTTGATTTTGGTTCAGGTCGTGATCTCAGGGTCATGAGATCAAGCCCTGGGTCAGGCTCCACTCTCGGGGCAGAGTCTGCTTGAGATTCTCTCTCTCCCTCTTCCTCTGCCTCTCCTGCACCCCAGGCTCATTCACTGGCTTTTAAATAAATAAATAAATAAATAAATATCTTCAGAATAAAAAAGAAACCTACCAGACTACATAGATTTAGGTCTGAAATGTGACTCCCCCAAATGAACAAATAAGCAGTTTGGATACCATGATGATTAATAATCTAAATTCACTGGAGTAGAAGCCATGAATCCTGGTTCTCATTCTAAGCCCTTTCCCATTTGACCATAGGTAATTTCATAAATCCTTATCTGGCACTTAGGGGTTGTCAAAATAGCTTCCAGAAGAAATCTTGACAATCTTATCTCCTGAGTTGTTTCTTAAAATGTTTATTTAGCATTTACACTCTATTAAAAGAGCTTCAGGAAATATATTTAATCATTTTATCTCCAAGTATATATCTACAACTTTTTAAAAATCTACAATATTGCAATGATAACATGCAATTGTTTTAAGAGAATTTTGTTTGCCAGTATCAGCTGAATAGCTTTTCTTAACATCGATGAATGTTTTCATAACAGAAAGAGCCTAACTATGATGTGTATTTAATGGATTATTATTGTGCTAAAATTTGTTTTTTTTCTGATTAAGTTTTGGAATTAGAATTGAGATGTTTTATTCAAATGCAGCTTTACTGTTCTTTTGTTACTCCTTATAAATGTCATTGATAATATTTGATTGAATGTAATAAAGAAGTTTTAAGGTAATGTTGATGCTGGTGTTATTTCAAAATGAAAATAGGAAAAAAATATTGTTCATATTATCACCTGGGAAATAGTTTCTATAATATACAGAAACATATCGGTTCATTTAACAGTTTTATAGTTTATTTCTTTTTATCCTTTCGTATCTTTTGACCCCCTTCACCCATTTTGCTCACTCCCCCCCTCCACCTCTGGCAACCACCAATCTGTTCTCTGTATCTATGAACTCTATTTTTTGTTATTTTAGATTCCACATGTAAGTGAAATCATATGGTATTTGTCTTTCCCTGTCTGACTTCTCACTTTGTATAATGCCCCCAAGATCTATCCATGTTGTCACAATAGAAGACTTCATTCCTTTTCATGGTTGAGTAATATTCCATTATACCTATATGCCATATTTTCTTTATTCACTCATCCATAGGTAGAAAACTATTAGGTTGTTTCTGTGTCTTTGCTATTGTCAATGATGCTACTATTTACGTGAGGGTGCATATAGCTTTTCAATTTGGTATTTTCATTTTCTTAGTATAGATACCTAGCAGAGGAATTGCTGGATCACATGGTAGTTCTGTTTTTAATTTTTTGAGGAAACTCCATGCTGTTTTCCATAGTAATTGTACCAATTTCCATTCCCACCAACAGTGCACAAGGAAGGGTTCCCTTTTCTCCACATCCTTGCCAGCACTTATTTCTTGTCTTCTTAATAATAGCCATTCTATGATGTGATGAGCACTGGGTGTTATACTATATGTTGGAAAATTGAATTTAAATTAAAAAATAAAGGTGTGAGGTGATTTCTCACTGCAATTTTGACTTGTATTGCCCTGATGATGGCTGATGCTGAGCATCTTTTCATATACCTATTGATCATCTGTGCGTCTTCTTTAAAAATGTCTATTCAGATCATCTGCCCATTTTTTAATTGGATTGCTTTTTGCTATTGACTTGTATGAATTTTTTTATGTGCCTTGGATATTAACCCCTTATTAGATATATGATTTGTAAACATTCTCTCCCATTCAGTAAATTACCTTTTCCTTATGTTAATGATTTCCTTCTCTGTGCAAAAACCTTTTAGTTTGATGTCATTGGACTCACTTATTTTTGCTTTTGGTATCAAATCCAAACAATCACCGATACCAATATTAAGGGGTTTATTGTTTCTGTTTTCTTCTAGGAATTTTATGGTTTCAGGTCTTATATTTAAATTCTTAATCCACTTTAATTTTTTAAGTATGGTGTAAGACAGTGGCCCAGTTTCATTCTTCTGCATGTAGCTATCCAAGTGCCATTTATTGAAGAGTCTGTCCTTTCCTCATTGTATATTTTTGGCTCTCCTCTGTTATAAATTAATTGCCCATATATCTATGGATTATTTCTAGGCTCTCTGTTCTGTTCCATTGATTTATGTGTCTGCTTTTTATGCCAATACCATACTGTTTGTTTACTACAGCTTTGGAATACAGTTTGAAGTCAGAGAGCACAATGCCTTCAGCTTTGTTCTTCTTTTCAAGATTGCTTTGGCTTTTGGAGTCTTTTTGTGATTCCACACAAATTTTAGAGTTGTATTTTCTATTTCTGTGGAAAACACCAGTGGAATGTTGGTGGGAATTTTGCATTGAATTTGTAAATTGCTTTGAGTAATGTGGATATTTTAACAATATAAATTCTTCTGATCCATGAGTTTGGGATATCCATTTATTTGTATCTTATTTAATTTCTTTCATTAATGTCTTATAGTTTTCAGTGTGCAGGTCAGGTCTTTCACTTTCTCAGTTAAACTTATTTCTAGATGGGGCATCTGGGTGGCTCAGTGATTGAGCATCTGCTTTCGTTCAGGTTGTGATCCCGGGGTCCTGGGATCCAAGTCCCGCATCAGGCTCCCCACAGGTCTCCCCTCTGCCTGGTCTCTGCCCCTCTGCGTCTCTCATGAATAAATAAATAAAATCCTTAAAAAATTATTTCTAGGTATTTGTGGGGTTTTTAAAAAAGAATTCTTTGCTATACTAGTAACCGAAAACATTCAAAACATTCAGAGGGCATGCATGCGCACACACTATTTTTGTACAGTTCCCAATACTTACTAAAATCATTCAGTTTTCAAATTAGTACAAAGTACATAAATTTTTTTTGAGAATGGAGTATTCTATTCACATATAATACTCAATTTGCATAACTAAATGGCAGTAAGTCAGATAGATGCCATTTTAAATTACTGAGTGTTATATATTTTTTACCTGACTCATAAAACCCTAATACCCTGATGTAATAAATACATAGAGTCCTGGCCTTGATATTAAATGAATATGAGTACACTCCTGTGATTCCCTAGCCAACTCTTTCTCCAAGGAAAGGATGCCTAGCACACTCACAGACTACTTCTGTTGACTGAACACACAGCTTATAATAATGTCTAACATTTATATGGCACTTGCAGGGGCCAGACACAGTTCTAAGCTCTGAACATGTGCTAATGCTTTTAATCCTCACAGCAGTTCTCTGAGCTACCAGAGAGACCTGCAGTGACTGACATGTAAATAGCAGCTGGGACTTGAATTCAGAGCACCTCCTACACTCTTAACCACCACATGATGTTAGCTTTGACTATAGCTATTTATCAGTGAAATTCCATTTGTACTTAGCACATGTGTACTTGGCACCAAGCAGGGAGCTTGACTACTTCTAAGTATTTATGCCCAACACAGGACCTGAGGCATCCACGTAAGACAAGTAGAAAGGGGCAGGGCAGGGAAGGGAGTGAACACACTCAGGGTGGAGGCCCTGAAGCAAACATTTCCTAAAGTGTGGTTCAAGGATACCCTGGTTACAGGGTGATTCTAAATAGTCTGCAGATATTTTATGTGAATAGTTGCAGATTTATTTTAATGTGTAAAGGAAAAGATGTAAGTAACACATCAAGCCTATGATTTTAAAATATTTTTGCCTAGACAAAGCAAGATAGTATGGGGGTGTGGGTTGGTTTGTTTGTTTGAAGGCAAGGCAACTTATGATGAAATATTATGCAACCAACAGTACAGATGTTGCAAAGAAATGCTGAACAATGATTAAAATGGTTCAAAATGGGTGAGAACTACGAACTAGTGAGACACATTTCTCTGGAACAAGGGGACAGGGGTGGCTCAGGTAGAAAGGGTAAATGGCGATGACAATGAGATTGTATAAAGCTGGGGCCAATGGAGAAAAACAAACATATATGAGATTTTTAGCATCTGGAAGTTTAATCACAGGGCTGAAGGGTCTAGACAGTGGGTAATACTCAGGAGCCAAGATGTGGACAGTTTATCCCAGGAGAGGTGGGTGAAGAAATATACCTCAAGTGTCAGCCAGGGCCCCCCAGCCATGCTATCCTCCAAGGAGCCAGGTTATGGAGCAGGGTGGCTGTGTAGCACAGATCAGTTCTTGTGAACAGGGCCAACTGAGGAAGGCATGGGAGGGTTTACACTCTGGATCATATCTAATGCTCAGAAAAACTGATTGGTTAAGGGAGCAACAAGTTTTGTGGAAAATGCATGGAAGTAGGAAACTTACAAAGGCCTAGTTGTTATCCTGTTATTAACATGAAATATTAATTATGAAGAATGAATGCTACTTATTAATAACTCTTTGCTTACTAATTTATTATTAGCTTTCAGCTATGGGGAGTGTAAGTTAGAGCATCCAAGGCTTCTGACATACTTTGCTCTGCTCATCTGATGAACTGGCAAGGGCCCAGGCCTGGAGGTAGACCCACGACAATGGTGGCTGCTGAGGGCAGAGGGAAATAAAGCAAAGGAGGTCAGGCTGGACTGGTAGCTGACATTTTGGTCAAGGCAGATGACCACAAGTGACTTCACCTGTGCCAAGGAACACTAAACAGAAACACAAGTTATGCACTTGTTAGTCATTCTTTCCTCCTCATGAATTGTGCAGAGTCGGCAAGTGGACTCACCTGGAAGAGTGTTGAATCTAACCTCCGACAGTTTCAATGGAATATTTGTCAGAAAAGCTAATGGGCTTTTAATTAATGAAAAGTATTACAAATAATTAAATTAAAAGTCTTATAAAACACTATTAGCTAAACTGTGAGACGTTGCACTAAGAACATCATGGTAAATAGAACTCCCAGCTGACGAAATGATTTGAAAAACAGTCTCTCACTGCGTCTACCCCCCTTCTTTGCTCCACAACTTTCCTCTGTGATTTGCAACTGTGGCTACACATTAGAACCTCCTGGGCAGCGTTAACAGTCCTAGCATACAGGATGCACCTCAGACCAATTAAATCAGAATCTATGGGGTTGAGACCCAGCCAGCATAAGTTAAAGCTTCCCAGATGATTCCAAAGTGCAACCAGTGTCTACAATTTGCCAGAATAGTCCTGAAAATCTCTTTTGTGTTAAGTAGTTCTAGAAAGCCGAAAGCAATATGGTCTTGTGGAGACTTGAAAGAAAGACAGTATTCCCAGTGTAATTAATCTTTATTATCTCTGACTTTTCCCTGGATGTTATTGTTGTGTTCATCTAATGAAAAAGGGAAGAAGGTGGTAGGGAGCCAAGTCATCCACTTGTTGCTATTTAAAATACAAATTAAAAATTGGATTTTGGAAACAATAAAATGAGATATGATACCCTGCCTATAAGTCAAAGCATGAGCTCATTCATTCATTCAACAAATATTTATCGAGTTCCACTATGCATCAGTAATGTGCTAGTATTAGATGTATGCGGAGAGTTACATCGAGGCCTCTGCCCTCTTAGAGCTCATAGGCTCGTGGGCTATACAGACATTAAGGAGACAAGCATAGAGGAAACAGTCTCTATGCTGGAAGAATGGAGAATAAAGAAATGGAAGTGAACCCATTGGGATAAGTGGTTAGGGGAGAGCTCCCTACAGTTCTGAGTTAAGAGCCAAAAGGTAAGAAAAGGCTGCCCAGGTCAACAGCTGGGGAGGAGACTGCAGATGAGAAATAGCAAGTGCAAAGACCCTCGGGTAGCAGAGCACACACGATCCCAGAAAGTCTAGTGCAATGGGACAAGAAGAAACACAGTATAAGATGGGTTGGAAGGGAAAGCAGGGTCCAGATTCTTGAAGTCCAAAACAAGGAATTGACATTTTATTCTAAAAGCAATGGCAAAACATGCAAGAATCATTAGCAGGAAAGTGACATGATCTAACTCATGATTTGAGAGAATTATGTTGAAACTATGTATATAATGGGCTGAAAGGGGGTTCCAGAGGCAGATAGACTATTGCAAGTCACCCACTCATGACATAATGACAGTTTAGATTAGGTGGTAGTGGTGGAGATGAAAGGACGTGGACAGATCCAAAATGCAAGTTGGAGGTAGAATGGAAGTTACTTACAGTTTGGATGTGAGATAGTAAGGAAAAGGAAAAAAAAAAAATCAAGAGCAGCTCTCATTTTCTAGGTTCAACAAGCCAAGTGGCTGGTGGTACCACTCTCTGAATCATGGCAGCTGAGAAAAGAACAGTTATGAATCAGTCAGTACCTGTGAGTCATCTGAATTATCAGATGAATATAACCCTCTGTGGGGAGATCTGAACTACAGATAAAACCGAGGAAATCAAAAGTCTAAAGCTATTTTTTAATAGCTCACCTTGCAAGATAGCCTGGAGTTGTGTTGTCCAATATGGTAGTAACTGGCTTTATGTGGCCACATAAGTTAATTTAAAATGAAAAATTCAGCTCCTGAGTCATACTAACCACATTTCCTCAGTAGCCACATGTAGCTTGTGGCTGCCGAACTGATAAATGCATATATAGAATACTTCCATCCTCACAGAAATTTCTATTGTACAGTGTTGGTACAGAAGGAGGAACCTTCTATAGACCGTAAGAAATTCCCCCACTTGTAGTTAGAGTAGGAGAGTCTGGCAGAGGAAAGAAAATGAATGGTCAGATAGGTAGAAGAGCAGGAGAGTGGAGGGGGTCACAGAAGTCAAGGATGAGGGCAGAAAAGTGTCCATTAGATCTGACAACATGGAAATCACCATTGACCATGACAAAAGCCATTTCTGGGGTGTGATGGGGCTCTATGGGGTGGATTGCAATAGGCTGTGAGCCAATGAGATGAAAGGAGCCAGACACAACATCTCTATTCCATGCATCATACGGAGTTGATTTCACAGTGTAAATAAAAGCCAATGTATTTTATTAAAAGCTATATTGAGAGGTGCCTGGGTGGCTCAGTTAAGCATCCAACTCTTAGTTTCTGTTCATGTCATGATCTCAGGGTTGTGAGATCAGGCCCCATGTTTGGGCTTCCTGCTCAGTGCAGAGTCTGCTCATCCCTCTCTTCTCTCTTTTCCTCTCTCTCTCTCTCTTTCTCTCAAGTAAATAAAAAAATTTAAAAATTTTTAAAAAGGAAAAATTTAAAAATGCTATATTGATAGCTTGAAATTTCTTCCAGAAAAATTTGCCTTGCTGATAGTGTTGCCAAAGTTAACAAATAATATAAAAGATTTCCTGTAACATTCAAAATAAATAACAAGTATATATAAATATATATGTATATATTTTAAAGATTTTGTTTATTTATTCATGAGACACACACACACACACACAAACACACACACACACAGGCAGAGACAGAGGCAAAGGGAGAAGCAGGCTCCATGCAGGGAGCCCGATGTGGGACTCGATCCTGGGACAGGGATCAGGCCCTGAGCCGAAGGCAGATGCTCAACCGCTGAGCCACCCAGGTGCCCCACAAGTATATTTTGAGCAAAAGTATATCCCAAATATTGCATGGACCTACAGGGAATATTCATTGTTTATCTAAAATTCAAATTTAACTGGGTATCCTTTATCTGGCACTCCTACTTAGTGGGGATATTATTATTTCATTCTTGTTCAAAATATGGTAAATGAGATTTGATGAACTAGGGTATTAAAAATGTCTTTACAGGGGCACCTGAGTGGCTCAGTTGGTTATGATTCTGGGGTCCTAGGATAGAGCCCCTTGTCGAGCTCCCTGCTCAGTGGGGGGCCTGCTTCTTCCTCTCCCTCTGCCTGCTGCTCCTCCTGCTGTACTCTCAAGTTCTCTCTCAAATAAATAAATAAATAAATATTTTTAAAAAAATAAAAGTGTCTTTACATAAAATGATTTGGTTGTTAAACTTCTATAAGGAAAAAAATTATTTTCACTGTGTAGTCTACTCAGTGGAAGAGAAAATATTTTTATCATTTTTTAAAGCATAAATATCACAGATAAATTTAGCAAACACTTCAAAAACCGAAAAATCACTCTATAACATTTCTATTTACAAACCACACAGAACAGACAACCAGGGCGCCCACCACTTACCTCTTCCGCTGGCAGTCACCCTATTTATTCGTATTTCCATGCCACTTGGTTAAAGCAAAAGAAATATTCTTCTTATCCTACAACAGTAATGGATTTTCCATTAATCAGCCCATTAGAGTTGGATCTTCGGATCCTCTCTCAGACAGCTGAGCTACCCATATAGCGCTGTGTTTTACGGTTTGTCTGAAACATCTTTTGAAACATGAGGCATTCTGGGGCTGCGGGAGTAGGGAGAAGAGGTTGAAGCAGCCCCTCTCTGACTGTAGCCACCTGTGACCCTCCTGACTGATGTACCAGAAGGACACTACTGAGTAAAAATGCCACCTGGCTGTCTACGGAGACCTCTGCATGAGGAAAAATAAACATTCTCTTTTATAATGCTTCTTAAGGGTGAGGTTTAAAAACCCCAATCGAAAAAGCCTTCTGTCCCCAGATGGCCCATTCAATAGGCTATATTACTGATCCAGGTTTCCACAAGCCACCTGAATTCCTTTTCTTAACCACGCTAAGCACTATGCTTTTAAAGATCGTTTCTGGCTATTGCCAAGAGGTAGCAATAAAACCCCTTAAGTCAAGGACACCCAGAATTACGACACCAGGAAGGGATGTACAAAAGTCATCTATGGAAGTCTCTGTCTTCAGGCTTAAGTGCTAGCTCCAAACAAAGACCCATCCATTTCTGCTTTGGGTGTTACTGTCCATGTTGCAAGAATATCACAATTCATCATGGAATTCTAACAGGGTCTTTTAAGATAAAGATACATACAACCTTACATTTTGATTTTATGATTTAAAAAAAAATCAAGTTCATCTTAGAGAACATATCTGCAAAAATGATTGAAAAAAATTGTGACATATTCAACAAAATATATTCATTCACCATATGCTATATGCTAAGTGCTCAGAATAGGAATTATACAAAAAAGCACAAAATGTGGTCTCTGCTGTCAAGAGATTTCTAGTAAGCAAGAGAAATAAGACATGCTAAAGAGCATGTTATGTAGCAGTGAAGGTTACATGATCACATACATTATAATATTTTGGAAATTTAAAAATATAATGATGTTTCTAAGAATTCTCCCTTGCTAATTTTAGAATGGACATCCACTGAACACCCACCCCTGAATGAAGCTGAGACACTTGAGAACTTGTGTTGCAAAAAGCAGAAGAGAATGGAGAACACTAAAGGCTGCCCATGGTCAGTCTGCAAGTAGAGGAGAGCTTCTCAACTATGCTGTTAGATTTGGCTAAAGAGATCTTAGCCTGCTGCCTGTGTGCCAGAGTCTTACACAGCTACAGTAAACAGCCCCCCTCTACTTCCAGGTGGACAAGATGAGCCTGGGGCATTTTGTGGTGGTAGAAGGTAAGTGCTAAACAAACAAAGAAAAACAAAACTCCATAACAATGGGATCATGTCAAAAGGTCACAAAAATCAACTGCAAGAAGTCCCAATGGCCAAAGCCAGAATCATTTTTTTTTAAATAGTCTTGTATTATACAAAATATTTTTAAAAATCCATGAGTCCATCCTTATACGATTGAATAAACAAATTAACAAATGGGGGAGAAGAGACAAATGTTCAGAATAATTCCAAATAATTTATGTAGATATGTATGTGCTACTTTCTCAATAATTTTGTAACTCAAGCTGTTATAAAAAAAAAAAACAAGGTCTAGAGTACTCAAAATAATATTTCTTAAGTGATTATTCAATGCCGGCATTATGCTCAATACTTTTGACATACAACCCAATTTTATCCTCTGTCAAAGGATAGGACCACCGCTCAACGCCTGCAACAAAAAGCTGAAATTATTGCTGAACAAGAGAGAGCTGTGCTTATAAACCACACAGTCTCTGAGCAAAGCAGAGTTGTATAGGGTTTAGGCAGATGTCAAGTTCAGGGACTGAGTATGTTCAGAAGCACAGGTCTTAGGGTTGGGTTGATATTTAACTCTGGAGACAGAGTAATTCAGGTAAGACAGTTGTTGGTTGGCTGACCTTCAGAAGGATGGTCATTGCTGTGAGGCTGTTGCTAATTGGCTGTTTTTAAGAAGTGTGATCTTTACCGATTGGTTTACTGGTAACTGTAACAAGTAGTCATTGATCAGTTGGGATTACCTGTTGCTAAAGCCAAAGGACGACTGGTTCCTTCCTTGAAGGGGAGTATCTTTTTTATTCTCACAACACAAAATACCATGATGCATTCCATTACTTTCCTCATCCAGAGATTTGAGAAACTGAGACTGAAAGAAGTTTAGTAACTGAAGTCACAGAATTGTAAGACGGCAGCTTAAAAGCAGCTCTCTCTATTGCCAAGTTTCTGTTCTTAAGCACTAAATCATATGCTGATCCTGGAGCTAGGATAAGGTGGAAACGATACTGCTCTACCTTGAGCTCATTATACCTTGAGTGTGTATATTAGGTGAGGTGTTAGTCACCGGAACCATTTTCAGAAAATAGTGAGGAGGATGGGAAAATGAAAATAGTTTGTTGTTTGGTGTATTAGGGTTCCTTTTTTTTTTTTTTAAGATTTTATTAATTCATTCATGAGAGACATAGGCAAAGGGAGAAGCAGGCTCCCTGCGGTTAGCTTGATGTGGGACTTGATCCCAACACCCTGGGATCATGACCTGAGCAGAAGGCAGACACTCAAACACTAAGCCCACCCAGGTGCCCAGTCAGGGCTCTTCGGAGAAACAGAACCAATAGATAAGTTGCTAGAAATATATAAAAAAGAGAGAAAATGAGAGAGAGAGAAAAAGAGAGAGAGCATGAGAGGAGAGATTTTTAGGGAATGGGCTGACATGATTGTAGGGCCTGGCACGTCAGAAATCTGTCAAGCAGATCCACAGGCAAGAGCTGATGTTGTGGTCACCTTGAGCCAATAGAGCAACAGGCTGGAAACTCAAGTAAGGTTTCTGTGTTGCAGTTTTGAAGCCAACTTGCCTCTTTGGGCAACCTTAGTCTTTCCTCTTAAGGCCATCACCTGACTGGATGAGGCCCACCCACCTGAGAGGAGGAATGTGCTTTCCTTGAAGTCTACCGATTTAATGTTAATCACATCTATATGTACCTTTACAGAAACATCTAGATTAACTTTTGACCAAACAGCTGGGGATCACAGCCTGGTCAAATTACTCATAAAATTAACCATCACACTTGATAAAGTTGGCAACGAGGGACCAGGGATATTTAGCTAGAAAAAAAAAGACTTAGATGGAACATGATAAAGTCTAGAAATAATTAGATGTAATCTCACACAGAGATGGGATCAAAAGTACTGCAGTGTGGAGTTTAGGGGTGTGGTCTTGACGCACAATTGCAAATAGTGAGGCTAAGAAAGGATGCTGCTTCCAGGGTGCGCACAGCTGTTTCGTGGGGGCTGGTGTTTGGACTTAGCACTTCTGTGCACTGTGAAGATGCAGTAGGCAGTTCCTTCTGTGGGAAGACTGGAGGATCCTTCCCTTAGGGTACCTGGAATCTCTCCTTCTTGCTTGCAGACAGATGTTCTAAATTACTCGGAAGACTTGTATAGCAACGTAGGAAATATGTGCTTTACAATCTGAAATAAAAGTGAAGGGGGGACAGAAAATAGGATGTATTCTAGAAGTTTCCTCAGAAGCAACCCATAGAGGGAAAAAGAGGGCAAGATCGCAAAAAAAAAAAAAAAAAAAAAAAAAAAAAAAAAAGCGCATCAGATTAAGCAAAAGTATTTTGTCATCATAGAGTCTTTTCCATGGGCCTTGGAATCCACGAAGCAAGCTAAGCCCTCTAAAAAGGGGACTCAGCACACCCTTAGAAGGAAACAGGAGGTGAGACTCCAACATTTCAAATATCTATTTCTATCACACATCCCCTGTTTTGGATTCCTTCAGGATTAATTTGGGACAAAGGCTCAATTCAAACTTACAAACTGTCTATCCATAAAACACAGCTTAGAACACACACACTTTGAAGTTTGGATTTATTTTGACAAAATTTGATAATAATGTAATAATTTAGATAAGATCATGCATCATAAAAACTAAAACATTTTATATGGAGAAGAAAAGAGGACTAACAATATGCAAAGGTAATATAAAAGACTTTGTCTACTCATCAAAATGATAAGCTTACCATAGTAATCTATAATTCTTACTCTGTTACTAGCTGTCTGGTAGCTAATGACATGCTTCTACACTCTGCACTGCTGGTGGAAATACTGGAGATACATCTATGGTTGTCAACCATGGTCAGGGGACCCTGGAGGTTCAGTTCTCTGGTGAGAAAGTTGCCTTGAGTCGGTGAAATGAGCCATTTGCTAAGTTTGAAGGGAGTAGCAAGTGGAGACACAATAACAAATGCTATCAGTGACCTGTATCACTTGTGCAAATGCCAGGAAGACCATTTCAAGGTGATTTCTCAGGTATTTATAATAGATTATAAATCAAAAATGGCTGCTGGCTGATAACATCATGCACTTCACCTTGAATTTCTAGAGTATTCTTTGGACTGTAGATATGGAAGTTCTTAAAAAACATAAATATGTTGACTTTAATCCAGCAAAGAATGGAAAAATCTAATTTGAACTCCTATAATTACCACCTCTTCTTTAATCTGTTCTCCAAGGGAAATTCTAAGGGAAGAAATCAATTCTTCTTTTTTAAATATTTTATTTATTTATTCATGAGAGACACAGAGAAGAGAGGCAGAGACACAGGCAGAGGGAGAAGCAGGCTCCCTGCTGAGCAGGAAGCCCAACATGTGACTCGATCCCAGGACCCCAGGATCATGACATGAGCCAAAGGCAGACACTCAACAACTGAGCCACCCAGGTGCCCCAAGTAAGAAATCAATTCTAAACACAAAAACAGAGTAAGGGATGAAATCTCCATTTCTTTTTATTGGACATCTGTGATGGTAGGCTACCTGCTACACTGTAGGACTCAATAGACAGCAAGGATATCTGCCAAATAGGAATATTTTCTAAAAGTTCCATTCACAGCTTTTTTGGTCCCTAAATAATTCTGGCATCATAAGCAGTTAGAGTTTCCTCTCCACTCCCACTCAATCAGCTGTGGAATCACAGAACCTCATGCCAGGATATGCAGAAGCTCCCAGGAAGGGGTCTATATAAGTCCTGGTTCTCCAGAGAAACAGAACCAAGAGGATATACACCTATAGGTGTGTGGATGTACCCATATATGTGTGGATATATGTATGCAGGTACTATATACACATACACACACACACACAGATTTATTATAAGGAATTGCCTTGTGCAACGTAGGGGCTGGCAAGTCTGAAACCTCTTGAGTAGGCTGGCAGGCTGGACCCTCAGCAGAATTTGATTCTACCTCAGTAGTCTTGAAGTGGAATTCCTTCTTCTGGGACGCCTGGGTGGCTTAGCAGTTGAGCGTCTGCCTTCAGCTCAGGTCATGATCCGGGGGTCCTGGGATGGAGCCCCACAAAGGGTTCTCTGCAGCGAGCCTGCTTCTGCCTCTGCCTGTGTCTCTGCCTCTCTCTGTGTGTCTTTCATGAATAAATAAATAAAACTCTTAAAAAAAATTTCTTCTCAGAGAAACTTTTTGCTCTTAAGGTGTTCTTATTAGATGAGACCCGCTCACTTTCAGAGAGTAATCTCTTTTCAGGTCAACTCAGTACGGATGTTAATCACATCTACAAACTACCTTCACAGCACATCCAGGTTAGTGTTTTAGTAAACAACTGGGGATCAGGGCCTAGTCTGGTGGACACATACATTTGAACCATCAAAGGGTCATTGGCTGAGGGCTCTCCAACATCCCCCCTTGTTGTACCAACTGCCTGGAATGTCCTTTCCTGAGATACTTACATGGCTGATTCTTTCAGTCATTTCCATTTCAGCTCGAGTCATCTTCACAGGGGCTTCCGTGACCATCTACTCTTATCCAGCTCCCTTTCCACCTCCCTTCTATCACCATGCTCCGTCTCATTTTCTTCGTGGACGTTTTATATTAATAGTGGAGTTTTTGCTTGTTTTCCCCTATTGTTTCTCTGTCCCACCAGAATGTATGGTCTATTACAGCAGGTCCCTGACTATCTCATTTACCATTTGCTCATGTCCAAAACAGTGCTGGCATAGAGCGGACATTGAGTCAATAGCCATACAACTGATCGATAGAGCCAATGAGGCACATAACTCATTCTAATGTTAAATAATAGCTAACTTATAAGAAACTTATGAACGTGTTGTGACTTATACTAAGCTGAAATCGCCTCTGCATGAAAAGCCATCCATTTGTCCTAGATATATCTTTTGGACCACCCAAAATAATTCTTGCCTCATTCTATATCTTTTTTTTTTAGATTTTATTTATTTATTCATGAGAGACAGAGAGAGAGAGAGAGAGAGAGAGAGAGGCAGAGACACAGGCAGAAGGAGACCTCATTCTATATCTTTAAGCATTTGGACACAGTATTTTTGGCTCCTATTAATCATTTCCTATCCAGGCTAAATGCCTTCAATACCTCCTACATCATGGTTTCCAGAGTCTACCCTAATTTGTTCTTATCCAGATTAAAGATCGCTCTCCTAAGGCAAGCCTGCCAGAGTGGAACACTTTATTCTGGGCATGTTGTAAGCAGAACAAGTAGCAAGACTGCCACTTCTGAGACCTGAACATTATAACTCTACTAGTTTGACCTAATGGATCACTACCATTTCTAGGAGTCGTATCACACTTCTAAATACACAGAAACGTGAATCTTTATAGTGGCTAGAAATTTAAGAAATCCTTGTCGGTACTGAACACAATACATTGCGGAATTTTAAAACATATGTATCTATCTCAAGAAGTTTATAATCCAAAAAGAAAAAAACTTTACTTATAAGCAGAATTTTCAGAGCAGGAAGAAAGTTTCAAGGACATCTAGTCTCACCCTCTCTGTTGATGGAAAAGGCAATGGGGCCCCAGAGTAGCCAGTGATGAAATGATAATGAGCAAGACAGAACAGAATGTAATTGAGTGATCAATCATGTAGTGGAGACAATAAGAGCAGTAGCAGAAAATCAGAGTGGCAAGAAAATCAGTGGCACTTTGAGTTGCTGGTAAGAAGCTCAAAGAAGAAGGAAACCTGGGCCTTGGAGTGTGGAGAAAATTTGACAGATGGAGGACAGAGAGAGCCTTTGGGAAAAGTGAGCCCCTGCGAGGTCATAAAACAGGACAGAGCACGGCATGTTCCTGAGACAAACTCACAAGAATAGATAGTATTTATATAAAATATCAATATGTTATAAAATGTATAATTAATTAAATTATAAAAGTAGACTTTGTAAGTCTAAAATTAAAGTTTTGCAGAAAGCCTGCAGACTAAGGAGATCCCTTAGCAGACACTAGATAATGTGAACCAAATTTTATGAAGAAGTCTAATGTAAGCATCAAGAAGATGCTGTGAATAGTAATAACTAATCACACATAAGAAATGCTTATGTCACTGTGCTATTTATATGATATTTTTTTCTAATGCCCTAAGAGTACTAGAGGCTAGTGATAGTCCAGTGAACATGGTAGAAAAAAAATAACAGTGTTAATTAATCAGAAGAAACTGATTCACAGAAAAGAATTTGGGTTCTCTAAGTTTTCTTCTGACTTTATGCTCTACATTTGTCATAGCACAATCTAAAAAAAAGAGAGAGGAGACGAGGAAAGAAGGAGGGGGAAGGGAAGGAAGGGATGAAGGAAGGAACCACAGATGGAAGGAGGGAAAGAAAGGATTAAAATCTTGTATTTCTAGAGAGGGTGGTTGCACAACACTATGAGTGTATTAAATGCCACTGAATTATTCACTTTAAAATGGCTAATTTATATTATATAAATATCACCTCAATTATTTAAAAATCTGTTACTAGTTCAGAGGAAGTATAATAATATGGAAATAGAGACATCTAAAAATCCTCTCTTATTGGTTTACAAAAACAACATCTACATTTCCTCGTTGGATTCAGATGATTCAGGAATATACTGGTCTCGAATTTGGGATGGAGTAGTGTAGTGCCATGGAAATACCTCCGAATCTAGATTTTTTTTAAAAGCCATATATAATAATTGTCTTTAAAGTTGGCTGTGTGCCTTAGATTAAGTCCTATAATCACCTTGAATATACTTTCTGCATCAGTAAAATGGAGATAGAATTTTAAGGATCAGTTGTGGCAATGCTTTGCATATTCATTCAACAAATATGTTTGGAGCTCCTACTGTGTGCTCGACATTGCCTTGACACTGGAGATAGAGCAGAGGACAACTAGCTCAAAGCCTTGCCCTCGCTAAGTTTACATTCCAGTAATGGAGATTGGCGATACACAAAAGCTCAATAAGGAAATAGATAGTATGGCATATAGTGATAACTGCTAAGTAAGGAAACAGAGCAGATAAGGGATGTGCTGGTAGGAAGTATGCACATTTAGATGGAGAGACCACTAAGAATAAGCCCTTTGGGTTAAAATCTGAAGAAAATGCATAAGCGGGCCATGTAGATAAATGGGATAAGAGCATTCCAGCACAGAGAAGAGCCAGTGTTTGGCATGTTTGGAACAGCCAGTTTGCTGTACTCGGATAAGTAAGGGGAGACTAGTATAGGTAGGGTAGAGCCTTTTAGATCTTAATAAGAACTATGACATAGGATTGGCATAGGAAAACATTTGAGGGTTTTGAGCAGAAGGTCTTAATCTGTCTTTTAACAGAATTGCCCTGGCTGTTGCACTGGGAATAGATTGAGGAGGGGTAAGTGTAGAAACAGAGAGGAAGGTTATTGCAATGATATGGGTGAGAGATGATGTTGGTATGGGCCAGAGTTATGGGCTGAAGGGGTGGTAAGACATGGTCAAGTTCAGGGCGTATCACAAAGGTAAAGCCTGTGGATTTTTTTTTTAAGATTTTTAATTTTTTATTCAAGTGTGTGTGTGTGAGAGAGAGAGAGAGAGAGAGAGAGGCAGAGACACAGGCAGAGGGAGAAGCAGGCTCCATGCAGGGAGCCCGACGTGGGACTCCGCCAAAGGCAGTCACTAAACCGCTAAGCCACTGGGGCTGCCCCAAGCCTGTGGATTTTGCTAATGTGAAGAGCAAGAGAGAGAAGATTCAAAAGATGACACACTAAATATTTAGTCTGACATTAGCTGAGATGGGGAAGGCTGATGGAGGAGCACTTTGGGGAAATGGTGGAAGGAGAGAGTATCAGGAGCTCAGTTTTGAACATGTTAAGTTCAAACTATTAGATTCCTATGTGAAGCATTGAATAGGCAGTTGGGCATATGAGCCTGGAGTTCAGGATGAAGGCACAGGCTGGAGACACACATTTCAGAATCACTGGCATATAATGATACTTGGAATCCACAGACTGTGAAATGCTCTTCCAATATACAGCATTGCTACCTAGCCATTACTCATGACTATAACACATAGCAATCATTGCCCCCACTAACTCCTCTGTTGGGTCACCAAATATACTTTTGAAAAGATATATATTTTATAAAACATATTTTTTTTCTTTCTGGAATATAGGGCATATGCAAGAGTTAAGTTTTTCTTGTTCTACTTCTCAACTACTTTATTGCTGATCTTAAATACTAAGAAGTGCAGAGGTTCATAATTACCTTTAGGCTTGCAAAGTATTATCAATTGCAAGTCCTGAGAAGGCCATGTAATGCCATCCTCTTCAAGAATGCTTATCTTCTTAGGGATTGAACAGCTCAAATGTGAAATGCACAGTCTTAAAGAAGCATGAAGCTGCTAGATCAGCCAAGGTCTTGATAGTGATCATGTACTGAAGGATATACTGCCAGTCTTTGATAAGAAATATGCTGGTAGTTAAAAATATACAGACTTTTGAGCATTCGATCCCTTAAAAAAGAATTGAAAGAAACCTCCACTAAGATTTAACCACTTAAAAAACAATTATTTGAGGCTGAAACAAAAATGTAAAACACAAGGATGGGAGTATATAAGGGAATTCCAAGAATAACGATTCTATTAAATCACTGAAATCTTGATTTATGTGAGAATTGGAATACATATTTTGTGGGGAACCTGCATGGCTCAGTGGATGAGCATCTGCCTTTGGCTCAGGTCATGGTCCCAGGGTCCTGGGATCGAGTCCCACGTCAGGCTCCCCACAGGGAGCCTGCTTCTTCTCTGCCTATGTCTGCCTCTCTGTGTCTCTCTTGAATAAATAAAATGTTTTTTTAAGTACATATTTTGCCACTTTGCCATTATATATCTACATGTCAATTCATAAAAATATGAACAGAAATATTTGGGAGTCAGAAAATATAATATTGCTTTGAAATTTTTGAAGTATTGATACTTAAAAGTAAATTCTTGAATTTTTTGTTCTGAAAATGGCGGAGTGACTTGTGTTGGACTCACTCTCTTTCAGGTAACAGTTCTAAACTCTGGGAAAATATAAAGTTTAATTACTTGAAGGTTCCGGAAAGTCACCAACTTTAGGTAAACATTGGAGGGCATTTGACCCTTGAGAGAAAGAAAGGAACCACACTGACTGCAGCTCTGCAGCAGAGCTCCTCTGCTGAGTGCATGCCCTAGCCCACACGAGGAGGAGCGGCTAGAACCAGAGCAGACACTGCAGTGTCTTTGGCTTGTCAGAGGATGGAGTGTGGGACTGGCAAAGCAGCTGGAAGGAGAGGGAGGAGTATTGGAAAATAAAAAGCCACAGAGAGAATGTCCTAAATCTGTGCATAAATTCACATTAAATTCTTGTCTGAACCCTGAATTGTGCTTGCCTAGATGAGATGCCAAGTAGACCAACGTAAAGCAACAGCTGGAAAGTTGCAAGACCAGAGCAATGAATCTGCTGCTCCCACTGCATGGGAGACCAAATTTGGAGTTTGCATCTCACCAAACTACAAGGGTCTGGTAAACACTGCAGGCTTCCTGCCAAAACCCTATAAGGGCCACAAGAGTAAAGGTTATATCCTAGTTCTAAAGAATCTACCCCAAAACTAACAGCAAAACTAAATTAAAGTCGTCTTTAAAAGCATAATACCAAGCATGCACAACTTCAAGGTCAGCAAGGAAATGACTGCATAAAACAAAAATCAACAGTCCATTAAGCTTCCCAGAATGGGTGAAAACCATCCACAGACAGATTCAAAAAGCTTGGTGAATCTCAGAAAGGATAATAAGAAAACCAGACTGTGAAACAGCTGAAAAATTAAAAATAAAGATCTTAAAAATCCTCAGACAAAAAATGAGGGGAAATGATAAACATAATTTTTGGCTTCTCCTCAGAAATAATAGAAGACAGAATAACATCATCAAAATTCTGCAAAAACAAAAACTGTGTCAATCCAGAATTCTATATCCTGTAGAAATGTTTAGAAAAAATAGAACCACAATAAAGATACATCCTACAGGCATCAAAAGGATAGTAAGGAAAAATATGAACAACTGAAAGCCAGGAAATCTGACGATTGGGATGAAATGAGAAAATTTATTGAAAAACAAACTTGCCAAAACTAATACAAAGAGAAATAAAATTTATGAACCCTTCGTTTATTTCAAAAGATGAACTTGTAATTAGAAATCTTCCCACAAAGAAAACCTCAGGCCTCAACAATTTCACCGTTAAAGGCTATCCAACATCTGAAGAAGAAATCAAATCCGTCTACTCCAATGCTTTCAAGAAATCAGAGGAGGGAATAGCCCCTAGCTATGTTCATGAGTCTAGCACAGCCACAATATGATAATTTGACAAAACACTGCAAGAAAGAAATTGTGGACCAATATCCCTCATAAACACAATTGAAAAATCCTTCCCCAAATATTATTAAATTGAATCAAGAAATATGTAAAACATTTATGTAAATATAAAAATATTTTTTAAAATATATAAATATAATATGTAAATATTTATTATAATATATGCTTTTATATTTATATAAATATATTTATATGTAAAAAGTGAGGTTTATCCCAGCTTAGTTTGATTTAACATTTTAAAAATTAATGTACACTAGATATCTACCTGGGGAAAAAATGACCTGAACCCCTACATCACACTGCACATGAAAATTAATTTGTGATGGAGTACAGACCTAAACGTAAAAGCTAAAATGATGAAGCTTCAAGAAGAAAACACAGGAGAATATCTCTGTGACTTTGTGGTAAGTAAAGATTTCTTAAAACACAAAAACCACTAGCTATTAACGAAAAAAATGATAAATAGGACATCAAAATCTAAAACCTCATCTCCTCAAAAGACACTGTTGAGAAAATAAAAAAGCAAGACGCAAGGAGAAAATATTTGCAAAACGTGTATCTCACAAAGAACTTATATGCAGGCTACATAGAGAACTCAAGCTAATCAACAAGACAAACAACACAGTAAAAAAAAAAATTGCCAAGAAACTGGAGCAAGTGCATCGCGAAAGAAAGCATATGAATGGCTAACATCGAAAGATGTTAACATTGTTCGTTGTCAGGGAAATGTAAATTAAACTAAATGAAAGATTTTGCAGCCAGTAAAATGGCCAACTATTTTTTAAAGCTTCATTTTCATTTATTTAAGAGAGAGAGAGAGAGAGAGAGAGCACATGTGCAAGCACGTGTGCGGGGAGGGGTAGAGGGAGGGAATTTCCAGCAGATTCCCCGCTGAGCACTGAGCCCAACAGGGGCTGAATCTTGCAACACATAACATCATGACCTGAGCCAAAACCAGGAGTCTGAAGCTCAACCTACTGAGCCACCCAGGCACCCCTGGATTTCATTTCTTTGCTTGAAAAAGTGTTATATTCCAAGAGTTCTAGTATTATATTCTAAGAGTTCTTCTCTGTTTTCTGAATATTGCTTTTTATAGGATCATCTTTTTTCATAGATATAACATTTCCCATTTGTGTCTTGGAGAATATTAGCTATTGTTTTGGTTTGCTCTGCTTGTTTTCTCTTTTAATGTTCCCTGTGTTGCTTTCGTCTCCTCTGAGTCACAGAATTCCCTGGCATCTCACATTCCTTATTGGGGTGGCACTTGTGAAATTAGGGGGACTTAACTATCAGTATCTGCAGGATTTCTTCTTGTTCCAATCCACTTCCCCAGAGAGTAATGTTCTCATCTATTACCTATGGCATAAGCCAGAAGTCATCTTTCTGGAAGCCAAACAGAGAAAGTGGCCTGGGGTCTCACCATTCGGAATGCAAGTAGCTCCCTAAATGTTCCTATTTTAGCGGGTCCTGTGTCCGGCCTTCTTCTGTCCGAGGGAGGGCAGCCTCTGGTTGGGAGTGAGAGAACAGGATCTGAGAGTCTGTTTCTTTTATGGATTTTCAGCCAGTCCTCCTATCTTCAGCCCCACCCCAGCCACTTTCTGGGGTCCCTCGAAATAGCTGATTGCTGAACTTCATCTGAGTTTGGCGGCCTGAGTCAGCTTTCTGCTCCTTAACAGCTAAGTCTTTGCGATTATAGTTTTACTTGAATGGGTGAACATTTTTCCTCTGGAAGAACTACTTTACTTTTCTTGATTCACCCAGGATTTAGGCTCTGTAAGGACTGTTCACAAGCAAACAAACAATAAGCATGAGATGTTAAAATACCAAATGGTTTGGGCTAAGTCTAACTTTTACTTTATAACTAAATAAAACTCGTTTCTATCAAAAACCTGTGAGTCTTGAAACTTAAGTAAACATGAAACAAAATAAATACCTCTAAAATCTACGCAGGAAGCTGATTAAAAACTATGCTGACCAATCAAAGATTGGTGTGTGGTGTTCCTATAATATGAAGCTTAACTTTGCCTCCTGTGGCTAAAAAAAAGCTGCATTGATTTGCTGAGATTTTTTTAAAACATAATCTCCCCCAAATACAACCCAAATCATGAAGTGTGCATTTTAAGAAATCAGAAAAGGTGGGAATGGGATTTGCAATTTTAATAGTCACTCATCCTGATGATGTCCCACTAGTATTTTTAAAATTCTATCTCAGGGGTTTTAAACTCCATTTAGGACAAGAACTTGATGATATATCATCTTACAGTAAAATCCTCTCAGTCAGTGAATACAACACATAAACAAAGTTGCTGGACCTAGAAACATATTGATAAAGATCTGCTCCACAAATCCATTTGACAGAAGCAAACAGACTTGAGGGGAGATAATTTATTACTTCCTCCGAAGCAGGACACTCTATAGACTTACTTGTGAAAGAAATGAAGTGAACTGAAGAGTCTGTTTAAACATAGTGCAGTGACGTGGCTGCTTCTTGACAGATAGACCAGATCTCAGGTTCCCATCCCTGCCCTGTGGCCCTTCCAGCCAGTTCTAGTCCCCCGCAGGGATGTTTTGTGCCTGAAACTCCAATAAAGTGTTTTGCATTTAATATCTTTTGGTCTCCTACATATGGGCCCTCCCTAGAAGCCTCTGGACCTTTCTGAGGAAGGTGCAAAGGGCCTCAGAACTGGGAGGCAGTGGACCAAGATGCTGCTGTGTATCATTGATTGACACTGATACCCTTGCTCTGGTAAAAAGCTACAAGCTGTGAACACTGTTAAAGACCAACACATCCAAAATAAACCAAACCAAACCCACAAAACCAACAACAACAAAACAAAAAAATACAACATAACCACACATACTCTTGCTTTCTACTTAATCTACTTACCTGGTGATAGAGAGTTATTTTCTTTCTTTCGAGTAGAAGCTCTTTGTTTAAGGAACTGGTTTCTTCAGTGATACCAGTTTTTATTTTATAATAAAATTTTAGCTTAGAAAATAAAGTGGAAAGGAATCCAGCAAAATATTAAACTGTAAACACAGGAAAGTTGTATTTATTTTCTCCTTTTAAACTTGCCTGTGTTTTCCAATTGGTTTATATTTTAAAAAGTAAAATAAATGTTAATTTTTTAAAATGTTAATTTTTTAAAATAAAATTGTAAGTGCTTCTAATGCAAAGAAGTTGCTCAAAAAAACAAATCCAAGAAGCAATTTGTTAAAAATATCTCTATAGGGGCGCCTGGGTGGCTCAGTTATAGAGTGTCTGCCTTTGGCTCAGGTCATGATCCTGGGGTCCTGGGATCAAGTCCCACATTGGGCTCCCTGCATGGAGCCTGCTTCTTTCTCCCTCTGCCTAGGTCTCTGCCTCTCTCTGTGTGTCTCTCATGAATAAATAAAATCTTTAAAAAATAAATGTATCTCTATAAAAATATAAGTGAATCAAACCTAAAAGATATAGCACTTACTAACCTGCATATTCCCCCAGAAAAATATAAATTCTTTTCCTAGAACATGAGCTGCTAAAAGACAGAATCTGTATCATTCATTCATTTAACAAATGTTTATTAAACACATACTATGTGCCAGGCACTCTCCTAGATGTCGTAGAACAATGAACAAATCACATGAAACACCTGCCCTGTGAAGATTATAATCTGGTGGGGATGAAGGGGAAAACAAATAATAAACAAAATTAATCATTAATTATATAGTATATTATAGAGTGGTAGGTGCTATAAAGAAAACTAAAGCAAGTAGAATCATTCTTAAAATTATGACTATGCAAAATTTGCTTTGAGTTTATCTAAAATCTGACCATGATCTTATATAGTCAACAAATTTCTTTAGAAAATAGTTTAATTGAAATCCAACTCATTTGACATTAGCTGGCTCAGAGTTGGGAGCTGAGGAAAATAGTTATAGAGGACAGTATGGTAAAAAGAGTATTGAATCAGGAATGTTCTGATCCCTCAGTCATTAACTGAACTTCAGGGCCACATATTTGGCATTGAGACTGAGGGAAGAATAGGGGAGCTGGACTGACTGACTGGATGACCCTACATCCTGTATTCTGGGGTGCCAGGGGAAGGCATGGAAAGATGGGACAGCTAAACTTCAAATATGGGAAAGGTTAACATGTGAGAGAAAAAAGTAAGTCTTCCCTATGGTCCCTTATAAGTCAGGAACACTTGCAGTTGTTAGTGGAAAGGAAAAATCAAACAACCAAGCAATATGAGGAATGTTCCAGCTCTTCCAGCTGAAAAGACCAAGAATAGATTCAGGCATGGCTCTCTGCAGGTGCTCAAATGCTGTTGCCTGGAAAGTCTCATGCCCTCGCAGCCCTGCATTGTGCTGTGTTTGTCCTCAGCAAGGACATGTTGCAAGGCTGGCCCCCAGCCAGTCTGGACTGTCATTTTACGCTAAGGATCTGCAGCAGAAAAGGAGCCCTTTTCCCCCATGACTCACAATCCTGTGCCCATCTACATAATCCAATCACTGAGACTGAGTGGCTCATGGGCCATCCCTGAAACTGAACCACCTAGACAGGAATCAGAGGTGTCTCCCCAAAGATACCTCCTGACAGGGAGAGGCAAATGCTAGACAGGCAAAAACAAGGGACCCCACTGCAGAACATACAGGGTAAAATTTAGAGTCTGGTCAGGAACTTACAAAGTAACATGTTGCCATTCAGTAAAAGGACAGTGTAAACCATCAAAACCATCCCAAACTGAGATTAGAGGAGGTAGCAAGTTGCATCAGAGGACAATCCAAGACTTGCATTTCTAAGATTGCTAAGGTTTCAGTGGATCCACTGAACCAATCAATCAATGGATGGATCGCTTTGTGATTGGTCACTGCAATGCCTCCCTGTCTCCACTGCTGTTAAACTTCTCCATCCTACCATCATCTCTTACCCAGGGGACTGCAAATGTCTCCTGGCTAGCCTCCCTCCTCGCCACTTGTCCTCCTACAATTCATTCTCCAGAGAACAGGCAGAGGAAACATCCATTTACTCATCCAACAAACATCTATCGAGCACCTGGCGTGTGTCAGGTACTGCTCAAGGGACAAATAAATTGGTGACCAAATGCATAAACCTCTGTCTTCAAGGAGCTTCTGTTCCAGGAGGGGAGGCAGAAAGAAAACAGCATAAACCAGTAACATAGAGGCTATAATAAATGGTGAGAAAATGCTAAAAAAAAATAAAAATAAAAAATAAATTTTTAAAAATAAATAAATAAATAAATAAAGCAAGCAAAGGGGCATGCATAAAGTATGAAGGTTGTGGGTAGTTTGGAGGGTCAGGGAAGACTTTACTGAGAAAGTGATTTTTTGAACAAAGACTAAAAGGAAGTAGGAGACTGAGCCACAGTTATCTGCAGGATGAGCATTCGGAGCAGGGGGAAAGCCAGAGCAGTGTTCAGAGGCAGGAGCACTGTAAGCGACAATGAGAAGGCCCGTGTGGCTGAAGCAGAACAGAGGGAGACTAGTAAGACATGAGGTCACCCTGAAAAAAAAAGGTGGCCTGATAAACATTACAGGCTTTAGGGGTCATGAAAAGGACCACACAACAGAGACGAGAGCTGTTGCAGGGTTTTAAGCGAAGTAATGAAACCCCGTCTTGTGTTTTAACAGGATCACTTGACAGGGGTCGGCTTGAATTAGAACAGTGATAGTCTCAAGGGGTTGGGGGGGAGGGGCTGGTGTTTAAAATGTAAATCTGATTCTATCACACCCTACTTAATTCCCTGCAAAATGAATTTGTCTTATGACACGCAAAACAAAATTGAAACTCTTCTCCAGACCCACAAGGCCCTGGGTCACAAGGATCTTGCCTCCTTTTCCAAACTTGTCCCATAGCATTCTCCCCCTCTGGCAGGTGCCCATCCCGTCCTTTCCTTTGCCATACCCTTCCCCCTGGTCTTTATTTGGCGGTCTCCTTCTGTCCTCCAGGTCTTGCCTTAGGTGTTTGTCCTTGACAGGACTTTGGGAGTAGGCTTCTTGGAGTCTTGTTCAATATCCTACTCCCCAGCACCTACAACAGAGTCTAATAAGACATGGTATGTGCTCACTGAGGTCTTGT
The DNA here is from genome assembly GCF_011100685.1 of Canis lupus familiaris. Taxonomy (NCBI): domain Eukaryota; kingdom Metazoa; phylum Chordata; class Mammalia; order Carnivora; family Canidae; genus Canis; species Canis lupus. The sequence continues at coordinate 11,837,307 of NC_049256.1, read as the reverse complement.
TAAGTAATTAGACTGCAGATGGATAGCTTTATTTTCCCTTTAACTTCTCAGAAAATAGCACATAGATATAGACAGACACACAAGGAGGAAATGACACCACTCATGATGCTTCAATAGGAAACAGGGCACAGCTGTATGGACCACACCACTCTGAATTTATAAAATGCAAACACAATCAGGACCATAATAAGTACTTCTTTCAGAAGGAGTTATTGTTCTCCTGTCTGAGGCTAATTCTTCCTGCAGCCCTAGTCCATCTCCACAGTCCCATTCCCTACTTCAGATTCTTGCTTATTTATTCATCCTCCTCTTATGTCTCTCTGCTTTCTCACTACCAGTTATGCCTCCAATCTTCTAAACATCCTGAAATCTTCCTTGTTGAAAAAAGTCTCTTTTCTCCCCTTTATTGACCAATTCATCCCTTTTCCCTTTCTTCACGGGAAAACTATTTTCAACTCCTCGTACCTCGTATACTACCCAATCCACCTCAGTCTCACCTCCATTTCATTAAAATAAGAAATGAATGAATAATTAACGATGATGATGATGTTAATTGTAAGGATCAGGATAGATATAAAGGACTGCTTAGCAGGAGGTGGTCAGTATTTCAGTTCCTCTAGCAACTTCCAAAGTTATGCATCATTAGACCATTTCACAGAAAAGAACATGGACTATCAGAGATACTGAGTACTTTGCCTAGAGAAAAATAATAACCATAGTCAGTAAGAGGAGGTAGAGGGATTAAAACAAAAGTCTATATACCTTCCACCAAACCACCTGTCCGTATTGCAATTTTCATCCCCGAGGTCATCAACAAATTCTAAACAACAATTCTAGTGAATACATCTTATTCTGTTAGCAAGCTGCGTCCTAAATATCAGAAAAGCCTAACTAAGAAGGCTACTTTTTGGGTCTGGGAATGCTTACAAATTTTTCCATACAAATTAATGGTAATTGTTTCATTGCTTTATGCCATTTTGGCTTACAGAAGTTTTCATAGGAACACTCTACTTTTGGATAGCAGGGGAAACCTGTATTGTGGTTCATATTATTAACTCCATAAATTATTATTAATAACAATTATTAATAACTGTTATTTTACACTGAGAATAGTTTTACATTTATACATGTATCCGTTTCTTTGCCCACACTATCTTTTTCCAACTCAGCCCTTCCTTTTGTGATTACTTTCCTTCTTCGAAAGTATGGTTTCTGTAAGTCCGTTCAGAGTAGGTCTATTACTAAAGATCTCATTTTTATTTTTTATCACTGGAAAACATGTCTATTTGCTACTGCTCTTGAGAAATAGTTTTCTTATGTACAATTCTAGTGTGACAGTTATTTCATTTCATTACTTTGAATGAAAGTGTTCATTATTTTTATTTTCATTTGAGGGGGAACTTTTTATTTTTTAATTTTTTATTTATTTATGATACTCACAGAGAGAGAGAGAGAGAGAGGCAGAGGCACAGGCAGAGGGAGAAGCAGGCTCCATGCACCGGGAGCCAGATGTGGGATTCGATCCAGGGTCTCCAGGATCGCGCCCTGGGCCAAAGGCAGGCGCTAAACCGCTGCGCCACCCAGGGATTCCGAGGGGGGACTTTTTTTAAGATTTACTTATTTAAATTTAGAAAGCGAGCGAGAGCACAAGCGGGGGAGAGGCAGAGGCAGAGAGAGAATCTCAGGCAAACTCCCTGCTGAGTGTGGAGCCCAATGCAGGGCTTGATCTCATGACCCTGAGATCATGACCTAAGCTGAAATCAAGAGCCAGACACCACCAACTGAGCCACCCAGGTGCCCCTTGAGGGGTAATTTTCATGTGATCTTCCAGCTTTCATTTCTAATATGAACAGGTCTCTGGTCACTCAAGTTGCTCTTCCTTTCTAGGAAGGTCATTTCTCTTTTCTCCCAGGCTGCCTTTAAGTTTCCTTTGTCTTTGACATTCTGCAATTTTGTTACTTTGTGTCTCAGTGTGTCAAATGCCCTGCTTGGCATTTGTTATGCCTTCTTTATCTGTGGATTCATATCTTTGATTGTAGAAAGTACTCAGCCATGATTTTGCAAAAATTGCTTCTCCTCTGATCTCTTTATTCTCTACTTCTTAGAATTTATTTAGTTATGTATTAGACTTTCTTATTCTTTCCATCATATCTCTTAGTCCATCACTAACATCTCCTATCTCATCTCTTTCTTCTACATTCTGAGTGATTTCTGCAGATTTTGTGCCAGTTCCCCAATTCTTTCTTTGATCCTATTATGCTGTTTAAAAATATGTTTTGCTTTTTCTGCTACTTGTCATTTGAGGGGGTTCATTTTTCATGTGGTTATTAGCCGGAATTTTGTGAAAAACCTGGGTGCCTAAATCGAACATGCTTTCTCCACTTTGGCCCCTCCCCAGTTTCTCTGCTTAATTTTCTAGTCTCTGGTTCAGCTCAGAGATAGGGCCACTGCTCCAGGGCTTGGTCTTCTTGCTATGCCGAAGATGGATTTGCCTTTGGGCCAGGTTTGCCTTTCCCATATGTTGTAGCAGGTACCTCTTAGAGGAGTTGGGAGTGCTTGGAGATCTTCTGTTCTTCCTATCGAAACAACGAGATTAAAACCTGTGCCTTAAGCATGATGACGTTGCTTCAAATCAGGAGGACTCTTCAGAGGATCTAGTCTACCATCATATCCGTTTCTTGTTTTCCTCCTTGCTTCTTTTTCTTTTTTAACTTACCTTTTTCATTCTGAAATATCATTTTTCCCCCAAGACTCTTCTGCTACTTCTCTGAATTTTCTTTTTCAGTCCTTCTCTCTCACACATCTCCATTTTCTTCCTCACCCTTTAAAGTATTTAAAGAGTTTTCCAGAATCCCAGTTCTCCTTTCTTAGTTTATCTCGTCCACATCCTTAGACTTCAGCTATAGTTCCAGTATTTCCAGCTCTTCCATCCCTAAGTTACAAATCTGTTTTAAATTACCCTCTCATATGGGGAAAATTAACAAGGCAGGAAACAACAAATGTTGGAGAGGATGCGGAGAAAAGGGAACCCTCTTACACTGTTGGTGGGAATGTGAACTGGTGCAGCCACTCTGGAAAACTGTGTGGAGGTTCCTCAAACAGTTAAAAATATACCTGCCCTACGACCCAGCAATTGCACTGTTGGGGATTTACCCCAAAGATACAAATGCAATGAAACGCCGGGACACCTGCACCCCGATGTTTCTAGCAGCAATGGCCACGATAGCCAAACTGTGGAAGGAGCCTCGGTGTCCAACGAAAGATGAATGGATAAAGAAGATGTGGTTTATGTATACAATGGAATATTACTCAGCTATTAGAAATGACAAATACCCACCATTTGCTTCAACGTGGATGGAACTGGAGGGTATTATGCTGAGTGAAGTAAGTCAGTCGGAGAAGGACAAACATTATATGTTCTCATTCATTTGGGGAATATAAATAATAGTGAAAGGGAAAATAAGGGAAGGGAGAAGAAATGTGTGGGAAATATCAGAAAGGGAGACAGAACGTAAAGACTGCTAACTCTGGGAAACGAACTAGGGGTGGTAGAAGGGGAGGAGGGCGGGGGGTGGGAGTGAATGGGTGACGGGCACTGGGTGTTATTCTGTATGTTAGTAAATTGAACACCAATAAAAAAAAATAATAATAATAAAAAAAAATAAAAAAAAAAATAAATTACCCTCTCATAACTTCCATTTGGATTTTCCTCACTCAAAATTTTCAAAACTGGCCTTTGATCTCTCCCCTATTTCACCCACAAATCTTGCTTCTCCTCCAGTATTTCTCGACTTAGTTTTGGAAAACACTGTCTACTACTCACCTAAGCCAGATGGGCCAGTCAATTTTAACTCCTAAATATCCCTTAAAGTCTGTCCCATTTCTCTTACGTTTCCATCCTGACTGCGCAGTCAGATCACCCATTCTTCCTGGTCAGTTGCCATCACCTGCTTTTCTTTCTTTTGCCTCCAGACTCACTGCTGAAATTTGCCCTATCCACTACTGCTTTTGTGATCTTTCTGAAATGTAGATATGAACACATCACTCCTCTATGGATAATCCTTCATTGGCTCCCCCATTAATGCATGGTAAGTCCTAGGCTTCCTAATTGGGCATATAGGCCCTCCATGATTGCACTTTAAAAGCTTTTTATTTTTCTGCCTATTTTCCTTTAACCTGCAAGAGGGGGGCCACCAGCAAATCTGTCTCGTTTACTTTGGCATTACTCTAGTACCAAGCCCAGGGCTGACACCTCATAGATAATTACTAAATGGATACCTCACTGCCTCATCTCTCATGCTTCTGATTCATGGACCCTTCTTACTAGCCAATCTGGACATTTTTTTGTCAGTGACACAAGTTTGTCCTCCTCTCACAACTCTAGGCTAGTTACTACTTACTCATTTATTTACACAATCACATTAGTTTATCTTGGAATAATTACCAGTAACACTCTAACCTGTACTTAGTAGGTTCTCTGAATGAATAAATGAAAAGAAACTTAGAAGTGTGGCCTATCACTTGACGGGATGAGCACTGGGTGTTATTCTGTATGTTGGCAAATTGAACACCAATAAAAAATAAATTTATATATAAAAAAAAAAGAAGTGCGGCCTAGGAGGTAACACATACCTGAAGAGTTGACTAATACAAGGGACTGCAATCCAAGAGCAGTCTTCCCCCAGGTGGGACATGCATAAGCAAATACAAGTACAGGCAAACATACATCTTTCTTCTGCCCATCCAAGTCTGCAAACCAGATGGAACGAATCAGAATCTTTTGTAGAAATAATCCAAGCGGGCAGCCTGGGTGGCTCGGCGGTTTAGGGCCACCTTCAGCCCAGGGTGTGATCCTGGAGACCAGGGATCGAGTCCCACATGGGCCTCCCTGCATGGAGCCTGCTTCTCCCTCTGCCTGTGTCTCTGCCTCTCTCTCTGTCTCTCATGAATAAATAAATAAAAATCTTTAAAAAAAAAAAAAGAAATAATCCAAGCAAAACCAAAATCAGAATAGAGGGCCAACAAACCAACTTTCTCAAAAAAAAAAAAAAAAAAAAAAAAAAAAATTGGAAAGGTAATCCAGAGTTTCTCCAGTCCCACAGAGAGCACCAGAGACTGCGCAGGCGCTAACGAAGCTGGGCCCAGGGAGGCGGGGCCTGCAGGACGGGGCGGGGCCTGTCCTGTTGGCCACGCCCCCGTGGGCGGGGTGTAAGCGGGCCCGAAGCGCAGACGCCAGCGCACCCCCGCCGTTTCCTAGGAGACGGAACACACAGGACGCCAGAGCTTCACAGGGGAGCGAGAGAGGTAAGCGGCCGGTGCGGGGCAGGTGATCCCGAGCGGGCCGCGGGGCCGCCACCCTCGGCCGACCCAGCCCGAGCCCGTCCCGCGAGGCCCGCCCGGCATGTGCCCGGGGCGCCCCGTCCTACCGGGGCCAACCTCCGCCGAGAGAAGGGGCCTGGACTCTGGTAGGGGGAGGGACCGGGAGGGACGGGGAGGGAGGGGGAGGGGGACGGGGCGGGGGCGGGGCGGGGAGAAGGACCCGGGGCGGACGCGAAGCGGGCAGCGGGGTAGGGTCCGCCGGCGCCTGCTCGGAGCCGGGCTCCCCGGGTCCCCTGGACCACTTTCCCGCGCCCCTAAAGGATGGGATGGGATGGGTAGGTTCTGGGAGGATGACGGCGGGCATCCCTCAGTCCGAGGGACCGGGGCCCCGACCTCTGGCTCCGTTTGGAGCCCCCGCCCCCGCCGCTCGCTCTGCTGCCCAGGCGGGAGGGGAAACTACTTTCAGGAGGGAGAAGCTCGGGACTGCGTTCAGAACTACTACAGAATAAAAAAGGAGGGAAAAGAAAGAAGCTGGATGTAGCGATGTCCTCGTTGGTGCATCGCGGGGGACTCCCAGCGGGATCGCGGCGCGGGGTGGCCTGGGGCGCCCGGCTGGGTCCCGCCAAGCCCCCGGGGACGCCCCCTGTCTGGGCACCTGCAGGGCCCCGGCCCAGGGGACTGGTACCGGGAGGGCCCTGGCTTGCGGAGAAGAGGAGAGAGAGGGCGAGATGGAAACTTTCCTACCGCTGATAAGACATTTTAAGTTTAGGGGCAGGGAAGTGGGGAACAACGAAACTGATTTTAGGGGCTTTGGAATTTCAATTCTAGAAGAGATTAATTATGTTTAAATAATCACCTTGAATGAGCAGACCATCTGCCCTAATAACGAATTTCTTTGAGCCGAAGTAATGGTAGAGGCACAGGCTTTCCTTCCCTTAGGTGGGCAGCCTGGAGGAAGGGAGAAACTACTGCCTCTCCCCCCACCCCAAGGGGCCACTTAACTGCCAGTGCAAAGCTGGCCTTGGGCAAGGATGTTTGATCTCTTCGTTGGGGTGTTTTATTTTATGTTGGTTAATTTTGGAATGATTTGTGAATATTAGCACAAAGCACAATGCTGTTATTTTTTAAATACTGCAATCTTTGCTGTCCCCCTTGTAAAGCTCTCCTTTTCATTTCTGTAAACATATGTCTTGGTTACTTTGAGATCTTTTTTTTTTTTTTAAATTTTGCTCTTCACACAACTTAGTGGTTTTTAAGACGTTTTATCATTATTATGTTTAAACAAACGTTAACGCCAGCGATGGAGTGATATCATTACAGTAGGTTCTACAAAGAAAAGTTGAAGATTTCCAGACGTTATCTGTTCAGGGATTGGCAGACACAAGTTTTACCCTCCATTTGCCCTCTGTGTTAATCTTCTTTAATCCTAAATCCCTTTTAGCTGGCAGAGGCTATCGAGAATACAGCTTAAGTTTACAGTAATTGTGCACTTAAATGCACAATAATTGTACACTTAGATAAAAATAAGAAAACTGTAATGGGAGAGAAGTTATAAGGGTATTTATTTAATATTGGTCTATAATTGAGCCTCTAAATCTCTTAAGTCAAAATATAAGGTTTGTTTAGCTGTAGGAAAGTCACTAAATATTGCAGCTTAATTAGAGAAAATTTCAAGTTCCTAACAGTTCTGTTAAATTAAGGATCATAGTTGTATTACATTTACTTGTGTTCTGTCTTGTTGCATATATACACACACACACACACACACATATATGGAAATATATATATAGTTGACCCTTGAACAATGCAGGGATTAGGCATGTGAGCCTCTGCACAATCAAAAATTCTAGTATAATTTTTGATTCAGCAGAAACCTAACTTAATAGCCCACTGTCGACCAGAAACCTTACTGATGACATAAACAGTTAAGTAACACATATTTCATATATGTATTGTGTACTGTATTCTTCCAATAAAGTAAGTGAGACAAAAGAACCTATTATTAAGAAAATCAGAAAGAAAATACATTTACAGTAGTATTATACGATATTGATTGGAAAAAATCTGCACATAAGTGGACATGTACAATTCAAACCCATGTTGTTCCAGAGTCAACTGTATAGATGGAAATATTATCATACATAAGAAATCACGTCAATACGTCTCCATTTTGCAGAATTTATCGTTTGTAGATCAACAGAGAAGAACAAACGTAACCTGTAGAGAAATATTACTGTGAGTGAACTGGGGACCTGTAGGCAGCCTGTGTTTTCTTAACTTGTATCTATTGCTTTTGACTAGTAATTAGTTGAGGACTTGCTATGGTACATCGATTAAAGTAGTTGATCATGTGCCATCAGTGAGTAGATACATGGAAATAATGATTTAAAAAAAAATTTTTTTTCACCTTGATATCTGTGCCTCTTTACATGAAGCCGTTGTCTATATTTTCAGGGAGGATGCAGGGCTTCTAACCCTGGAAAACTATCTGTTTTGTAATTAATATGACTCAAAAGAGGATTTTCTAAAGTTTTTGTTTGGGAGTATAGTATGTAAACTTGTTTTAGGTTAGGTAGGGCTTAAACTGGAGAGATTCTCTAGGAGCCACAAATCAGACCTTTTTAAAATCTATGTCATATCCATGATCTTCATCACTCCACCCGCTGACTGATAAAGCTGAGAGTGGCTGTATTCCTTGTGTATTCTTCCTTGAATATTAGTAGACCCTATGCTTAGCCACCCTCACTTAAAACAAACTGTGTTTCCAGTGTTTATTTGGAAAGTGGTTGGTAAGGGTTGGCATGAAGTTTCTACAATTTCCACTCCAAAGATGGTTGGGTTTCCAGGCCACTGCAGAAAGTCATCAATGAGTGAATGATCTGTAGTAGCGCCAGTATTACTGGGGGTGGCGGTGGTTAATGGTCTTAATAGTGGAAGAAAGAGGTAATTCCGCTTTTGGAGGTTAACTCACTGCAGGGTAAAATTTTGACTTTTGTTTCTTGTACCATCTCAACTCTGCATTTCTGTTCCTACCTGGGCAGCTCCCTCTTTCATTTTCTTCTCATGCGATATGTCCTTTTCCAGAATTGCCTATATTACTTCCTGCCTATCAGACCCTCAGTGCTTGTCCTTAATTAGATATTAACATGAAAGAAATGATGATGCTGTTGTTTCACTGAATTTCTGAATTAAATTAATTTTCATAAGGGGAGCTTTCCTTAGACTTCATTCTTCCTGTACTCCTACTTTTTTTCCCTCCACTGTTTCTGGCCTATTATTTTTATAGTGTCCTGCATATAGTGCCAGATGCAGCCCCGGAGTCCAGTAGGGGTAGGGAGTACCACTTGCAATTTCCATTTGGTCAGTAGCATCTTGGTATTTTAGGGTGAGGAATTATGTTAGGAATCTTAAGGTGGAGGTAGGGGTGGGCAGCTTTCATGGTGGGGCAGAGACTGCATGGTTTTGAAGCAGAGGTGGGGGTGGGGGTAGTTCCTTTAGCTGTATTAGTGATTAGTAATCACTAAATTTTACTAATACACTAAAGGTAGTTCCTTTAGTGTATTAGTAAAAGCCAGTAAGAATGGATTGTTTAGAAGTTGGGGACTACCCTACCAAACATGAGCAGCCTCAAACCTAATGCAAGGCCTAGACCAAATCCATCATTGATTCTCTGATTGATTATAGATACATGATATTATAGATTATAATACAATGAACACTGTGGCCTCATCGATAAATACATTCTCTGTATTGTTACTTAAGCAGAAGGGATCAGTAAGCCTATAGAGAGGACTTTTCCTTAAAAGGGAGACATATATCACCTTAAATAAGGTAGCTAGGAAAAAGGTCAGGTGAACTTGTTGATAATAAATTGCAAAATACTGATTTAATAAAATTCTAAATGATAAGAATAAATACATTTTAATCCATTTTTTGTTTAATCATAGCACAGAGTACAAAATAAAAACGCAGGGGTGCCCAGCTGGCTCAGTTGGAAGAGCATGTGACTCTTGATCATGGGGTTATGAGTTCAAGCCCCATGTTGTATGTAGAGATGGCTTTAAAAAAAAAATCTTTAAAAAAAATAAACAACTCTAAAGATCTTTCAAAAATATATTTCCTTATACAGATAAAGAAAAAAATTAAGAAAAGCAAATACAAGTTTGGGTCAGGAACCATACAGAAGGGGTGTTGACTTCCTTTATATAAATGCATTAATATTTCAAATCCATGTGTATGTATAATGTAAAGACCACTTACAAAAAACTTCATTTTTCAGGCAAATGGGGAATCATTTTCTGGCATCTGCTAAGGCCATTTGCTCAGACTTAAGCTCAGAAAGAACCCCGAAACAGATCTGGTATCTATTATTGTGATTTTTCTTTTTTTTAAGATCCTGGCCACAGTTAGCACAGCCTAAATTAATTCACACATGACTTTCAAGAGGGTATTATCTATATAAAGTAAAATAAACGATACCCTAATGCACACTCCTTGTTACTTAAAAGTTCCACAGGGTTCTTCCCACATTCCCTATGGGCAAATACATTCCTGTAAGAGGAAACAACATAGTTTTATTGTCCTTCCCTGCATATTTGCTTCTTCCTCCTGAAGAAGAAGAGGAAGATTTGCTTTTGGAAATCTTAGGTACTGACAACTACACTATATCCCTGTGGGTCCTAAATTTCTATGTATAATAATTTCTATGACTTTATTTTGTGGAAATGAAACAGTGCTACAGTGAAAGAAAAGTAATCTTTGAATGAAGCATCAGATTATAAAAGGCATTTTAGAACAAATGGTGCCAAGCATTTTGCTACCATCTGCAACTCAGCATATAGCCTTATAACAGAATGACAGAGATTTTTAAAAGCAATACAAGAATGATAAATTCTAGGTATGAAAATGAGAAATGGTTCCTTGAAGTGTAGAACTAAGAGAGAACAAAGGGATGAAACTATTGAATGTTGTACTCGGGTACACCGTAAAGCCGAGTGTTCTGTTTTTCTTTAATTGCAGTAATCAGAACCTACTTGAAACCTGTACCCTTCTAATATATACAGATCCACAATCCTTTATCTGTTGTTTCAAAATTCACAAAGCTCTGAAGAAATGAAAAATTTGAAATAAATTTGTACAACACTGCAACGTAATGCTACCTGAATGATGTGATGCCAGTGTAGCCATCATTTATTTTACTGAGTGTCCGGTCTGTACATTTTTTCTGCAGCCTCATTAAGGTACTGCTTTGGAGGTGTTCCATAACCTGTGGAATATTCCCTGTATTACTTTTCTAAAATGTACAGATTCCTGGATTCCAGACACATCCAGCCCAGGAGCTTCACAAATAAGGGATCATGGGCCAAATTAAATGTAATGTAAAAATTGATTCCAAGAATGGATTTAGTGTAGTTAGTTGTCTGATTTTCCAGTGTCTGATTTGGAATAATATAGATTATGTTCAGTATAGAAAGAATCCTACAAATCATGAAGCCAGTATTTACTGAGTATTCATGGGATAAGTAGCATAGCACCATGTAAATGAAGTATTCATAAATGAGTATTATCAGTCTGTTATATGTAGACTGCATTCCAAGGACTACTGACAAACACATTGGTATCTATATTATAATTCTTCCCTGTGCTTAGATTACCAGTAAATTTTTTTGAAGAGATTCATTAATGAACATTTTTATTCATTAATAAAAGAGATTCATAAATGAGATTCACTAGTGAAATTTTTCATTCTTGTGTTTTTTTTTTAATAGGGTGTTCATAAGAATGGAAGCACTTTTTCCTTGCCAGATTCCTTATTGGTATATCTCATGAACCTACATAATCTTGGGGAAGAGCCTGTGTCTAATGATGACAAACCTGTCACCCATGAAGCAACAACCATCTGAGGGGAAGAAACAAAAATAAAGAAGCTTTTAAATTTATATTCAACAAAGGAATCATTTCAGTCAACAACTTCTGTTGCATTATTTTTCCACGATGAACCGGTACACAACCATGAGACAGCTGGGGGACGGGACCTATGGGAGTGTGCTGATGGGCAAGAGTAACGAATCCGGAGAGCTGGTGGCCATCAAAAGGTACTGTGTGCGACACTGCCAAGTGTGAAGCTCTGATCTTTTTTTTCCTTTTCTTTAGAAAGTGCTCCAGTTTAGAGCCCCTGCTAGTTTGGCTAATGTGGACTGCTATCCGGGAAAAACACTGCCAGAAAGGAGTTCTGCTTATCCCCACATATAATGTTTTAGTTTTCTGGTTTGTCCAGCTACATTGATAAATCAAAAAATACAATACCTTATGAAAGGTGTATGGTATTTTCCTAAGCTTACCAATGAAAGAGAATTTATTATTATAAACTTAATTATTTCTTCTTAATCTACAGTATTTGTTATCTGTTGTACATAAACAAATTAACCCAATGCTTAGTGATTTAAAACAAGAACAGACATTTATTAATTCTAGTTTCTGGGGGCCTGGAACTTAGGAGTAGCTTAGCTGGATGGCTATGGCTCCAGGTCTCTCGTGTGGTGGCAGTCATCTGAAGGCCACCCTGGGCCTGCACGTCCACTTGGAAGGCAGCTCACTGGATTAGTGGACTAGAGCTGCTACAATGAAGAACCACAGACTGGGTGGCTTACACAGAGACTTACTTCCTCACAGTTCTGGGAGGCTGGAAGTCAGAGATTATATTTTCAGCGGGGGGCAGTTTCTTCTGAGGCCTCTCTCCGTGGCTTGTAAATGGCTGTGTTCTTCCTGTGTCCACACAGGATCTTCCCTCTGTCTATATCTGGGTCCTAATCTCTTCTTCTTATATAAGGATACCAGTAATATCGGATTAGGACCCACCGTAAAGGCCTCGTTTAACCTTAATTAATTCTTTAAAGTCTATCTCTAAATACAGTCAGATACTGGGGGTCACAGCGTCACCATAGGGATTTGGTGGGGGAAATTTTAGCTAATAATAGGCTACTGTGATGAAGTTTAAGCCTCAGACAGTGTGGCTTCAACAGGGGAAATTTACAGATTTAACAATTCTGGAGACTGAAAGTCTAAAATCAAGGTGTCCACGGGCTTGTTCCTTCTGAGGATCCATTCTAGTCTCTCTCCTTGGCTTTTATATGGCATTTCCTCCCCACGTCTCTTCCACACGGTCTTCCTCCCGTGCATATGTCTAGGTCCAAATTTTCCCTTTTTGTAAGGACACCAGTCATATTGGATTAAGGTTTACCCTAATCACTTCATTTTAGCTTCCCTGCCTCTGTAAAAGCCCTTTTTACAGATAAGGTGTGATAAGGTCACACTCTGAGATGCAAAGGGTTAGGACGTCACCATATAAATTTTTTTGGGGGGGTGAGGGGCACAGTTTAGCCCACAACACTCACTCACATGGTTGACAAGTGGCCTCTTAACATGGGCCTCTACAGGGAGTTGTTTGAGTCCTCTCAGGACACAGCAGTCGGCTGCAACCAGACTGAGTCCCAGAGACCAATTACTACATCAACCAAATGATGACAATCTGAAATTTAAATGCTTTAAGAAATGCTGATCAAATGTTAAAGACTTTAAAATATCATGACCTAAAGCATTACAAGGAAATAATTTCATAAAATATTGTTGGTAGCTATTATTCTCAAGTAAATGTATAATGTGCAATAACTGAAATGAAATACTTACCAAATGGGCTAGTAAAATTCAATACCCACCCATGACTGGGGGGAAGAAAGCGCTTAGGAAATAGGAATAAAAAGAAACTAACCTGATAAGTCTCATACAATTCATCATCTTTATGGTGAAATACTAGAAGTACTGCTAGTAAAGTTGGTTTTAAGACCACACTGCCCGCTATATTGCTACTAATTAAGATTGGTTTGGTGATCTTAATTAATTAATGCAATAAGAGAAAAAAAGTGAGGCATAAGTATATGCCAAAATGAGATGAAATCATCCTTATTTATAGATTAAATAATTGTATAAGCTCACACAAATACTTCATTATGCATAAATAAATTTATACATATAAATATTTTTAGTCTATGTGCTGCTGAAGCAAGTACTATATAAAATATTTTTAAAGAACTGGAGAGATACACATATAGTTCATGAAAGCTGTGTCTTCTGTGGGAGGTGGTAAAAAAATGAGAATGAGGTTAGATCTGCTGGAATCATGTAAAGTTATTACCTTTGTTCTGTTTTATTTAACAAAATGGCCATTATTCCTGTGGGTGGCAAAATCATGTGTTTTACTGGTTCATTTCATAAAATAGGGAATCGAGCCTTACCTGGGTAGATCTAGATAAAGCCTTGAAAGCTCTGAGAAGTTAAATAAATTGACAGCTGGGAAGAGGCCATAAGCATAACTTAGGAATGCTTTGGTGTATAAAATTAAAAAAAAAAAAAAGCCTAACCAAAAGTAACTTAGATAGGGATTTACTTTACTTACATAATAAAAAGTCTCAAGGTGGGCAGCCCAGGGCTGGTACCTTGTCCATGCTGTTTTCACAGACCCAAGTTCTCTTCAAAACATAGCTGCCTCACCACTCTCCAGAAGGCTTCTGGTACTTCTCATTGGCCGCAAGTGTGTCACAGAGCACACCTGGCTAGAAGGGAGGCTGGGAATCTGAGTACTTAGCTGGGTATTACGTATCTCCGTAGAAAAACTGAGCTGTGACAGTAAAGAGGAAGAGTAGATTTTGGATAATCAACTCCCAGTGTCCACCCTCAATATCTACTATGTGCTAGATAGTGTTCCTTTTTAAAAAAAAAAAAAAAAAAAAAAAGATTTTATTTATTCATGAGAGACAGAAAGAGAGAGAGAGTCAGAGACAAAGGCAGAGGGAGAAGCAGGCTCCATGCAGGGAGCCCGACGTGGGACTTGATCCCAGGTGTCCAGAATCACACCCTTGGCTGAAGGCAGCGCTAAACCTCTGAGCCACCCGGGCTGCCCTAGTGTTCCTAACTTAAGTAAGGACACAGCAGAAATGAATGCGAAGGGGAGGAGTCATGTGGAAGGCTTGAAAAAATTTCAAATGTTCATTCAAAATATAATTGTTAAGCTCCTGCTATGCTGGTGCTCAGGACAAAATGGGAATGAGATAGATGAGTTACACTGTAGTGAGGAAAACCAACAAATTAAATACGTTACAATATAAAATGTGATGAGTCCAATGATGGAGGAATAATGGGTCCCAGGGAAACATAGAGAAGTGATGCTGAAGAAGTATGCTGGAAGGCTTCCCATAGAAAGGGAGATTCCAAGAATCAGAAGAAAATTTCAGGAAGAAAGGAGGCAGGGGCACCTGGGTGGCTCAGTTGGTTGAGTGTCTGACTCTTGGTTTCAGCTCAGGTCATGATCTCAGGGTTGTAGGATCAAGGCCTGAGTTAGGCTCCACACTGAGCACAGAGTCTGCCTTAGATCCTCTTTCTCCCTCTGCCCACCCCCTACCCCCTGCTACTTTTGCTTTCTCTCTCTCTCTCTCTCTCTCTCTCAGATAGATAGATAGATAGATAGATGATAGATAAATAAGATCTTTAAAAATTTTTTTTGAAAAAGAGAAAAGAGAGAAGAATGCTTTAAGAAGCAAGCATAATATGTATGAAGGCTTGGAGGTGAGAGAACATGAATGCTTACGTAGGGCTGCATAACTGCAAGAAGCATAGGTGGCTGGAGTGTAGATTCAGAGTGGGGCAGAGGAGAGACATGAAGCTCAAGGGTGAAGTCATAAAGCCAGATTAAGGACTTTGTATATCTTAACTAGAAGGTGATGGAGGACTTTAAGCAGGAGAGTTGATGTGATCAAATATTGCTTCAGAATGGATCCCTTTAGCAAAAGAGTGGATACTGGATCAAGGGGACCAGTCAGGAGACTGGTGCAGTCATCTTGGTTAGAGGTGGTAGTGACCTGATCAAGGAAGACAGCATTGGGTATGGATGTATGGGCTCCATAGTGATTGGGCTTAGGGGGAAAGGAATAAAGTGTGTGCAAGAGCCTAGGCTAATTCCTGGGATTCTTAAATGTGTAGTGGTAGTGCCATTCACTATGACAGGGGAAATCACAGGCTTAGGGGTAAAGCTAGGTTCACCTTTGGATATAATGACTTTAAGATGCCTACAGGTAACTGAATATTTGCATCAGTACGGGTCTGGGCTGGCAATTTGGGAATTGTTAGTCTACGGATAATAATTGAAGCTATACAGAAGGAGAAGAAAAGAGGTTTTCATATGGAACTCTAAGGAATCCCAGCATATAAAGTGTGGGCCCTGGAAGAGGGGCTCACAGAGAAGACTGAAAGGGAGCCACCAGAGAAGTAGGGAGAAAACCAGGAGAGTGTAGGAAACATCTGGACCCAAAGGAAAAATAAAAAAAGAAGTGCTCAACTAGAGACAACTAATAACTAATGACTGAAAAGCATCTAGATTAGTTAGGAATGTTTCTTGCTTACTGTAAGTGACAAATATGTAAATTAATATCAAGTGACAGAAACAGTAGCTTAAATAAATATTTATATAAATAAATAAAGATTACTTTTCTTCCATCTCAGGAAATCTGGATTTGATGATTCCAGTGCTCTTTCAAAAGGGTTCAACTGCGTATTGAATCTCGCCTCTTCTATCTCCTTCATGCTAAGCTATTAGCACTTCTTTGCCCTCAAACGTGTCACTTAATGGTCACATTATGACTACTTCACTTCTGGGCATTACATCTATGTTCCAGGATGGGAAGAAGGGAGAATAATACCAGCAAACTCTTCTCTCAAGTTCTAAGTAAATTTGTTTCCCAGAAGCCCCCAAATGACTTCCCCTTACATCTTATTGGCTAGAAATGGATCACGTGGTCTCCTTCAGTAGGAAAGAGGCTAGGGGGTGAGAATCTACTCTTCTAGCTTCTGTAGTAGGAGGCAAAAGGGAGGATAGAAGTGGCTTTCTGGTATCCAAACAAATATTGGTGTTCTTTGGATTTGGAGAACATGACATTAGTGGCTACGATGACATTTTTTTCTAGTGAAATAGAAGTGGAGATAAGCCAGATTGCAATAGGGCAAGGAGTAGTAAAAAGTGGGGTAGTAGAGGCATTGAACGGATAGTCATGGAGTACATGTCACCTAGTCGCTAGAAAAGTCATAGAAGGCTTTTCTCAGTAAGAATCCCCCTGAGAATATATGGGATGAATACTAATGTGGGGCCACTGGGGGCATGTACATGACTTTCCTTCCTGCCTTCACCCAGCTGTACAGAGAGCAGAGACTGAAGGAAGTCAGGGTAGGAGGGGTAGAAGGTTGGGAGAGGAGGACATCAGAATATGTAGGTGTTATCGAGGGGACAGTGGTGGGAAGGCTGATCATGAGATCCAAGCTGGAGGAGGAGGCATGCAGAGCCAAGTGTGGAACAAGTGAGCATATACAGCACATCCAGTGGTAATGATAGTAAAAGGATAGGAGGCAGAGTGTAAAGTTTCAAAGGCTGAGATCTTAGAGGGTAGAACCATTTCTCACGATAGCAGGGTTCTTTTTTTTTTTTTTTTTTTTTTTTTATGATAGGCACACAGTGAGAGAGAGAGAGGCAGAGACACAGGCAGAGGGAGAAGCAGGCTCCATGCACCGGGAGCCCGACGTGGGATTCGATCCCGGGTCTCCAGGATCACGCCCCGGGCCAAAGGCAGGCGCTAAACCGCTGCGCCACCCAGGGATCCCGATAGCAGGGTTCTTATGAGAGACTGTGGCATCACAGAAATGAACAGCTCTTTGGAGTTAAGAACTGTGAAGCCAGGCTACTGGCAGGGTTATCAATATGAATGGTCACTCTAGCCATTACTCCTAAAATTCTGGACAAGACATAATCTTAGGATAGTTTTTGACCCTATTTTGCCTGTAAGGGTCATAATGGCTCTTGCATTGGCTTAAATGGCTGAAGCCATTTCTCTCAGGACTGATGCAAAGCAATAAACTCAACTTGAGATACTAGACCCCTTATATTCCATTCTCCGTGTATCCCTTTTTGTTACTGAAACAATCTATATGCCATAATATCCAATTAGGACCATCATCTTGTGCTTCACTGTAGAAAAATTTAGGCACTGCAAATTTAGGCCACAAATATTGTAGGTATACAATATCCATCCACATCGGATTAAAACTCTAAATAAATTCCGTGTTGAATACATTTTATGTAGCAGATAGAGGAGTTGCCTATCTTTAATCTTCAAAGTGGGTAATAAGCATGTTCTCTTGAAGGGAAATGGATTATCTGGAAGAAGGTATTTTTCATTCTGAAACCCTTTTATTTTTTTTTATTTTTTTTTCTGAAACCCTTTTAAATAGAAGAATCAGGAGTTGGATGTTGGCGGGGTGGCTATTAGATTAGACAAGAACGATGTTTGAGTTGTGAAATGGAGGAGAGTCTGAGTGCTAGCACAGTATGGAGATGGCCAGGAAAAATAAAGGTGTGGCTTGGCAGCTGGTAGATGTTGGACAGAGTTGGTGTAATTTGAGAGGTGAACATGGGAAGAAAGTCTACTTGATCAGTAAGCAGAGGGCAAGGCTTTTGAGCAATCTTTAAATCCCATCGAACTGGCTAGAATGAGCTGGTGGGTGAGTGGTTAGAAGCTGAGAGGACACTATAAGGAACAAGATAAAAGGTACCTTTTTGAAAATTTCCCTTGGGAAAATTTTAATTCCTATCACTGGCAAGAAACCTTGTACTATCTGCTGTCATTGAAAAGCAGTAACATGGGATCCCTGGGTGGCGCAGCAGTTTGGCACCTGCCTTTGGCCCAGGGCACGATCCTGGAGATCCCAGATCGAATCCCACATCGGGCTCCCGGTGCATGGAGCCTGCTTCTCCCTCTGCCTGTGTCTCTGCCTCTCTCTCTCTATCATAAATAAATAAAAAAAATTAAAAAAAAAAGAAACAGCTCTACTTAAAAAAAGCAGTAACATAATTCATTCTAGTGTATGGTAGTAAGATCCTCTTATCTCATTAAATTTAAAATATGTATTAAGTATTTTACTTAATTAGAAGGCGATTCTATTTTGGAGGGTCTCCAGTTTGTGGGATGGTTCCTCATGTGAGTCCATCTGTGAGTATAGAAATTCATCCAGTCATTTAGTAAATATTTATTAACCACTTACTGAATGCCAAAAACTGATCTAGGTATGTGGGAGTATCTTCAAGGAGCTTTAATCTGAGGAAAGGGTAGGACTGAACATAATAAGTAACTATTGTATAGTGTAAATAATTATTGTATAGTATAAAAATAACTATTATATAGTATGTTAGAAGTGGTAAGTGCTGTGGAGAAAAAGAGCAGAAACACTGACCTTAGTAGGTCATCGTTTCTTTAGATGAGTAGCTGGGAATAGTCAGGCAAATTAGCCCAGGGCATTAATAATAAAGATCAGCCTGAAATGGTCTTTTATTTCTTTGCCCAGCCAGCTCTTTCTAGCTCTGTCTGGTGGAAATTTTTGTTTTTCCAGTCTTTTGGCTTTTTACTTGCTGGTACATTCTGTCTTTCAGGTCTCAGCTGACATATATTGCCTTATCAAAAAGGCAGGACCATTAAATTGTTAAGAGTCCCTTATCTCCTGGTCCTTAAACTAATTTGTCTGTTTTGTGTTAACTAGTCAAAAACCTATTTCGTGTTAGTTGGGAGGTGCCATGGTAACCATCTCTGGTTCTGGTTTGTGCATTGCCCTGGCACATAGTAGGTTTTGAATGAATGAATAAATGAAAGTGCAAAAAGGCAGGGGATCTAAAGGAAGCACCTTTTCTTATCTATTCTACCAAATTGGTTTAATTTCTTAAATTCTTCACACTGGTTGAAGAGATTGGATAATTTCAGTATTTGTTGCATATAGATACACGCATTGCCTTAGGGTGCTATTGATGAGAAATAGTAATTGCTGGAAAGAAAGGAGCATATTAGAATATGTGGATGTAGCTAATACAGATCTTCAAATAGAATAAAAATTTCAACTTGTACTAAATTGGAAAAGAACTTGACTAGTCTTTCAAACAGATTTTTTAAAATTTTATAATTTTTACACATATAACACAGATTATATGTACAGTTTTGGATGGATTTGATCATTTTCTTAAATTTCTTTTATATATTTGAACTGACTTTAAATTTATCATTGTGCTATATTTACCTTATCATTTTAGTGAGATATTTATAAATGTATGGCATGGTGAAGTAGTCCGTAAACCATCAATTTCTTCAACCTCCATAAATTTCTAGCACCTTAATAAGTATAAATGAAATCCTGATTCACTAAGGATATTTTAGAAATAATAGCAGTGATACTCTTCATGTCTTATTGTAGCTGATCATAGATACTGGTAAAAACAAGAACATCCAGTATTTACTGAGCGCTGAACTCTAGGCAGTTTGCAAGAGGCTTTTCATACGCAGTAGTTTCTACTTTGTAAGTATGGAATTAGAGATACAGAATGGTCAATGGGTAACCTATGCAAGGTCACACAATCAGTGAGTCACTAGATTCAGTCACTGAATTGAGCAGGGCAGTTCAGCAGCGCACATTCTTAACTACCATGGCATGCTGCCAATTCTTTGTGCCACCATTCCTTTACTCATTTCCTTACCCTTGTGTATTATACTCTTGTTGGGGCTCTGAATAATTTCTATAGGAATTTAATCAATAAAGATCACTTTTAGCTTCCTGAGAATCTTCTAGAACACTCAATTAGGTGATTACACTGCTAAATGAAAACAGTAGGGCATGTAGGGGCTTTATTTATTTTTTAAGATATATTTACTCATTTGAGAGAGTGTGCACGTGAGTGGGAGGAGGGGCAGAAAGAGATGGAGAGAACCGCAAGCAGACTCCCATTGAGCATGCAGCCTGCGGCAGGGTTTGATCCCAGGACCCTGAGATCATGAACTGAGCTGAAATCATGAATCAGATGCTTAACTGACTGAACCACCCAGGTGCCCCTAGAGTCCTTATTTTCATAATCCAAATTACAAATCCTTATAATTTCTATACTCAAAAGAAACATCTCTTAGAACATAAATCTTTTTGTCTCTCATTTTGCATGGTGACTAAAAATCTCACAAAAAGTACAGCCTTTATCTGTGGCATATATGGTGGAATTATTTTGTTACCTTTATTACTTTATTACTTTTGGTATATTTATCTCTAATGGTAACATTGAGAGATAGAGGAGCGAAAACAAAGAACAAAATTCAAGAAAGCAACCTTCTAAATGGGAGAAGATATTTGCAAATAATATATTTGATGAGAGATTAACATCTAAAATATATAAAGAACTTGGGGGATCCCTGGGTGGCGCAGCGGTTTGGCGCCTGCCTTTGGCCCAGGGCGCGATGCTGGAGACCTGGGATCGAATCCCACATCGGGCTCCCGGTGCATGGAGCCTGCTTCTCCCTCTGCCTGTGTCTCTGCCTCTCTCTCTCTCTGTGACTATCATAAATAAATAAAAATTAAAAAAAAAAAGAACTTGGGCAGCCCAGGTGGCTTAGTGGTTTAGCGCTGCCTTCAGCCCAAGGCGTGATCCTGGAGACCTGGGATCAAGTCCCACGTCAGGCTTCATGCATGGAACCTGCTTCTCCCTCTGCCTGTGTCTCTGCCTCTCTCTCTCTCTCTCTCTCTCTCTCTCTGTCTCTCTGTCTCTCATGAATAAATAAATAAAAATCTTTAAATAAAATAAAATATATAAAGAACTTATACAACTCAATACCAAAAAAACAAAAAGTAGATGAGGACCTACATAGACATTTTTCCAAAGAAAAAATACAGATGGCCAATTGCCACATGAAAAGTTGCTTAGTGTCACTAATCATCAGGAAAATTTAAATCAAATATATAATGAGATATCACCTCACATTTGTCAGAATGACTAAAATCAAAAAGATAAGAAAGAGCAAGTGTTGGTAAGGATGTGGAGAAAATGGAACCCCTGTGCATTGTTGGTAGGAATGTAAACTGGTACAATCATTGTGGAAAATAGTATGGAGGTTCCTCAAAAAATTAAAAATAGAATTCCCTTGATCTAGGTATTCCATTACTGGGTATTTACCCCCCTAAAGTGAAAAACACTAATCTGACAAGATATATGCATCCCTTTTTACTGCAGCATTATTTACAATAACCAAGATATGAAAACAACTCAAGTATCCATTGATAAATGAATGGATAAAGAAGATGTGGCGTGTATATATATACATATATGTGTGTATGTGTGTGTATATGAATATTACTCAGCCATCAAAAAGAATGAAATCTTGCTATTTGGAATGACATGGATGGAGCTAGAGAGTATTATGCTAAGTGAAATAAGGCAGTCAGAGAAAGATAAATACCACATATGATTGTACTCATATGTAGAATTTAAGAAACAAAACAAACAAGCAGAGGGAGGAAAAAAGAGAGGTGGGGGCAAACCTGAAAACTCTTAACTATAAAGAACAAACTGATGGTGACCAGGACGGAGGTGGGGGTGTGCGTGAAATAGGTGATGGGGAGGGCACTTGTTGTGATGAGCACTTGGTGTTGTATGGATGTGTTGAACCACTATACTGCACAACTGAAACTAATATGACACTGTATGTTAACTAACTTAATATAAATAAAAACTTAAGAAGGATGAAGAAGATGTATATATACACAATGGAATATTACTCAGCTATAAAAAAGAATGAAATCTTACCATTTATTAGAACATGGATGGGCCTAGAGAGTACTATGATGCTCAGTAAAGTAAGTCAGAGAGGAACAAATACCATATGTTTTCATGTATATGTGGAATCTAAAAGAAAATTTAAGAAAATGAAAAAACATGCTCCTAAAATTAGAGAACAAACTAGTTGTTGCAGGTTGAATGGGTAGATGAGAGAAATAGAAGGGGATTAAGAGGTGTAAAATTGCAGTTATAAAATAAAGTTACAGAGAGGAAAAGTATAGCAAAGGAAATATAGTTAATAATACTGTAATAATGCCATGTGGTGACAGATGGTGACTACACTTAGCATGGTGAGCATTTCACAATGTACAGAATTGTTGAATCACTATGTTAGATATCTGAAACTAATGTAACATTGTATGTCAACTACACTTCAATAATAAAAATCAAGAAAAAAATTTTTTTAAAAGAAAGCTATTTCTAAAGTTTTGTTGCTTCTGAATTTTTATTGACCTGAATCATTTTACTTAATGGACTTCTCGTTTAAAGTGGAAGCAATGATACAGAAGTTGTCAGATCAAATTATTTCACTAAATTTGCTACCAAAATTTGTGACACACCTTAGTGTTTCATATTTACCTGTTCTAGAAAGTGGAAATTTGGAAGGGGCCCTTTTAGAAGGGCCTCTTACAATTTAACTGATCAGGGATATGTGAGAACACACCCAGAAAGGATGATTAATAGTAATCCTTTCACCATTGTGTTTAAAGCAGAACTTCAGATATAACATAATTGCGAACTGGTCCCAAACAGCCTTGAGATATAGAGAAGGGAGGTAGGTGACTTCCTTTAAGGAGGAGGGAGAGAGAGATCACAGCTTGCCCGAAGTGAATAGTAGAGTAGGAAAGCCAACAGCGTAATTTGTGTTTCAAAACCTCTGTTTCTGTGCACTGAAGTTTTCTTGTTTGATTTCAGAATGAAGAGAAAGTTCTATTCTTGGGATGAATGTATGAATTTGAGAGAAGTTAAGGTAAAATCCTGCTGATGAAAAGAACCCAAAGAGGCCTTCCCTCTGCCTTACCCTGTCTCGTTTCTGAGGACGGTAGCTAAAGGGATTGTTCTGTTCTTTGTGGGAAACAGTCCAAAAATAACTGTATTTCTTTTGTTTTTTTTTCTTTATCTTCCTAAGTAAAGTAATTTCTCATTTGTTATCTGAATGTCAGTGAAGGACAGAAAAAAACCACTATACCCTCATATTTGAACATATACTCTCACTTTTAAAAGAGCATTTTCATTCATGTCATCAAAGGAAAGACAACTTTTAATTACTACATACCATTTCTTTCTATTTTATGCTATATGACTTGGATACATTTTTATGTATGGAATTTCACATTGTTAAGTCAGAAAAAACTTAGGCCTATTGAATAGACTGAGAAAAAAATGTGACAGATTGAAATGTTTGGTAGGTATTATTGACTTGGTTTATTTTTGTACCTCATTCATTACTTAAAACCACTTACTTTAGATTGGTGTTCTAAGATGTTCTTAGTCATGTAAAATATTATATAAAAACTTCAAATTTTATATAAGATATTATATAAAAACATTAAAACTTCATGAATTCAGAAGAAATGGAAGATAACGTAAGGTAATTATCATAGAGATTGATGAGATTTTGACAACTTCTATAACTTTAAGAATTCTAATGCTTATTTGCTGTGTTACAGTCTCTGAAGAAACTCAATCATGCCAATGTGATTAAACTAAAAGAAGTTATCCGAGAAAATGACCATCTCTATTTTATATTTGAATATATGAAAGAAAACCTCTATCAATTAATGAAAGACAGGTATGTCTTTATTTTATAAAAATGATGTTTTCTCTGTTATCTCTTCTATGAGTTTGTTGAATCCCTTCATATGTCACACTTTACAGTGTACAGATTTATCACTCCAAGAGGAGGATCTAAATTAATTAGCTGTTACCTTTATAAACTTGAAGAACCAGCCTTGACATAGTCACCATTTTTCTGATGTAAACATACACACTATCTATCTATCTATACTTTCTGAAACAAAATCTATCTATATTTTGGCTTATTGTGTGGCTTGTTTTTTAAGAAGGCTCCACACCCAGCATAGAGCCCAACATGGGGCTTGAACTCACGACCCTGAGATCAAGACCTGAGCTGAGATCAAGACTCAGACACCTAAACGGCTGAGCCACCCAAGTGTCCCCAAAATCTTTCTATACTTTTAATACTAATAAAGCTGGCCCTGGACAAAATTGAGATTACTTTTATTGCTCTCACAAGCATTTTGTGAAGGTTAATGAAAGGAGGGAGGAAGAAATGAGGCAGTTTTCATGAAGGGATCTAATAAGTTCACTTATTAGAATGTTTAAGTGGGGGACACCTGAGTGGCTCAGTGGTTGAAGTGTCTGCCTTCTGCTCAGGTTGTGATCCCTGGGTCCTGGGATCGAGTTCTGCTTCTCCCTCTGCCTATGTCTCTGCCCCTCTCTCTGTGTCTCTCATGAAAAAATAAATAAAATCTTTTTTAAAAAAAATGAATGTTTAAGTGAATGATAAAACAATGTTACTACCAGTGCCAAACAAATTCTCATTTTCATTTTTAAACCCATGAACAGAATCTCTAAAGCGGGAGAGCTTTAGTCATCTGCCATGAATTTGGGGACGTTAGTATTTCGGTGGTAGCTATCAGTCACACGTGGGAGACTACTGTCCATTTTACCTGCTTTTAAAGCCAGGTTTGTTCAACAAAAGATGCTAAGATACTTTAGAAATATATTTCCCAGTGGAATGATGACTGCTCTCTCTATATTCCTTTCATACATACACATAAACACACTCGAGGTAATCCTTAGGGATGGTGAGTGAATTTTTCTTTTGTCATATTTTTCTTCTTTCAAAAAAAAATACTTAGTAAATGCCTGTTAGGTTCCATAGGCTGGTATCATTACAACATTCATAGCAGTTAAAATAAAAGTAAGGAAAATATCTGTGCCTCAAATCAGTGTTTATTTTTCTAGAGTTCTTTCTAGCCCCTGGGATACAGGCATGCTGGTTTTTTACATAATTGCAATTTTAGTGGTGATCATTTTTTTATTTAATTGATTCATTTACAATCATTTTGTTATGCTGATATATAACCTTAACAGTTAATATGTTCTGTTAAATGACTATACCATGCTTCACTTATCTCTACTACTTAAAAGAAATAACTATCAATGGGAGAATAGATTGGTAATTGAAGTGTGTAATATTGATGGGATTATTTTGTAGCCATTAAAAGTGATAATTATAAAGATTATGAAAATTCCCATGAGTGGATAAAAAACAGAAATCAAAATTGTAATTATGTAACATTGATACCTAATATAAAAGCTATGCATATAAATGCATTAGAACTAGATTAGAATATTAAAAAATCATAATCAGGTGATAGGCAATCTTAAATGATATATATTAATTTTTATATTGTATATTTTTGATCACATGTTGAAATATCTGGTATATATTAAGTAAAATATATTGTTAAAACTAATTTCACCTGTTTTATCTGCTTTGTTAATTTGGCTACTAGAAAAAATTTAAATACGTAAGGGTTTCTCATTTGTGACTCTTACTGTATTTCCAGTGGAAGGTACCAGTAGACAATATAGAACTGAAGCAGTTATGCCCCTAAAATCTTAAAGCCTACATAATACAGATTTGCACACTTGACTTATCTGTTGGTTATCAGTTTTCCAATTTACTTTGCTCCTCTCAGGACAGTTTAAAATTCAGCTGTTGAATATTTGTATAGTACATTCATTATTGGATTTGAGAGTTTTTACCAAACATCAAAACAAACAAAAATTCTAATTGTCACGTTTTAGATGTATAACCTGTAACAACTATAAAGTTATAAATCACACCTTTAACCACTCTCTTGAAGCCAACAGGGGCTCCAGGGGAGGAGGAACATCTGCCTTCTTGTTTTGGTTGGTTGGTTAATAGAATTACATGAAGGTTTATTTGTTCATGTCTTTACAGAAACAAGCTGTTCCCTGAGTCAGTCATCAGAAATATTATGTATCAAATATTGCAAGGGCTGGCATTTATCCATAAACACGGTAGGTTTAAATTTCATCTCCCTCCATCTTTATATTACTGTCAAGGTCATGCCCAGGAATTTTAAGCTGTTAAATAATGTTATATTGAATAACTACAAATTTGCAGTATGTGGCTATACACACTGACATTTTTATCTTAAAAACTTAGAATTTCTATAATTCTTTATAAAATAGAATTGCTGTAATCTACAACTATCTTCCTCCGTAGCAGAATTTGTAAATTTGATAATTTACTCTCAGCATAAACCCGTCCCTACAACCTCATCTCCAGTTTTACCAAGGAAATGAAAAAAAGCAAACAAAAATGCCCTAAGAAAAGATTGGAATGATCATCTGACCACTTGTTAACATTTAAATAGTTTAAAGCACCAGTGCTATGGTATTTTATAGTTTTCTTAGTATTTACATTTGGTTGTTTCTGTTCTTTGAGTAAAATTAAATAAAGTGATTGTTCCTATTTTTATACATTTCTTATTTATGTGATCTTCATTTATAGCTTTTTATGTTTATCTAACCAATTAGTCCAGAAAGTTAACATGCTTATTATGAAAATTTTTATCAAATGTTTGTTTAGAATCACTAGATGTTTAGATACTAAATTGAAAGAGGTTGTGCTAGACCATTGCTGCGTTATGACCAGAAGCATTAGAAAATCACCATCATTAGCGTGCTTTCCTGTTTTATCTCATATTTTATATTTTTTCTTTTCCCCTTTAACTGCTACAGGAAATAATTTATTTATTCCATGTAAGCATTGTCAGAACATTCCCGAATCCCACTTTTTTGTCCTTTAAAAGTCGAAAGCCTGTGATAATATACTGCAATCCATTACTAAAAGTCAGTCATTTTTTAATTATTTGGAAACAAAGGATATATGCTATCTTATTTGTTGATAATGGATTTCCAATCTTCAACCTGTTTTTAAATACTGGCCAGTATGGTAACTCATGATATTTGCCTGCATTAACTTATGCCAGTAGAAAAACTGTGGTGTGGAAAAATCAAAAGCATTATGACTTATTTGATTTTTGGAAATAGCTTTGCGATTTATTGATATTTTTAAGGATTTATTGATTATTTTAAGGATATTTTTAAGTTTTTAAGGATAAAACTGACTTAGATTCCTTGGATATATATGAACTACTAGCAAATTCAGAGCATAAGTGATTGAAGGAAGAATTTAGCTTGGGGTTAAAAATTGCTGCTAAAAGTAAATAACATGAATAATGAATGTACAGTTGATTATACAACTGATGACACAGAGATTTGGGACACTAGACTCCAAGGACAATAGACATTTTTACAAAAGCTACATTATTCTTGCTATAGTGGATAAGCGTCTCAGATGTAATGCTTCGAGTAAGTATTTTTTAAATAGTAGCTGTCAAAAAAACAAGATTAATATTTCAGTTAAAATAGTACCAAGTTACCGATATATAGTAGTGAGAATGGGGAAAACCTCAACTGTACAAATATGCTGGTTTTATTCTCTATGATTTTATGGATTATGTCGCTTTACTCACCACCACATGTGCTCCTATCCCTGTCTTCATGTTATGAAAGTGCAGTGTATTTCCCTTGAAAGTTTGTAAAATAGATAACTATTTTGAGTAAGAAGTGCCAGATAAACTGAGTACAGAACCGCTATAGATGTCACGAACATAGAGCCCACACTGGCTTAGAAGGAAGCAAAAAGCTTAGTTTAAACTTTGACTTAAAAAATTTAAGGTGAAAGCTACAGGCCCTCACAACGATCACCTACAATGGATGACCAGGCCCCTTCTTGATTCTCCCAATCGCAAGGTCATTAGAATACAGCCCATCTGTGTACAGCCAGGGTGCTATAGATCTCCCTTAGAAATGTATAAAGGCTTTCATCTTCCTGAGTTTTCTGGCTCATTTTCATTGATCTGCCTTTTAGCTTCAGTAACCACTTATTTTACATATTGAATTGATAAGTAACCATAAAGCTGCTACCGGGGAAAACTGAGCTGTTAATAAAATAATTACAAATATTTGTAAATGAAAGCTGTTAAATAAAATAATTGTAACTAATGGTAAGTCAAAGAATTGGCTAAAATGCATGGAGTTCCATTTTTGTTTTTTTTTTAAAAGATTTAATTTATTTATTCATGAGAGACACACACAGAGAGAGAGGCAGAGACACAGGCAGAGGGATAAGCAGGTTCTTTTTTTTTTTTTTTTTTTTTTTTTGAGGAGAAGCAGGTTCTATGCAGGGATCCAATATGGGACTCGATCCCAGGAGTCCAGAATCACGTCCCAGGTCAAAGGCAGATGCTAAACCGCTGAGCCACCCAGGCATCCCTCAATTTTGTTTAATAGATTTTTCAAAGAAGTGACATAAGCTTGATTATGCAGCTTTCTTCAGGCTTTAATTAGCCTCCTCCTCTCTGGGCCTCTACCTCCTCCTTTACTACACAATAGTGACCATAATACCTCCTCAAAGCTGTTGTGCAAATGAATGGAGATAATCATAAAGTGGCAATATCTAGCCCATTGCTTGAACTTACTGGATTCACAAATATAAATATGTGTTAAATGGGTATTTTTAATGACTTCATATACTCTGTGAACTTTCTTACCAAATTATTTTGAAAGCAGAGTCCCACGTCCATCACTTTTTAGATAATAAATATGGTTTCTTTTTTTCTCCTAAGTTCACATTCTTAATTACAACAGAGAGTCTCAGTTATATTTTGTTTAGAAGTCAAATATATTCAAACATAATGATCAATTATTCTTCCTCTCTGTTACCAAGGTTTTTTTCATAGGGATATGAAACCAGAGAACTTGCTTTGTATGGGGCCAGAACTTGTGAAAATTGCTGATTTTGGACTTGCAAGAGAATTAAGATCACAGCCACCATATACTGATTATGTATCTACCAGATGGTGAGTAGTTTTATACAACTTCCTAGAGATATAGGTAGGTCTATGCTGAAAT
Source organism: Canis lupus familiaris (assembly GCF_011100685.1). Lineage (NCBI taxonomy): Eukaryota > Metazoa > Chordata > Mammalia > Carnivora > Canidae > Canis > Canis lupus. The sequence goes on along the minus strand of NC_049256.1, from coordinate 11,808,215 downwards.
TTTACAGTAGGGGATCATTACGTAGCTTTCTAGAGGTTCCATATTGAGTATTTAAAACAAAATCTAGGGGCACCTGGGTGGCTCAGTCGGTTAAGGTTCTGCCTTGGGCTCAGGTCATGATCCCAGGATCCTGGGATTGAGCCCCACATCAGACTTCCTGCTCATGGAGAAGCAGGGAGCCTGCTTCTCCTTCTCCCTGTTCATACTCTCTCTCACTATTTTTGTCACTATCTTTGTCTTTCAAATAAAATATTTTTCAAAAATTTAAAAAACAAAAAAAAAACTATAGAACTGAATTTTGCTTTCTGTAGAGAGAGGATTGGGTCATGACTATTCTGAAAGAAAAGAGATTTCATTCATTCACTCATTCATTCAACAAACATTTGTGGAACATACTATGTGCTAGGTACTATTTCAGGCATGGGGAACAGTGAGATGAACGAAACAGAAAAACACTGTCTCAGGCCACTGACCTGACATCAGTATACAAATAAACCAGTTAAAAACATAGTTACCAACAGAAAGACATACAGATGTTTATCAAAAGACATGTAATAGTCTCATGGGACACGTGGGTGGTTCAGTGGTCGAGTGTCTGCCCTTGGCTCAGGGTGCGTGATCCCGGAGTGCTATGATCAAGTCCCGCATCGGGCTCCCTGCGTGGAGCCTGCTTCTCCCTCTGCCTGTGTCTCTGCCTCTCTCTCTCTGTGTCTCTCATGAATAAATACACAAAATCTTTAAAAAAAAAAAAAAAGACATGTAATAGTCCCAAACTGCAACTACCCAAATGTCCAATACATGCAGCATAATATATTCACCCAGTGGGATGCTTTACAACAATGAGAACATAAGTTTACAACTACATACAAGAGGCCAAACAGGAAAAAAAAGTACATAAGGTATGATTCCATTTATACAAAGTGCAAAAATAGAGAAAACTAATCTATGCTGGTAGAAGTCAGGGTAGCAGTTCCTTGAGTAGTGATTGCATGACTGCAGGAGGGGGGCCACCTGGAATGCTGATAACACCCAGTTTCTTGATCTTGGTGCTGGGTCAATGGGTGTATTCTCTATGTGAAAATTCATCAAGGTGTTCTCTTACTAATATGTGCATTTTTCTGTATGTGTATTACATTTCAACAAAAACAAGAATAATTGTATATCAGGTGGTGATAGATTATTATTATGGAGAAGAATAAAATATGGAAAGAGCCAGGAAAAGGCCTGTTGTTATTTTAAATAGAGGGTCTCCCTGAGAAGGAGATGCCAAGGCAAGAAGGAGTTTTCAGGCAGAGAAAATGCTAAGTGTAGAGGCCTTGAAACAGGAAAGCCACATGTGAATTCAGCAAAGAGCAGAATGAGTAAGGAGGGCTGTATTAGGAAATGGGGTGGAGAACTGACAGAGAGCAAGATCTTAGAGGTCTTCATAGATCATAGTAGCACTGTGGTGGTTTGTTAATCTGAGTGAACTGGGGAGCCCCCTGGAGGATGCTGAGAAGAGGTGCCATGTGATCTGACATGTCTTATAAGTATTACTCTCCAGGCTATATTAAAAATAGATTTTAGAAGAGCAAGGAAAGAAGCAGGGAGACCAGGTAGGAGGCTGTTACAGTAATTCTGGCAGGAAATGACAGTGACTTGGATCTGCTGGCCATGGAGGTGCTATTTTTAAAGTAGAGCAACCATGATTTCCTGATGAATCAGATGTAGGGTATAAAATAAGAAGCCAAAGATTCTAGGGGGTTTTGTTTTGTTTTGTTTCTTGAGTAACTGGAAGGATGATGTCAGCACTAACAGAGAAAGGGAATACTGTGTAGCTTTTGAGGGGAAGCACAGTTCCATTGAGTATCTATTTTCAACTGGGTAAATTTAGATTCTATACTGAAATGGAATGAAATTGAGAAGACTCGTTTTTACCATCTAAACTTAGCAAGACATTCAAAACAATTTCATCTAGTAAAAATATCAAAACATAGTAATGACTATTGACAAAGCCACGGAGAAACTGAATCCATCATACGTCATTGGTGTGAATGTAAAATGGTGCAAAATAACAGTTCCTCAGTGGTTAAACATATAGTTACCATGGGATCCGGCAATTCCACACCTTGATCTATATACCCCAGAGAAAGGAAAACACACATCCACACAAAAATTTACATATGAATGTTCAGAACAATATTACTTAGAACAGCCCCAAATTGGAAACAACCCAAATGCCCGTCCACTGATGAATGGAGAAATAGTATGTGCTAGAGCCATACAGCAAGACAGTATTCAGCAGTAAAAAGAATGAAGTATGATACATGCTACAATATGGATGGATGAACTTTGAAAACATGTTGAAGGAAAGAAGGCAGTCCACAAGGACTGGATGGTGTATTGTTCACTGGTATGAAGTACACACAATAGGCAAATATATAGAGACAGAATGTTGACCAGTGCTGGGGATACAGGGGTATTGGGGAGGTGTGAGGTTTCCTTTGGGGCAGTGAAAATGCTCAAAATTGATTGTGACAGTGGATTACACACTCCACTTAAAGCCCTGGAGTCATACACTTTTAAATGGATAAGTTGAATTTTATTCAAATTACATCTCAATAAATCTGTCAAAGAAAGGTACTCAGAATAGAAGCAAAAAGACAAATATTTGGGCTGAAAAATCTATACATTTAAATGTGAAAAAAAAGTTAGAATTGAGAATATTTTCCACCAGGTACCTTTGCTCTAATAGGATATTTTTCTCCATTAAAGATACAGTCAGTTGGGGGAACATAGTCCACTGAAGGAATCAGCACTTTGAAACTGATGAATAATAATAATAATAAAACCCCACTGCTTAGGGATCTTCTTTGTTAATCTTTTGTTTTCTATCCTTCATATAAATATATCATGAATATAATGCTTTGTAAAATTAATACAACTGTTCTCAATCAGAATATATCTTCCATTCAGAGCTCTCCCCCAACGCTGTCTTATAGTACTTATTTCCATATTTATTCATTTGAGTTCCTATCTTAGGCCACTTGGACATTTCATTTATATTTGTCTCCAGCTCCACCAACTGTCTCTCTGTGGTCAGGGAAAATGTGTTATGTCCAACTGAACCCCAACACCCAACACGTTGTACAAATACCAGACACATAGAAGACACTTAATACCGGTTCCTTGATTGAAATACATGCCCAAACCCTACTGCCACTCCATCCTTCCAACTATAATCAAAATGGCCTGTTTTGTTTTCTATTTTCATAGGTATCGTGCCCCTGAAGTTTTATTAAGATCTTCGGTTTATAGCTCTCCCATTGATGTATGGGCTGTTGGGAGTATAATGGCTGAACTATATACATTAAGACCACTTTTCCCAGGGACAAGTGAGGTTGATGAAATCTTTAAGATTTGCCAAGTTTTAGGGACTCCCAAAAAAGTGAGTACTCTTGTCCTTAAGTTATAACTTTCGATTATTTATAACTTTTACCTAGCTATCTGATATTTTAATTTTCAAATAGGCTTATGCTTTAATGGTTATTTTTCTTATCCTTTTTTAAAAATTGGGTGGGATCAGAAGCCAAGAATCCCCATAAGACTGAAGAAAAAAGGGTTCTTGCCTTTAATTAAGAACTTACAGATATATTCTCTATATTTAGAATTCTATATATTTAACTTTGGGTTGATGACCAGCTGATGATTATGTAGACATCCTGGCTTAGACTCTTTCCCACTTGCTCTGTGAATCTTCACTGGCATCAACTTTTGAATCCCAGGTGTCCTGGACAATTTCCTCTTGACCTTTCCTTGTTTCTTTTTATATACCTCTGTCATAGATACTTGATTTCTTGAACTGAGTACTTTTCAATTAACTACTGCATTCATCCAGACCTTACTTTCTGATACGTACTCAATAGTATATATAATTACATCCTAATTATGTTAGTATGTGCCTTGGACTTAAAACCAGACAAGTAAACATAGTTATTAAAGCTTTATGTAATTTGTTACTTCCTAACTATGTGGAGTTTTAAACACTGGATGCAATGTATAATATAATGAGGGTCTTTGTAATTATCAGCTGCTTTGTATACCACTTGTGCCTGTTTACTCAAAGTCACCTGGGTATCGTCTTCAAGATCCAAAAACCAGACAAGAATATTTTGGAATTTATAAAAGTGCTTTCTAACATTTTCCTATCTCTCAGTTCAATATTCTTTATATACTATTTGTAGCACTGAATTGTATATGTGGTCTGGTATTTTATTCTCTGTTTATATGAATCAGCATTAAAATTTTCAACAGTGGTTTTTATATTATTACTATGTTTTAAAATTAATTACTAAAAACTATTTTCTTTTTGCTCTCCTGTCCCACCACTTATATATTCCTTAAACAGAGTGACTGGCCAGAAGGGTACCAGCTTGCATCCTCTATGAACTTCCGTTTTCCGCAGTGTGTTCCTATAAACTTAAAAACTCTTATTCCCAATGCCAGTAATGAAGCTATTCAACTTATGACTGAAATGTTGAATTGGGATCCAAAGAAGCGGCCAACAGCAAGCCAGGTAAGATAAATCCTCCTGATACAGTGTTTTCCTTTTTCTCTTTTTTCTTTCTTTTGAAATTTTTGTAATACCAGGAATACTTTTGTTTACAAAGCAAATCTGTTCTCAACCAGGGTTTTACCAATCTGTAAGTAAGCCTGAAAGTGTGAGGCATCCAATGTGTAATGAATGAATCTCTAATCTATAACATCCCTGGGAGAATTGAGAATACAGCCACTCCAGTGGTTTTCTTGTGGTTCAAATGGGGTAAGGCTGAAAGGAATTAATTTTTCTAATGATAAAAATACAGGCATATGATGGCTAATAAGGAAGAAATTTGTCACTGGTAGTAAAAAGGCATCTCTTCAGTTGTGCAACATAGGAGACTTTCTAAGCTCTCCTATGATTTAGAGGGGAGTTCTTGTTCACTCTACACAACAGTATCAAGTCTCCATAGGACTGAGGACAGTAGGTGGCACCCTTGCCTGGCTCCTTCGTGACCAGCCCTTAGAGCTCTCCAGAAACTCTAGTCTCATAGTTTCAAAGTGCTATGGTTGTCTTTGCAAAGGGCTTAGATTGAAAAAGTCACAATAAGCTTTCTTGTATTCTTATAGTTATCTATATACAAATTCAGTATTAAAACCACCAAAAAATTATTTGGCTTTTTAAAACTTTAACTTGAGAAGTGTTTTCTGAAGGTGAAGTGAAAGAACAAATGGGTGAAAGAATTGTCAAGACAGGTCTGAACAAGAATAGGTCAGTAGAGGACAGTGGTTGGGGCAGACAGCTTGCCCTATCAAATATTACAATAATCTTAAAGTGACAGGATTGCAACAGTGATGGTACTAGCCTAAGAATCTACAGCTCCAATTTGCAGAAGCTGTAAGTCAGCAGCAGGTGAATTGGCGGGGGGCGGGGGGGGGGGGGCAATAAGGAGGAGGACTGTCACTGGCACAATTAGCTAATTATCAGGAAAATGTAAATTTAGGTTATTTCTTACCATACTTTTCAAGTAAATCACAGAAGGTTTAAGTAATAAGAAGGATGAACTAAACTATTAAGAACTAAAGAAAGTATAGGTAAGTATTTAATTGCGAGCCAAGAAATAGATGAGTGTAAAAGTAACAGAAGAGACTACAAAGAAAAAACTCAGGATTTTTTTTTTCATCATGATAAGTGCCCTTCTCAGTCTCCATCACCTGTTTCCCCTATTTCCCCCACACACACCCTGCTCTGGTGACCATCAGTTCATTCACATAAAAATTAAAATCTTTCTCTTATAAAATCTTAAGGTTGGAAGACAAACAGCAATAATTCTTTTTAACGAATGTGACAGTGTATTTTCTAATGTTTCTAAGAATTTGCTAACTTTTGTAATAAAAATATAATACAAGTCTTTAACTCTTACCTAAAAAAGAAAAGTGGGCATGAGACATTAAGAAAAATCACAGAAAAAGAAATAAAAGTTACCAAAAATATTGTTTTAATATGCAGCCTTTGTTCATTTTGGTAAAATGCAAAATAAAAAAAAAATCACCATCACCAAAAGAAAACAGCTGAAAGGCTGTTTACCTAAGTAATGGAAAATAGTTTTGGAATGTAGTATACCAAGAGCATTGAAAACAATCAGTTGGATAAGGATTTATACTCATAAATGTTCAAAGCTTAAAAACTTCCCATTGGAGACATGAACATTTAAAGAATATACATCCTTAATATAGACTACTTTGCCCCAATTAAAAATGGAATTTTTAAAATAACCATTTTCGAGAATTCTCAAGCTCAAGTGCTACATTTAAAAGTAGGCCAGAATATTACTCCTATGATTTTATTAAAAAATATATATGTATATATATTACATGTCTAGAAGTACTAAAAAGCAAAAGCATCAAAATGTGAGCAGTAGTTTTCTCCTGATGTTGGCTCTGGGGTTATTGTAATTTCTTCTTGAGACCTTTCCATACATCCTTATTCTATGCAATGATCAAATATTCCCTGAATAAACAGGAAAAAAATAAATTCTTTCTTAAAGACTCACCTCATCTTGGAAGACAGCAGCTGATATCTCAAAGAGGAAAAATTGTTACAGATAAAGCCTTGAAATTGCGAACCACATTTATAAAGGTTCTAGCTACAAAGTATAGTACATTTTTAATTTAGGAGTATTGACATACTAATTAATATGACTTAATTAAGAATCTGAGTGCTTTCTGTGAGTCAGGTACTGATGTATTTAAATTGCCTGTATTTGTGGAGCTCCACTTAGCAATGTCAGCATAATTAACACAGTCATCAGTTGTGGTAGGGGACATCTCAGAATAAAAACTCTTCCTACCTCTGCCGAAATAGACCTCCCTTCCCTGAACCTCTTTCATGTCCACTATTTCACAGCCCTGCTTTTTAGTGGAAGCAGGAAACCTAGTTAGGGAGAGGGAAAGTTATAGGATCCAGAGCTACTCTGTCCCTCCAAAAACTGCCCTTGGAGACCTGGGAAGTTAACTGTGGATCAAGACTGTGCTCACACAGAGGTGAGTACCACCTTAGGGCAGAACATGAAGGGTAATAGGGCTTCGCTGCCTTCAGGTGCCCTCCCTTCATCACCCCCCACCCCCCACCCCATACACACAAACACGAACAGCAGAACTGGGAGCTTTCCTCCTTAATCCAGACATAGGATTATGGTAAGGGGATCATATCCACAGCTGAGCTGCACAGACATTGTCAGACATTCTCTAGATCAATTTTCATCAACCTTAGCACTCGTGACATTCAGATCAGGTCATTCTTTGTTGTGAGGGCCATCCCGTTATTGTAGGATGTTTAGCAGCATCCCTAGCAGCAACACCTCCTACCCCCACATTGTAACAATAAAAAAATGTCTCCAGAGGGGACAGATCGATCCCACTTGAGAACCACTACTGTAGATGATGTCACCAGACAGTCATCAGGGGCTGTCCCCCCTCCTCTACCCCAACTTCCATGCAAGTAGCAGCAACTGGTTGATCTAGTTAAAACTCAGTGATCATTTTTAAATTATTTTTATATTTTCTTCCCATAAATATCTTCTCTTTGCTGGTATATTGCTATAGTAAGCTCTAACACATCTGCATTTGTAATATCCTGTTTTAGAATTTTTTTTTTTTTATTGCTGGTAGGTATGTAGCTGTCCTTAGGCTAAGAGTAGCCCTGAATTTTCTATAATGTTACAGTTAATTGTTTAAAATGAACTACTACATAGAAGGTTTTTTTTTTTTTTTAAGATTTTTGTTTATTCATTTGAGAGAGAGAGCACTCGAGAGAGCACAAGTCGGGGTGGGGGGTGGGGGGCAGAGGGAGAGGGTAAAGCAGTCTCCCTACTGAACATGGAGCCCAATGTGGGGCTCAATCCCAGGACCCTGGACCATGACCTGAGCCAAAGGCAGACGCTTAACTCACTGAGCCACCCAGGTGCCCCTGTATAAAAGGTTTTCTTAACTCATTTCCTAATGCCTTTGGATGGATTCTAAACCATGATCAATATCTAGCATTTTAGTTTGAATTAGTCACATCAAATTTAGCCAATGTCTAAAAGCTAGATTTTGTTTTCATACAGAATTTTTAAATACAATAGTTGCTTTGCCTAGATGCTATACATGAGTTCTACATTCTTCCTACTGTGTTGTACTTTGTTTTTTAAATTAAATTTATTTCCTAAATCATTATTTCCTGGTTATCTTTTTGAAGGTACCGCATAAGGGGAAAACCTACATAAGGTTATGTTTTTCAAGTCTTTGAAGCTTATTTAGGCTAGTGCTATATGCCAAGCCCGCTTCTAGTCAGTAATTTCTTTGTAATGAATTAAAATGAAACTGTTTCCATTTCTTATTTCCATGCTTTTGTAGGCACTGAAACACCAATATTTTCAAGTTGGTCAAGTATTAGGCCCTTCCTCACATCATCCAGAATTGAAACAATCTTTAAATAAGCAGGTGCAGCCACTAGAATCAAAGCCATCTTTAGTTGATCTAGAATCTAAGCCTCTGCCGGACATAAATGATCAGACTGTCAGACAGCCCCAACCCAAAAACAGCCACCAGCCACTGCAGTCCATCCAGCCACCGCAGAACATGAGCGTCCAGCCAGCGCCAAAGCAGCCGGGTCAACAGAAACGGCCACAAACACTATTTCCAAGTATCGTCAAAACCATGCCAACCGTAAGTAGCCCATAATGACACCGTAGATGCAACAGTTGGTTCAGTTAGGATTTTATTTTCTAGGCATTCCTAAAAATGTTGGGGAAGATATAAAAGATTATTTATGTTAAGGGCCCTGCTTCCTCTGGCAGGAGCTTAGCATGAGATAACCTAAAATTCTACTATGACTTATAAAAGAAGAACAGCCAAAATGAATGTGATAAAGTTTGCATGCTACAGACTTGAATATTACTTAGACACAAAAGAACTCAAAGAATTTAATAGAACCTGAGACTCCAAAGAGCCGATCCTAAATCTTAACAGTAATGTTATACTATTTTTAAATACTAAAGAACATGAACAGAATTGGTATTAGGCATAGTATAAGACTTGCTCTTCATACTTCTTTTGTTCAGTTCAGGGGGTTCCTCAGGAGCTGTATTAGCCATCTCCTCAAGATGTTTACACCCAAATGCATCTACATCGTGGGCATTTTAGGACTGAGAGATCTCAAAGAATACTAATTCCTTATCCATTCCTGCCATCCCAATAAAAGCAAGCCCTGCTCCCAATAGCACTAATCATATTCTAACACACTATTAATTACCTGGTTCTCATATGTATTATTTATTATCTGGTTCTTCCTGTAGGATGTAGGCTCTATAAGGTCAGGGGTATTGTTTTCTTTATCAGTCCAGGCCCTGAAGCCAGAATGTTATCTGGCATGTGGTTGAATTCTCACTTTATCTGTTGAACAAATGAATGAATAATTGTCCACACTACATCTAGGAGTCTGTATCATCTAGGGGCATTTCTTTATATATATATATAGAGAGATTTTATTTATTTATTTGAGAGAGCATGAGAGAGCACAAGCAGGGCAAGTGACAAAGGGAAAGGAGGCCCCCCACTGGTCAGGGAGCCCAACGTGGGGCTTGATCGCATGACCCTGAGATCATGACCTAAGCCGACACTGAAAGTTGGATGCTTAACCAGTTGCACCACCCAGGACCCCCTCTTTGGGACATTTCTGACTATACTGAAATTCTTCCTTATACTGAGCTAAATTCTGATTTTCTGTAGCTTTTAATAAAAGTTGATCACTCTTTGAGAAAGGCAGCCATTCAGATATTTGAAAATAGCCCTTATATTACCTGTCCTTTTCTCTAGGAAGAACATCCCCAGTTCCCTTGAGTGCTCCACACATGACATTATCTCATGTGACTGAGTAATCCTTGGTTCCTGTGTAGGAAAGAGCCTTGAGTCCCCTCACCATCCTGCTTCCCATTTAGAATGAGGCTGCCAGAACTAGAGGCAAACCACGAGCAGGGAGTATAAACGGTGGTTTATATGGTTTATAAAACTATATGTGCACTCATGCTGCCAAAGACTACATTTTTATTTTTGTTTATTTTTGTTGTTGTTTTGTTTTTTGTTTTCTTGGAAGGCACATCAAATGTTAACTTATACTGAGAGGAAAAGAAAAGAAATTAATATTTATTGAGTATCTGCTAAGCGCCATGTATGATGTGAAGGCCTTGTATGCATTCACTAAGTTAAAGTACCCAGTATCCTAGCCCTAAACTTTTAGATAGGTAATAGGTTCCAGAGATGGGACTGAACATTCTGTCAACTAAAATTCCTAAGGCTATTTTCTCACATAACAAGTGCTTCTGGTAAGTCACATAGTCTTTACTTCTTTGGTGTTGTGTATTTGATCTGTAGGATTCCAAAAATTGTAAGACTTTACTTTTACCTCTCAGATTTCTAAAGTATTTCTGTCTTGTCAGTTTAACCATCCTGCCTAGCACGTCAGCAGCTGTGCATTGGTGTAATTGTTCATTTGCCTTTTTCTCCTGTACCTTCATGATGAACAGAATGGCAGTGAGCCCTTGGGCAGGCCACTAGGGACTCCTAGATTGACACTGGTCTGCAGTACTCTTGGACGGACAACTGAACAATATACTTCAGTGCTTGGGCTGCTATACCAAAATACCATAGACTCAGTGGCTTTAAGCCAGAAATTTATTCTCTAGATGCTGGGAAGTCCAAGATCAGAATGTGAGCCAATTTGATGCCTTCTCACTTTGTCCTCACCTGGCAGAGAGAGGGAGCAAGCTCTCTAGACTTGGGGTATAAATTGCAGGGTGGGGGACATAACAAATTTTAACATATAAATTTTTGGGGGAAATAAACAGAGTCCGTAACAGCGCTGATCCACCTTTGTTGTCCTTTTGTCACTTCACTGACAGCATCAAACACCCTGTCATCTACTTTATTAATGGCCACATGAACTAAATGTATTCATTGTTTGCTTTTTATAAAAATAAAAAAAAAATGATGGCCTGTACAACCTACGCAGATTTTTCCCTATGTGCTCAAAAACTTTACCTGTAAAACTGATTTTAGAATCTTTGCCTTCATCCTGTCCCAAACATATTAAGGTGGATTTTTGCAAAAAATCTTGATAAAAAGTATATTTGCCCCTTTCCAGTCTTCTGAGACATATAAGACTATTTGATATTACTGACATTGATCAGCAGCATTCAGCATCAGCACCCTAAAAAAATAATTCAACCAAAATGAGAGGCTGAAACTCTATAACCTTTGATTAACTCTGCTTATCTGGGACCTTAGTCTCCTTAGTCTAGAGTTCATTCTCCCGCAAACACCATTTCTCTGTCATCTGCCATCACTAAGGTGCCATGGGCACCAAGCAATAGCATATCCATTCCTTAAATATCTTCTTGCCCCAAACATAGCTGTATTTGCTGACCTTGCTCCCAAAATCCCTGGTTTTTCAGTTGCCTTTTGGATTTTTCAGTTTACATGCCCCCAAACTGTCCCAGATAAATTTGAATAAAACCACTGTCTGTGGGATGCCTGGGTGGTTCAGTGGTTGAACCTCTGCCTTCGGCTCAGGGCATGATCCCTGGATCTGGGATTGAGTCCTGCTTCGGGCTCCCTGCATGGAGCCTGCTTCTCCCTCTGCCTGTGTCTCTGCCTCTCTCTCTGTGTGTCTCTCATGAATAAATAAATAAAAATCTTTTTAAAAATTTTTCAACTAATACTTCAGTTCTGTAAGAATCCTGGAAACAGAGAACGTGGAAACTATGATTAAGAAATAAATAAAACCCTAAACAAAAAAACCACTGTCTGTAAAAAAACAAAACTAAACACTGGTCCAAGCCAGGTCATCTTCCTCATTCCTTATTTTTGTTAACAGAGCCACCATCCTGAAATAAACAGGCTGAAACTTTTAAGGTCATCCCTGCCCTTCCTTTTCTGCATCCATCAGGATTCCATTCAGTGACTTATGACAGAAATCTGGCCACTGAGTCTCAAACAATAATGGCTTATTTTCTCACATAACAAGAAGTCAAGTGGTGGGCCAAACCAGAACTGGTGCAGACTGTAGAAGGAACCAGACTGCCTCTGGCTTCCTGTTCTACCACACTTAGCAGGCAGCTCTCATTCCTGTGGCCACAAGATGGCTGCTGCTCCTTTGGTGTTGCTTCGGCATTCCAGAAGAGGGAAGAGCAAAAGCCCCTGGCCTGCTGTGGGAGTCTAGAAATATCCCTCCTGGAAGTCCCTCTGGTAGACTTATACTGACAATTCATTGGCTAGATCGTGTCACATGGCTACACATAGCTGTGAAGGAGGCTGGGATTTCAGGTATTTTAAGTAAGCATATTGCTGCACTGAACAAAATCTATTAGGAAGACAGGAAGAATAGGTACTGAGTGGGTGCCCAGCAATGTGTACCACACTCTCCTCTGACCTCTGTTTAAGTAGATGCAAAGTCCAGGCCTTTTATTCCTTGTTAAGAGCAAATGTGTTCTTTCCTGAGCATTCCAGCCACTAGGAATCTGTTGCACTTGCCACTGCATGCCAGTATAACTGCAAAGGCCTCCTATTTGAAGAGTCCCACCTTCCAGAAGGCTGCCTTTAATTCACCACTTCTTAGCTCAAAGACATCCAGTGTTCTTCACTACCCATAGGAGAGCTGCAGCTCGTTAGGCAGACACTGAAAGGCCTTCAGACTCTGGCACTTTTTTTTTTTTTTTCAAGTAGGCTCATGCACAGCGTGGAGCCCAAAATGGGGCTCAAACTCACAACCCTGAGATCAAGACCTGAGTTGAGATCATGAGTTGGACATTAACTGACTGGCCACCTAGGTGCCCCTGGCATTCTTCTATTAAAAAAGTCATACTGCATATATTTCCTCTTTCAAACTCTGAAACAACAATAGTAATAACAACCATACCCCCTAACCTTAGTAACTCTTGTTATGTGTTAGGCCCTATCCTAAGGACTTTCAGTGTATTTTACTATTAAATTCAGAAACACTAATTAGAGAAATACTGCATATCTCCATTTGAGGAGGAAGAAACCAAGGCTTTGAGAAGTTAAGTCACTTGCCCAAAGAGAGACAGTCACACATGAAAGTTTTCCAAATTATGTATTAGTGAGGTGTCAATTCTGATCCTAAGTATTCAAGTCTCGCCCCACCCTAAAACCAGAGATCTCTCCTCCCTCTGAACTCCTATCATATTTTTAGCATGTGCTACCTGTTTTTGTTAAGACTTTTCAATATGTAATATGTATCTTCTTACCTTTAGGGAAGACTCCTTGAGAATGGGTACTCGTAGTATCAAATAGAATAGCTTGGGCATAAAAGGCATTCAGCAAATGATTACAGATGATGATGACTGATTTTCCACCACAGAAGCCAAATGGCGCACTGGGTCATAAAAGTGCTAGGAGACGTTGGGGTCAGACTGTGTTCAAGTCTGGAGATAGCTGGGAAGAGTTTGAGGACTGTGATCTTGGAGCCTCCCATTCCAAGAAGCCAAGCATGGGTGTATTTAAAGAAAAGAGGAAAAAAGATTCTCCATTTCGGTAAGATTTCACATTCTAGGAAAATATATTTTTATCATGCATCAGCTTTATATTATTCATTAGATATAAGTCAATGTTAAAAGACAGTAAGTAGCCTAATATTGTTTTCTTCTACATGCTCCAAATCTCTGCACATACTTCTGGGAAAGTAAGAATCTTGACTTCTCACAGTAATGAATCTCAGTATTAATGGCTAAGTGTTGTGGGCGTGTGGGGAGAAGGGTTCTTGTTAAGTTTTTAGTATTCTAGTGAATTATGATCACCATTATTCCCATTTGAAATCCACATGCCTATTTGAAGAAAAGCAAAGCATAATCTACAGAGGTGATAGTTTCCTCTGATGGTGTTCAGATTCACTAATTTGTTTGCATGTATTCTACACGTCTTTGATCATTTCCTAAACTTTTTCTGGAAGTTTTAACATCTCCAGCAGTCTCTTTTCTAAGATAAGTCATCATTAGTGCAGTTAACTTTGAAGTAAGGGTGGATTAAATTTTATGAACAAAAGTTTGAGAAAATATTATCTTTTTTTCCTCTTTGGAACAGAAGAAGAGGGAGAAAAATATTAGCAGGAGGCAGGGAATTTTATCTAATAGCTATCTGGCATTTACTTTGGAGCACACATGTCTCTGAAGGTACATGGAAGATTCTGTTAGGACCTATGCTTGGCTAATTCTTAGTCAATAGGTTTCCAGATCCTCAAGTTCCAGAGTTCCTCCTTAAGTATATGAACTTGAGAATAAACGTGCTTAATCCTCCTCCCACTTTATGCGGAGTCACACCTCTCAGCATTTTCAAATCTGGAGTGGCATAAAGGCTCAACAACCTTTGAGATGCTAAACAAGAAAAGTCAGAAGATTGCCACCCCTGGCTCAGAAGGCTTTGTTGTCCTATACATATTTCTCTTAGGGGAAAGGAAACCTCCCATTACAAAGGGGGTATCTTAGCCTGTGTTGGAAAGCATGGGGATTCAAAATCCCCAAAGCACCAGAGCCTAATGATGCTTATTCTTTTAAATGTACTAGAAAGTTCTGTGAAACTGATTTTTTTTTTCAAAACCCAGGAATATACATTGTACATAATTTCTTGAAGATTCACTGTTTTCTGGAATAAAGTAGTTAAAACTTAATTTATCAAGTCATACCATGAAATACTCCCAATTATAGTTAATCTTCATATTTCATCTTGTAAATTATTTACTGTTTTCTATTGACTATTAAGAAACAAGAAATAAAACAATGTAACCCATGATTTAAAAAATTATAAATGTCAACTTTAAGATATGTAAGAGCTACATACTTGCTTTTTTAAAAAAAGATAATTCTGGGGATCCCTGGGTGGCGCAGCGGTTTGGCGCCTGCCTTTGGCCCAGGGCGCAATCCTGGAGACCCGGGATCGAATCCCACATCGGGCTCCCGGTGCATGGAGCCTGCTTCTCCCTCTGCCTGTGTCTCTGCCTCTCTCTCTCTCTGTAACTATCATAAAAAAAAAAAAAAAAAAAGATAATTCTTTGCATCTGCATTGGTGTACTATGTATGTAGATGACTTGAAAACTATTTTTTTAAACCCATGTCATTCTAATTCCAGCTGAATTTAATCATATGTTTTAGGTTGGAGATTTTGAATCAAAATCTATAGTTAAAATTAAGTTTGTAGTCCATATACTTAATTCTGGCAAGGGAACAATTGGTAAATTTCTTCAATATCAATTATTCCTTTTCTCTTGAAATTCTTTAGGAAAACTATATGTTAATGAATTCTTAATGTATATTTCTCCCCCCCCCTTTTTTAGTATCTTCAAATGACTTTATACAAGTTAAACATATAATAATAATAATTATTAATATACTCCTATTAAAGTGCCTACCTAAGTTTTAATTTGTAATCTTCATAATCTAGTAAAAATAGCTGTAGAACAGAATACTGAGAGGTTGGCTAAATAGGTTGCCTAAAGTCAGATGAAGCCTAATTCAAAACTATCTAGATCTCTTCCTCTCTTCTGTTCCACACTATTTCTTGAGCAATAGGAGCTCACGTACTTGGTGAACTGAATGCACGTTGCTATTCTCTGCTCAGTTTCTCAGGCAGCCTAGGTTGCTTTGTAAGAATACAACAGACCAAATACTAAAGGGTAAAGCTTTCACTTATTAGGTTGTCTTGTTTTTTAGCGAACAAAAGCAAGATGTTTACACTTGTATGTGTGCCCAGTAGACCATTTGCTAAATACCTAGATGGTGTTAAGCAAAGGTCTGACAGGATGTAGTCTGTCTTCATCCCATCAAATGTATAGCTGTGGAAATACAACCTTCAAGTCAGTGTAACACAAGAACAGAGTGTGTATTAAGTTCTGCTAATGAAGGAGCTGTAAGGAGCTCAAGAGTTCTGTTTATGGGCAGATCACTTTGAGGAGGAGAGCAGAGTCTTTTTGGAATGAGCAGTTTGGAAAATGGGTAGGATTTCAGCAGTTGGTAGGACTGCAGTGGGCTGAGGGAAAGGGAAAGAAGCCAGAATGGGTGGGGCTGTTTATAACAAAAGAGTCCCACCTGCATCTAGGGCTCTCCCAGAGTGGGTTGGGGTAGCCAGAAGTTCAAAGGGCTGACCAAGTCAGTGTTGGTCTCTGATGGGATCCGGGCAACCTTACTGATCAGACATTACTTTTGTAGACAGGTGGAGGTGGCTAGAATTGTCCTCCCTTTCAACATGTCATCTTCCCCCCTGTTGTAAATCCACAATTATAGCAGTGGTGGGAAAGCTACAGACCTTAATACACATGCAATTTGCTGCTCAGTTATAAAGCTTTCTGTCACATAATGTCTAGTACTAAAAATGATTCTATGGACGCCCCAATATCTGTTGGGGGAGAAGTTGCCATTTAGTGTCCCCTATCAGCAAAAGGACTCTGATGGAAACCAGTTAAGTGAGGTGACCTTGCCCTTGAAAAGACCGGTAGGGGGTGTGGGAATACAGTAGCTGTCATCTTCACATTTCTCACCTTGTAATGCTGCCTTATGTTGACTTTCAAGGCTTCCAGAGTCGGTACCCTCAGGCTCTTATCACTCAGCAGGGGAAAACAAGAGCTTCCCTGCTGCTATTTCCCTAAAATCTGATTCTGAACTGTCAACTGCCTCCACAGCTAAACAGTACTACTTGAAGCAATCAAGATACCTTCCAGGTAAGCAGAGAAAATAAAATGTTTACTGCCAAACTAGAATAGAGGTCAGGCTCCAGTGTCTTGGAATCTTTGCAGGAAGGGCACTAGTAAGATAAAAAGTATAATCACAGTGCTCTTTGCTGGCTCAGCCTTGTCAGTACTTGTTCCCAAGTACTTTTCTAGGTCTCCTGCCTCTGAAGTCTGCTCAAGAAATGACTAGTCAAAAATCAAAGTGAAAACAGGCTTCAAAAACCACCACTCTCTCCCACCAAAGGTATGCCTTTAGGAAGTGCTAAATTTTACTAAAATAATTCTGCACCCCCATTACCCCATTTCATAAAATGTGAGATTTTACACTGTTTCCTTAATGATCTAGATTATGTTTTTGAAAGATCATTGTGGGTAGAACATACTAGGCACTCAAGAGAGGCAAGGACGCTGGTCAAGAGATCATTGCAGATGTCCAGATAGAGAGGGTAATGGCTTGCTCCAGAGTGATAAACGTGGAGACAGAAATGGGTAAAATCTCAGTGTATTTCAATAATAGAAAGATAGGACTTCCTGATAGATCAGCATGCTGGTAAAGAATGGAAGGAATTGGTTGGCTTCTGGGTTTTTGACCTGGTGACTGGGGGGATGATGGTGACTTTAACTGAGAAAGGGAAGATTAGGAGAGGACAGGAGGTATAGAGATAGAGAATCAGGAGTTGAGTTTGGGATGCCTAGCAAATGTCTACATTGACCTAAGACAACTGAATATATGAACCTGGAGTGGAGGAGAAAGATCTAGACGTTAGGGATTTTATGATGTTTCTGCAAGTAGCATTTTCTCCTCAAAATCCACTCTAAAAGGAAAAGTTTAAATTCAGTGAAGTCTAAAAGTCAATTTTTAAGTGACTGTGTATCTATACAAATATATCTTTAGTCCAAAGAGGGAGAGGTGAAGTTTTTCTTTTGTGGGCGTGGCCTTTTACAGCTTTCTGAATGTAGTAAACAGGCCACTGGGGTCATGTGAGGAAGTCTCCAGAAGCAAGCCATGGTTTTCACTTCCTAGGAGCTTGCTTGGGAAGGAGTGGTTAGGAAGACAAGAGACAAAGTTGAAACTGGACTGTTAGCAAGAAATTGCTGCATTAACATTTTTCTATATACCTTTTAATCAACTATATAAATTTCAGCTCTAGGAATCACCCAGTAAGAATTACACTCCTATTATCAATAATTGAAAGGAAAAAATGAAGTTACAGAAGGGTTCTAGGAGTGAATGGGATAGAAAACAGAAGGCACAGGAGGTGTACAGGTTTAGCCACACGTGTTGAATAAGTTGAAATAAACTTTGGGTGAGCAAAGCCAGGGTTTTGGACTACAGTTCTCTGTTGAGTAGTAGGAAGGAACATACTGTCCTATCCAAGGGAAATTGAAGAGATTGGCATCAGATTATCCAGGAAGGAACTAAAAATAAATACGTAACCTGGGTATTTGGACATCTGTGGATTCAGTGTTTTGTTTTGGGCCTTTATAGAAGAGTTGACCCAGCTGGTTCTTAATGAATGAGCAGCAGCATGTCTCCATGCAAAAGGAGGGGAGGACATTGTGGAACCCATGGATAGAATACACATTCATTTTCTGATTCATTCATTTTATTCATTCACTCAGTAATATATATTAAGCACTTAATATGTGCCAAGTACTTAATGATCTAGGCATTGAGATATGTAATAGCACTGAACAAGACACACAAGGTCCCTGCTCTCCAGCAGCTTATGTTCTAGTGGAGAGAGAAAAAGCAAATTCACAAGTGGTGATGACTGTTGTGGAAGGAGAGAAATGACCTGGAATAGGACTATGGGGTGTACTTCTCAATCCCCTAACCTTTGACCTGATACCAGGAAGGAGAAGAGAAGGCAATCAAGAGGAGAGCTGAGAAAAATGTTTTAGGCAGAGGGAATGACACTGGCTTGAGAAGTAGATCAACAGGCTGCATATTTGGAGCTGCAGAGGGGGGAGTAGTGAGAGGGGAAGGAGGGAGAAAGCCAGCAGCACCTTGAGGGCAAGGGAAAGGAATTTGGGGTTTGTTCCAGGTCCAAATGGAGGCCTTTGAAGGCACCTCAGGAGTGAGTGACACACGACACGTGTTTTATTAAAAAGACTCTGTGTAAAGGATGCATAGCAGCAGGACAAGGCTAGAAGCAGGGAGGCCAGCTGGAAGCTACTGCAAGTCCTCCAGGGAAAAGATGATGATGATCTAAAGGGAGC
Organism: Canis lupus familiaris; assembly: GCF_011100685.1. Lineage (NCBI taxonomy): Eukaryota > Metazoa > Chordata > Mammalia > Carnivora > Canidae > Canis > Canis lupus. The sequence continues at coordinate 11,789,203 of NC_049256.1, read as the reverse complement.
TGGGCTCTTAACAGATTTCAGAAATGGATGTGCTGATGGATAGTGGTAGAAAATAAGGGAAAAGAGAGTTTGGAGCTTGAATCCAAGGTGGATGGTGGTGCCGTGCTCTGGGATGGGGAAGACTGAGGAGGAACAGGATTGGTGGGAAACAGGTGGTCAGTCCTGTGTGTGGGCTGTTGTATTTGAGATGCTTGTGAAACATGTGAGCATGGAGAGGCGGTGGGAGGGAAGAGCCAGGAAGCTGGAGGGGACCTGGGCCAAGGAGAACAGATGGAGGAGTCCTCAGCAACTCCTAGACAATATTTAAGTCCATGGATGGAAGAGGATCATCTACAGAGGGATTGAGAGTAGGAACCACCACGGCAGTGGTAGAGGAGGAGGAGGAGCTAAGAAAGAGGAAAGGAAGGAGCCAAGCTGATGAGGGGGAAACCAGGCACAGGTGGTTCCCAGAGGCCAGGAGGGGAGAGCTGACCTGAATGAGTTTGCTGCTGTGGTTTTAAGAAGGGAGAGAAATGCCTGATAAAATGTGACAGTGAGAGAGGTCCCTGATGACCCTGGGCAGCGGTGTTAGTCTGTAATGGTGAGGGAGAACGAGGCTGGAGTGGTGGGAGAATGGTGAGAAGTGAGAAATTAGTGACTCAAAAGGCAGACTCCTGTTTGGAGATGTTCTGCTGTGAAGAGGAGCTCAGAAATGGAGCTGTCCTGGAGCAGGCTCAGGGAGCGCTTCCCTGGTGGATTCCGGGTCTTTGGAGCTCGTCTACACCGGGACAGGAATGACTGCTTACGGAGGGATGGATTAGTGAGGAAGAGGAGGGGAATGCATGAGGGGCTGAAGTCCTTAGGAAAGTGAGAAGAGTTGGAATTAAGACCATAAAAGACGGGGGACACTTTTGAAAGCAACAAAGATACTTGCCTTGTAATCTCTCTCTAGATACCTGTGGGCTTGTGAATGGTGGTGTTGATACCATGAGGGAGTTCTGATCTGACTGCAGAAGCAGGGATGTAGCAAAGTTCCCAGAACAGGAATTCATGGGGGATACTTTTCCCTGTTTTTTTAAAAAAGTAGCAAATAGGTTTTTTCTTATCTGTACAGGGGAGCCCTCTGGTGGTGGGAAAGGGAACTGTAAATTTTTGTTAGGATAAAGGGATCCAAGGCACCCTGTTTTCCTATTTCTGCTCCCGAATTTGGTTTTCTGGGACATATTTTAGGGTATCCAAGACTGGTCTGGTCATTTCCTTTTTAATGAGAGAGATCTAACAGATTCTGCAAATTACTGTGGGTCAGGAGCATGGCTGTGATTGAAACTTAATAAAGACTTGAAATTAGAATTGCATGAAATCTAAACTTGAGCCCTCCTGTTCCCTTGTTGGCATTTTTTGTCTTGAGGATGCCCCTCTGGAGCTGGTGAAATTTGGAACTAGAATTGAGCTCATTTCAGTCACCTGGACAAACATTTATTGAGCACTTGTCATGAGCTAGTGACTACAGAGGATAGAAGCTGTAAGAAGTGATCCTTGACATTTGTGATCCAAAGTTATTTTTGTAACTGAGTATCTTCAGGAATAAAAAAAAAAAAAATAGCATTTTGGCCCCCCCCCTTTTTTTTTTTTACATAAAGCCAATCATAAAAGGTCTTTTTAAGCATCAACCTTTAGGATCATGGGAGCTCTAGAAATGTACCATATACTTTCAGGGCAGCATGACATTATACTACAAGAATTGGCAGATCTGTGACACTGGCCGGGAGAGACATGCAAGAGTCATAGTTATTGACCTGCTACTGGCCGGCTATGTACTGGAGCAAGACTTTGAGATTCTGTTTTCTGTTTCTTACAATGGGACTGCAGTCATCTCCTGTAAGCCTTAGGTACTTAATTATAGCAAGGTAGTTGCAAGTAGAGTGTGCGATGCAAATGCAAACCACCTCTCAGGTGCCCTCTGGTCTCACTCCCTGCCTCCAGAACCAGGACTTCAGCACACATCGATGCTGCCACGCTGGCTGGCTCTCCCTCTACTGTGTCTTCAATGTCCTGGGTCATTTCTATACTTGCCTTTCCTACTGCATTTATAATTTAACAGGACACACATAGTCCTACGTGGTTTGACCCCTACCCTCCTCTCCAGCCTCATTTTGTGCCAGTCCCTGTTCTTTCTCCACCCATGGACTACTGTCTCTGAGCACTTTCCCAGCTCGGGCCCCTGGCCTACAATGTGGCCTCTCCCAGGAACACACCTCTCACCCCCTGTAGACCCTTAATCGGATTCACATTTCAGCCTAAAATTACTATGTTTTAAAGAAAGACTGGTGGAACTTTGAAAGAAAGTTGCTTCTGTTATTTGCCTGTTCCCTCAGCACCAGATTCTTTTGAACAATTTACACATGGCTGATTACCTCTATTATTAATGTCTCCCTTCCTATTGGAGTAGATTGTAAGAGCCAAAGGGTAGAAACTAGCCTGTTTTATTCACCACTCTGTCCAATGCCACACACACTGCCTGGCACATGATAGGTGCTCAGTAAATATTTGCTAACCGATTTAATCTCTCATATATAAACAGGGAATGGCTGATGGTATATTCATTTCTATCTCTATCACGGTGTTTGCTGTTTAGAAGGTGCCCAGTAAAAGCTTGTAAACTAATATGTAAATGACCTACCAGGCTAGAATGTGTCTCTTTCCAAGAAATCTGGAATCTTTAGAAAGAATTAAAGTGATGATCTTTGATAATGGATATATTTACTTAAAAAAATATTCAGGGATATCACAACGCTAACTGGATTAACAAAATAATTCAGGTACCCCAAGCCCATTCTTTGTTGAACTACACTTATGAAAACAGTTCATTTAAGATGATTTTTAGTTTGTCCCCTTACCTTGTCCTTTCTTTGGAGGTAAAGGACATTTTTTTGGTGCAGATTTTTTCATATGAGTTATTGCTATCTTCTTTAGTAAGTACATCTTTATTGTCAGGTAATTGCCTACTATAGTTCAATTTTTAGGTTTCTAATGAAACCTAAATCCATAAGGAGCTATATGCTGTAAGAAAGGCAAATTATTTACGTGGAGGAGCATTTCATTAGAGAACTGGTGACCAGTAACCTTGAGGCTCAGTATAAAACCACCTGGCTTTTTTTCTGGCTTCAGTACAAGGGATATTATCATATGTCTCATAAATGTGAAACCTTGCCAAGGAGTTCACTCTGAAAAGCAAGAGCTCATCTCACCCAGAAAGAGTTGCTAACCTCCTGCATTAATGGTAGTCCTCAGCAAGGATTTTCCTAGTATTAGCTAAAGAAACACTACATGTATGACCCAGAGGCTTAGAGACTGTGTAATGGCTTTACCATCTCATAAGCTGCATCTAATTTATTGTCAGTAAAAAGAAAGCAAGGTCAGGAAGTTTTCAAATCTCTTTAAAGATAAATTAAAACACTACCCTTTGACCACTAGTACCAAAGTCCAAAGCTGACTCCACGTTTCACAGATTTTTTAGAAAATCATAAATAATTTAGATTTTACTATACTTTATATACAGATACTCTTCACAGATAGATCGTTACTCATCTAATTCCAGACTGTCAGTTCCCCTGAATTCTAGGTCATGTGTCTGTTGTCCTGGCTACACTGTTTCTCAAGGGTCTGGTACAGAGTACATACTTAAAACAAGTAAATGACAGTATCTTTTTGAAGAAAATTTGGGTATCGCCTCAATTTTTACATGACATTTAGTAAGAAATGTCCAGTGTTTGATAATTATTATTACCTGTATTATAGAAAATATATTTATAAAATACACTGTGAGGATTCCAGGTTGTTGAAAATATTCCAGGTTAAAACAAGTATCTGCTGCATTGCAACATAAATTTATTTCCATTCTCCCTTTCCACATTATTTCTGGTCTTCCTTTGAATGTATCATATATTTTTCCTTCAAGTTAATGATCACCTGCTAACCTTTGAAATGACTATTTTGTTCTCCTAAGGTGTAAATCCCAAGACTGTGTCCTTGGTAGCCGGTGGAAAGGATACAAACTCATATACTTGGAGTAATCAGTTATTTCCTAAGTCACTGGGACCGGTAGGGGCAGAACTTGCTTTCAAAAGGAATAATGCAGGTACAGCAAAAATTCATTTGAAGTATAAGTTTACACTGTTTTCCTTCTGTAGATTTTTACTTTTAATTACATTGCAGCTGCCTTCTTCCAACTGAGAAACCTTTGAGGGATCCATTAATGTTTTCTAACTGGTTCTTGGTCACAGATGGTTTAAGGGAATCATTTGCCAGACCTCAACTTCCACATGGATTCTTCCTAAAATGGAATTCCGTGAGCAACAGGTCTCTGTCCTCCTACTTTACCAAAGAAGGGACTAATTGTGTTTACTAGGGTGTGTTTCCTGTTTCCCCAAAGTTATAAAAATATCTGTGGGAGCCAATCAAAGAGACAGTTCTCTTTGTTGGCAGCAATGTGGAGAAAGTGAGTAACTCTGATAACTGGGAAGAAATCCTATTTAGGTCACGTGGTTTCCAGTTCTTAACCTTTAAAAACTTGAAGGAGAACCTAATTGAATTGTTAGCTGACAGATAATGAAAGCTCATTTTCAAAATCACTGTGTGACTCTGGGTCTGTACTCTGCATAGAGTTCAAAGACTTTTGTGACTAAGTTGTAAGAGAACACTTTTCATTCCCAACTATCTGTTTACATTGAACAAGGTTTCTCGGTGCTTACATCTCCAAAAAAGGAAAAAGAGAAAAAGGAATAGAATTAGTGCTGAAACCTGATTTTAGGAATAAGCAATACTCATTTGTGGATACATGGACAGCTTGAAAAAAGGTGCCATCTTTCTCAGATGAATTTCTCCCCCAAAAATGCCTTTTAATGTTCAGTAATCGAAATTTATAGTATTCATCTTTTTTTGATTAACTATATACAATGAATTGTTGTAATTATAACTAACCTAATCCAGAAAAAAAGTATTTTAACATACTTGTTACAAGAAAAATTTTAAAGGTTTCAATTCATACATACTTTTGAGTGGTCAATTTAAAGACTTTTAAGCCTAAAATTATATTTGGATAAAATTTGGGAGTTGAGTTGACATGACTCAAAATAAAATTTTGGAGAGAAATGAGATGTAATAGTTTTATTTGTAAATGTCTATAATCACAATATGCCACAAATGACAACTTTATGAACTATAACACGACGAACAATTTTATGTATCAGTTTAAAGTGTGTAAAGAAGTAAACAGTTCTTTAAAAATATAGATAGAAAGTATTGGATCAAAAAAATGTGAGATCACTGTTATAGCAAGTGAGTAGTCTACTGGGGTACTGTGATGTGACATTAACACACTCTGGATATTGTGAGTTTTCCAGATGCTCTAAAGACTCAATTTACCCATTTAATAGTGCTGAGGTATCAAACACTACAGCACTGTAATTAATTATTTCCCCACTGTTTTAAAATAATATTCACTGAACCAGCTGATTAAATACAAATGAGTTTAAATGATCATACTACAACTTTGAGTAGAGGGGGAATATATAATTGGCTGGCATCAAATGAAAGCTGTGACCACATGTGAGAACAGTTTCTCATGTTAAGGGTTCTTCCTGATTTTTTCATTAATCATCTAACCATTTTTTCTCTGCTTTTCCTAAAACATTCTTCTTATTCATCTTTCTTTCTACTTGCCTTCTCTTCAGAGGAAAGCATAATTAAACCAATTGAAAAACTATCATGCAATGAAAGTTTTCCTGAAAAATTAGAGGACCCACAAGGTAATTTCTGGGCATTCTAGATGAGTACAACTTGTTCTTTGGATAGCTTGTCTAATTTTCTTTTCCACATTTGGCCTGAAACCTGTCATACAAGGCCACTATGAAGGCCAAGGTCATCTACTTTTATTTATTTATTTGAGAGACACAGAGAGAGAGGCAGAGACACAGGCAGAGGGAGAAGCAGGCTCCATGCAGGGAGCCTGACATGGGACTCGATCCGTCTCCAGGATCACGCCCTGGGCCAAAGGCGGCGCTAAACCGCTGCCACCCGGGCTTTTAGAAGTCAGATCAGGACTGGAAGAAAGAGAAGCATTCCGCATCATCAGGAGCACCTTTTCTTCAGTAGTCAGGATTCTAAGACTTAACTTGCTCTCAAAAAGCTCTAGGCTCCTCTTCTTAAATTAATGATGATAATTTATATAAATGAAGCAAATCGAGAAGAATTAAAAGAATATTTTCTAATCTTATAATCAGCATTCCTAGAAAATCTCTTTTTAAATTTCTAATACTCATTTCTTCCCCATTAACCATCTTTTAAAAAGTTAACCAGGTAATAGAAATGGTGGATTTTCTAGGGGTTCACTGTTGCTGGTTTAAACACTGCTAATATTGGCTCCAGCCTCAAAATTTGCAGCTCACAAGGTACTTCCAAAATAATAAGCCAAAATAATAAATTTCCTGTGCATTTTTCCTTCGCAGCTTCTTGCCTGCCACCTGTTAGCCATTCAGCACGTGGCTTTTAGAATCCAACATAGCCCATTCTGTCAGTAGCCTTGTGATCATGGATGAGTTAGGCTAAGTCAGTTTCCCCATCTATACAATGGAGGAAATTATATTTACCAGGGTATCATTATATAATCATCCCTAGGATTTTTGTCACAGGAAGCATGTAGTAAGTGTCTGCCCTAAGGAGGAGGAGGAGGAGGAGAGCCAGAGCAATGCTCTGAAGCTGCCAGAATGTGATCGCTGCTGTGAACTTCCTTTCAAAAATCTTTAGAAGTAATGGGCTGATTAGTGATTTAGAAATGGGTTACTTGGGGTGAAGGGAAAGGTCAAATTAGGCAATCGTGCTTATGCAAAATTCAGTGTTGAGAACTGTACAAACTGATTACGTGTTCACTGTGAAAAACCTTATTTCTGTGATAATGCTGTTTGACATTTGTCAGTTCAAGAGCACACACTCACTGAGGGCCTCCTGTGCATAGCGCAGTGACAGACATCAGGGACAAGGCGTTCAGAGGCCAGACCTGTGAACACAGAACCCTGTGAGAAAGGCTTCAGTCGTAGCTGCCAAGAAGCAGTTCTTTGAAACCGCAGGTGTGATCAAAGCCCCGTTCCACCCCCTTGCTGACAAACGTCCCTCCCTGCAGTGAGACTCCTTGAAGTTATATTCATTTGCTTATTTCACTTTACTCCTCAACAAACTGTAGCGTGTCCTCAGCTGGCCTCCGGCCACTGAAACGGCTCCTCCCGTGTCCTGACATTATCCTAGTGGCCAGACCTCATGGGCCTTGCTGATCCCATCAGATCACTGCCTCGTTCGGTCTTCTTTCTTCACACACTGTATTATCTTGGGTATTCAGACTTTGGTCCTACTATCATCTACCCTCTACCCCCTCTCCTCCACGAGGTCCTTTTCTTTCCTGTTCCAAAATGCTGGTGTTCCCTGGAGCTCTGTTCTGGATCTTCACATATCCCCCTATTCCACCAGTTATGGGGCTGGCTTCTCTAAGCCCACAGCCCCCTAACACCCTGTCTTGGTATTTCCAAATCTCCAGGCTGGCTCAACCATTACAACTTGGTTATCCACAGGCAGCGTGTCTTCCCAACAAACCTGTACTGCTCTTAGTCACCTAAGATACAAACTGAGGGGTATATATTCCTCTTACCCTACCCCTCCTACCCTATACACCCACTCAGTTCTCTTCTCCATTGCCTCTATGACCACCTCCTGTGGTGACCTCCTAGCAGTGACCTCCTGTCTTCTGCCTTGAGGTTTTCACCCTTCAGCCCATCCCCCTACTGCCTCCAGGTTGATCATTCACTAAGAGTGAGGAGGAGGATGATGACAGCCAACACTTATTGGGACACCAGATTCTATGCTAAGTGCTTTGCATACATCTCATTCAATCTGTACAGCAACCCTATGAGAACAGGTGTAGTTACTATAGTGATTTTGCAAAATAAAAGCACAAAGAGCGTAGCAGGGATGGGGGTTTCCTGGCACAAAATATTCTCAGGTAAAGGTGGAGACATAACAAAAACCTGGTATGTTCAAGGCAAATGTAGCCTTGGGTTCACAATCTGGCTGGGCCACTCACTGGGATAATTTAGGCAAGTTCTAAGAGCCACAAGGTGTGGATAAAATAGGCATCTAAAAGGGTCGTTATGTGGACTGAATAGGATTATCTGTAAAGGCACAGTGTAGTGCTTGAAACAGAGCCGATATTCAAAAAACAATTTAGAATTAGCAGGGCTGTGGTATTCAAGTTATTCTCGGGTGCTTTAAAATATTCACCTTCTGACTCTGAAACTTTATGATACATCACAGGAAATCTTGGAAGTTATGCTACTTACAATCAGTCAGGATATATTCCTTCCTTTCTCAAAAAAGAAGTGGGGTCAGCTGGCCAGAGGATACACTTAGCACCTCTTGGTGCAACAAGCTCAGGTAAGAACAACTTTATAGTTTTTGAGATTTCTCATCAGAACGGAGCTCTTTCTAGGTCTGTACAATCACTTTTTTCCCAAGCGAAGACTTTTAAATTAGTCTTGCCTTATTAACACAGTTCTGGTTTTGGCAAAATGTCCTTTCTTCTTCTGAAGATGTGGTTTGAGGGTCTAAGAGCTACCTCTAATTAAGTGGTTCTTCTCTGCCAAGCACTCGGATTATTCCATTTAATCTTCACGAGACCGAAAGAGGCAGACCTTCTATAGATGAGAAAACTGACCCTGGTAGTTTATCTAGGGTCACACAGCTAATAATGGTGGGGCTGGGAGAGCAACTCAGTCTGCGTAATTCCAGAGAACGGGCTGTGCTTCCTAACGAGATGTAAAGAAGAGGCCTTCTTCAGAGCTTCCCACCCAGTACCTAGCACAAGTGAAAATTTAATAAATGTTAAATGCTGTTCGCGTACCATTTCACGGGCGGTTCCTCTGCAGTTCCGTTGTACGGAGCTGAATGGTGGGCCCTGGCTCTGCAACAGTAGTAGACGGTGAAGGGTTTTTCCTCCACCCTCCAGGGAGGACCCACGAGGTTGCTCACTGTGCAGTAGCCTGGCGTGACAGCCACATTCAGGGGTGTGCTCTTGAAAATCAGGGTCATGATTTTGTATTGAGCTTTACTAGATCTGTCCATGAATGTTCTCGAAATTATTCTAATCTAAAATAGAGGTCCTCACGAAAGCACTAACGTAAAGGCTAACGCAGATCATCAGAAGTCTGGAAAGATACAAAGTGGGAGTTGTAATTTAAAAGTCGGCTCTAAAAGTAATCCTGCAGCGGGTCCTTGCCAGGATCTTATCTGAAAACTTCTCATTAGAGATGCCAGTCTTTCAAGTTCACACTGTTGGAGCTAAGACTGTAGAAAGCACTGGGCTTCTATAATTTACAATTCCTTACACAGAAATGGTAGGTAGTACTCAGTGACCTTACTTGTGAAAAGAATCACTTCATTACATCTGCTGAAACAAAATACATTAAGTGAACATTTGATGTACAACAATGATTTTTTTTTTTAAAGCCTCAGGTATTTTAAGCCAGCCCTATGGTGAGTCACCAGCCATGTTGTGGTAGCAATTTTAAAAATAAAAGCAGAAAATCATGTTTCAAATTATTTTGTTATCTGAGTACCTGCTCCTTCAAGTGAAAGTGGGTATTTTTTAAACTATTTTTGTAAGATACTGAAGGCCTTTACTTATCAAGTATTCCATCAGATAAGCATGCATAGTCCTGTTTACATTTTTTTAAGTAAATGTTTCTCATGACTTTTCATCTTTTCATTTACTCTGCTCATCAGATTTTCCTACAGATGGTGATAGGAGGAAAGGTAAAAAAAGAAGTAAATATTAATCATTCTCAAGTGGTCAATGCAAATCCTTAGGAAAACACTGTTCTGTAAGAGATGTGTCTTCCAGTGCTCCCACTTGTGTGGCAGTTTCCCACAAGAAAATAAAACCAGGTCATTACCGAATTTACTCAACTTATTTCCCCTTCTCTCAGCCTGCCTCCCTCTCTGCTCCTCCTCGTCCTTATCCTCATGTTTTGAGAAGAAAAATCAAATTGATTTCTTCCAGCTTCCCCATGTAATTTCTCATCCCAGGACTTCCTATCAACTCTTCCTCCCTGTGCTCTGATGGTAACAAGGACTTTGAAGAGGGACTTCTTTCCCAGATAGCCACCCTTTACAAGGACAGGGAGGGCCCTGTTCTAAGCACACTATATTAGCTCTTCTACCGAAGGTACTATTATGATCTGTATTTTACAAAGGTTTTATTTCTTGCTGAAAGTCACATAGTAGTGGCAGTGATTAAATTAACTATGGGCAAACATCTTTCCTTTAGCAAACATTTTCTACAAGAAGTCAAATGCCCTTTGGACACACGTGGTTCTTAAAATAAATGCACAGCAAACCTTAGAGGACAGACCCCCCACTCTCAGGAGGTATAGGTCTGGCTAAGACACAAAAGTATTTCTTGCCCTGCCACGAGATCTCAGCTCTTTTATTGGTTACTAAGTTCTTCACCAAGGGTGCTTGGATTCTAAAAGTATTTCTCAAAAAAGAATCCTAAATGTCAACACTACACCCTCCTTGGCAAAATGATTTCCTCTTCAAAGGTTTTAAAAATATTTGCCTGGATGTGGTTTCCCTCAGATGCATTCAGGACTTGACGTAGCTATCTCATGACCTGGAGAGAAGATCTCATTACTCCCCAAATCCCTCATTGTGCACCCCAGGAGCCTCACCCTGTTGTTACCTGAGGGAGTTCTGTGAATCACCTGGTCTTATGGCCTCTGCCCTCTCCCTCAACTCCCACCCGCTCACATGCTCTCTCCTCCACACACGGTACCATTTTGGCCTGCAGACATCAGGTGTGGGTTCACAAATTTAACAGATGGTGCTTGTCTACACTCCCATGGGTTAGAACTAAAGGGCTGTCCCTGGAAAACTTGGTTACCAGTTCTTCCTTAACACTTAAGGGTTAACTGGCTCTTCTAAACACTTTGTCCCTGCTGTGTTAGGTAGCTTTTTATTGGCTTTAACCTGGAGAATTTTAAACCTGGGAAGAGTGGAAGATAAGGACAGGGTGATTATCACCAGGGCAGTTCCTCACTCAATGCTATGTTTCTGTTAAGCCGAAGTCCGCTGCTCACTGGCCCACACTGCTCCCATGACTTCCCCTGCACTCTGAGCTTTACAGAGAAAGTATTAAAACACACAAACAGGGAAACCACCCAAATAAACATGCTATAGTGTTAGGTGTACAAAATGGTTAGACTCCTTTCAAAATTGACAAGAGTTTAATCCAAGAGTGATGACCACCACAGTGTGAAAAGATACTTAAATCCCAAATGGAAAGGCCAGACATCCTCTTCAGATAGAATACCTATGATCATCAGCTGTAAATGTGCAGTGAGGAGGTGAGGGAAGGATTGGAGGAAAGACTGAAGTTCTATAAAATGATTTACTGCTTTGTCATTTGAGATGTTTAACCAATTTTAGCTTGTAAATTGTTCAGATAACAAATGTTTAACAAAATAAAATTTCACAAATATCTGATCAGCCAAATATATGAAAAAACAAAAAACAAAAAAAAAACCCAAACCTTATGATGAAATGTTTGGGATCTTAGGAATGACTCACCTTTTAAAGGAATTCTGTTATCACCCATTATTTTCCCAGCTTAAAAAAAAAAATGCAGTTTCTTGCCTTTAAAACCCCATTTTCATGTTTAAAAGAAATCTATTATGGAACGCCCTCCGTGTGGCTCCCTGAAGCCAGAAATTGGTAGGATTCACAATTACAAATAAATTTTCTGTAATGGGTATTATGCTTAAATATTATTCAGATATAACCACTGTGTGATTTTACAAAGTCACCAACACTGGGTGTATTGCCTGTTGAACGTGAACCAAGAAATTTTTGTCATCGTAGCTGATGTTGCCTACCTAAATGTGTTAGAGCATTTGAGGGAACCCAATAAAGAAATAGTATCAGAACTGTAAACCAGAAATATTGGCTCTTAAAGCTACTGAGAATTCTGTATCAACATAACAGTTAGAATTTTTAGTTTTAGTTTAAAAAAAAAAAAAAACAACCTAGAGACCACTGAACAAATCTTTTAAACTCTAAACTTCCCCATAAAATAAAAAGATAGGGAAGCCCGGGTGGCTTAGTGGTGTAGTGCCACCTTCAGCCCAGGGCATGATCCTGGAGTCCCGGGATTGAGTCTCACGTCGGGCTCCCTGCATGGAGCCTGCTTCTCCCTCTGCCTGTGTCTCCACCTCTCTCTCTCTCTTTCTTCTGTCTCTCATGAATAAATAAATAGAATCTTAAAAAAAATAAAATAAAAAGATAAATTGCTTTAAATTTGATAATCAAATGCATAAAATTCTAACTTCCAATTCTCATTTCTTCCAGAATATACCTGGAACACAAAACCCAGTCGGGGGCAGTTTTCAGGACCTACTTACAATCCTACGGCCAAGAATCTCAATATTGTGAACCGTGCACAGCCAGTTCCCTCAGTGCATGGGAGGACAGACTGGGTGGCCAAGTACGGCGGCCACCGGTAGGAGTCCGGCAGCCACCAATAGGAGTCTGATGTGAAGCCCCACAGCATTGCTCCATAGAGTCCATGCAAGTCCCCTGTCCCTGGGAAATGTCTACAGATGTCTATTTCCAATGAGTTCTAGAAGAAAAATGTAGTGGGTACTTGGAAAAGCAAAAACCATCTATTTTCTTTCTTTCCTAGAAATGAAATGCATTTTCTTAGCATCAGTTGCCCACAGTGCTGATATATGGGTAGGACTTTACAAAGTATTGAATAAACTATTTGCCAAAGTATCAAGTATTTGATCTACAAATTAATAGTTACTAAGTATGATAAGAATCTTTTTAAAAAAGGCCTTCAGGAAGTGTTTAGAGTGTTTTAGTTTTCATGTTATTTGCCTAAATTAATATTTCATCAATTGGCCTCAGAGATGTGTCTTTTTATAGCAATGAGGTAGACCTCTGTGGGCTGTCAGTTATGGTTCTTATTTGGCTAAGGCTCTACCCTACGAGTTTGGCAATAACAAAAGATGTTCATTTATCTTTTTTTCTACTTTGAAATTATGGAAGTGATAGTAATTCCATCGTGAGCAGCATATTTTTCTTAGGAATAAATTTAACATAAAGATCTCAAAATTATGTCACCCAATTTTAGTGGAGTCTACTTGTTTTGATTTTGATCAACACATCTCCCATGAATTCGTGGTGACTATCAAACCCAACAGCTTCAAGACTCCCAAATCAACCAAGTCAAGGTTCTCTCACCTTCACATCATTAGGAAAGTTCTTGAAACTGTGATGTGTTCATCAGACTTTCAAAATACTTTCTTTCCATGTTCCTACTATACACAAAAATGAGGTGTGCCACTTGTCCCCCAAAGCAAACTCTTGCTGCTGATCATTGACCTTGACATTTACTCTGAAAAGCAATTGCATTCAGCTGCTATAAGCAATGATTTCACTTAGTACAATTTTTTTCCTTTAATTTCTAAAGTTGTACTTAAAATAGACATTTTGAACTTGGGACTACTCTATTTAAACCTACCATTTTATGGACTGAACATTAGTACTGTATATTCTTTTTAAAGAATAATGTTATCACAACTGCTATTTTTATGTATTTTCTGACTTTGTAACAAATGCTAATGTAATTGGTATCAACTTGTGGACATTATACAAAGACATCATAAAATGATAGTAATATGGTATTTTTGTACAGAAGATTCAGCTCACCTTGTTGAAAAATGTTAAAATCTGAAGAGTAATTTATGTTGATGGTAATGGTTATATATATTTGTACAGTTTTAATGTCTCAAAGCTAAAAAATTATTTTGTGTTGCTGGGAAGCTTTTATATTTCTCAATAGATACTAAAATAAATATGGTTAACTGATGTGTTTTATTGACACTTTTACACTTTATACTTATTCTTTGAGGCCTATTTGTCGTTATCATACAGGCTTGTTTTTCTAGCAGTTTTAGATTTGTGGAAAAATTCATTGGAAAGTAGTTTCCATATACCCCCACCCCATTCAGTTCCCATCCCGGATTTTCCTGATTACTAACATCTTGCACTAATGTGGGACATTTGCTGTAAGTGATGAGCCGGTATCAGTACAACTTCAGTCCATAGTTTACATTAGGGTTCATGCTTTGTGTTGTATATTCTATGGGTTTTGACAGATATATAATGGCATGTATCCACCATTACAGTATCCTAGAGATTACATTGCCCTAAAAATCCACCATTCATCCTTCTCTCCCACTCCTCAAACCTCCGGCAACCACCAATTTTTAAATCATCTCCACAGTACTCCCGTCCAGAAGGTCACATAGTTGGAATCATATACTGGCTTTTCACTTAGCAAGATGCATTTAAGTTTCTTCCGTGTCTTTTCGTAGTTCCATGGCTCATGTTTGTTTATTGCTAACTAGTATTTCATTGTATATATGCACCACAGTCTATCCATTCACCTACTGAAAAATATTGTCAAGTCTGGGCGGTTATGAATAATGCTGTTACAAACATTCGTTGCATATTTTTGTGTGGACATCAGTTTACACCTCATTTGGCTAAGTTCCAAGCAGCATAATTCCTGGATTGTCTGGTAGCAGTATATTTAGTTTTAGAAGAAAACACTAGGCTCTCTTCTAAGGTGGCTGTACCATTTTGCACTCCCACCAGCAGTGAATGAGAATTTCTGCTGCTCTACATTCTTCACCACCATTTGGTATTGTCAGTGGTTTAGATTTTGGGCATTCTAGTAAGTGTATAGCCGTATGTCATTTTAATTTGCAGTTCTCTGAGGACATATGATGCAGACCATCTATTCATATACTTATTTTCCATCTATATATCTCCTTTTATGGGGTACTGTTCAGATCTTCTGCCCATTTAAAAACTGGATTACTCATTTTCTTACTGTTGAGTTTATTTGTATATTTTGTATCATTTATTTTGGATAACAGACCCTTATCAGATACATCTTTTACAGATATTTCCTTGCAGTTTCTTGTCTTTTTGTTCTCTTAACAGTGTCTTTCTCACTGCACAAGTTTTTAATTTTAATGAAGTAAAACTTGTCAATTTTTTCTCTTTTTATAATTCTGGTGGTGTATCTAAGAAATCATCACTGAACCCAAGCTCACCTGATTTCTCTTGTTATCTTTGGAAGTTTTACACTTTTGCATTTTACATTTAATCTCTGGATCCATTTCAGGTTCATTTTTGTAAAAGATGTTAGGTCTGTGTCTAGATTTTTCTTTCCTTATTTTGCATGTTTAGGTCCAATTGTTCCAGCACCATTTCTTGAAAAAAAAAAAACAAAAACAAAAAAACAAAAAACTATCCTTTCTCCACCAAACTGTCTTTGCTAGTTTCTCAAAGATCAGTTGACTGTATTTCTAGGTGTCCATTTCTGGGCTTTCTATTCTTTCCCATTGATCTGTGTCTATTCTTTCACCAATGCCACAGTGCCTTGATTAACTATAGCTTTACAGAGGTTTTGAAGTCAGGTTAATGTTAGTCTTTCAACTTTGTTCTTCAATATTATGTAGGCTATTTTGGGTCTCTAACCTCTCCAATATAAACTCTAGAATCAGTTTGCCAACATCCCACAGAATAATTTTCTGGGATTTTGGTTGGTATTGGACTGGATCTAGATCAAATTGGGAAGAACTTAAATCTTGACTGTAGTGAGTTTTCTTGTAGTGCATGGACTATCTACTGGCATCTTTCGTCAATGTTCTGTAGTTTTCCTAATATAGATCCTATATATATTTGTTAAATTTATATGTAAGCATTTCTTTTTTAGTGCTAATGTAAATGGTATTGTATTTTAATTTCAAACTTCAATTGTTCATTCCTCATATATAAGAAAACAAATGACTCTTGAAAATTAACTTTGTATCTTATAACTGTTATTATCATTTATTAAGTCCAGGAGTTTCTTTGTTGATTCCTTGAGATTTTTCAACAATTACTACATCTACAAACAAAAAATTTTATTTCTTCTTTTCCAATTTATCTTTTATTTCCTTTTCTTATTATACTATAGGGCTTCCAGTAAAATCTTGAATAGACGTGGTAAGAGTGAACATCCCTGCCTTGTTCCTGATATTAGTTGGAAAACATCTAGTTCCTCCCCATTAAGTATGATGTTAGCTGTAGATTTTTTGCAGATGTTCTTTATCAGATTGAGAAAGTCCCTCTCTATTCCTTGTTTGCAGGAATGGGTATTGGATTTTGTCACATGCTTTTCCTGCATCTATTGCTACAATCATTGATTATATAACTTTTTTTCTGTACCTTGTGGATGGGATGGGATTACATTAATTGATTTTTGAATGCTGAACTAGCTTTGTATACCTGGAATAAATCCCACTTGGTTGGGGCACCTGGGTGGATCAGTTAATTAAATGTCAGACTCTTCATTTTGGCTCAGAACATGATCTATCCACTTACAAATTCAAAAATATTGTTCAAAACAGTGTTTCCAAAAGGAAAAATTAAAAAAAAAAAACACTCCTTAGAAATGGACAATATACCTCTGTATTAAAACCTGTAAAATTCAGCCAAAAGAGAGCTCATGGAAAAAAAAGCATACACTTGATCTATTTCTGGAAAAACAAAAACAAAAACACAACAAGTAGGAGCACAGAAAATAGGCTGAATTTGAGCATTTAGCTTAAGAAATTAGAAAATAACAAATTAAATATAAAAAGAGGGCAAAGAAAATTATAATCAAATAAAAGATCTCACCCCAGTAGCAACAAGCATATCTAGCATCCAGATCTTGATTTCTAATACCAATATCCAGTAAAAGGAACCAGGGCTTTCTGGAGAAATGAGATTCTAGTACTGAGCATGAAATATACAATATGATACAAGAGATCTTATAGTGCTAGAAAATAACATTACAAACAAAAGCCAAAAAGCCAATAAGCAGAAGCCCACATCGATGGGCTAGGTGAAAGAAAGGAGCTAAATGAAAGAGCTCCTAATGGTTCAAAGTGCAACACTTTGAGAAAAAAAATTAATAAAATATTGTATTATAACCCAAAATGAGAAATGCATATCTCTGAGTCTATACTGATATAAATAAGTGAATTAAATAGGGGAAAAAAGTCAAATCTCCCATGCAGAATTCCCAAATTTATGTAGATATTCCACCCTCAAGGAGGAAAAGTACAACTCCTCAAACCTAAGTACAAACTGTACACAGCGACTTCCTTTCAAAGAGTAGAGTATAGGAAGGGAGAAAAAGGAATAACACATCTGCATGAATACCTCAAGTCAGATGATCAAGGTCAAAATCAATAATACCATGTTCATATATGTGACTTTAGTATTATGTCATGAAAACGGCACTTTACCTCTGTGGCCCTCCTTCTAAAATTCTATAACTCCAGTCTGACCATAAGGAAAACACTAGACAAATTCTAACAGAAGAACATTCTACAAAACACTTGGTTGGTACTCCCCCCAAATTACCAGAGTCATCAAAAACAAGGCAAATCTGAGAAATAGTCATAGCCAAGAGAAACATAAGGAGATACGACAACTAAATGTAATCTGGGATCCTAGGTAAGATCCTGGAATAGAAAAACAGTATCAGTTTAGAAACTCAGAAAATCTGGATAAAATATGGACTTTAATTAATGTACCAATACTGACTCATTAGTTCTAACAAATATGCTATCAATAATAGGGAATGTGGGGTGTAGGTATATGGGAACTCTGCAGTATCTTCTCAAAACGGTCCTAAAAAGTGTATTTTTTAAAAAGTAGATTTGACAAATCTATATATCGAGCAAGTATTTACTAAGTACCTATTATGTACTAAATGTCACATATATGGTAGTAACAAAAGGGTCATTTTCCCTGACCTCAAAGAACATAAATTCTGGAGGTAGACATTAAAGAAACACGCATAAATTTGTATATTAGCAAATTATGATAGGTATGTTATTAAGAAAATAGGAAGTTAGGGAGTTGAAAGAAGAAACCTAAATGTTGAGAGACAACTGAATGGTTTTAAGTCTAGGAGTCTAAATATATTTGAAATATGCCTCTGCCTGTTAGGTAGAGAAAGAACTGTTGAGTCAAACCATGAAAATGAGGAGTCCTACTAGAAGATTAAAAGATGGTAAGGTTTAGACTTGGGTACTGGCAAGATATGGTAGAGAATTAAGTATGAATAGAAAACTACTAGGTTTTAGTTTCTTCTTTCCTGCTACTTTCTAGAACTTTCTCAGTTCAATATGTTCTTAGTTGCTTGTCTTAGATTTTCTAAATAGACAAATATATTAACTGTTTAAAATGTTTAATTTCTTTCTTTCCAGTATTTATACCTTATTTATCTCTCATGTTTTATTGCTTTGTCTGGTGTCTCTAGAATAATGTTGATCTTGTCAGTAACAGCAAATATATTATTATTTCTCACATGAACATAAAGCCACCAGACTAAATAAATGGTAGCTAATAAAAACCTAAGGCACATAATATGCTCGAGTCAAAAAGCACTTGAATTAGTGTCATTTTGTTCAGATTGCTACCTAATTTAAATATACATATGAAAATGTTCCCATTCATTATAACAAAAAGTATAAAATATCCTATAATAATCTTAATAGAAATACAAAGAAATAAATGAATACAGCTCTAAAATATTGACATTAAAAAAAACTAACAACCAGAAAACAATGTGCAAAATGATAATGAGTATGTATCAATAATTACTTTAATAGGCCTAAATGCTCCAATCAAAACACACAGGGTGGTTAAATGGATTAAAAAAACAAGACCCATCTATATGCTATCTACAAGAGACTCACTTCAGATATAAAGACAAATATAGACTGAAAGTGAAGAGATGGAAAAGATATTCCATGCAAATGGAACCAAAAAGCTATAGTAGCAATACTCATCAGACAAAACTTTTAAACAATGACTGCAACAAAAGACAAATGTTACATAATGATTAAAGGGTCAATCCAAGAAAAAAATAGAACATACCTAACCAGGAGTACTTAAATATATAAAACAACTATAAGCAGACATAAAGAGGGAAATTGACAGTAATACTGTAATAATAGGAGACTTTAATATTCCACTTACATTAATGGACAGATTATCAACAAAAAAAGTCAACAAGGAAATACTGTCCTTAAAAGATCAAACCAGATAGACTTAATTAGATTTACACAGAAAAAAAAAAAAAATTTACACAGAACATTTCATCTCCAAACTACAAAGTACACATTCTTTTCAAGTGCACACTGAACACTCTCCAGGATCACTTTAGGATACAAAACAAGTCTCAATAATTTAAGAACACTTATATCATATCAAGCATCTCTTCCAAGCACAACAGCATGAAGCTAGAAATCAATTACAAAAGTAAAACTGAGAGAAAAAAAAAAAAAAAACCCAAAAAACAAAACCCACAATACATGGAGACTAAGAAACCAATGGGCCAAAAAAAAAAAAAAAAAAAAAAAATCAAAAATCACCTTAAGACAAATGAAAATGGAAACAAGACTTTCCAAAATCTACAGGACACAGTAAAAGCACTTTTAAGAGAAAGGTTTATAGCAATAAGCAAGAAACAAGAAAAATTTCAAATAAATTACCTAACTTCATACCTAAAGGAACTAGTAAAAGAACAACCAGAAAAAAAGCCCAAAGTTAGTAGAAGGAGGGAAATAATAAAGATCAAATGGAAATAAATGATCTAGGGGGAAGGAAGGGAAGGAGGGAGGGAGAGAGGAAAAAGAAAACGAAAGCTAAAAATGGAACTATCCTACAATCCTGCAATTCCATTTCTAGGTACTTAAACAAAAACACCAATCTAAATAGATATATGCACCCCTACACTCAATGGTGCAGTGGCACCATTATATTATACCTAAAATATGGAAGCAACCTAAGTATCTACAAATATAAAAGTACCATCACTGATATACATCTGAAACTAATAGGATGTTGTTTACTAATTATGCTTCAACCAAAAAACTGAATTAAATGAAGGGACATACAACATTCTTGGTTGGGTTGAAGAGTAAATATTTTAAAGCTTTCAATTCCTCCAAAATTTACCTGTAATTCAGTGCAATCGTAACAAAAATCCCAAGTAAATTTTTAAAAATTATAGAGCTAATTCTAGATTTATCTAAAAAGTACATCTTAAGAGTAATAATGACCAGACTTACACTACCAAATATCAAAATATATGTAAATCTACAGTGATTAATACAATTTGGCACTGAGAGAGAAAAACAAATCTATGGAACAGACTAGAAAACTTAGAATGTGTCCCAAATATGGAAATTCAGTACATGGTAAAGGTGGCATTTCAAAGCAATGAGAGGAAGGATACATTACATGAATAAACAACATTGAAGGTAAGGAGTTTTTTAGAAAAATTAATTCAGAAAGAGCTCTAATTTTTTTCCTAAAGATTTTATCTATTTATTCATGAGAAACACAAAGAGAGAGGCAGAGACACAAGCAGAGGGAGAAGCAGGCTCCCTGCCCTGCGAGGAGTCTGATACAGGACTAGATCCCAGAACCCCAGGATCATGACCTGAGCAAAAGGCAGACGTTCAACCACTGAGCCACCCAGGTGCCCCAGAAAGAGCTCTAATTTGCAACATCACACAAAAATAAATTCTAAAGGCAACAAAAATAGAAGCCTAAGAAATAAAACTATAAAAGTACTCGATGAAAATAAGAACAGGGGATCCCTGGTAGCTCAGCGGTTTAGCGCCGCCTTCAGCCCAGGGTGTGATCCTGGAGTCCCCAGATTGAGTCCCACGTTGGGCTCCCTGCATGGAACCTGCTTCTCCCTCTGTCTGTTTCTGCCTCTCTCTCTCTCTCTCTGTGTGTCTATCATGAATAAATAAAATCATTAAAAAAAAAGAATAAGTGTTTTTTTTTCTTTTACTAGAGAGCCACACACTAAGAAAACAAAAAACAAAAACTAGAACAGCTCACAGAAAAAAATACACATCACTAGTCAGCAAATATATGAAAAATGTTTAATAACTCATTACTAAATAACAATTCAATATTTTTGGCTTAGATTGGGTTGGCAAACTACGGTCAGTGAACTAACTCTGGTCCACTGTGCCTGTTTTTAGACAGCCAGCATGCTAACAATGTTTTTGTTTTCTTTTTTTTTTATTTTTTATTTTTTATTTTTTTTTATTTTATTTATTTATGATAAGCACACAGTGAGAGAGAGAGAGGGGCAGAGACACAGGCAGAGGGAGAAGCAGGCTCCATGCACCGGGAGCCCGACGTGGGACTCGATCCCGGGTCTCCAGGATCGCGCCCTGGGCCAAAGACAGGCGCTAAACCGCTGCGCCACCCAGGGATCCCTGTTTTCAATCAAAATAGTATGGTTGAAAAAAATAAGATTACTCTTTTATGATCTGTGAAAATCATATGAAATTCAAGTTTTAAGGTCGATAAAGTAAACAACAGCCATGCTCGTTTATGTACCATTTATGGCACCTTTTCCTCTACAACAGAACCGAATAGCTAGAACAGAGACAGTGTGGCCCACAAAGCCTAAAATACTTACTATCTGGCCATTTACAGAAAGTTTCCAAAGTCCTAATTTAATCTGCCAAAGAAAAAGTCTGATAAGGGGGGCGCCTGGGTGGCTCAGTGGATTAAACCTCCAATGCTCAGTTTCAACTCAGATTATGATCTCAGGGTCCTGAGAGCAAGCCCTGTGGAGCTCTGCACTGAGCCTGCTTAAGATTCTCTTTCTCCCCCCTGCACCGGCCCCCCCACCCCGACACGCCCGCCCTCCCACTCTCATTCTCTAAAAAACAGTGTGATAAATTACAACATTAGCAAATGTGGGGAAACAAAATCTCATGACCATTACTGCTGAAAGTATAAAGCAATGCAATTCTTCTGAGGACAATTAAAATGTTAAATGCTCATCTGCTTTGACGCAGGTTTTAGGGATATAACATAAACATTCTCGTACATGAGAGCTCCAGAATTTACATAGTAATGTTCCTTCACACAGCATTCTTTTTATAAGCAAAAAGCTTTAAACAAGGTACTTTTCTATCAGTAGCGGAAAGGTGAACTAGACAGTAACATCACACAATTAAAAGCCATTAAAAAGAATTTGGTGGGTCTCTATGTCCAGAAAGAAAAGGGCGTTGTTAAATGTAGTCCAGTGTAGCAAAATGTAGTATTTATCCTGTGCCTTTATGTCAACAATAACCAAAAACGGATACATTTATTTGATAATATATGTGCAGAAAATCATAATATATGCAGGGAATACCTGGACCAATAGAGTACCAATGGTTACCTCTTAAATTGTAAGACTAAAGGTCTAAGATGGGAAGGAAATTTCATTTTACTGAATATCCTGCTTTGCTCATGCTTCTTTATCACAAGCATATCGTGCCTCAATTCTGAACAACCTTGTTAACTACCTACCTACTGTCTAATTTTTATAATTTTGGGAAAAGGACATTAAGAAGCAAGGTAACAGATCTGGCTAGGCAAAAATGTACAGACACTATAAACAAAGTTAAAAGGAAAGCAATAGACTGGGGAAAAACCCCCACAATATACAACAAAGGATTAGCACCATCAAATATAACGAGCTTCCATAAATAAGACACAACTCCAAAAAAAAAAAAAAAATGAGGACAAAAATGGGGGACACCTGGGTGGCTCAGTGGTTGAGCATCTGCCTTTGGTTCAGGTTGTGATCCTGGGGTCCTGGGATTGAGTCCTGCATCAGGCTCCCCCTAGGGAGCCTACTTCTCTGCCTATGTCTCTGCCTTTCTCATGAATAAATAAAATCTAAAAAAAAAAAAAAAAAAAAAAAGACAAAAATGGATTCAGTCCAAACTATCTGGGCTTAGGATACCAAGGCTTTCTAGTTATGACCTCTGCCTTTCTGTCTCATCTCATCTGCTATTGCCAATCTCACACTCTCTACCCTAGTCATACCAAATGACTTATATTTACCGAACTGTGCCAGACAGTGTCATGCCTCTGAGGCACTTCCTGCAACTTGCAACATTTGTCAATCCTTGTTTACGAATTCCTCATTCTTCAAGGCTTGCCTCAACTACCATCTCTTCTGCGAAGCATTCCTAAACTCCTTAGGAATGGACTCAGTTGACTACTCCCTTTTCTGTGCTCCCCACCCCATGTCTATCTGCCTCTAAGCATTTGTTTCTAAATTGAGGCTGGTAGTTGAGATTTCAGTCTTCTCCACTAGACTCCAGGGAGGCAAGCCACAGCTTGTTCTTTTCCTTCCAGAACCTAGCACAATCTTAGGACATTAAGTACTAGGAAACTGCAAACGGCAGACTTGGCAAGGGGATTACCGAGGCTTCTGGCATTGAAGACCATCCCACCCACCCCAGTGTGTGGGCAGCCTTAAAACTCTCAGAGCTGATTGCTAGGACCAAATAAATAAATTTCCCCCACCTTCAGGGTACCATTATTCAGAGTCTGATGCTAAGGCCCCTCCCCTAGAACTGAATATGGCCAAAATTAGTGCATTTGGCACAGATGACAGATAGATGTAAAACTAGGGCCAACACTTGGTTGACAAACCATATTCATGGAAGCCTGGATGGGTAGCAGCTTTGATGGTCACATGTCACCTGCATACATGCACATGTGGCTGGGCTTGGAGGGAGAAGACAGAAAACACTGATAAGGATCTTTTTTTTTTTTTTTTGAGAGACCAAGCAGTGGAGAGGGGCAGAGGGAGAGAGAGAATCTCAAGTAGGCTCCATGCCCAGCACAGAGCTGGGTGTGGTGGGGCTGTTCTCAAAATCCTGAGATCACCACGAGATCATGATTGAGCAGACACTTAACCAACTGAGCCATTCAGGTGACCCGTCAAGGATTATTAAATACATTTAACATTTAAGCAGAATACTTTCAGTAGCTATTTATCAAGATGATCACAGAAAGGCTGAAAACCTAAAATGCATCTGATGAATTGAAATAAAATGACTATTGCTTTTTTGTTTAATCTTTTCTAGTACCTCTGCTCTTATAGTTCAGTTGATTCAAACACCTGAGGAACAAGAAGTCAGAACTAACGTTCACTTCTACCTGGTCCTCACACAGCAGGGTTTGGGGAAAAAAAGCATAAAGACAGAAGTCAGGGATGCCTGGGTGGGTCAGCAGTTGAGCGTCTGCTTTGGCTCAGGTTGTGATCCTGGAGTCTTGGGATTGAGTTTCACACTGGGCTCCATGCTTCTCCCTCTGCTTATGTCTACCTCTCTGTCTCTCATGAATAAATAAATAAAATCTTAAAAAAGAAACAAAAAAGACGGAGGTGAGCTCTGTGAACACAGATAATGCACAGACCGCTCTTCTCTGTGCTGAAGAACACCCAGGCCACCTGTGGTGTTCCGGCCTTTGTAACACTAACTATAACCAGTTGTTTTTCTCCTAAACACGTTTCCATAAAAATCAGCTTTTAAAATACCAAAAAGATATAATACAATGTTCTGCCTACTTGATTTTCTTTGTCCATTTTCCTTTTCCTTTCAGACTATATGATACTAATGTTTAAGAAGTTCATAATAATCTGATTCACCAGAGCATGAAGTCATACTACATGCCAATGACCTATTTGTAAATGGATTTGTCCTTTTAATTTAAACCATGAATTTGGTACAACTACATGATAAAAGGTAATTACTGACTCTTCCAGGAACTCTGGAACATTTGAACTTAATCAATTATTTGCAAGTATGTGACATCAAGGACCAACCATCTCCTACCTGGGAGTAGTTATTATTAATAGCATATGCAAGAAAAAGACCTGAAGTCTCAGTAGACCAAACCATTTAATGAGTTACTGCTGTGATGAGGCTAACCAAAAATCTAATTTTGATCCTAGCTGTATTAAGAAAAATATATGGTCTAGAATACACCACCCTGGTCACACCAAACTTACCAAACTTGTGCAGAGCTCCGGGCATTACAGTTTAAGAATAGGCCAAGGCAGTCATGTCAAAACCATGTCACATAAAACAAGGATGAGAAAATCAGGGCTCCTTTCAAGCAATTTAAGAAAACATATAAACTTGATTAATAAGTGTTTGAATTATAAATCCAACCAATACCAGTTAGGGAAAAGGTAAGGAGCAAATAACCCTTTTCTTTTTAAATAGGAGGAAGCTAAAGTGAGTTTAGTTTGAGCAGGAGTTAATAACACTCAATGCTGAAAAGAAAGTGAGAAAAAAAAAGAAAAAAAACAGGAAAAAAAAAGGAAAAAAGGAAAAAAAAGGAAAAAAAAAGAGAAAAAAAAAAGAAAGAAAAAAAAAGAAAGTGAAGTGAAAACGTGTCAATATCCAATTAATGTGTGTAGAGACCAAACCAGGCAATTCAAGTTTCAGAGGCTATTTTAGTTTCAGATTTATAGATTAGTTAATTAACCACATTTTCATTTTTTCTTCCTTTTTTGGTTATAGAGTCCTAATCTTAGAAATCCTAAGGATCATTTTTTAAAACAAGCTTCAGTGCAATGCAAAATCATAAGTAATTTTCCTTGGCCCTTAAATTATTCAAAATTGTTAATTACTAAATAAAATATTAACAGAACACTTTCACATTCCTACAGCTTCCTACTATTCACATCTCATTCTATGTTCTAGACAGCTCTGGCAACACAAAGACACCATGGAAAACATTACTTACAGTAAACTTTATTTTCAATATTTCATTTGACATTCTTTCCAGGTAGATCTGTGCTCTAAAATGAGCCAAAGAACAGAAATCCTAAAGCTCCTAAGAGACTTTTTTCACTGTTCTGAGTAGGGCATGGGGTTTCAGGGCCCTCAATGTTGATACCTAACATTTTACCCCTTGAGGCTTTACCTATAGATACAGAAAGAAGAGACAACATCATGTATAAGAATCAAACTTTATGAGAGTATAAGAAGAAGCTCTCAGGTTACATACCACCCACCTCTTTAAGGTTGTAATGATAATGACTGATTTCTTCTCCTGGAAGTTCAATGTTATTTTTTTGTTTTAAGTAAAATGTCAGAATACTTGTTTCTCTTAATACACTAAAAATAGTAGAAGTTTTAAAATTCTTCATGAGTCCAAGCTGGGACATAGCTACTACTGATGGGGTTTATTCAACACACTAATTCCAAGTTTGGCGACCATCAGCAAACTGTTCAAAAGAAACATAAACAAAAAACATCAGGTAAAGGACAGAACAGGCACTTGACTTTTTTTTCAAGAACCTAAAACTGTAGGTCCTCCACAACTACACGGTGAGGAGATGCCAAGGCACAGCAGGCACAGGTGAACCTCCACTCCTGGAAGTACCAAAGAAATTACGTGCCGAGGGGCAGTCTCACACTCCACTTGCCTTAAAATTGTACATGTGAGTCGAAGTTCCTAATCTAACAGCCGATAATTCAAAGAGATGAGCAAACTGAAGGATGGGAAGACCAAGGTCCCTCCAGGGTCACAGAGCCACATAATGGTAGATTTCCAGCCTCCAATTCACCACTTTTGACCGTGGTCTACGCTGACCATAAAGCACAATGCTTGACAGCATCATAACTATGATCAAAGTCAGGTAAGCAATCTTCTTCCAGACAGATGCTTAAAAAATCTGCCCTCAGAGTAACTTCGTTATACTTAATATATATATATATTTTTTTAAACAATCTGGTTCAAGTTTTATAACCAAACTTAGATAGCAAGGTTTAATCAAAATTCCCTTTTAGCAAAATTTTCAATGAAAGATGCCCACACAGCTAGGAAATATGGAACTCATGCTGAAAGTCACAGAAAGAGCCAGAGTCATGGCTTTGCATGAAGCTCCTTCCACTGTAGGCCGGAGCCAGGATGGACCAGACCACAAATGTGAGAACAGAGTCATGAATACAGTTACTTCGTTTTGGCATTAAGTCAACTACTGTTTCTGCATTTAATCCTGTGTGTGAATTAAATGATTTCAATGATGCCTAGCATCAGGTACGCCAGAACAAGTAAATTCCTGAACATACAAACTATTTGGGACCTTAAACTAAACTCCTCAGTAGTGAAGAACAGCAAGAAAACAGAAAATACCTGGCACCTGCGATTAAGCCCGCAGGCATAAATTTTCCAGAGTGGTAGAACCTCATTCCCATAATGCCAGCCAGGGTTCCAGAGGTAGCTGATGTGAAAGATAAGAAGAATCAAAGATCATTTCGTGTTGTATGCAGGAGAATCAGCCCTACCCCCGTTCAAGGGCCAGACCCCGTCTCACACCATCTCCTTCCCCGGGCTGGGGCAGCGCCACCAGGCTAACACAAACACTGGTACGTAAGGCGCTCAGCGTCCGGACCAAGCGGCCTTCTCGGCCTCACCTTTCACCACTCTTCAGCCAGAGGCTTCCCCCATCTTTTTTTTTTTTTTTAAAGATTTTATTTATTATTCATGAGATGCACAGAGAGAGAGAGGCAGAGACACAGGCAGAGGGAGAAGCAGGCTCCCTGCAAGGAGCCCAATGCAGGACTCAATCCTGGGACCCCAGGATCACACCCTGGGCTGAAGGCAGACGCTCAATCGCTGAGCCACCCAGGCATCCCAGTCTTCTCCAAATTTGCCATAGGTCTTTTTTTTTCTTCCCTTTTTCCCCCCCTATTTCTTGCTGATGTATTTACGCTGTCTGCTCTTCTACTCAACAGTTGTTAAAATACCTATTATATGCCATGCATTGCACCAGGTGTTAGAGGACAAACTATCATCAAAAAAGGTCTCTAGGGGCACCTGGGTGGCTTAGTCAGTTAAGTGCCTGCCTTCGGCTCAGGGCGTGGTCCCAGGGTCCTGGGATCAAGTCCTGATTAAGGTTCCCTGCTTAGCAAGGAGCCTGCTTCTCCCTCTCTCTCTGCCTGAGATCACACGCATGCTCACTCGCTCTCTCAAATAAATGAAATCTTTTAAAAAATAAAAGGTGTCTAAGCAGGGAATCTAGCCTGTTCAGGAAAGTCAGGAAAGAAATTTGCTGAGGAAGTGAAGATCAAGCCAAGATCTGAAAAGTAGGAGTGAATGAGCTAAAGGGGTAAGAAAGCACATTGCAAATTGAGGGAATAATACACATGGGGCCTTGTGGGGAGAGGAAACTGAAGGCTAAAATACAGCTAGTGCAGAAGAGGGGCCAGACCTCAGAGCATGGACAGTGGTCCTCATCCTCAGAGCAATGAGAAGCCATTATAAGATATCAGGCAGAGGGACACATGAACTGTAAAAACAAAATTCTAGCTTTTGCATGAAGAACAAACTGCAGGGAAACTAGAGCATGTAGGGATACCTATTAATAAACTTCCTCAGGAATGCAGGCAAAATACCAAGATAAATGGGATGAGGATGGTGGCCATGCAGACAGAGAAGGGGACAATTTAGGATATGTGCTGGAGGTTAGTACCAATAGAACTCACTGATGAATGAAATATGAAGATGGAAGAGGAGAGAGCAAGACCCAAATGGATGGAGAACCCTGAAGACCAATGTATGTGAGGACAGAAGTCAGGTTTGGGCAGATGCCTTGAGACAACAGATAAAAGATGTCAAGCACACAACTGTATATATAAGAGTAAAGCCTGGAGGAGAGATCCATCTGTGTATCTATTACCTGTTTCAATTGTAATTTAAGGCCTGGGCTGCAATGAGCCCAGCAAGAGGGTATGAAGATAAAGAGACCCAGATCTTGGGAAGCTTGGGTGGCTCAGCTGGTTAAGCATCCATTCTTGATTGTGGCTCAGATCATGATTTCAGGGTCGTGAGACTGAGCCCCACCTCACAATTCACACTCAGCAGGAATCTGCTTGGGATTCTCTCTCTCCCCCCCTGCTCACATAAGCAGACCGACGTGCTCGCTTGCTCTCAAGTAAGTAATCTTAAACAAACAAAAAATGAGCCAGGTCTTAAGAACTTCAACATTTAATGGCCGAAAAGGAAGATGGGTCAACAAAAAAGAAAAAAAAAAAAAAAGGAAAATAGAGTGGAAAATGGATTGGTATACTATGCTGAGAAAGTTAACAGGCCAACTCAAATGAGGACTGAAAGATGTACACTGCAGGGGCACCTGGGTAGCTCAGCTGGTTGAGCACCCAACTCTTGATTTTGGTTCAGATCATGATCTCCGGGTCCTGGGATCAAGCCCCATGTCAGGCTCCATGCTCAACAGGGAGTCTCCTTGAGATACTCTCTTCCCTCTCCCTCTGTTCTTTCCCTCACTTGCACGTTTGCTCACTCCAAATCTTAAAAAAATATACACTGGATTCTGAAAAATCCAGGTCACTGGCACAATCAGGGAAAGCTATTTTCATGGACAAAGGAAACAAAAATGGAATGAACGAGTCGAGAAAGTGAGATGAAAGGAAATAAAAACAAATTAACGGATTATTTTAGAGAAGTTTCTACAGAGGAAGAAGGGTGGCAAGTGGAGAAGGAAGTAGGGTCACGAGAGGTCCTGTTCTCTTTAACGGGTGAGAGGACACATGTGAACATGAGGAGGGACCCATCAACAGGGTGGATTCCAAGTAAGAGATGGCATCTTCACCAGTGATAACACTCCAGAAGGTGGAGGAGGAGAGATTCAAAGCCTGGATGGAGGGACAGGCCTTGGAGAGGAGAGAAAAAGCACAGCAGAAGGCATGGACATTGATGGCATACTGCGCCATGTAATGACTGTGTTCTTCAAGTAGGCAGTGAGGTCATTTGCTCATAGTGCAGTCAGAAATGAGAAAAAACAAGTCTGAAAGTCATTCAGGAGCTTGAGTGCAGGAGCTGGGAGGCAGAGCTGAGGGCTGGGCACCTCCCTCTTCCCCAGCACATCCCATCAGCCATTGCTGACCTCTCCCTTCTCAGCCCGTGCCAACTCCTGCAAACCACTGTTAACATGCTTGTTCTCCCCACCACCCTTATAAAGGCCAAAACTATAGGAGTTCTGGCTCTGCGGGTTTGTCGAGACAGTGAGGCCCATATTCCCAGTGCAATGTCTGAAACATGGGTGGAGCTCAATAAAAATGCACCCAAAGCCACCCTGATAAGAAGTAATCTTCCCTTCCTGGTGCTCCTCCCCATCTGTGCTGCTCACAGGGGACTCCGGCAGCCCCACAGACTCATGTTTCAAGTCAGTCAAGGCAAAGGCTCCTTGAAGGCAAGGCCTATGCCACACATTCAGATTAGCGCTAAAGGGCTAATAAATGATTTTCAAATGTGAAAAATGCAATATTGATGCAAACCTAACCCTGACATGTGATCCTCTGGTAATGCTCAAGCATACAGTCTTCAATGGGCAATCATAATGATTAAGAGACATATACTTGCCTTGTACAAGTTTATTATTAATATCGTTGGCTAAATCTAAATTTATGAAGCATGAAAACCTTTCCACATTTTGCACACAGAAAATAAACAGAAACCAGCACAACTTCCCCTACCCCCAATTTTAAAACTTCCCTAGCACTGAACAGTAGTAGTAAAACTGTCTTCTTGCAAAGAACCTGCCACATTCCACCAAACCAGAGCCTTTTGTTAGAGTATCCTGGATACGTAATTATACCAGGGAGACAGTGACACTGACATACCTAGGAAAACCCAAATGTTCCTCGGATCTTGAGACAGCTGATAAGCACCCAGGCCTGCTAAACTACCAAAAAACAGCCCAGCAGCCAGTGATGGGACACTACCTGTGAGGAAGCAAACAGAGTCCTGTGTTATAATGTCAGACACTCATTTCATGAACAGAATTCACCAAATTTCCTTTCCCTACAGAGTAAATTAGGAAAGAATTAATCTCAACACAGCTCATAACCAAAGAGCTCCCAAGCATGAAAATGTTTTGGGGAGCTTGCTATTTTACAAAGAAAGTAGTGTAATATCATAAATATTCCTCCTTAATAGACAGATGCTTCCATCTAGGGAGAAAAGGGCTCCTAACCTGGCCTGACTAACCTGCCAAGAGCTAGACTTGTCCATAGGCAGGACCTCAGGCAAATTGCGAGAAAGGAGAAATTGCATGAAAATGTTTTGGGGAGCTTGCTATTTTACAAAGAAAGTAGTGTAATATCATAAATATTCCTCCTTAATAGACAGATGCTTCCATCTACGGAGAAAAGGGCTCCTAACCTGGCCTGACTAACCTGCCAAGAGCTAGACTTGTTCATAGGCAGGACCTCAGGCAAATTGCGAGAAAGGAGAGGGCAATAGGGCCAATGAGTTTTTTTTTTTTTTAAATAGTCATAAATAAATAAAATCTTTTTTGGAGAATGGGAATCTGGTGTGTGTCTGTGTGTTGGAGTAGGGATACAGGCTAGAAAGGAGGTAGAAAGACTTAAGTCTAACGAGGAGACTTCAAAAAAGGTTTTTCCTACTTCAAGGGCATGGATGACACTCTGGGGTCAAGGCTGATGTGTGGTGGTCAATGATAACAACAACCTACTACGACCCTGCCCAGCAGCTTTAGATAAAGAAGCCAAGACCAAGTCAGCAGACAAGAAGCCTGACTCCGGTCCACCAGATAACCGAAAAGCAAGTGCAGGAGGAGCTTAAGGGATGCACGAGAAGCCTGCACTCAAGCTAAGGAGCTTAAGGCAAACTTGACTCAAAAAAGACTGCACTCTGGGGACCCTGAGGACTCTCTTTACCAGCAACAATGTGAAAATCTTAAGAGGTTAAATAGCTACACACCGTACCTGCTTTCGCATAGCCAATGATCCCACCAGAAGCAACCAGCGCCGCATAACCAAAGCCAATCCAGTGTATAGGCACTCTGAAAATGAACAAGTAAGAAATCAGTGCCAACCAGGTCTAAAAAAACAAAACAAAAACCAATGACAGAATTGGACTGAAGCATCATCATTCCAGAACAGCCCTATCACTGCACAAATGAAGATAGATCTCAGAGGTTAGGTGACTTGCCCCCTAGGCATGCCAGAGGCTAGGGATTCAAACCCAGGTCCCTGGCCTACATGTCCACCCTCCCATACCCTATGCTGCCCAGCAGTCTACTCGTAGGGCCCTCTCCAGATAAGGAAAGCTCTGGTTTTGAGACGTTCCTGGCTATTTCCCCTCCCATTCACTGTACTTACAGTGGGCCAGAGTCCTTCTGCATCGTTCTCCTTCACTCTGACCAGACAGCAGAGTACGAGGCCTGCACCTGCCGAGGAGGGGCTGGATCAGAGGTGGTTACGAGCACGGCTCTCTAGCACCCAGAAGGAAGCAGGTAGAAGTTCCAGCTCCACCCTGTAGTAGCTAAGAAGTAACGGGCTAGCTCCCAACCTCTCTTAGCTTCCTTCGTTGTACTGTGAGGATAAGTATGGTACAAACTTCCTAGGGCTCCTGTGGGCGTCAAACGGTGCAATAAGTAAAAGTGCTTGGGGGGGGGGGGGGCGGGGGGGGACTCGGTCAGTGAAGCGTCTGCCTTTGGCCCAGGTCATGAGCCCTGGATCCAGGTTCTGGATCCAGCCCTGCCTCGGGCTCCCTGCTTACTGGAGAGTCTGCTTCTCCTCCTCCCCCTGCTTGTTGTGTTCTATCAAATAAATAAATAAACTCTTAAAAAAAAAGAGAGAGAGAGAGTGTGCTTGGCACATATAAAAGCTGAGCAGACACCAACCGTTCTGGTAATAACCTTCATTCTAACAACACAGGCCTACAGGAGACTCAACAAAAAGCGCTGACCGGCCCCGCCCAGGTAAGGCGTTCACCTTTTCATCAGCTAACCAACTGACTACTGAATCAGAAACTAAGTCTCTCCTGTGCCCTGGATTCACCTATTTTAATTGCCCCCTTTTCCCGCCCTTCCCCAAAGCACCGAATTACTGCAATACTCAACATCTGCAAAGCTTTCGAATCCAAATCACACTTCTTGTTAGACAGAGGCCGGTGAGGGGCTAAAATGCAGGGAAGCCCAGGTCACAACGTGGGACACTTGGCTCGTGGCGAAGTAGGGAATGACTCCTGCTTTATCTCAAAGAAATGCATTTGGTGGCCAGTGAGGGCTCAGCGTGAAAGCAATTCACACTGAAGTTTTTAACTGTGGGGCCAGGGGCGCTTGGAACTGTGCCGGCCAGGAATTCCAAGTAGCACCGAGCTGGAGCGGTAAAATCCCCGGGCAACCATCGCCACCACGCTGCATCTGCAAAGCAGCTGTCCCAGGAGCTCAGGGCTCCTGCAGGATTCACCGCCTATTTTAAGGAAAGCAAAACATGCGCGACGAGAAGGGCGACCATGACGCAGCCTGAAGGCCCTGCCGGACCCGGGGGACGAGCACTGGGCGACAGCAAAGCCCCTTAGCTAACCCCCAAAGGTCTAAGAGGCACAAGATAACGTAAACCCCCAAGTACCGAACCGCTGCGCGGCGGCCTGCACCGGGCGACGAGGGCGCGCAGACGTGAGACGCGAGCGACGGTCCCGCCGGAAACGCCGCCGCACGCTCTGCGTCCCGAGGGCAGGGCGGAACGTGGGGCGGGGCGAGCAGGCAGCCGGGCTCCAGGGGCGGAGTCGCGGCGCGCGCATGCGTCCCGGGGAGGCGAGGCGCAAGGGGTGGGTCTCGGGGGGGGCGGAGTCGCGGCGCGCGCAGGCGTCCCGGGGAGGCGAGGCGCATGGGGTGGGGCTCGGGGGGGGGGGGGCGGAGTCGCGGCGCGCGCGTGCGTCCCAGAGAGGAGAGGGGCATGGGGCGGGCTCGCGGGGCACAGTGGCGGCGCGCGCATGCGTCCCGGGGAAGCGAGGCGCATGGGGCGGGGCTCGAGGGGCGGAGTCGCGGCGCCTTGCGTCTCAGGTAGGCGAGGCGCATGGGGCGGGGCTCGCGGGGCGGAGTCGCGGCGGACGCGCATGCGTCCCGGGGAGGCGAGGCGCTTGGAACGGGGCTCGAGGGGCGGGGTCGCGGCGGGCGCAAAAGCCCCGGGTAGGTGAGGCGCAAGGGGCGGGGCACGAGGGGCGGAGTTTGAGGCGCGCGCATGCGTCCCGGTGCGCGAGGCACATGGGGCGGGGCTTGGGGAGGAGTCGCGGCGCGCGCATGCGCCCCGGGTACGCGAGGCACATGGGGAGGGGTTTGGGGGAGGAGTCGCGCATGCGTCTCGGAGGCGGAGCCGGGTCTGGGGCGGGGACTCGCGCTCCGCCCCCTGAGTCCCGTGGAGTCAGCTCCGACTGGGCTGAGCTAGGAAGTGTGGCTCGCCAGAAACCTCCCTGCAGCCTAGGATTTGAGTCGGGTCTTGCAAGAAGCATCGCGATCTGCGGCACGCTTGAGGGTGGAGGCCACGGTTAAGAGACAAGGGCACCCGAGGATGGGCTCTGAAACACCCTCTAGCCGGCGGGCCTGGGGTAAGCCGGGGGCATGCCCTCCAGGACGACTGTCACTCTGGCAGGTCAGGGGTTTGCCTGCAATGCTGACAGCTGCTTTCTTGCTGCAGAGACGGTGGCCACAAGCCAGACAGTGTGTGACTTGGGGTGTTTACTTGAGCAGCATCTTAAGGGAGGAGAAGAGGTCAGTTAAATCTAATTTCCTGCTACCTCTGTATGCCCCAGGATTCACAAAACGTGATTCTTTTCCCACTCCCGATCTGCTCTCTTCCTTACATTTCCTGCACGATCACTCAGTTGCCACACACCAAAATTTGGGTGTTTATCCTTGACGGCTCTCTCCTTCATCTTCTACAAGAATCGACATAGATAAATCTTAACAGATACAATCCTGAGTGGAAGAAGGAAATTGCAGCTCGTACAGTCTCAAATATAAACTTTCCAGGGGCACCTGGGTGGCTCAGTGGTTGAGCATCTGTCTTCGGCTCAGGTCGTGGTCCTGGGGTCCTGGGATGGAGTCCCACATCAAGCTCCCCGCTGGGAGCCTGGTTCTCCCTCTGCCCGTGTCTCTGCCTCTCCCGGTCTCTCAAGAATAAATAAATAAAATCTTAAAAAAAAAAAAAATTAACCCTCTGGTGGCCCCCTTTCTCATGCAGTAGCCTGTAACGTCCTACACATCTACCTCCCTACCCTCAGCTCACTTTCATCTCCCTTTTGCTTATGTTGCTGCGGCCTCCTTGTTCCCACTTCTGATCACTGACACCAGCCGCTTCATCGCCCAGAACTTCCCAGATAATCTCCCAGTTCACTTCCTTGTCTCCTTTATGTCTCTATTCAAATATCACCTTGTCAATGAGGCCTTCCTGGATCTTGCTTAAAATTGCAACACATATGGGGCACCTGGGTGGCTCAGTTGGTTATGCGTCTGCCTTTGGCTCAGGTCATGATCCCAGAGCCCTGGGATCAAGCCCCGCATCAGGCTCCATGCTCAGAGGCAGTCTGCTTGTCCCTCTCCCTCTTCTTCTGTCCCCCTCTGCCGCTCTTGCACGTGCGCACTCTGTCATAAAATCTTTAAAGATAAACTTGCAATGCATATGCACTTCCCTCCACAGCTTCTTTTTCTCCTTAGCACTTACCTCCACATTTAGTATGCTGTATCAGTTACTAACTGTAAAATCATCTCCCCACCCTAGCATTTAAGTTCCTGGAGAATGAGGATGTTTATGCAGCATTTAGAATAATGCTTGGCACACACTGGATGCAATAAACATGTGTGGAATGAATGAGCAGATATAGAATAGAACAGGCCATGCTGCAGAGAAAATGAAAACACGCCGAGAGTCTGAGACGAGAGAGAGATTGCCCTGACCGCACCCTGTCCCTTTCTGAGCTCTGGTTCTCTTCCTACCCCAGCTTCTGTCAGACACACTTCTGTCTTTGTTATAAACCCATCCCTGTGTCCTGTTGAAGTTTGGAATAGCCCAAGCTGCTTTTTGTTTCTTGCAGTTAAGTCTCTCTTTGCTGTGATAGCACCTGATTTCTTCTGCCAGAGAGGTCTTTTTATGTCTAAAAAGTCAATCTCATTTTTTATTAGTCCTCAGACAAGCTGCCCCTGACTGTCCCAGGCCATTCCATGTGTTCTGTGAAAGGGAGGTGTACACAAAATGACCACCAAAGGCCAACGGAGCTGTAAGACCAAAGGAAAAAGCCAACAATTCTCACTTGGCAAGAAATGGCTTATTAGGGGGGACTTAGGCCAAAGTGTTTCTTTGGCTGCCACAGGACAAGTAGGCATCTGTAATCCCACCTCCCCTAACACTTGCTTTCATAGTGCTAGATTGGGAGTACTTGCTGAGGGACCACCTAAGAGAAGGATGTTTAAGAACAGGTATGTGTCAATCTTATCTCCAGGGCAGATCAAGGACGTTATGCCCTGACGGTATACTGAATGGTGTGGCTACACAAAGGGAAAGAGTGGAGGGACCTGTGCTCAAGGTTTCAGATCACAGATTAGTCATAATGATGCATTTGTCCAAGATAGAACTAATCCGGTTCATGCAACATTTAATTATTTACCAAAACTTTTTCATTTGGGTAAGGATCACACTTCTCCTTTTGGCCCTGGCACATGGTGAACACTCAAAACACGGCTATTGAATAAAAAAAGGATGGGGGAGATATAGGGAACATGGCACTTTCTAAATTGGGAAAGAGTGAATTTGTGATGAGAATCTGCTCAGACACAAGAATCAAAGTAGATACTTCAACATTTAGATGGTGAAGACTATATGTGGACTATACATTTCCACATAGAAAAATAAAACAAAACAAAATGAACATGAATTCCCTCAAATAAATTATATAGTTTTATAGGACCTGTTGGCCTCTAAGGATACTACCAGGTAAGCTCTGCCAGAAGTCACTGGGCAGAAAGGCTCATCGACTAACCTAAAATGCTTGAATCACATGGTTTATTAAATCAATTTAATAAGCAGAGACACATAGACACACTGAATCTACACCTACATCTAGAGAATTACTTCTGAGGAATAATTCTGTTCTATTGATTGAATAGCTTTCTGCACAAAAAACAATAGGGGGACCACATAAAGGTAGAAGAGGTAGAGACAATGTAACAATGGAACCCCACCACCAAAGCAACCACCTGCAGCTGGGAGGAAGATCAGTGAGGAACCCACAAGTACATTTCCTCATCCCTAGGGCACACCAAAAAACCCAGTGGTTTGGGGCACCTGGGTGACTCAGTCAGTTAAACATCTGCTTTTGGCTCAAGCCATGATCTCAGGGCTCTGGGACTGAGCCCCATATTGGGCTCCCTGCTCATCAGGGAGCCTGCTTCTCCCTCTCCTTCTGTCCTTTGCCCTGCTTGTGCTCAAACTCGTACAAGTGAAGGAAATCTATTTATTAATCCTCGAGTGTCTACCAAATAGTGGGAGACCTGCTGGAACTCTCTGGGGTTGGAGGTGCCAGCAAGAGCCATGGTTTACATTCCCCTCTCCACCTGGATAGTACAGAAGGGAGCAGGGTCCAGGTGCTTTAGCTGCTCCAGTGAGCCCCAGACTCCTAACACACAAACTCCAGCTATCCACTGAGATGGCCCCAGCACAGGGTACTCTGGGAACCCACAGGTCTGCACCTGGCTCAGCATTTCACCAGGAATGCCCTGATACCTCATGCACTAGGACACTCCCAACCAGCACCCACTCCAGCTCAGCCATCCCACCATGGTGAGCCAGGCACAGAGCATCCCAGGATTCCGAACCCTTGCCAGCTTCACCTCCAGCCATCCAGCCACGGCAACCCCAGGACAGAACACTTCAGGTATCTTCTGTTGCATACCTATTCCAGGTCCAGCAATCCTGCCAGTGCAGTCCATCAGGCACATGCAGCCTACAGAGGGGACACTGCTACACAAAGCCACTCCTACAAGACCAAGACAAGTAGCTGTTCTATTTCATTTAAACAAACACAGAAACTCAAAATGAGAAGACAGAAGAATATGTTCCAATAAAACCCCAGAAAAGGAAAACCCTCATGAAATAGAGATAATTTACTTAAAGAATTCAAAGTAATGGTCATAAAGATGGTGACAGAACTTGGGAGGACAATGGAAGAACACAGTGAAAACTTCAACGAAGAATTAAAAAATATAAGAAATAACCAAAGAAAAGGAACAGATTAAAAAAAAAAAAAAAAAAAAACTGAGGGATGCCTGGGTGGCTCAGCGGTTGAGCGTCTACTTTTAGCTCAGGGCGTGATCCCGGAGTCCTGGGATTGAGTCCCACATCGGGCTCCCTGCAAGGAGCCTGCTTCTCCCCCTGCCTATGTCTCTGCCTCTCTGTCTCATGAATAAATAAATAATCTTTTAAATAAAATTAAAAAATTTTTAAAAACTGAAAAATATACTATATGGAATCAACAGCATATTAAAAGATACAGATCAGCAATCTGGAAGACAGAATAGTAGAAATCACCCATTCAGAACTCCAATAAGAAAATATCTTTTAAAAATGAGACTAATTTAAGGGACCCCTGGGACAACATCACATGTACTTTCACATTTTACTGGTCCCAGATAAAAGAAGAGAAAAAGGGGTAGAAACTTATTTGAAGAAATAATAGTTGATAAGTTCCCTAACACTGGGGAACTGACACCAAGGTACAGGAATCCCAGGAAGTCTCAAATAAGAAGAACCGAAATGATCCACGCCAGAATGTCATATAATTAAAATGTCAAAATGCTAAAGAGAAAATCTTAAAAGTAGCAAGAGAAAAAGAGTCACAAAGAAAACCTATAAGGCTATTAGCTAGTTTTTCAGCAGAAACTTTGAAGGCCAGAAGAATGTGGCATGATATACTCAAAGTGCTAAAAGGAAAAAACACCACAACCAAGAATACTCCATCTGGCAAGATTATCATTCAAAATTGAGGGAGAGAGAGTTTCCCAAATGAGCAAAAACTAAAGTTCATCATCACTAAACCAGAGTTACAAGAAATGTTCAAGGGTCTTCTTTAAGTAGAAAAGTAATGGCTGTAACTAGAAAACATACGAATGAAAAAAATCTCACTGGTAAAGGCAAATACATGGTAAAGGCAGTAAATCGGCACTTAAAAAGTAAGAAGGTTAAAAGAAAAAAAAAACAGTAAACTCGACTATAACCACAAAAATTAAGGAACACACAAAATAAAAATATGTAAAATATGGCATCAAAAACAAAATGGGGGTGAGGTAAGTAAAAACGTTGTGTTTTTACAATGTGTTAGAAGCTTAAAATAGGTGTGTGTGTGTCAATACATAGGAACCTCATAGTAACCGCAAACCAAAAACCTAGGACACACAAAAAATAAAGAGAAAGGAACCCAAACATAACACTAAAGAAAACCATCAAACCACAAAAGATAACAAAGAACCAAGAATTACAAAAAAACAAAAAATTACTTTAAACATAAATGGTCTAAATACTAAACACTGAAGCAGAACAAAATTGGAGAACCGATGCTACCCAACTTCAAGACTTACTTTGCTACTGTAATCAAGACATTATGGTACTGTTAAATGAACAGAAAACAAAACCCATAATAGATCAATGGAACAGAATAGAGAGCCCAGAGATAGACCACCATAAATATAGATGATCTTGAACAGTGGCATTAGGGATGTCGACCCTCCACCAAGTCAAAAATCTGAATACTAATTTTTGACTCCCCTCAAAGTTAGTAAAAATCTCCTGATCAGAAGCCTTACTGATAACAGTTGATTAACATATATTTTGTATATGTTTATTATATACCATATTCTCACGATAAAGTTAGAGAAAACGTTAAGAAAATCATGAAATACTATACCGTATTTATTGAAAAAAATCTGTAAGTGGACTCATACAGCTCAAACCCATGTTATCCAAGGGTGAACTGTAAAATCAACTGACCTTTGACAAAGGAACAGAGGCAACAAAAATGGTCTGTCTCTTCAACAAATGGCACTGGAACTGAACATCTGCATGCAAAAATAAAATAAAATTGAGACACAGCCCTAACACCTGCTACAAAAATTAAAAAATTAACTCAGGATGGATTATAGACCTAAATGTAAAATGCAGAACTAGAAAACTCCCATAAAGAAACCTAGGAGAAAAAAAAAAAAAAAAAGAAACCTAGGAGAAAACTTAGATGACTTTTGGGTATGATGAAGCCTCTTAAGATCTATCAAACACATGAGACCCATGAAAGAAATAACTGATAAGCTAGACTTCATTAAAATTAAAAACTTCTGCAAAAGATATTATCAAGAGAATGAAAAGACAAGCCATAGACAGGGAAAAAATATTTGCAAAAGATACATCTGATAAAGGACTGCTATGGAAAATACAAAGAACTCTTAAAACTCAATAGTAAGAAAACAATTTTATTAAAAAACAGACCAAATACCTTGCCACCTTACCAAAGATCTGCAGATAACACATAAACATATAAAAAGATGTTCCACATATGTTCTCAGGGAAATGCAAATGAGATACCACTACACACCTGTAAGATTGGCTAAAATCTAGAACACTGACAACACCTAATGCTGGGTAAGGATGTGG
The DNA here is from genome assembly GCF_011100685.1 of Canis lupus familiaris. Classification (NCBI taxonomy): domain Eukaryota; kingdom Metazoa; phylum Chordata; class Mammalia; order Carnivora; family Canidae; genus Canis; species Canis lupus. The sequence goes on along the minus strand of NC_049256.1, from coordinate 11,748,710 downwards.
AACAACAGGCATACTCAAGACATTGATGGTAGGAATGAAAAATGGTATAGCCACATTGGAAGACAGTGTGGGGGTTTCTCACAGAAGTACACAGACTCTTTACCATACAGTCCATCAATCAACACTATTTAGTATTTACCCAAAGGTGTTGAAAACATATCCACCCAAGAACTTGCACATGGATTTTTAGAGCAACTTCAATTGCAGAAACTTGGGAGTCAACCAAGTTGTCCTCCAGTAGGTGAAGGTAAACTGTGGTACATATAGATAATGGAATACTACTGAACATTAAAAAGAAATGAGCCAACAAGCCATGAAAACACACAGAGGAAACTTAAAGTGCACATTACTAAGTGAAAGCATCCGATCTGAAAAAGGCAACAATACTGAATGATTCTACCTACCTAACATTCTGGAAAAGGCAAAACTATGGAGGCAGTAAGGAAAAAAAAAAACAAAAAACAAATAAAAAAAAAAAAACAGTGATTATGGGAGGTCAGGTACAGGAGAGATGGAGGAAGAGTTGTTTTAGGGCAGTGGAACTATTCTGTGGATTATAACATGTCATTATACATTTGTCCCCATAGTGTACACCACCAAAAGTGATCCCTAAGGGAAACTATGAACTTTGGGTGATTATGATATGTCAATGTAGGGTCATTCTTGGCAAAAAGTATACCATTCTTAGGAGTAATGTTGATCATGGGCGAGGCCGCTCCAAGTGTTGAGGCAGGGATATAGAAGAACTCTCTGTGCTTCCTCTCAATTTTGTAACAAATCTCAAACTGCTCTAAAAAATATTTAAACAAAAACATAACAAAACCCCCAAAATTCTATTCATCTTCGCTTGTAAGCCTAAGTCAACCAAGAGGTGGATGAGATGTTAGATACAGAATGTGGCTCATTTCCTAGATGATTTCCTTTCTGGGAAGAGTGTGGCAATTCCAGTGTCCAAATGCTAGATGTCTGTCTCATCTTGCCTCTACGGCAGGGATTCCCTGTTGGCCTCAGGTATCTGACATCTGGTCGGCTAATTCAAATCTATGAATCTTCTAATAATGTGCCTTTTCAAAACACTCAGGAATCTACTGAGGGGAAAAATAACTGATGACAAGATTATAATCAACAGGCAGAATTTAAGACTATCTTTGTTAGATTAACTATGTGATTTTTTTGTTATTGGCCAGAAACAGATGGAAAAGAACCCTAGAAATGTCATTTTCTGACCCTTCAATTATCTTGTTGTCCACAACCTGGAAGCAGAGTAGTTTAATGAGGCTTGGCAATCACTAATGAATTTGTTATGCACACAGCCCCGAGTTTAAGCATATGGCTTTACACACACATATTTTATGTGTCTGTGATTTTTAAGTTTGTCTTAATATGTCTCCTGGTATGAAAATCTTTTTATACCTTTGTTACCAGAATGAATAAAATCTGCACTGAAATTACTAGAACCATAGCCATAGAATAAGGCAGCTTTATCATTCTTCCCCCGTTTAGGAGAAAAACCTGAAAAACCACTCTAACCCATCTTTGGTAAAGAATGTGTTCAAAACTGCGTATGTTTTAAACCAAAGCATTTTGAGAAAGATCTTTATTTGCTTTATACAACAACAAAAATTATATATTACACATTAACATAGTATATATATCACCACGGTCTATAATTCATAAAATGCTGTCTAGCAAAAATAGTTTTACCATTGTTAAAAAAAATAATAAACACTTAAAAGTTTTTTTTTTTTTAAGCTGTACATTTTCTTCAAAAGAAGAAATTTCTAGCTTTTACACGGGAGGGGTGGGGGGACGGACACATTTGAAACGAATGATTCCATCTAAGAAGTTTTTCTCATAGGAGAAATGTGAGATTCACACTATCATTTATGTTTTCTTCTTTTTTCTCTTCTTTTTTTCCAACATTTCTACCATTTTCCTCTTCTTTGTTGACACCACGGTATTTCCTTTTGTTGGCTTATTACTGTCACCAGTTAAACCACATTTCTTTGCATTAGATTTGGACTGCCTTTCTTCTTCCTGTACTACATCGCCAGCTTCCCTTTTGTTGATTTTGGACTGCTCTTTACTTACTAAAATACAAGAAACAGTGCATTTAAAGACTGCTTTTCCCCTCTTGAAATAAACACAGGTTGGCAAGAAAATAAAATTATCTGAATTTCCTCCACTTCAACAATTCAAGAGCTACAATTTTTTAAAAAATCATCCCTTTCACTTACCAGCAGAAGGCTCTGCAGCTGAAGGGAGGCTTTCTTGTGTGTCTGTCACTCTGTCTAGCCATACTCCAAGACATGTCAGCCTGGCATTAGTTTTTACTTCACAGAGTAAAGATGGGGGAACTTTCTAAAACAGAAGAAATAAAAATTCATGATAATATAGGGGAATTTTAAATGATTTTTCTTTTTCCATAATCAAGTTAACTTATTATTTAACATTTTATTTTTTGAAATAATCTCTAAACCCAACATGAGGCTCACACTTAACAACCCCAAGATCAGGAGCCATATATATTCTTTCAACTGAGCCAGCCAGTTGGGAGGTTTTTAATTTAAAAGTTATGGTATTTTTCTTCAGAAAAAAATATGCTATTTAGAAGAAATCTATCCTGATTCATTTTGGGTTTGACTATGTCCCTCATGCCCTCACAGAGCATGTTTCTGAATATTCAAAAACTGTAAATTCATTAAGAAAAGGACCATGTCTTTTATTTATTTCTAGGTTTAACACAAAACCCTGCAACCACTTAACAAACCACATTTATAGAATGTGTTTATAAGAGAATTAAGAATAATAAATGAAGAGGGTCTGTGAGAGCAAGGCTACTGAAAAGAATTTAAGTTGGTTCCATTATCAACCAGTAATTTTCAAATTTTTAATAACGGCAGTATTTTTATTTAACAAAATCTTACAGAGAACATCATTATACAAATGGAAGTAGCACTTCTCTGAAAAAGGAGTTCTGGCACCTTGCCAGCTCAGACTCACCAATACCAACCCCAAGATAGCTCCTGGAACCCTAACTTTAATTAAAACTATGAATATCAAGCATGCATGGAAGAGATTTTAAAGACTTCTGCCTTGAAAAATAGTCTACCTCCCTGAACTCAAGCAGTACTGATAATAACACTTGCATTAAAGTGCATTTATATGGTACTAAGACACTGACCTTATCCTGCTTAAGCTTCCACATTTTGATGAAACCATCACTGGATGCTGTAACAATAATGTGATGCTCTGGATCTTCAAAACTGAATATGTCTTTTACCCTAGGATAGAAATATTAACACCATAAAAGATCCTTTCTCCCACATAGTATGATATTGTCATAAAGAGTCTATGTACACAGTCTCTTGATTTTTCAATTCCAAGTGCTTCCAAACTGTGCAAGGAACAGTGATAAAATCTGACTATGCTTCACATCCTATGAGTCAATGAGTCCTTTTCAAGGACCAAATCCCAAGATAAAATGGACTGTTAACAATATCTTAAGAAAAAGTTAAAAAGAAGATTATGATAACTATAATCAGGTTATCATAAAGGAAATAGATACTTAAGTCCCTCACGTGAAGAGACTCCCAAGCTCAGGATGAAGAGACAAGTAAGGCAACAGATGAACCATGGCTTCCTCCTACACATCCATTTCTCTCACGTCCAGGGCCACCACCCCTTGTCTAAGCCACTACTGTTATTCTTCTGGATTACCGAGTAGACCACTGGTCTCTCTGCTTCCATTTTTGCTAACAATATTTTAAAATTATGAATCAATCATGTTACTCCCAGGCTTAAAATCCTACAAAACTCAGATCTTTTAAAAAATAACACAAGAGAGAGAGAAGGGGCTGGAGATATATATATATAAAGCAAGTCTGGCCATAAACTGACAACTGCTGACGCTAAGTGGTAGGGTCTATGGGGATTGCTTCCTTAAACTAGTCTGTCTGCCTTTAATTTCTTCCATAGAAAGAAATAAACAAAGCAAAATCTATAAGGTTCTTAATATGAAATCTAAACTCCCTAAAGCTCTTATATAAAATCTAAACTTCTACAAGGCCATGCACTGTTTGGCTCACTCTGATCTAGTCACAAAGCTCCATTATCCAGTCCTAAAATACACCCAGCTCTTTCCTTCCTCTGTCCCACTGTGCCTGCAGTTCTCTCCTCTCTCTAGAAACAGGTCCCTTTTCATCTGTAGAGTCCTACCCCTTCCCTTTCCCAGTCATACTAAGTTACTGCTGGTATTCTTAAGGCACATTTTTCTATTTCTTTCCAGTTAGAATTATCTGCTTACTCTTTTATCATCTTTAGCTCCTCTATAAGAGCCACAAAAGCAAGCTCTTGTCTTTTTTGTTCATAATTAAATACTTAGTGCAGTTCTTAATGGATGCTCATGAATACCTGTTAAATCAGTGTGAATGAATGGCCAAATATCTTAAGTGCTATTTTTTTTTTAAAGATCGGATTTAAGTGTTATCTTAAGTGTTCTATTGTTATTAGTACATTTGAAATGCCCTTGAATGAACACTTCCCAATACAGGGAAAAACCAGGGCCTGTACACGGACTGTAGTATTCAAAGTACTTACAAAGACAGTTCTTAAAAACTGTTATTTAGAAAATAAAAATTATGACTAAATTTAAGATACTGAAGAACACGCAAATGAAGCACATTCAAGTACAACTGTTCATTATCACCTTTTCCAAAATAGTAGGAAAAAAAGAGGCAGATAGATCTGGGTTTGAATCACAGTTCCATCACCTAACAGTATAGTAATTTTGGCCAAGTCACTTATAACTGTTTACTGTGAGAATCAGTGTCTATCCCCTAGAAATATAGCGAGCAGTAACAGGTAAGAAAGACTGGCACAAAACAAGTCAATACTGTCACCTATCTCTCCTGTAGGAAAAAAACCAATACTGTACAAAGGGGGAAGAAGTGGGAATAAGTAAAAGAGAGGTCCTGGCAAAGCTCAACATTGTTTAATTTTTTTGTTCCTCTTCAAATATGGTTGATTTCAAGCCCCAAGATTAATAATATTACTGGAAAAATATCTTGTGCAAATCACTAGCCCTGATACCAATATCCCCACTTTTGTACAACTTAAGGCCAAGAAGACAACATTTCCACCATCCTCTCCCCAAAAATATTTATGTAGAAATGTCTATCTCTGCAGTTGTTCATGAGAAAACATGGACACTGTTTTATGAAACTACTGCCTACATTAACACTTAATGAAAACTACACATAGATGCACATAGAGACTGGCAAAGAAAATACCTGTTTTCATGAGCTTTAAATTCACAGACACACGTTAGTGAATCACAGTCAAAAAACCTTACAACTTCTTCATCTCCAGCCACTGCAAGGACAGACTCCTATAAGAGGGAAAAAGAATATCCAGAATGTCATCAACAAGTCCAACCATCACCATATACACTAAAATCCCATCACTGATTTCTGGTCACTTACTGAAAGAAATGTAACAGAAGATATTCTCTTTTCATTTGTGATGGTGCCACTAACAGACGCAGTGTCTAGCTGATAGACATTTATTTTATTCAGGATGACAACTATGTATCTCTCTCCTCTTGGGGACCATTCAACTATGTGAGCATCTGTAAGTTAAAAACACTAAGCTTTTTTAGTTCATAAACAAGAAAAAGAAATGATCAGAGTAATTATTAAAAAAGTAAATGATTGCACTGTGCATTTTCACATCCACTATCCCTTCACAACAAACTTCGGTACATATTTTACAAGTTAAGTTTTAGAAAATGAACTGGATTCAAAGAATCATTAAGTCATAGACCTGGTAGGTGACAGTCATGACGAGAATTCCCATCTAAAATGGGAAAGGAAAGGAGAGCACCTAGGTGGCTCAGTCCTTTCGGCTCAGGTCCTGGGATCGAGTCCCACATCAGGCTCCCTGCTCAGGACAGTCTGCTTCTCCCTCTCCCTGCTGCGTGTACAGACTCTCTCTCTCAAATAAATAAAAACCTCTAAGACAGATAGAAAAATAAATAAATAAAATGGGAAAGGAAAGTAACCTAAATTATTGCCCCAGGAGGTAACCACCATCAAGTAGGGAAATAAAAGTATATGTGGATGTACATACACTCATATTCCATGAAGTTATAAAAAACATTCCAAATAAAAGTACTCACTCTGTTTTATATTTTTTATGAATGCTGATCTTCCTTCCACAAGATTCCATGTTCTGCAAAATAAGCAGCTCACTTACAGATCACTTACACTAGGCGTAAAGGTAAGCATAATGAAGACTTACTCAAACAACAATTGACTACACAGGAAGCTAATTAGAATATGTTTCTTACAGCAACACTGGAAATATTTACTATCAAGCAAGAGTAACTCATCCATTCCCGTACTCTCTAATATATTTAAAATGTTTAACATTATTTTCAAAAGATTTTACCTCCTAAAACATTTGTTTTTAGGACCACCGTCCTCTTCACAGCTTACGATTGGGATATACTATGTACGAGTGAACACAGCCTGTCATTTTTTTCTCTACCGTTGTGAAAAGGTTCAATACCTTTCAGTAGCTGACGGCAATGAGACAAGACAGAAAACGAATCTATTATACTAAAATATACTGATGGTAGCTTCCTGTTGTCCTTAGAGAACAAAGACCACAACTCGGAAAAGATGCTCTCAGCATTAACGACTTACCTTAACGTCTTATCTGTACCCACAGAGAGGGCCAACTTGCCAGACGGATGAATAGAAAGGAAGGTCACGTGTCCTCTAAAAGGAAACCAACAGTTAGACCCCAACTTCACTGGCACCTAGAGACCGCCAGTGGGGAAGGGGCCTGACTCACTTGTGAGCTTTAATCGACTTCAGGCACTCCCACTTCTTTGCATCCCACACACAAATGAGTCCATCTTCTGCCCCACTGATTAAGTGCCTGTTGCCGTAGAATTTCAGGCAAGTTATTGTGCCTGTGGAAAAACCAAGACAGGCAGACTTAATGTTCATTTTGAATGCAAACTCCATTTCTGGTTTGAAGGCTACACTGTGGTAAAAGTAAAACATCTAACGTCTTAATATTACTGAAATATACCTTAAAGTCTTAGGTGAAGAAATTTCTTTTACAAAAACAAACAGGCAAGAACTCCACAAGGAATGAAGAAAAATAGGAACTGTACTTCATCCCCATCCTAGCTCCTTCTCAGTCAGTCCTTTTCCAACTGTGGAACACCTTGCCAGTGGCTTCAGGCAGACCAGGTCTAACTATTTCTTCCACACCCAAGGGGGAGAGAAGACTTTCTTGTGTGAACTGGGATTGGATGAGACAGAATGGAAAAAGAACGCATGTTGAATTCGATCAAAGCCTTGCTTCTGTTGGAAAGGGAAACGCTTGTCAAAGTAGCTAAGGACCTAAGACAGACACTGACTACTCCAAATTCACTGCTAGAACCAATGCGTGGCAGTCTCATCTGGCTTTAATTGCAGGAAGCCAACATGACGGAGTGTCCCCAAGCTAAGGGCACGTCTAACCGGGGCTACGATTTTCAGTTCTTCCTTTCCATTGCCCCTTTCCTGGAACACGTGTTAAGCCTCCATTCTTTGTCCCTGGGGAAATACAGTAAAAACAGCATGGAGTTCAATATTGAAAAAAACACACCTATTCGGCCTACTAGTTGATCCTACCACTACCCTGGACAACTTCACCAGCGCCGAGGAAAACCCAGGCATGACCTGAGCATTACCAACCCCTGACCTCCTCAACTCCAGTGGCCTCGCCTCCCTCTCTGGTTCAGTCCCTGATGCGTACACCCCGGGACATAGTTACCACCTAGAGCTGCTTGCACATCACAACTCGTGAACTCTTACGAACCTCATCCCTGCCCACAACCTCATCTCTCACCAACCCTACCAGGCCCCCTTCACTCACAGTTTACCTGCTTTATTGTTTCAGAGATCTATAGACCATTCAGAGCACCCCCCCCCCACCTTCTGTAGCCCAACAATCTCTTCTTTCACCAAAAATCCTGAATTCCTTTGTAAATCAAGCCTCCTACTACACATACCAAGTACTTTTCTGCTCCCTACAAAAATGTCTGAGCTTAATGCAAACGGATGTTACTCGATTCATAGCCTCCAGCTTCAACAGAGAAGACTCTCATCAGTCTTCTGCTTGCTCTTGCTCAGCATCTCTCTCACATCCTGGGTGCCAGCACGTTGTCAAGCCTGCAGGGCCCCTCCCTCCCATTCAATCCCTAACCTCCTCTTCTCAAGGGCCACCCAGGACCTGGCCCATCTACTTCTCCAGTCACCCCAACCTCCATTTTCACCTTCTCATCATACATATTTACTTGCACACAACGGTTAAAAACATGGGCTCTAGACCTAGGTTTGAGTTCTAGTTCTATTATTTTGTGACCACTGGCAAGTCAAGTTAACATCTTTGAATCTCAGTTTTCTCCTCTTTAATCTGAAGCTGTAACAGTAGCTTCTTGGCACACTGCTAGGCATGTGGTACTCCCTCAACCAAGTCAGCTATCAACATGAGGCTGCTACCGTGCTCCTCCGCTTCCTGCTCTGCCCAGAATGCCCTTCTCCTGCCAGGCTAACTGGTACTTTTAAGACAATTCAATCAGATGTCATTTGGGGGAAGTTTTCATTGAAAAGCTGCTTCCACTCACTCCCCCACCAAGTGAGTTACGTGAGTTCCTTCTCTCTCCCAATATGGACTGTGAAGAACTTAAGGATAAAAACAAAAACAAGACAAAAAAAAAAAAAAAAAGGACCACATTTTTTTTCATTTCTGTATTTCCTAGCACAGACCATGCTACATCCTAGACACCTAATCAATCATTCAAATGAAGTCAAATTGTAAAGTAATAATGCCTCAACATTATCTTATAGGATCTAATATTCTTACCATTGTGATGCACTAAAGCCCCATGGTCTATCTTCTTTTTCATGTCATATATGTGAATTGTTTCATCTTTGCTCCCAGTGACCACAAAACGACTATTTACAGCCACCGCTGACAAGGAGGCAGTGTGGGCATGGTGAGTGAAGTCAGCCACAGCAGTCCATTTTTGCTGAAGAGTAAAACACACAATGTCACAATCATATCATAGTTCTGAATTCCTTTGTAAATCAAGCCTCCTACTGCACACACCAAGTACCTTTCTGCTCCCTACAAAAATGTCTGCAGCTTAATGCAAACAGATGTTACTCGAAACACCTAAGTGGTTCCACGATCCATGAAAATGACCAGTAGATACTTACAAAAGGAGAAGAAAAGTATGCAATGATAGATTAAGAAAAACAAAGAACCTGAGAAATACGGCAGGCAGCAAGGAAATGGGAAGGCCATGCTGGGTATCCTGACTCCAAAACAATTATGGAGACAGGGCTACTTTAAGGTCCTAGCCAAACCCTTAACTGCTTAATATATTTATTTATATGTGAGGCTTGGATACCATTCATTCATTCAAATGTTCAGATTTTGATTTGAATTTACTCAAATACTAAATGAATACTATGTACCTGACACTATTTTAGATGATTGATATATAGCAGTAAACAATGTCCTTATTATAACAGAACTGCCATCCCTGGGGGAAAGACAGACAGTAAACAAATACGATGCCACATACAGAGGAGTATAATGACAAGTCTTACAAAGAAAAATAAACAGGATAAAAATTATGCTTCCTTCCATCAGTACCAATATAAGCCCCACAGAATGACCCATGACGAAGTCTCAAGAACTCTATGCTTATGGAGATGCAACTTTTGGATTAAATAAATGAGACTGGATGAGCACCAAGAGTGACTGGCAGCTGAAAACACATACACACACCTCAAATGGAAGAAGATGCATTAGGAAGTATTAGCAAAACAAACCAAAGAAGAAGGAAAAAAAAAAATCAGACCTCTCTGAACATGTTTAAGATGTGTTACAGCAAATTAATTTCTAAATACCTACAGCAACAGACATTGCTTCCAGCAACCAGGACCAAAGGAGCTCTTCTGAATAAAGACACAATATTCCTGAGGACTGCTATCGCGGTAAAAACAAACAAAAAACCTTTGTGCATATTACAGAAGGAATGCTGATTATCTGAGCTACTTGTCTGTCTAGGTTTAGCAGCAGTAGTGGCGAGTGTCAGGGCTTCACATTTCACACACACCTGAGGACCGGAGTCCCAGGTCTCCCTTTGTGGCCCGGAGCAGGTCACCTAACCTATCTCAACTTCAGGCTCTCACCTGTAAGACAGAGTCAGCTGTACCCGCCTCGGGCTATTGCTGTGAGGACGACTATGTGTCCGGGACAACACAGCAACTTCATTACAAAGAAAACACAATCAATAGCACCATCTTTAGACGTTCAAGAGATGTCACCTTCCGGCCAAAAGCAGATTAATGACCAGGTAGAGAACGAAATAAACAAAAGTAATCAGTCAAATTATATACATCCAGTTTTCTGATTAATTCAAGACTGACACCTTGACTTCGTACATAAATACTGAAGAAATAAAAATAAAAAAGGTGAAGAAGCCTATTTTTTCTTAGGGGGAAAAAAACATGACTAGGCTAAAAATTAGATCTTATTTCTGGTCCTGGACAGGTCCTAACTACCTGTTTCACTAAAGGCAATCTTACTTAACATTTCTGCTCACACATCTGGTAAAGATAATTGTATTTTGTTGTCATTTTCTCCATGCATTTGTCCCCCTTGCTCTCCTCACGCTAGCGAGCTCTCCAGCGCGGATCCATTCCTTCTGGCTTCTTCGCACCCCCTTTACCAACGAATGCCCCCCCCCACTCGGGGGGGGGAAAGAGTCCGAAACTACTGAATAAATTGGAACACTTTTTTTTTTTTTAACCAATGAGAGATTCATCCAGACTCAGCTCTACTATCTTGAAAAATCCCAAGACAAAACTCAATAAAAGAGCAAACTGTTCTTTCATTAAACCCTGAACACGTGAAACTGGCTGTCAACTCACAGGCGTTAAACCCTGAACCCAGGAACGCCAGCTTCCTTCCTGGACCGCGCTCAGAAAGTCTGTGAAACCCAACAGACACGACCTCGTCTTATGAAATGCCCACTCTACATTAAAAAAAAAAAAAACTAAACTAAACTACACGCGTGGGTTCGATTCATCAATGAAGCCCTAAGAGATCAAAGTGTTTACCTGCGACGCCGTGCCCACCTCCGCCGCGGGGGAACCCGCCCGGACCCACCCGCGCACCTCCTCCCGCGGTCCCTCCGCGCGCCCCCTCTGACCTCCCGGTGCTCGCCGCCTGCGTCCGGCTCCCGGCGAATAGCGAACCCAAAAAGGACCTGCTCGTAGCAACCAGCTACCAGCTCCATTCAGCGGCGCACGTGCCCCTTCCGCGAGCCCCGCTCCGCCGACACGGAATGACGAAAGCGGACGCCAGCGCACGTGGGGGTCCTTCCTGCGCCGGCGCTCAAATTGACGTCACGAGCTCAGGGCTGCCCTTGGGGCGCCTGCCTCCGTGGAAACTGTTTCAGCGCTCGAAGATCGCGCGGAGCTTCCAAGAGGAGAAGAAACAAGGACGCCGCATGAGGACGTTCTCAAGGCGAGGAGACAAAAGTTGGGAGCAAGCAGGCACGTCCTAGGTGGCCGCCAGCTGGGCGGGTCTCAGGGGAGCAGGGCGGGGCAGCCTCTGCGGAAGCCCCTCGTTTCCGTGACGTCATGGGGGCGTGGCCTGCCCAGAGTGGGCGGGGCCTCTGGCGGCGTGGTGCTCTACCCCGGGAGGCACCTGCAGATGTGGGGTGCGGGACCCGGGACGGGAATTAGGAAGGTTAGGGAGTTCGGAAAAAGGAAGGTCTCCTTTTTGCGCCCGAAGCACAGAGGAGGCTCCCTCCCAGTAAGGCACGGAGGGGGTGGCCTGCGGCGTCTAGAGCAGCGCGCGAAGTCGGGGGCCCGCCCTGCGCACCTCCCTTCCAGCTCGTCTGGCTGCGCGGACCGTGCGGTCCCTGCGGCCGGCGTCGCCCCACCACCCGGAGGAGGGGCCAGGGCGCTAGACCCGAAGGGTGCAAGGAGGGGCCGCTCGAGCAAGCCGGGCGCACGCCGCCTCGGCGAACGTGCCGGAGGGACTCTCACCCCCGAGCCCCGAGGTCGGCTCCGGTCGTGAAAACAGAAATCGCCTTAATTGACGTCTGAGAGCTCCCCGTAGGGTACGGAGATGCAGAGGTCTGTTAGACAGCACGGCTTTGCGCACGCCTGATGGAACACCTCCGGGAGCGTCAGCATCTCGCAGGTGCTGCGGCAGCTGGGTCTGCAAGTGGGAGCGGGGGGCTCGTCGGCGCCGGCTCGTCAGCCCTGTGGCGCGCTGAGCTTACAGCGCCTTCCCCTCCTCCCCTCCCCTCCCCTCCCCTCCCCTTTTTTGTAGGATTTTATTTATTTAATCAGGAGAGAGAGAGAGAGAGGCAGAGACACGGGCAGAGGGAGAAGCAGGCTCCTGCAGGGAGCTCGATGCGGGACTCCCCGAGACCCCGGGGTCACGCCCTGAGCCCAAGGCAGACGTTCAACTGCTGAGCCACCCAGGGATCGCTTCTTCTTTTTTTTTTTTTTTTTTTAAGGTTTTATTTATTTACTCATGAGAGACACACACAGAGAGAGGCAGAGACACAGGCAGAGGGAGAAGCAGGCTCCCTGCAGGGAGCTCGATGCAGGACTCGATCCCACGACCCCGGGGTCACGCCCTGAGCCCAAGGCAGATGCACAACCACTGAGCCACCCAGGGGGCCCCGTATCTGTTTATTTAAAAGCAAAACTAATAGTCTCTCATCCAGAAAGAAAAAAAAAATCTTTGAATGAACCTATGTTTCAAGATCTTTCCTGTGTTCTGTCTGTGGAAAAGCCCCTGGTGCTCTCTTTAGCCTAGGGAGATCTCAGCTGTTGTATGATGGGAATTACTACTCATTCAGTAGGTTTTTTTTGAAGTTACCTTTAACCTAGCCCTGTAACGGGGTATTTACTATGTATTGCCAGGTTATCACACTTCTTCTTAAGTATTTGTCGCATCTTAAAGAAGAACACTATGGCTGGAAAAAGTCTTTTATTTCCAACTAGGAATCTTTTAGAATATGGC